>NC_141358.1:30459734-31120359 GCF_057382095.1 Aulonocara sp. 'chitande type north' Nkhata Bay | reverse complement strand
ATTTTTCCTTATCTGGTAGCAGATAAACACGCGTGATCAGCGCAGAAGGTTTTCTGGTTCAGAGGGTGGATTAATTATGCATTCGCAAAATACCAAAACCACTCAGAGTGAATCACATGCAGACAGCTTAATATTTCCATGGCAGCCTCAGTGGTTAGCCATTTTAACAATCGTATGTGGGGAAAAAAAACTTAGCCGATTTATGGGAGTAGTGACATTTTTTTAATCACCAAATATCGGTATCAGTCTTAGAAATCCTATATCCAGTATGTCTGAACCATACTGGATATGAAATGTGTCACTTCAAATGTAGGCAGAACTAATGTTATATCTTATTCCAAAACATACAAAATACCATCAGTACGAATACAAAAAGTCTTGGTATCAGTACGCAACATCAGCCGTGGTCGCAGTGCAGATAAAATCCCAACATTTCCGATCCTTGCTGTACTATAAGTATTTGTTTAGTATGTGGCAAACTGTTTTGACTCAGCATCGACTCCTGTGTTAAATTTCTTGATATGTGTGTCTCTTTGTTACTTAATGAAGATAAGATAAAAAGGAAACATTGTAATCGATAAACCACATCCCTTTGACAGATCTTTTCAGTGTGCGGCCGTTCTTTGTTCTTGGCAGTTGTCTTCATTTACCTTTCCAGTGTGTTTCTAGAAAGAGCCTACATTAAACTATAGAAAGAGTTTGAAACACATCAACATGTTTGCATATTTTGCCAAGTACTGTGTTGCTTTGGAGGTTTTTGAAGTTTTTTTGTTTGTTTGTTTTTAGATACTAAATAATGATCAGAGGCTTACAAGCAAATCTTGTTTTCAGACATGCCTGGCCTTATTTGTGTACTCAGGAGTTTTAACACACAGTTTTAACACAAAAAATATGACATTTTTTATATCATGTGAAAGTTTATATTGGGGAATTATCGGGGACATGGCGCTGCTGCTCATCTGTGTAATACATCCCCTCTGTTCTCTCCAGGAGTTAATTTAAGGAGCACAAGATTGCGAATGAATCTATTAGAAAGGCTGTGATTTAGCAGGTCGTCACCCTCCTCTGTTCACTCCCCTTCCTCTTATTGCTCTCCTCCTACACACACACCCCTAGCATCAAGCTACACTGTGTGGCTGTGTGCATATTTGACTGATATTTCACTATTCCTCAGTGAATTTACACAAAGGCTTATTTAAAGCATCGCAGTATAGGTGCTGTGCTCCACTAATGTTTCCTGGAATCAATTCAGAATGACCCCCAACATCATACAGGGGCATAACTACACTTAATGACAGCTGTTAATTGATTAGAACAATGGCAGTGACCATGAAAGTTGGTGTCAGGGCTAGGGATGGGTATCGTTTAGGTTTTATCCGATACCGGTGCCAAACTCGTACTTTTGAAACGGTGCCGGTGCTTAAGCAGTGCTTGAACCGGTGCTTAAAGAATGGAGAACACAAACGTTGTCCAAAAACCTCTTATGTTTTTATTTTTAGAATTCTTTTTTTTCTGCAAAATGATAACCAAGTTAGCCTTTTCTGTTGATACAACATACCTCCTTTGGTTGGAACCGGTGCTTAAACAATGGAAAACACAAACTTTGTCCTAAAACCTCTCATGTTTGGCTGTTTTTCTTGTAAAAAGATAACAATGTTAGCCTTTTTTGCAGCTATAGGGCATATATGGTATCACTCTATCACACAAGAAGACAGCCGCATGTAACTACGACGGTGTTTGCTAGTTCACCTTACATGCATTAATGTAATAACGTGGTTAGCCTACTCAACATAAATTACACACGAACAACATTAAGCTACTCACGCAGAGAAGAACAGCTGCTGCTGCCGTCATCATGCGTCATCATTTCTGCTGCACTGGCAGGGCTAGGGGCCAGGACTCTACTCTCCGAGTTCTTGCTAACTCTGGGTCCGATAACAGGCACCACACCCGCAGTAGATGTGCTCGGTGCTTGGTCTTGCAGCAAGCTATAAAATACGGTGCATTTCTCGGCTTAAAAAAACGCTATGCGTTGCCAGGTGTTTCATCAGATTCGAGGTGTTACCTCCTTTGCACAGTATCACCTTAAAGCACTTGTTGCAGGCTGCTGAGTTTGCATCTTTTGCTGTGAAGTACAGCCAGACTTTTGAGCGCTCCGTCTTGGGCGTTTTTAATCTGTAGCTCTGCTCTAAAAGAATGTACGTACCTGGGTGGGTCCGCCTACTATCCTTGGAAAGGTAAAATAATTGGCTAGAATCCAAAGTGTATGACATCTCAAGAAAAAAAATGTGCGCTGCTTTTCGGTCTGGTTACTACCGTTTATGTCAGAACCGGTACCAGTACCCATCCCTAGTCAGGGCTGCTATGCTGACTAAGAAGTCATTGTTTGGCTATGTTTGTCATGCATAGTGGCTATTTCTGTGTCGAACTAAATATATTTATTCATTTTGTGGGGGTAAGGCACAAACAATCTAATATTGTAGAAGAATTTATGTGTGGGTGTAGAGGCTGTTTGTGTTTTTCTGATATTTCCAGCATATGAGAAAGGAAAGTTCCTGGAAAAAAAAACATATTGGGTTGACAAATATATGTTTTGATGTAGCTATGGTATAGGTAGTCACTGTAGTTACAGGTACAGGCAGTCTGTCTTTCTTACTGTTATGTCTATATGTATTGCAACCTATACTGTTTTTGTTTTTATTTTAAACATTGCAAATGGACCCCAATTGACAATAAAATGTACAATTAAGTGGAAAAACCTGAATGTACAAGAGATATTAAAACACAAACAAAAGTACCTTTTTGGGGTAGATGCCAATACATGCATTTTTGCTTGATAAGGAATCTCTAGATTTAGCATGTCTGACATAATTTGAAAAGTTTTCCAATATTGTTGAAATAGTGCTGTTTTCCCTCCAAACACTTGATACATGTGTCACAAATATCAGGAGACCATCAGTTAAACTTGGTTGGGGTGATATAGGTCCTCATCACCGTTTGTATTTTAACATCTTCATTATTGTATGGATTGATTGTTTTTGTTTTGGGACTTTTAGGCATGCCTTTCCTCACTTCTTTTCATCTGTATTTGCTTGAACATCCTTTCTGTGCTTCTAACATGTCAATAGTGGATTTGCTCTCATGCAACAGCAATGCTGTATAAACTAAAGAAATCTAAATTTCCTTATCAACAATAAGGTTTTCAAGGTGGGATAGTGATAGCTCAGATATTAGATGCTATACGTCTGTATTTTAAGAATTTGACATTTTTAATTGCAGATACTTGAGAAAATGTTTGTCACCCAATGCCACCCAGATTTTGAAGCCACAATCTGTCCTTCCAGCCCTAAAGGATTCATTACAGCATATAGGGTAGTAAGATGATATGGAGGAAGTAGCTTTAATATGCCACTTTGTACCATATGTCGAAAGTATTTTCTAAGGACAAGGTTTCCCATTTTTCCTTTGAGTGTATAATATAAAGAATATAAAAACAGAATATAAGAACAGTTTTACTGGAAGATTTGTAGTAGCTCTGACCCACATGATTATACATTGATGTAGGCAGTCATCTGTCTGATGTCTCCCTGACCTCACAAATCAATGCTCCTAGGTCCCTGGGATAAATATTTTACTATCAAGGGTAATTTTAAGACTTTAAATTTTAAGTTTGTTAGGAAAAACTGTCGCCGGCGTACAGGGGTATTCTATGCTCTTGGTCACTAAGTTGTATAGCCACTAGACCCACCTCTATCACCACAGTCAAGGCCTCATGACAAGCATTATTAGCATCCCATGTTGCCAGATCACTCTAGAAAAATAGTTATTGTATGTTGCAATTTACTCAGTCATCTCTTCTGTCAAATAGCTGTTTTTAACATAGGTTTTAAGCAGGAAGCTATTTTAATCTCTAAAATTACTTCATTTTAGCTTGTGATTTATATGTTAACCATATTTAATAAATTTGTTTGTTCCATATGTCATTTGTATCAGATCAGTACAAAAAGTAAGAGGGAGTTTGCTGTACTGAGCCCATGGCAACCACTAATAGGGCAAAACAAAGAAACATTAACACATGAAAACATTTAAACCCACAAGTCACCACTCCCTTACTCAAAACAATGAACTAGCTGGGCATATGATTATCCTTTTTAAGAAGGAGCAGCTGAAAACTTCAAAACCAACCCGTGGTCTCTACCAACCATGAACCTTATTAAACATTTAGTCTTATATAACAGGCCCTGTTCAAGATCAAACGGTTCCATCTGGTTTTAAGATGTAAATTTCAGTCACAACAGAAAGAATGAATTGAAAAAATATTCAGGCAACACAAATTCTGTAAACCATGCCACAATGAACAATGCCAGATACAAAACCTCTTGGATGTAAAATCAACTGTGTAAGAGGGCATCCTCAATAGATGAAACTCCATATAATAAATCCTATTGAGTTTTTAATTTGAACGGCAACTACTCACGAACTAGTCGTGGAATACACTGTTTTCCCTAGCAACCACAGTGTCCCAGCAGGTTGTCGATCATCTATGTCTGTGTGACTCTGTTCATGTGCAGCTGATTCTGCATCATTGTTGTCCTCCAGAAATATTAAAATTGGATTGCTTAAGCCATTTCTGCAGTTTGATGGAGATGTGTGAGTGCATTCATGTCTGCAACTCATGAAATCTTACAAAGTGGAGCTATATCAGGAAGTGCTCTTTGGAAGCAGCCATTTACAGGAAATCAAAGTTATTATAACAGCAGCTACTTTTTGTCAGAAAGTGAAATTGACTTTCTGTCAGAGAATGGGGGTTCAGTAACTTGAACGCATACGACGTGGTGATTCCCTGATTGGTGGAACCATTTAATCTTCTATAGTAGGAATTCTAGTGGTAGCATGATTAGTATGAGTCTGTGTAAAACAAAGTGTGATGGATGGAGCAGCTACGAAGTTTGCTTTTCTTCCCATGCTTTGATGTAAAAATCCTCCTAGCTTTTTCCCAATAAATGTTTTAATGGAACAGTGTTGCTGTTTTGAACCCTAATAGTTTCTTTCACTCAACCTGAGCTCACAGTTTCAGTAACAGTAACGGCTCCGACTCCACATTAAACTGTGCCAGCGTCATCACCGCTGCTGTGTTATCATTGTTTTTGTTTAAAACTGGGGGCTGAGAATGAACACTTGCAGCACGAGCGCATTGGCTTCATCTTTCTGACAAGGAATCTACATTCCTCTTTGTTGGTCTTTCTTTTACAAGACACCTGCGTAGCAAAGAGTAAACTGGTCATACTTGTCTTCACAATCTTTCTCAGTCTTCTTTTTGGACTCTTGTTATGATCGGTCTCTTTCTCAAAATGTCCTTCTTCCAAATAAAAACAAAGCCATTCACAGCACATTTTTAGACCCAGCATTAAGCAGTAAGTGTCCTTTGTACCACAGACTTGCTTTGCTTGGTTCTGTCCTTCCCTTCCACACACCTCCTCTACCTCTGTCTCATTTGTTTGGCACTCTGCCAGGCTGCTCAGTGAGCCAGAGGGTGACTCTGCCAACATGTTTGTGTGCATCAGATTAACTTGCGTTTTATTCTGTTTATTTTTAATTCTCTCAAGACTGCGTGTGTGCTTTGCCCTCACGTACCCTGTTGTCAGGTTTAGGTAAAAACCGTTGCACAGATGCACCTCGATTAAAGTTCCTAAAGGCGTGGGAATTATCATCACTATTTTGTCTGTCATAATCTTCTTCCTCCATCGTATTCTGCTGTTCTGACATTTTCTATGCAGGCAGTGGGAGTGGCTACTCAGTCCTAGATTTCACACAGTTCTCATTGGGCCTTTTTAATTAATACTAGCAGTGCTTTTATTAACGTCTTCTTCCACTCCTCCCGGTGGCAGCTGACTGTTTAATTACAGCAGGAGGCTAGCTGTACCCGCAAACTGGGTAGGAGAGGGAAGGGGGGGAAAGGATTGACATTCTCGTGACATAACTTAGAGCAATGTTTTGAATATGACTATTTTATTTTTTTTATGGATTTAAACATAACTGGGTTGTAGAGAGCTTTCAGGTGTATAAATGTATATGTGTGTGACGACCCGGCTCAAAGCCGCAACATAAAAAAGGAGACGAATACCAGAGTATGGGTGAGAAGAGGTTTTATCTTAAAATGGAAAACCAGGTTTGCTAAAATGGCTGATGCCACCAAGGCAAAGACAAGTGAGCTCCCCGGGGAGTTCCTGGAAAATGGGACCTGTACTCAGCAAAGCTCACCTTTCATAGAGGATGATGATATTATTATTATTATTATTATTATTATTATTATTATTATTATTATTAAGTGTCTTTTTGCTTCTCTGCTGCAGCAGACACTGTGTATTTGGAGCTTAAAGATATGATGGGGGGGAGGGAAATTTGATGCTTTAAAACGCCATAACAAGCATTGTTTGTTGTTTTAAGCCAGGGGTAGGCAACCTTTCTGATGGCAAGTGCCATCTAAAATTTCCTCAGAAGTCAGTTTGCCATATGATTGCATTAGCAATAAATTTAATAACGCTCTATATGAAGAGTTACACACTATATAGAACGACTTTATAGAATTATATTTGTTTGCAGATGTTGGCAGCTATCAGCGAATAGTTATCAGCTATTTTGAAACAAAAAAAATACACTTTTTATCCATAACAAGAACTCCATAACAGCAAATGAACTGTACAACAGAAAATGCAAATGCTATTTATGGTCTCCTCACAACAATGATAAGAAAAATAAACTGAGCCAAATGGCATGTTTGTTAATACACATGTTAATCTGATCTCTGGTCCAGCATTCAGACGGCTACCTGAGGAAACTCTTCATGTGAGAGAAAATCTGCTCACACAGATGTGTAGAGCCAAATACTGTCAATAAGGCCTCTGCAATGTTCTGAAGACAGTCAAACTTGTCAGGTAGTGATGTGAAAATGCAAGCTCCATGAACACGCACAGCTATGGATTCCAGCTGCTTCAATGTTGCATTAACTTAAAATGTCTGGCTTTTGTTAAATAATTTTCTGAAGCTTACAAACAAAGTTTTTATCTGACATAAAATGTATAGAAATCATACATATACCAACAAGATTGTACATCACTGTCACAACAGTGTTTGTTTTCATTCAAAGGCTTTATGGCTTTAATACCTGGTGGGCCGGTCTTTAGCCAAAATGCCCTGAGCACGACACGCAGTGAATTAATCTGAGACGGTGCATTAAAAAAAAAAAAAAATGGCCACGCCAGCAGTGTACATCGCAAATCAGCTCGCATAGACATATTAGTTGTGCCGCTTCTTAATGATGGTATCTTAGCTAACAACCCCAACTACCAGATTCAACTTGTAATTGGCTAAAAATAATTTAGTCTACTGGTGAGGGGGACGTTGTTAGCTTTCCACATTCCGACACTTCAAAAGCTTCAGGAGCTTTCCGCTCAGCACAGCATCAGCACCGTGGAAATACACGGATACATCTGAAGAGTCGAGACAGAATTCACAATGCATTTTTGGGACTTTCAGGTGTGTGGACCAATGTTTTCTTTTCTAATCAAACCAGAAATCTTTAATGAGCAGGTGGATAATTAAATGAAAATAAGAAAGTATTTTTTGTGCCCCCCCCCCCCCCCCCCCTTCCCCCCTGGCAAAACTTTGCTAGACCCGCCCCTGCACAAGTTACCAGCTGTCAGCTACATAGAAAAGGATCCTGGTGTTATTTGTCTCTCAGAAACAGTTCATAACTTCCCTTCAACTCATTCATGTCACCTAAAAGGTAAACCTGTTTCTCCATCACCTGTTCAGCTCTGATGATCCAGTAAGGACATCTCCTGGTTTCATCTTCATGTTTCCCTCTCACCAGATAACCAAACCATATCATGACCAGCAGCTTTTTTGCAGCTGTGGCTCCAGCAAACATCAGCTGATAGTAGAAATTAATATTAAATAAATTCTAACAACAGCTGATCAAGCTTAAACGTGCTGCTGTTGTTTAGCGCAACATCCGCTGGTTTCCGCTTTCTGGCGCAAAGTGAGCGATAAACAAACGAGAGAAAAGCTGATCAGCTGATCATTGATCAGTTTCATGATTGAAGTAGCAACAGGAGAGAGAGGGGGAGAATGAGAGAAGAAGAGGCAGCTGCAGCGTAACGACAGAATAAGTCCAGCTTTGTCTTTTTTTTTTTTTTTTTTTCTATTCTAGCTGAAGTACGGGACAAATCGTGTTTCTTTTCAGCTCAATACGAAACGTGTAATATTTTCTCTGAATACGGGACGATTCCGTTTTTACGGGACGGTTGGCAACTCTAATAATTAACCTTATGAATAAAATAAAGTTCACTATCAGTAAAATCATAGCACCCACCCAGCTGTATAGAAACTCCGTCATGCTATCTAGTACGAGTTATTGTAACTGACTATAAAAAGTTAGCACAACGAAAATAAACTCCACCTAAACTTGGTTAGTTTAGACTGCAGGTCATAAATTCTTACCTGAAGTTCAGTTCACCTGACACTCGGACCGGCCCCGCCTCGGGTCTTTCCTCCTCCTGCCTCCCCTTTCCCTCATCCACCTGCTGGCCTCCACCACTTACTAATGTTACTGAATCTGTGGAAGCTCCGCCATAACCACCACCAAACAACTGAGTTATTTTTAGACATCAGCCAGCATCTGGCCAATCCACCACCTTTCATTGTTTATACCGTTACAAAAAAAAACAACAAAAAACATTGGCCCATAAAAATGAAAATTCACCATCGGCCCACCGAGCAAATGCCCGGTATGCCCGATGGCCAGTCCAGCTATGGTCGTGCCATCAGTTAACCCTGTTAGAGCTAGAGCTGTGGGCTCTAGATAAATGTTCTTTAACCAGCAAGTCGGGCTGCTCGATTATGGCAAAAATTATAATCACGATTATTTTCACTGAAATTGAGATCTCGATTATTTGACGATATTTATTTAACCCTTTAAGACCTACTATAGGACCAAGTCCGCCAGAGCTTATATTATTTTTTTACATGTTGTAGTGCAATTTGTGGGAGCATTTCAAGTTGCTATACATCAATACAACTATTATAGCCCATATTTTAATATGTATGCATTAAGTCCATAGTAACTACATTAATTGCAAAAAAAGTGCAATAAACTACAAAAAAATTGAAAATCGTTTTTGTTTTTTTACATATATTTCTACTTGGAGAAATTTTAAGAGGTTTATCCCTCAAAACTTTAAATACAAAAAAGTTGCAAAAAATAGTTTACAACAACAGGAAATTTATTTTGAGTGTCTTCATAGTTTTATTTTGGAGATGCAGCAATTTTTATATACTGCAGGAAAAAAAAAACAATCCTATGATGCAAATTTGCAAAGAAAACAGCATGTGCATCAAAATAAACTATTTCCAGCAGTGCAATTCGAGTTCTAAGCATCCCAGAAACTATTCAGAAAAGTCAAACATGACTTATAAAAACACCAGTATAGGCTTTTAAGGCCTACAAGTAAAAAACTATTTTCCGCGAAAATGGCGGACATGCGATAGTTCGCTCTGACGTCTGTTTCAGTGTGGGAAGTGTTACAAACAGCTGATCGGATCGGCAAAGCGTGTTTCTGGAATATTATGTTTTTGTTCCTGCAAGCGCTTTTTATGCAATTTTTGCAAAGCTTTATGTGGAAGGAAACCGTGACCGAGGACAAGCTGATGGCATGAGATGCAAGTACAACTCCTCTGGTTTCATATGCAAAAAAAATTATTGCGCTAGCTTACACGGTTCCGGTTCTATAGGGATTTAAAAATAGTTACACAAAACGGAGCGTGCAGCTCTGACCGGCTTTAAAGGGTTAACAATAACAATGTATTGGATAATGACTTTAAAAAATAATATAAAATAGTGTGCAAATACTGATAGCAGTGCAAATGTTTGCAATATAAGAAATAAATAAAAAATGTAAACATCTATGTTTAGTGAACTTTGCAGTGTTGCTCTGGTGCAGCTACACCGTAGCAAAGTTTACACACTGTGTCTACTTGATCCACGTCTGACTCCGCGAACCCATAATGTTTCCACACCACCAACGGCAGTCACTCTCCTCTCCACATAACTTCTGCTTAGCTTTCCGAGCTTCCCTCGGGTCCTCTTCTTAATTGTTGTGACGCTGTTCGAAATGCAGAGAGGTGCGCTCGATTTGCCACACGGAGCAGCGCGAGAGTAAAGCACGAGGGAGGGGCTAATAATCGGCTCAGTCATTTTTAATGATCATTGAAAGCCCAGATCGTAATCGTGATTCAAATTCGATTAATTGAGCAGCCCTACCAGCAAGTTCCTATATACAGCAACAAGCATTAGTACTTCAAACCCCCCATTTCACTGCTAATGTCAATGACATTACAGGACCTGTTTTCATTTATTTATTTATTTTTTTACCAGGCTATAAACACAGCATTTTAAAATGAATGTCTAGGGGCACTTACTCTTTTGGAGCCAGTCTCTAGTGGCCACACAAGGAACTGCAGGTTTTGGCACGTCGTTTTTCTTTTTTAACCCTGGAGGTTGCTCTCTGTGGTCCTGACATTTTCTGGAGTTCATGTGTGGAAACGTTTAAATGGTATTGTGAACAAAGCCTTAAACCATTTTTTGTCACAACTTATAAATTATCTACTTTAACTTCTCCATAGGGAGCTTGTTGCTTGAATCCTTTATAAACAATAAACCAAAATAGTAAAAAAAATAAATAAATAAATTAATAGCACATAGCGCTGTCTTTTTATTTGTTAGAATATCTGTCTGTCTTTGTCCCAGGGTGGTTAACAACACTTGGCTGCTCCGCTGTCTCAGACTCACTTACTGGCTGGTTTTTATAGCTGAACTGCTTGGTAGTCATTTTACTGTCCCAGCAGTAGTCTGGGGCTTCTGTGCCAGTGCTGAGTCATAGAGCTTCAGTTACCACAAGGAGGTTGGAGGAGGGGGAGAAGAGCTCGAGTGGAGGAAGGCCATTGGCAGAGTGCTGTCTCACTGTCTCAGCACTCCTGCCCCAAAGATAACACCCAAGAGCTGTCACAGCCCCTCCCTCCCTACTGTTCTCATTCAAAATTCCTCAGCAGGAAGGGAGATGGGAAACGGCACATTTGGCTGGGAACAGCTGAGATGTGTGGGAGCTGTCACTTCACCAGTAATGAAAACAAACTTCATCATTTTTCTATCTTTTCAGTATATCAGGTTGTATACCTTTGGGGTTTGGTCACGTCAGGCTCTTTCATCTTGAGGTTAACACAAATATTTTTCTGACATTTCAAAGCTAACAAGCCTAGACGAGCTCTTCTTCACAGGCTGGCCTGAGTGGGAGGAATCAGGTGTCCATTAAAAACAGCCGCTGTGTTTATCGGGAGAAAAATGAATAAGTCAGATATGACAGAAAGACAGACTGTTTGTCTCTGTAATGTGGGAAGTGTAATGAAAGATGTTCAGGCACCTGGAAAACTACAAACTCTTCCTTCTTCTCTTGTTCTCTTCGTGGCTTGCCTTTGCAGATAGAAGCAATGTCAGAAAGAACAATTTACATTGGAATTAAGCCAGAGCACTTTCTTATTTTATGGAAATCAGAGAAAAAGTGTGGTGAATCCTGAGGATGAAGTGATTTTTGTGATGCCTGATTGACAGATGTAGATTAGCCGTGCGCAGGTTTTGTTCTTTCTGATGCCTTAATTGGATGAGCACTTCAATGTACCGACAGTATGTCTGCAGAAATTTACCTCAGCTTAACAGGATGGATCGAGGAAGAAAAAGTTCTTAGTTAAATGCACAAAGGAGTCAGATGTTTTTCCTCTTTGAAACCCTGCTCAGTCCCCACTCCCTCTACTTCCTGTTGTTCTTATTTTTCTTCAGCTCCTGAAAACCTGCACTTCTAATTAGGGCTGGACCGTATCATACCGTTCACGGTAATACCGGTATAATGTTGGGCAACAATACAAAAATGAAATATCGCGATAGAATATGGGTAAAACGCGCATGCGCAGTGCCTTTCTTTTCATACGCACATGGCGGGAAAAGCACGGTGGCGACGAAGAATTAGAAGGGCGAAAGCGGATCGTTGAATGAAACCGATGAACCAGAATTGGTTTGTAAAAATGCGAAAACTTCAGTGGTGTGGAACTGGTTTGGCTTTCGTCCGTCAGATACACAACAAAGCACTATTTTTGGTTGAGCATGCTAGCGGGCCGTCGTTATTACCGTGTTTTTTGGAAAATACAGTGCACCTAAAATCAATCCTTTGATTTTTCTGAAAATCGACAGTGCCCTTTATAATCCCGTGTGCCTTATGTAGGAATTCTGGTTGTTTACTGACCTTGAAACTATTTTATGGGGTACATGGCACTCGAAAATCTGGCAAATGTTGTAGTACGACTTTGCTAAGCTACAAACCCGCACCGCTTGATGGATTGACAGAGCATTACGGCTATCATAAGGAGGAGCCTTGCGGAGTGATACATACTGTGCTTCAACATAATATTACCGTATTGTGTGTATAACCTCTTTTTAAGTTTTGTGGATATTATACATGGTTATGCTGAAGATATGTCGGCCAATTTCCACTGGAAATGCCTTTTGGTTAAACTGTCAGCAAGAATTTTGCATTTGCACTGTTACATTTTTATATAACTTTAATGCACATAAAAAACAGCTGCTTGTTTAAGTGAAAATACATTGATGGGTTTTTTGCACTAATAAAGTTGTGGAGTTGTAAAGTATTTTGTCTAGTGTCAATTATATCGTCAGTTATATCGTTATCGTAAATTCGTACAATTTTCCATTGACAAATACATTTTTTGTTTCTCATCTTAGTTTCTGTCCTTCTGTTTCATTTTATTCTTTTTTGTTTTGTTTTTTATTTTCCTGGTGTTTGTCCCCCCCCTCTTTCCTCTCATGCAGACACACACCTCATGCCTGTCAGCTCTTCTCTTTCTGCTTTTTTAGACACACTCTCACTCCTTCTCCTTCTGTCTCTTTCTGTGGCCTGACCAGCTGGGTGGAAAGAATCACTTGTTTATCTCCCCTGCTGCCCGTCAGGGGCTTTTGCTTTGCTGCCACCGTTGCCTAGCAACTGCAGCAAAAGTCGGCATTGGCTGCTTATACAGAGACTGTGTGTGTGTGTGTGTGTGTGTGTGTGTGTGTGTGTGTGTGTGAGAGAGACTCCATGTTGACTCGGCAGGCTGAGGACAGACACGCCGCTCTCACCACTCCCTCGGCGCAGAAGTGGTCGCCAGCCTTTGTGACTCCAGAGTAGGCACACTTACACAAATCTTAGCAGTGTTTAGTGTAGACACACAAACACATGGTACAAACAAGACTGGGACTTCCCGATCTCACAGTCTGTCTGCATGCCACGAGCCACCAATCCACATTTTCACTAGTGATCAGCTGATTGTCTTATTCAGTGAAATTTTCATTCCTTGGATGAAAATATAATTTTGCTTCTCCTTTTTTTTTTTTTTCCCTTTTTATTTTGAGTTTCAAGATCATAAAAATTTGTTATTACGATTCTAACCGTGATCATGGTGATCTGTGGAATCAGTGACTTCTTTATGTCTTCCTGTGTTATGCTCACGTCTCATATATACAAATATTTGCTCCATGTCCTTTTCACTTCTACTTAAGGTAGCTGACAGAATCACCTGAATATAAATACAGAGTTAGCGCCGAGCATATACTTTTATATAAAAGATGGACTTAATGGCATTTAATATGGGAGTCTTTGATCAATTCTCAAACAGCCATGACACAAACTGCAGTTCTAGCACTTGGATTATTACAGGGTAATCCCAAAAGTAAGCTCTAGATTTAAAACACGTGGGGATCGAGCTTTTCAGGCACTGGCACCTAGGCTGTGGAACTCTCTGCCGTTGTCTTTACGCTGTCTAGACTCTACTGACTCCTTTAAAAAGCAGCTGAAGACATTTTTATACAAACGGGCTTTTAATTAATTTAATTAATTTTTACTTGTATGTCTGATCTTACTGTAAAGCACTTTGTGATTTTTATCTGTGAAATGTGCTATATAAATTAATTTTACTTACTTACTTACTCTCCTTAAAAAAAAAAAAAAAAAAAAAGAAAGAAATACAAACAACTGTTTATTTTTTATAATATTGACATCATTTCAAATGTTGAAGAATTATTTATTTTTCTACATTATTGCCATTTCGGCCGATGCATTATTTGTAGACAGTGTTCCAGTTTGACAATGCCCATGTCATACCAGCTCACCGCCATATCCTTCAAACAAACGTTTTTCAAATTTTTTGCTTTGCCTAATAAAGAGCAGTAATGTACAGTCCAAAATCAGCTGTTTGACTTTCTGCTTACGAAAAGACTTTGACAATCAGTGCCTCACAGGCACAGTTTTGTTTAAGTATTTCTAGCAATCAAGTAATTGATAAATCCAATAATTGTTGCGTATCTAATCATTGTTAATGGGAAACAGTGCGGGCTTACAAGCATCATTGTAAACACATCCATATCTCCTGTCACTATGAGTAGCTCTGCTTGTATGAGCTCCAGCACAGTAGATGCCTGATTCTGGCATGTTCTGAGGATCTCATTGTCTTTCAGCACCACGTTCCATCTTGCATCACCCTCCCTTTCCTGTTCAGATGCCCTGACATGTATCTTGGTGAAGAAAATGCTGGGAATATTTCTTTTGCTTTTTTTTTTTTTTTTTTTTTTTTTTGAGGTGCCATCTTGGGGGGTCTCGACAATGGTGCCCCGAGGACTGCGGCACTGCATCATACACAGCATCTGTCAAACACAGAATGAGGATGGAGACTTGGCAAGCTGTGGGTATATGTGTGTGGGGTAGAGGAAGAATGCCAGAAGCTCCCCTTTTCACTCTCCTCTGTTCTCCCTGTGATGATTGTGGGGAAGTCTCTGGGCATGTGCAGACACGTCTGGGCAAGAGTCAAGCTCTTGCTCAATGCTGCCTCCTCCTGTCCAACTGCCTGTCAGCCTGTCAGTGATGCAAGATAAGCAGACAGAAAGAGGCTTGGCATGGATGAGCCTTACCACCCTCTGCCTTCGTTGTAAGTTAATTTTCACACTGCTGTTCTTATTCTCTACGTGAGGCTTAAGACAGCAGATAAAAGCTCTGGCCCAGGCTGATAATCGCAGCGAGAGAATGAATCGGAGCATCTGCAGTACAGATCACCTCTGATAACTTCAGTGTGCTTGTCAATGATGGAGCAGCGTTGTGTCACACCGTTGGGTCAGCCGGCGCAGAGCTGCAGTATTCCTAACTTCACATCGACCTCTGTGCTGCACTCCTCCCACACTTTTCCTGTCTTTTTCTGTGGAGTTTTTCAGCTAATTAGCTGGATTTAATAAACTGACAAGGAAAATGTTTACATATGTCAGTACTGAAAGCTGTTTTCCCTTAGACTCCAATATTACTGGAAGTGTTTTTACAACCACAGCTCTCACTGTCTGGTGGCCTTCAGATAGGAGATTTAAGGCAATTCCACATTGGCTTAATTTTTTTTTTTTGCTAGAAGCTTTGTCCAAGTTTTATACTGTCTTTGGTTTTATCCCAACATTTTCTTAAATGATACAATTATCAGCTGTAATGAAGCAGTGCAACTGCTAAGAATAAGAGCTTGCATAAACACCATCACCACAATTGAGCGCTGGCACTGATTGGACACTGATCTTCGGATTCCCAGAAGAGATATGAGCTGTACAGAACGTATTTCTAATGATCAGCAGCTTACATTATAGTCTGATGTGCATTTCGATGTAAGAGACTTGGAAAACATGATAATTAATTGTAATCCTGCTTTAATAGAGTTTCTTATTGCGTTGCAGGCCAGAAGACGTGTCTCCACCTCCACGGTGTGTTCCCCTACATCTACGTGCCGTACGACAACTATGGGCAGCAGCCAGAGCGCTACCTGCGGCAAGTGGCCTTCAGCATCGACAGGGCCCTCAACGTCGCCATGGGAAACCCCACCTCCAACAACCAACATGTCTTCAAGGTGGTGCTGGTCTCCGGCATGTAAGTAACTTGTGTTTGCTGTGTTGTACCGACACAACTGAGCTGAGATTTGCTTCAGAAAGCAGCTTGACTGCACACTTTGGTAAAGGTTGTTGTTAAACACAGCCTTTCTGAAACAACAAAGGGTGTGTGAGCCAACAATTGTGACTTAAGACTTCTCTAAACACTCAGTTTCAGATATACGTATTCTAAGTTTTCATGTCACATTATTGCTAATTCAGTTACTCAGACTCTCGTCAGGTTCAGAGTCCACTTTAAGATTGTGGTTTTAGCTTTTAGAGCTCTGCATGGACAAGCACCACTGTGCACCAGAGAACCTTTACTTTCTGTGACCTGTCTATATGTGTATGTATACATTACTTTAACATGTGTATGTGATGCAGGTTTACATATTGAATGCCTTTTTTTTTTTTTCTTCTTTTCTTTCAGGCCTTACTATGGTTATCACGCCAAGGAGAAGCTCTTTATGAAGATCTATTTATACAATCCTCAGATGGTCAAGAGGTAAGGATCGAAGCAGTTTAATGTGAGCAGAGATCATCCCAGCCTCCTGTTGTTTGAATGCCACACTGTGCGCACGAGTCTGCCAGCTTACTAAACTGAAATCGATCGCTGCGTATTCAGCTGTACTCATTGATTGGCTGAGTGTGTGTCCATGCATGAAAGCACACGGGAAGACTGTGAATTATTTGCCAGAGTGATCAGTGTTGGTGTTGAAAGTGTGAGTGGAGCTACTGATTTGAGGCTTGGCAGAGAGCGAGTAACTCTGTTAGAGAGAGAGGGACAGGCTGGAGGAACGAATGATGTATCGCTGGGAGGGGAGGGGTGGGGTGAAGGAAGGAAGGTGGAAAAGTAGACTGGCCTTGTATGTGTGTAAGTATGTTTAAGGTTTGGTTGCATTTTTGCCAGGTGTCAAAATAAATTTTTTTTAAGGTGAAACTGCAAATTTTATTTGTAATTACATGTATGTTTGGATGTGAATATATATATTTAGGCTATACCAGACCTTCCCAAAGTGTGGGGCCGGCGCGGTATGAAAGGGGGGAAAAAAACAACGACAAAAAACAACGCTTGGACGCTGCTAGCACGGGGCGCCTCCACAAACGCAAAGCAGGAGATGAAGCATTGCTGAATATGTTTCCAAACCAACTTCATTCTAAGCCAAAGACTAGAAAATATGGTGAAGCATATCTGCCCTTTGGCTTCACCTGCACAAGTGCCAAGGTAGGTCTCCCCTGCAGAATTGGTTTTCCCTTCGTCGAGAGCACGCACTGGGCTCTCCAAATCAGGGACAAACAGTGTCCCACATTCTTGATTTTTAGTTCACAAACACTTGTTGTAATGACTAACTACTCCTGACATTTTGGAGATGTTAGCTCTTTATACAGTAAAGTTACAGTGGGATACAAATAATATCAGGCTGATCCTGCCATGATTTGTTCCCCCGGTTCAAATCGCGGACAAACAGGATCCCACAGCTGTTTATGTTTTTGTTTTTAAACCCATTTTGCACAGAGAGACATTTTTTGAAAAATGTATTGATAGCAATGTTGAATATTATTACACAGGAAAAAAAACAAATTACACCATGACGCCTCTGCCTTTCTAAATGGAGGGACAGTAACTGCATGTGTAAGCGTGTAAAACCTGAAGATAGTCAGATTAACAGTATTTTGTCTCTATCTGCCATTCTGCAATTCATGTCATGTAAACAATAACGTGGCGCACAGCGTGACGTGAAAAAAGGCACATACCTTTAACGTTGCGTGACGAACTCTGTATTCCTCATCCACACGTAAAGGCAAAAAAAGGAGTTTTAAAAAATCTCAGTTTTTGGTGATTCGAAACGCCGTTTACGTGTGGACGAAAGGTCCAAACGCATAGAAACAGCTGCGTTTTCAAAAATACCCGTGTAGGTGCGGACGTAGCGTAAAAGAGTTAGTAGTTTATTTTCTTACTACCTGTAATTTATTGCAGTTTACTTGTATTTGCTTAATTGTTTACTAAATGTTTGAGGTGTGAAATAAACCGCAATGGAGCAAAATATGGGCGTGTGTGGTTGGAGGATGTGTTTGTGCGTGCGTGTGTGCTCACGCGCGGGGGTGCGAGCATTTTTCTTGTAAAACAAAGAGGGGCCTAGCGAAAAAAGTTTGGGAACCACTGGCTTAGCGTTCATCCTGGGTTCAAACCCACTTGGGGTCTTTGTACAGGGAGTGCAGAATTATTAGGCAAGTTGTATTTTTGAGGAATAATTTTATTATTGAACAACAACCATGTTCTCAATGAACCCAAAAAACTCATTAATATCAAAGCTGAATGTTTTTGGAAGTAGTTTTTAGTTTGTTTTTAGTTTTAGCTATTTTAAGGGGATATCTGTGTGTGCAGGTGACTATTACTGTGCATAATTATTAGGCAACTTAACAAAAAACAAATATATACCCATTTCAATTATTTATTTTTACCAGTGAAACCAATATAACATCTCCACATTCACAAATATACATTTCTGACATTCAAAAACAAAACAAAAACAAATCAGCGACCAATATAGCCACCTTTCTTTGCAAGGACACTCAAAAGCCTGCCATCCATGGATTCTGTCAGTGTTTTGATCTGTTCACCATCAACATTGCGTGCAGCAGCAACCACAGCCTCCCAGACACTGTTCAGAGAGGTGTACTGTTTTCCCTCCTTGTAAATCTCACATTTGATGATGGACCACAGGTTCTCAATGGGGTTCAGATCAGGGGCCCGTTCTTCGTACGTCGCTTACTACATCCAAGATCAAATGACACATCCAAGATCAAATCATCGCGCTAACTCTGAGCTCGCTATTCCGGTTCCCCGAACACACCTGTTGTTGACGATTAGTATAGCTGGATGAAGTAATGTGAGATCACTGGGTGGCCCAACAGGGGCTACGCATCGATAGTAGAAACATTGATCGGCAACCCTTTGATTGGTCGGCGAAAATGTCGAAGGAGCGCGCTCGGTATTCTTCGGCAGCAGAGCAAGAACTCTTGAGTGAGGGATTTTAGGAGTTTCAGAGTCTAATTAAAACGCAAGGGAACACTGCAAAGGCTGCAAAAGCAAGGAGAGAGGGCTGGCAGAAAGTTGCTGACAAATTAAACTCGTAAGTAATTTAATAATAACAATAATAATGGAGTGGATCTATATAGCGCTCTTCAAGGCACCCAAAGCGTTTTACAATGCCACTATTCAGTCACTCTCACATTCACACACTGGTAGCTGTCACAGCTGCCCTGGGACAGAAGCCAGGCTGCCATATCGCGCCATCGGCCCCTCTGGCCAACACCAGTAGGTGGTAGGGTAGATTTATCATATCACACTATATTATCCAATATTATATTACATTATATTATATTACATTATGTTATATTATATCCCCTTTCACATTAGCGCCACAACAGGACCCACTATAACATGGGAACAAGTAAAAGTGAAATATAAGAATATTCTACAGAATGGTAATATTGATCACTTATATTGCTTTTCGTCTCTTGGACAGAGACCCTGAAATAATCTGTTTGTTTGTTTATAACAGCAACCAAGAAAAGGGGCAGCGCAAAAAAAGACAGGTGGTGGTCCTGCACCCCCTCGTCAACAAGTTGGTTAAGTGAATAATACCCTCACGGGAAAATCGATATCTCTCTATGAGCACACTGTCGCGCTGAGCTAAAGGATCCTGTCTGTCCCGCAATATACGCTGGATTCTGAGGACTCTCCTTATCAATCTTGCACCTTCCGCAATGGGTGGCTCGCGTATACGGACAGGACATGGCTGCAACAGGCTTCCCAAATCCACCTTCGCTTTTATAGCCGTGGTCTCTCATCTTGATTACACGAAGTAAATTGCAATTACTACTCTGAAATCTGAATTACATCTGTAATAATCACATACATGTAATAGAATGTTAATAGTACATTTCCCTTTTTTAGGAAATGACCTGTATGTATCTGTGTGACATCAATAAAAGGATCAAGTGCTGCATTATCTTTAGTTACATTGATGTTATTTATTTATGGTACAACAGTGGTGGAATATCGCTGTTGCTTTCGTATAAATGAAGCGGAAATACCTGAGTGGCCGCGATCTAATCCTGTTTACATAAAGTAAACCTGCTCCCGAGCAGGTTTACGCTTACGGCTCTGTTGCTATGACAGCAAGTCCCGGATGGGCTTCGAAGAACCGAACGATCCAAGATCACGCGAAATCGTCAACAGTCAAATCCGGCTAACTTGCTTAGCGAGGTACGAAGAACGGGCCCCAGGTGAACAAGGAGGCCATGTCATTAGTTTTTCTTCTTTTATACCCTTTCTTGCCAGCCACGCTGTGGAGTACTTGCACGCGTGTGATGGAGCATTGTCCTGCATGAAAATCATGTTTTTCTTGAAGGATGCAGACTTCTTCCTGTACCACTGCTTGAAGAAGGTGTCTTCCAGAAACTGGCAGTAGGACTGGGAGTTGAGCTTGACTCCATCCTCAACCCGAAAAGGCCCCACAAGCTCATCTTTGATGATACCAGCCCAAACCAGTACTCCACCTCCACCTTGCTGGCGTCTGAGTCGGACTGGAGCTCTCTGCCCTTTACCAATTCAGCCACGGGCCCATCCATCTGGCCCATCAAGACTCACTGTCATTTCATCAGTCCATAAAACCTTAGAAAAATCAGTCTTGAGATATTTGTTGGCCCAGTCTTGACGTTTCAGCTTGTGTGTCTTGTTCAGTGGTGGTCGTCTTTCAGCCTTTCTTACCTTGGCCATGTCTCTGAGTATTTCACACCTTGTGCTTTTGGGCACTCCAGTGATGTTGCAGCTCTGAAATATGGCCAAACTGGTGGCAAGTGGCATCTTGGCAGCTGCACGCTTGACTTTTCTCAGTTCATGGTCAGTTATTTTGCGCCTTGGTTTTTCCACACGCTTCTTGCGACCCTGTTGACTATTTTGAATGAAACGCTTGATTGCTCGATGATCACGCTTCAGAAGCTTTGCAATTTTGAGACTGCTGCATCCCTCTGCAAGATATCTCACTATTTTTGACTTTTCTGAGCCTGTCAAGTCCTTCTTTTGACCCATTTTGCCAAAGGAAAGAACGTTGCCTAATAATTATGCACACCTGATATAGGGTGTTGATGTCATTAGACCACACCCCTTCTCATTACAGAGATGCACATCACCTAATATGCTTAATTGGTAGTAGGCTTTCGAGCCTATACAGCTTGGAGTAAGACAACATGCATGAAGAGGATGATGTGGACAAAATACTCATTTGCCTAATAATTCTGCACTCCCTGTATGTGGAGTCTGCATGTTCCCCCATTTTCTCTAAGAACTGTTGTTTCTCCTGCCTTTGGAAAACATGCAAGTTTAATGCTGCCGATGTTAGCCCCGGACACTCTTGGAAAAGAGATTGTAAATCTCAAGAGTTTCACTCACTGATTAAGTAAAGTTTGATTAGATTAACTACCCAGTATTTCCAGTAGTTGTCATATTCAGACTATGTAAGAGGGGCCTGTATGGAAGCCTTTGTATAGACAAATCAGTAATTCTCTGTCTTCGTATGACTGAATGGTAAAACTTCTAAACATTTAAACTTTTCTTGGGGCTGTATGTGGACTAAAGTATATGAAGATGTAGACATTTTATATTAAATTAAAGCATGCCAATAAACTAAAATTCTGGGCCTAAGTGAAACTGAATTTACTAGCCCCACTTTACATGTACTTGGAGCCTGTCTCAAACATCAATGTGCTTGATTTTCTGAAGCTTGTGTAGTTAAACATTCCTAATTTCACAGTGGGGTAATGTAGATATGAGCCAGTCCTTGACATTTTGGCCTCTGCTGTGCAGCTTGATAAAAATGTGGTATGACATCTCTGTGATCTCTCTCTCATCCTCAGAGCATACCCTCAGAGCAAAAAGGAACAAAATGATTAAGCTTTGCTGAGAAAACTTTATCAGATACAACTTGTAGCAATCCTTGATTTCAAGGCAGACCGCAGTTGTGTCTGGTCTCCACCAAAAACGCTTTCTCTCGAGCTGGGGGAGCATTTGTTCAGTTGTGTGTAAGCGGTTGAATGTTTTTTCTTTAAACACCAAGTGGCACATGTATCTTTTTATTTTAAATGGAGCAATCTGTGTTTGCTGCAGAGTGTGCGAGCTGCTGCAAAGCGGAGCCGTGATGAACAAGAGTTACCAGCCTCATGAGGGCCACATCCCCTACCTGCTGCAGCTTTTCATAGACTACAACCTGTACGGCATGAACCTGGTTAACCTGGCAGCTGTCAAGTTTCGAAGCAGCCAGAAAAAAGGTAAGGGATTTGGACAGGGAGAGCACAGATTTCCGATCTTGTCTTCTTCTCTTTTTTTGTTTGAGTTTTCTGTCAGTTTTTTCTTCGTACCTTGTCATCAAAATCTAATTTTAGCATCTGATTGTAGTACTGACCGATAAACATTTTCCTCATACTTGGAAAAACCCATAGATTTAATCTGACACTTACCCTCGTGTACTTTAGGATGCAGGACAGGCTGCTCTTTTTTTTTTTTTTTTTTATCAGTTGGCAGTGCCTTTTTTTTTTCTTTTTTTCTTTTTTTTTTTTTTTAACTCATTACTTGATTGTTCCCTCATTGCTCGGCAGGGATGAGAGCAGGCCAGGGAAGGGTTGCCATGCCTTATGTCATATTGAATTAGTCTTGATCTCCCCTCAGCCTCAGGATGCCTCTGTTGTCTTTTTCTCTGTTTTCATCCCTAATGTTGTCCTCACGTTTCCCTTCACGTTTTGTCTTGTGGTCTTTGCTCTTTTCTCTCTCTTTCTCTCTGAACTTTCTTTTTCTGACCTCTTTGTCTTTCTTTCTGACTTGTTCCTTTCGTTAATGGCCAAAGGTGAAATACAGAGGACGCATACCTCCATATGAAAGTAACAAGTGGAAAAGTATGAGGACAGGAATGGCAAGCAGATACTGGGGATCAGTAGCCCGAAGTCTCAGACTCTTCATTTTATTTGTCTGAGCTCCCTGTAGCCTGTGGAGCCGTGTCACATCTACAGAGTAACAGATTAGACACCTGCTGCAGCTGCTCTAGGTTTTGGCTCCTGTTTGATTTATAAGGTGAATACATAGCAGAAGTTGGATGTGACAGTCTGTGAACAAGCAAAACATGGGAGACACTTTTCATGCTGTCTTTATCTAATATTAGCCACACTGCAAGCAGCTCTATAAAAATAAACCATTTACCCTGTAGAATTACAACAGGTTTGAATGATGTTCATTGCTTCTGTCTTTCTTTGTGTCTTCTTACACATGAAGTGGCGTTTGACCAATGTGAAAAACAGTATTTCCTCCTTTTTCTTCACCGGCTACCATCAAGTTTGTAGTTTACTTTTGCCATTATCCGCTTAGCAGAGAAGTACACAGCTGACTGATGTGGCTGTTTAATTTAGATAACATAAGAACCAGTTTCCTGTTGGGTTCTGCAGTCTGCATCGGACGACTCGGGGTGAGCATTTTCACTGCCACCATGATTTTGGTTTTTTTAACATAAATCTTTTTATTTATATATTTTGGGAGCCAGAAGTGACTATTTGGACGACAAGGTGGTGACCTACGTCTTCAGCTACTGCTAGTTATCTTATCAAGCTACATCCATAAAATGTACAGGTGCATCACAGAGACACACATACGTGCTAATTATTGCTAACTAACAGACTAATGAAATAGAATTTCACATATTAAAAATGAAGCACAGAGGGCTGCTAGCTACAGCTTTCACCCAGATTATAAAATATTATACTGGCTTCTCAAAAGCTTTTAATGCTGTAAAGTTTGATAACTTTACATGGGTGTCTATGGGGATTGACTCAGTCTCTAGTGGTCATTAGAAGAACTGCAAGCTTTAGAAATTTCATTAGCTTAATTTTTATAGCCCTCTATTTGTGTTGGCAGCAAGGGAAGGAAAAATTCCCTTTTAACAAAAAGAAACCTGTGGTGTGACCAGGCTTGCAAAACAGCGGTCATCTGCTGCAACAGGTTCGGGGTGAGAGGAGGGAGACGGGACAGAAGAGACACTGTGGAAGAGAGCAGGAGCTGAATAATATCTAGTCATCAAATACAAAGCGGTATATAAACAAATAAAGTCTGAAGAACCAAAAAAATGTGTCATTCTCCAAAGCTTGTGGACCTACATGTATCTATGATTTGTGCTACAGTGAGCTGAACTCTTGATATCTCTGTATTGATCTGCTTCACGTAACCCCTGGAGAGAGGTGGTAGTGTGTGGGCTTGAAGCTCAGCAGTGTCTTGGACCTCACAGTGGTAGTGTCACGCTGGGGGTTTCTCTTCAGATCTTTGGTGAATCTTACCCAACTCCTCTCGCCCCTCGTAGGCACTAAAACCCCTGATTGCCAACTCTGTTTGATCTGAGTTTAGGCCTAAACTCAGCCTTCTGGTCGTCGTGCCCAATCAGACCTCTCTCCACACTCCCAGAGAGCATCCCGCCCAGCAGGACCACCTTCACTTGTGAGGCCATTAAAGACTCCAGACAGGAAATTCCACACTTGTTCTTTTAATAAAGTTCTTTTATAGAAGTCCTCACGCCTGACTGTCCTCCAACAAAAGCACAGTTCCCGTGTTTGATCCACCTCTACACTGATGCAATCAATGGAAAAGGGCTCCAGTGTTCCCCTTACAACAAAGAAACCAAAATGCTCCAATAATGGGTACACCAGTTTACATTTTCTGCTCCCCTCAATGTCCAACTTGAAAGGAAGTTCCTAATCTGGGATCAAGCAGCAGAATAATAATAGACTGAGCTGGTAAAATGGGCCAATTCAAGATAAATGAAACCCTTAATGTGTTTTGAAGTCCATTCAACAACTTGAACACTCTGGCCTCCTAAATACTGAGATTAAAAAGTGTCACAGGTACCAAAAGAACTCTCCATGTAACAAAACAATGTTTTATTGTGCTTACCTTTGCTGCATTAAAGAAAGGAGGATAATCATGATTCATTATACCTCAGATTCTCTAACAGTGTGGATCGCAGTTTAATTGCTAAGAAATGGCAGCACTGAGCAGTTAATCAATCTGCATGAAATGAAAACCCTGTGGTTATCCAAATACCGTTACTGTGATCCTCTCATGTGCCTCTTATGTATATCTCTGTATATGGTTAACAGATGAAGCAAAGGCAGACCCAGAAGGATCGGCGTTCAGGAGCATCAGCCCCTGGAAGGCTCCCTGTATGTCCAAGCTCAACAACAGCACCATAGGAGGCACATTCGTCCGCTGGGAGGAGAACGCCATACCCAGGCGAGTCTCGCCACATCTTAGTCTAAGCAGAATCTGAATGCACTGTTTTTGGCTTATGTCCGAGCTGCAGTGGATATTAGTTCTCCGTAAAGATAATTGAAAACCAAAATGGTAGCTTGTTTTTATTCATTTATTCCCCTCCCCCCCTTTTTTTTTTTTTTTTTTTTTTTATGTTCACTGACTGTAGCTCTTTAGTCCTGGATGAGGTGGAGAGGCAGAGCACCTGTGAGCTGGAGGTTGATGCTGTTGCTGTGGATGTTCTCAACCGCCTCGAAATCGAAAGTAAGTTCACTCAGTATTGCAGCCACAAACTTAAGAAAGCAACGGGTGGGGGAATGTGAAATTCAAGTTAAAGCACAGAAGAGTGATGGACTGCTCTGACGGCTGCCACACATCGAATCTGTTATCAGCCCCAAATACAAACATCGTGGATCTGACCTAATCCGTCCAATCACAGGGGAGCAGCTAGACGTACAGAGGATGGGATAGAGGGTTAAAACGAACCAGGGACAATAAAGACAGATGCTGTCATCTGGCAAAGTAATGTAGTGCCAGAGCAGATGCAGCTTTTGTTCCTGAAAGATTTGTTTTAATCGCACACATCTGGATCTGTTGTTTTAGCGTGTGAAAGAAAGAAAGAGAGGTCATTCTTGCACTTACAATCTGAGCGGTGCCAGTTTTGCTGAACGTTGTGTTGTCTTAAAAGCAGTCCTTCCATCTGGGCTGTAAAGATGCTTTGAGTTTTATCATTGAAATCAGATGGGACCTAACAAGCTTAAACCACACAAAGAATCTGTCTTAAAGTGAAAAGAGAGGCCGTGATAGACAACAAGTGCGTGTGTTCTGCACTTATGAACTATTACAGTTTGTAAAGCCAGGGCTTTTTCTCAGGAACTTTATTTTCCTGGGAGCTAGAAGATTCCTTCTAAGCTTTGCTTGTGTCTTAAAAACAGCAAAGATTAGGCAGATTAGGACTAGAAGATTTCAGAAAGTTCTGTGGAAAGTCCTAACAATGTGACTGAATGAGAACTGATAAGTTTAGATGTAAGGGTTAAAGAGAGAGTGGGGCTTGGAGGTGAGGTTAACCATTCTCTGGAAAAATTATCCAGAGAATCACTGCTTCACCCTATTAACATAATATTGGTATATAATAACTGGTCTGTGGGATGTGTAGGATGTGTATTGTCAGGTGCAAGTTATCTGTGTGTTGATAAAGCTGTTATTGTGATATGTGTGTGTAAAGATGCCCACTGCTTTTGTTCTTCCTGCTTCCTATTTTAAGGCTGCAGGTTTTGGATGAAATAATGACTCTGCACCTCATCTTCTTTCCACATTATTTCTTTAATTGCGGTGTTGGAGCTGCATGACTGTGTAATGACTGCTATACAGACAGAGCAGAAGTCCTGCTGTGGAAACATGTGCAAAAAACTATGCAGTAGTTCTTGCAGTTAAAAACAACTTTATGAGTTGATGTTGTTAAGCACAGCTTTATATAAACACCGTGTTTGAGGGTACAGAGTTTGAGTATTTTTGTGCTTAATTCTCCATTTTTTTCCAGATCAAATTGGCAGGAATCCTGGCCTGCAGGCCATCTGGGAGGATGAGAAGCAGAGGAGGAGAGAGAAGAACCAGCCCTCCCAGATTGAAACCCCCGAGTCACAAGGTACAGGCATTCACCATGGAAAATCTTAGCTTTGTCTAAGTCAGTCTATGGTTTTCTGTTTAATTTCTCTGCGATCTGGGAATAATGGAAAATGTATGAGTATGGTTAACTGTATATAAAAGATGGTCATAGTCACTATGCTGTCACCCATTCATTTCTTAACTCTTCAGTTTCACCATTTGGGTCATTCCCATTGGTTGTTTGGAGCCAGAAGTGACTGTTTTTGGAGCTAGCAGGCTTGGTTATCAAGCGAGGCTCATAAACTGAACGCGTGCAATGCACAGGGACACAAATCTGCTCATTAGTGCAAAGTAAAACATATTTTCATGAAACAAAGCAGGCTGTGTTGTTTGTCAGGTGATTCCATTATCAGGCATCGAAAGAACAAATGTGATGTAGAGGTCCAGCAAATGGAATTGGCAGAGAGCTTTTGGCTAGACAGACTTCTGTTGGCACACTTGTCAATAACAACAGCCACACCTTATCAGTATTCAGTTGGATTAGTTTTAAAAAGAAAATCACCCATGCTGCACCCAGCATCTGATCTACTTCTTGAGGAATTGCCCTTTTTTGGCGATTCTTCCATCCCCCAGAATTGCTAGTGCTGAAAGCGTAAACAGTGCCTATGCTGGAACAGTGTAAGAACACAGCGTATCACAGCTTAATGTTTATGGAGCTGCATAGCCACAGACTTTGGCCATGTGACACAGTACCCATGCTGGCTACTGCCCTCAGCAGCTGCAAAGCGAGCGTCAGAAGTGACCCACGAAGCAGCAGGAGAATGCAGCCTGGTCTGGTGAATCACATTTTCTTCGACGTTATGCCAAAGGCCGGGCGCACGTCTCATTTATCTGGAAAGAAGAGCTGGCCTGCATGATTCGCTTTTAAAGAAGGCCAGTATGATGCTCTGCAGCGTAATACTTACTAAACATAGTTACAGGCCACCTACATCATTTCACCGACGCTAATCTAATTGATGCAGAGGTTTCAGCAGGAAAATGTGCTTTGTTCATACTGCTCAGGAATGGTTTGACCAACATGACAAATTGTAAATTAACTTTTGAATTTCTCAATTCAGAGGAGAGGAGATGTTTTGAAACGTTGATTTGGATGCAAAATTCTTCGGTTCTAATGTGCGGGGAGTCTCATTTCAGTGGCGCCAGTGTTTCTGGTTACTGTGAAAGAGTTTTGAGAATGTCTGGAGGCAGTGTAGACTGTGGCTCACTGTGTTCTTCTATCATGTTATGCTTCTCTTTGTCCAACTGTGGCATCTGTCTTAGTTTTGTTAGAATTTTCCATTACCTCCACAAGTCAGAGTTATAATTCAAAGAGCTGTCCATATGATCGGTGGGAAAGCACTGTCTTTAAACTGCAAACCCTTTGAATCTTGCCAAAGTCTGATTCTCCCCGAAACACACACACACACACACACACACACACACACACACACACACACACACACACACACACACACACACACACACACACACACAGAGCTGTCATGGAAATAGGCTGCCAAATAATCAGAGCACGGCTGCACTGTGACAAAAAGTTTCTCAGGCCTACACCCAAGCACATAAGCACACGGGGTTCCCAAGCTTGAAAAGTGAAGAGAGAAGAACTGAGATAATGTCCATGAATTATAGCTCCTACAAAACAATTTACAATGTGCAAAGACAAAAGACTATGGTATGCAGAATTAAGGTCACAGTTTATTACAGACTGACAGTAAAATTACCCAGCCAAACAGCAGCATGCTTAACAGCTATTACTGACCACAATGTTTTAATTGTAGCGAAGAATTCTATGTCTGAAGAATGTTTCTAAGCGCCAGAAAGTGCAGTGTTGAAATTGCTTGTCTGATGTGTTCCAGATCGTGGGTTTGTCACCTCATCAGAGAGTGAGAAAATCTTCATGAAGAGAGTCGAGGAGATCCTCAAGGAGAACGAGTTTGATGTGTAAGTTCATTCTCCTTCCTTTGATTTATCTTGGTAGTGCCAGGGTACATGATATCTGAAAGACTGCACGAATCTTGATCCTTAAGATTGTTCACGAAGAAAATTCATAATCACATCACATATTAACCGTTTATTAACGCTTCCACTTCTCTTAGAAGTGCTGTAGCACTTTGTGTATATTTTGTACCGGTGTTAGGTACACCTGTACAGCTCATATGGCCAATCACATGGCAGCCTTTTGTCACGTCTCACTCCTCTCACTCCCCTCACTCACAACCGGGCATGGCACATGGCTGCCCCTCCCTGAGCCTGGTTCTGCCAGAGGTTTCTTCCTGCTAAAAGGGAGTTTTTTTTTCTTCCCACTATCACAAAGGACTTGCGCCTAGAGGGTTGTCTGATTAATGGGGTTTCTCTGTATTATTGTAGCATTTTTACCGTACAATATAAAGCGCCTTGTTGCATGCAGGCATAGCTGAACTGCTGAAATTCAAACTGGGCATCAGAACAAGGAAGATGGGCTTTTAAGTGATGTGGTTGCTCTTGGCAGCCAGGCTGGTCTAAGTATTTCAGAAACTCTCTAGGGTTTACAGAGAATGATCTGAAAACAAGAAACTGTCCAATGAGTGGCAGTTCTCTGGTTGCCTTGTTGATGTCAGAGGTCAACGGTCTGTTACTACTGTAGAAACAAGCAGTGGTGTTTTCATGATGCACAACCCTGTTAATATCCAATATCTGCCTTTCTCCACTAACACCTACTAGGCTCAACTTGGTTTTTCTGTGTTCCAATAGGTAGATGTACATTTTTATTTTATTTTTTTAGTACCAGTTTGGCCGGGGTTCCAAGTGTGCTCAGCCGAGCCACAAATGTGATATCACTGGATAAATTATGAAAGCAACTCTTTCACGAGAATCAAGTCAACCATTTTTGAATCCTGGAAAAGGCGACACACAAAACCAACACCATGTTCTAACAATGAGGTGCAGACTTTTTTGTGCCTGATGACAGTCCAAGAGGGAGTTAGACTATTGTTGTGTTATTTGTGTCAAAAGCAAATGACATCACTGGACTTTGAGGCCACCTTGCCCACCCATGTTGAGATGGTATTGAATTGTAATGAAAAACAACCGAAACAGAGTTGTGGCGAAACGATTAGGTGCTAGAGGAAAAAAGGCATTGTGTCCCTTCTCACGTGATGCACTGCCTTCAGGCTTGGAAACGGGACTCTTGGTAATTTGCATCACTTGTGTTATGACCCCCTTTACACAAAACCTGCATTTAAAGTTTGGAACAGAAATTGGTATTCACTGTCTGCAAGTTTGAGGTCTATGGTGAAATGGCCGAGATCACATCTGATCTGTATGATGCATTACTCGCTCTTTGCCAGATTCAACACAGATGTCCTAATTTTGTTGTGGCATGACAGTTCTAAAGGGCCTTTGAAGTCAGTGTGGGCATGCACAGTGTTCCAACATGATTTTCTCTTGCACAACTATTTTGTTTGCCTTTCTTTTATTTGTTTATCTCATTTTCCTAGTGTGAGAGTGCTTATTTTGACTTTATTCTTTTCATGTTAGGTTATGGTTTGTTGTTTGTTTGTCTTATTGTCATTATTAAAAATTTAATAACTGAAAGTCAATGTCCCATATCCGTCATGAAATTTGGAGTAACTGTCACAGAGTTGGAGTTTATGCAAGAGAGTAACAGTGTTTGAAAATGGGGACAAAATGCTCCCAGCCTTAGAGAGCAAAGTCTCCCATAGTCTGGCAGCCCACATCAATAACAAGTTGTTCTTGTTTTTTAGTTCTTTGTATTGAGCTGTAATGAAGTTGTTGTGTGTCCTCATTTTCTTTCTGCCTCAGTGTTTTTCTTCTCAGGGCAGAGAGCGAAGCAGTAAAATCAGAGATTGGATAAAATGGGGAAAGTGAAATTGCAACAGATGTAGTGGAGAAAAAAAGGGAGGGGGATGGTGAAACAATCGCCAGATGTACAGCTAGAAAGTATTTCCTGTTATAAATAAAGTACAGTTGACTCGACTGTGTGTGTGTGTGTGTGTGTGTTGCTGCATCACATCCAGATGGCTTCCATTCACCAACCCCTGATATCAGACAGGAACAAAAGGGAGGGGGGAGCAGCGCAGACCTTCGGTGTAGAGTCGGCCTCGTCTTAAGTGATGGAGTGCACACACACAGAGTTGCCTGGCTTCTTTCCCAACACCTGGCTGTCTCAGTCACCCTTTCTGTTAATACTCTCACGCAGCCTATCACTTCCTGTCTGTTGGCTCTCCTTTACTCTACTATGTACTGCTAATATTGCTGCTTTTTGGAAACATCTTATTTCCCTTTACTCATGGTTTTCTTTTAATTCAGGGATTTTGTCCAATTCTTCAGCTGTGAACCTTTGTTTTGGCAGTTTCTACAGCCTCAGTTATGGACACATTTTTGTACCTCTTATTCATCCAGAACCAGTCTCTCATGACACTCTCTGGTAGGCAAGTGACCTTCTGGGCTTCCCTGATTTTGGATTCCAGCCTTCTCCTCCATGGGAGGGCTTTTATATCCGATTCTATATATAGCTCTTTAAACCTCATTTTGGTTGGAAATGTCCTCCCACTCGATTAACCTTTACCCTGTTCTGCCACGCTCTTCATACAAGGTCATGTGAGAATAGGTCAGTGTAATGAAGGTCATCTTCATTACTTAACTGTATAAACATGAGTAATTTTAATATTTATATTACAGGAAAGGGCACTCATACAAAAGTTTGTTTTTATTGGTTTTCCTTGTGGGCAGTCTTCCAGCTGGTACCGTTTAATGTCTGCCTAGGAAAAGAGATTTCAATTAGTATAGAATGTTTGGTTAAGCTGGTGGAAACCAGTACTTTAACACTTACATTTTGGATGAGATTGTCTTACCTTTGTTTTCTTTTGATGGTGTGCCAGCCACAAGAGTCCTCAGGCATCTCGAGTGCCGTTTTAAAGGTTCCTGGTGCTACCCATAGCTATATTAGTTTATTGTAGATTGTAGTCGTTAGGCCAAGTGGGAAATATTTTATTTACTAATTGCAATTATGTTAATTATGTCTACAATATTGATTTGATATCAATAAAGGTTATTACGTAAGACAGTTAGCACTGTTGCCTCACAGCAAGAAGCTCCTGAGTTCAATTCCACCACCTGGCCGGGGTCTTTCGGTGTGGTGTTTGGATGGGTTCTTTCCAGGTACTCAGGCTTCCTCACACAGTCCAAAGACATGCAGTTAGCGCAGTTAGGTTAACTGGTAACTCTAAATTACCCATAGGCGTGACTGTGAGAGTAACTGTTGTCTGTGTCTGTGTGTTAGTCCTGCGACATACTGGTGACCTGTCCAGGGTATACCTTGCCTCTCGGCCTAAGACAGCTGGGATAGACTCCAGTCCACCTGCAACCCTGAAAAATGATAAGTGGAAGAGAATGGATGGATGGAACCCCAGATCATTGTATGACTTGAGGACCAATTAGCCGCAGTCTATAAAAGGCTGCTAGTTAACATCAGAGGCTGTTACAGGAACCATGTCCCACCCCTGGCCTACACTCTTTTTTTTGGAATTTTAATGTTGGTGAATAAACACCAACAGGTTTGTCTGCACTTCATCTCTGCCTCAATCCTCCTCTTTGAACCCAGCTCCTATAGGCCATCCTAACAGTCAGGTATTGGTATGGGGAATTTACTCCAAGTCAATTGGATGTCTTATTTCTAGCCTCCTGTCTATGCTGGTGCCATATTGTTATCTGGGGCGATCGTGGCTCAAGAGTTGGGAGTTCGCCTTGTAATCGGAAGGCTGCCGGTTCGAGCCCCAGCTTGGACAGTCTTGGTCGTTGTGTCCTTGGGCAAGACACTTCACCTGTTGCCTACTGGTGGTGGTCAGAGGGCCCGGTGGCGCCAGTGTCCGGCAGCCTCGCCTCTGTCAGTGCGCCCCAGGGTGGCTGTGGCTACGATGTAGCTTGCCATCACCAGTGTGTGAATGGGTGTGTGACTGGGTGGATGACTGGTTGTGTAAAGCGCTTTGGGGTCCTTAGGGACTAGTAAAGCACTATACAAATACAGGCCATTTACCATTTGTTATCTAAACCCACTGAAGAATTTGGAGCATTTTCTGCTGTGTGCCACGTGACAGGAAGAGAACCTTTGGACAGTGCTCAGACTTGATTACCCCACACGGCCTGGGGTTAATGCATAAAGATGTGGGGACATTAACTGTCAGTTAGATAAAGTGTTAAACAAAGCCATCTGAAGCAAATCTGTTTGTTCAAATTAGCATCAGTAGATGTAGTTCTACATTTTTTTTATTTTTCTGACTCCCGTGTATTAATCGCAGTGTCAGCCTCAGAGCCTCTGTGTCATTTGAACTTCACAACACAGCTCTTACTTGTGATGCCTCATCAGTGTATCTGTGGCCAGTTGTGGCTCTTCATCACTCAGCATGGTATTATCTTAACAATTAGTGTAACTGCACACTTTTGTCTTGAGGCAGCAGATAGAAAATTACAGTCAAAGGTGCAAATCATATGTGCATCTACATATTACACCTAGAGGAGCTGCTTTGCCATGGAAACCCACACTGGAGCTCCCAGTGCAGTGTTTGTGCTAATGTTGATGGAAGAGGTTTGGAACTCTGCCGTTATTAAGTTTCAGAGCGATGGCGATTTGTAGTCCTTATTGCTTCAGGGCTTGGCATCCCCATTCTTTACTTATATGGTCTGCAACTGGAGTTGCTGTGGTTCCACTTTGCTATAATACCACTTCCAGCTGGTCATGGAGTAATGACGAGAGAAGATGTTTCAAAAACTATTACAGTATCACACCTGAATTCAGTCTTTAGAACAATCACAGATGTGGTGCTTGATTTTATACACTTGTAAGATGAAGAACATCTGAATCAGAGATTAAGCTGTGTGGTCTGGTAGTTTTAATGTAACAAGTAGTCTTAAGTTAAATCTTGTTAACGGCTCATCAAATGGCTCAGAGTCTGTATTTCAGTATATACTTACAAAGGCACATATCTGCTAACAAGACTTTCTAGTTATCGTTCCTTTCTCTTTCTCATCATTCAAACTCTGAGAGGGCGTGGCTTGGTGGCAAAATGTGTTCATCATTGCAGAAATCTCCTGACGCTTGCCAGGCTCCCTCCCTGGCTCCCTCTAAAGTCGTTAGCTGGCAGACTAATTAAGAACAACCAGACAGTAGCACGTGCACGCTGACTCTCGGGAGGCTCTTCATCATACAGCACCAGCAGAACGAAGTCTCTGTCATGAAACCTCCCTCAATCTCAACCTAAACTCTGAGTCTGGAGTAGATTTCATTTTACAGCCATGTTGTCTGAAAACCATTCATCATTTATCAGCCTCCTGCCTGCCGCTGCTGCTCATTCATCATTTAAAGTGAGTTAGAGGGTGTCCACAAGGCTGTGATTCATAGTCTACTATTCTGTCTGATGTGTTTGCTGTTTATTTGTCTCTGTCTGGCCATCTTCCCACACGAGTGTTTGTGTTCTTCCCTGAGCCGTGACTGGGCTCAGTCATGGTGTTCTCCAGCTTCACCTGTCAGTCCCGTGCTTTTCTACATATTGCATCAGAAGGTTTAAAGAAGCTTGAACTTGTGCTACAGAAGTCGTCCGTGCAGTCACAGGAGCAACAGTTTAGTATCCTGAGGGCTTTTTACATGGTCAGACTCGTGGCCAGGCTTCAGACTCTAGTCTACCATCTTCACCAGATCTGAAAGACCTCCCCCAGAGCAGTGCCTAAAATGGAATTCGTTTTTTTACTTCCTCAAAACCACTCCTGTGAAATCTGTTCCACGTGCGAGTGGCGGCCGCCCGCCTCGTCTTTGTTTCAATATTTCAGAGTCACTAAGTGGTGAGTTGCCAGGCGATGCAGCAGGGGCAGCACGATTAAGGGGGCGTGATAGGCAGCTTGTGGCTGAGGGCGATCCGGAGGGATACAAAGCCCAGTTGGCTGCCTGCCCGTTTTCCATTCATATTCCCTCTGCCAACACACAGACACACACACCACTTAGCTGTACACACCCATATACTTCCTCACACAGTTGCCAGACAAGAGACACTCTGCACACTTGTGCAGTCCCACACACAGCTTTCACCCACTAAACCGAGCACTTTCTCTGATTAAGACCCGCTGTAAAGAGATGCTAATAAAACATGGCTGCTGCACAAGGTGCTCAGCTTTCTAATTCAGCTAACAGCCATGCAGTCAACACTGTTAAATGTTTTGGTAAAAAGTAAAACTTGATGTCTGTTTATCTCCTCAGGACACAAGATCTGTGTGCTTGTGATGGGGAGAACCAAGAAGATTTCCCCGGTGAACTAACACTTCATTTTGACCCCCTGACCCCAGACGGGCTGCCGTGTACCCCTGCTAACGCTGTGGAGGTGCACAGGGGTTCACAGCCAGGTGAGGACAGTTGCAGTAGATGTTTCACAGACCGGCAACAGCAGATTTTGCTTTGAGTTATATCATATAGAGTTATCACGATGGGATAGTTTGACCTGCTATGAAACCAATAAAGACCAAAGCTATGTTCTGATTTGGTGTTTTACACTTTTTATTTGGTGGCTCATCAGTAATTTGGTGGCATGAAGTGGGTTAAACCAGATACTGTTGTATCTTTGATAATGGAAGTCATTTCTTTGTACAGGCTGTAGTGAGAACATAGCTTATACTCACTACAGCCTGTACATACTTATAGTTACAGAATATTCACAACATACTTCATACCGTGTACATTATAACATACCATAATAGACCCATTTCTGTAATATACTCACATATCTATATTATTGCTAATATATATTGTAATATATCTATATCACTAAAGCACTTCTGGATGGATGCAAACTGCATTTCGTTGCCCTGTACCTGTGCATGTGCAATGACAATAAAGTTGAATTCTATTCTATTCTTTCTTGGGTAGTTATCAAGGGTTATATAATTGAATAAACTGACTTTTTAGGAAGTTGAATAAGTTTTTGTGCACATAAAACAATGTACAGCGACATTTCTTTCTTACATTTGTTTTGTCTGGCTTTAAAGCCAATATCAGAAATGAAAGTTGTTATAATTGTAAAGCGCTTTGAGGGCCCCAAAAAGCGCTATATAAATGCAATCCATTATTATTATTATTATTATTATTATTATTATTATTATTATTATTATTATAAGCTTATTAAATCTGAGAACAAAACAGAAGAGAAATCCCCTTTTAAAGTCATCTTGTAAGTAGTCTGATTCACTATAGGAGATGAAGAAGTTCTGGATTTTACGTACTAGCATCCTACACTTCCTTTTCCTTCATAGAATTTAAGCCCTAGTTGGACTAGGTTTCCCTTGTGACATGCATTTGTTTCTTCTCTCATTCTGCCTGTGTGTTTGGCAGGAGAAGTACTTGTTTCATCACCCTGTCGCTCCTTCCCAAGTCCGGGAGTTGAAGGAGTGACGATGTGAGACTGACATTGGGCTAATGTGCAGGAAATCTCTGTGCTTGTGTGTCCAAACGTTTCACTGGTACTCTAGAAACTGCCAAAGATGGTAGTCACCGAGCTAATGCTGAACTGTGCTGCTTTAATATGGTATCTCGGTGAAACTGTTGTTAGCAAAGTGTGACATCGAAGTATGGCTAACGGTAGTTTCCATCTTCTCTGCTGCTGCCCACAGACTATGTGAGGAGCAGTGGGAAAGTCCCAGAGGAGGCTGTCGTTGATGAGGAGGCCATCCTGACTCTCCTGGAGAACAGTCAGTCTTTCCTCCCACTCTCCCAGACATCCAACCACTCGACCCTGTTAGGTAACACAGCCTCTTTCATTCGTGCACGTTTTTAATTTTCTATGCTCGATTTTGCTTCCCATGATTAAACTGTGATTTTTAGGTGATAATTTTAAGGCCGTCTTCCGCAAACAGCATTTCAAAGATGCCGATTCAGTGGTCGGGTCATGTGACTTTGACTCCAGAAGCTTCTGAAATGGATTTTTATGGCTGTTTTGGATTGTTGTCCTGTTGTAAAAGCCACTTTTTTCCCCTTTCCATCCATATTTTCTGATATTTAGTGGATTCTTTCCTCCATATACATCTGGTTCTTGTCCACTTGGCTGCCACTACACCCTGAAAGGAGAAAATATTGACCTCAATGCTTAACAGCTGTCCAAGTGTTGTTTTCTTTAGTAAAAAGCATCTTTAGTTTCTTCTTGTTCTCTTCTACATTTTAAATTCTTCTAAGTTGGTGGCCAAAAACTTGTGAATAAAAGTTTGTAAGCAGACGACATTTCTAGCTTTGATTAACTGGCTGATCTGGAGAGAAAGTTATTGCGTACAGCTGTCTGATATTGTCTGTGTGCTTTATTTTGCAGACAGCAGCCGGGACCAAGCCATCATTGACTTGCTGGCAGGCCTGGAGGACGATGGTTTCTGCAGGACACCCGCTAGGCAGAATTCCCAGTCCCGCTCACTCCCCGGTGTCACGAACTACAACTGCAACAGTGATGAAGAGGAAGCAGGCCCAGAACTGGACAAGGAAGAGGCAGAACTCAGTGTTATAATGTCACAGCGTTGGGACAGTGCTTCCTCTCAGAGGCATGTTTATCTCTGCATGGTTGAAGGCAAAAGTATAACCATCAGTTTTAGAGTATGTTGTGCATCAAAATGTTTTCATTTTTTAGTAATAAGTACAAGTGTAAGCTACACCTTTTTTGTTTCTGGTTGTATCTTAAATAAATAGGTGAGCGATCGCTGTACACGATCTGTGAGTCATCCCCAGTGAGCTCTGCCTGGGCATTTTTCTTTAATAATACGGTTCCTGTCGTTGGTGTGTGTGTGCACAGACCCTGCATGAAGGAGACAGAAAACTGCTTCAGTGATGCCCAGCAGGAGTCCTCTGACGAAGACATGGAGTGGAGTGGAAACAACTCTATGTTCGCTAACCTGTCCATCCCGCAGCTCGATGGCGCCGCAGACGAGAGCAGCGGTGAGTTGTCCTATGATGAGATGTACTGATAAAGCATGAAGTGTCAGCTTGCTTTGATGCCCATCTGACACCCCCCACTGATTCACGCTCTGTCAAGTATGTCAGGAGACGGGATCTGATAGCTGCTACAGAAGACAAAGTTAGTATGATTTTTAGTTTTGGCTCTATGACCTGACAGGCTACAATTTGATGCCAGACTCGGGGGTAAAAACTGACTCTCTGGGGTTAATTAACTGTTCCGTTTTTAGAGCGCGCATGTGTGTTTGGAAAGATGACTACAACTTCATAGACTGGTAATAGACTCATTGTACATGGACAACAAAATATGGGTACTTCACGCCAGCTGTGCAGGAATAAATAACAAACAGGAGAAATGTATACCGTCGAGAAGAATATCATATGCTTTATACTTATTATGAATTGTTTTTATATATTTAATAACTCATTATAGATATAAGATCTGTCTGCATATATTCACAGTCCATAGCATTTTTCAGTCCATAGCATGACCATATTTGAGCTGTTATTTATCACCCCACCTGCATTAGATGACTTTATCAGTAGCTCAACTGGGCCAAAAGCAGAACAACTACATTATCAGAAGAGCCAGAGCAGAGAATGAGGGACAAGCTTCCTGCTGATGCACATGTTAGTGATGTTCTAGTTGCCCTGTGTCTTATGTAGAGCGATGGTCACTTTCTTATTGAGCTTAAATTATGAATTTTGGCATTCAACATGTTATAATGGCATAGAAATATTGTAGTAGTTTGACTTTTTAAAATTTAAATTAGTGCTGTCAGCGTTAATAGCATTAAAATGACGTTAACGCCATTAACGTGGCAAATCTCGGTTAGCAGGTTAACACGTGTGCAGGGCTGCATGGTGCTAATGCGTTGATGCCGCATTAGTGAAACGTTTGGGGTGATCCACGTTAACTCGTTAACGGAGAATTGCCGTGTTAATGCGGTTATGGCGTTAACGTCCTTTTAACGAGATTAACGCTGACAGCACTAATTTAAATATATCAAAATAGTGATCGATCTCACCCTGGGGTTTTGGGCTAAGATTCATGGGTGATTGCGCTGTCTGATCAGATGAATTTCAGGTTAATTTCTTGCAGCTGTGGATACTAACTGATATGCCTCTTCTTCTCACATGCTGTATCCATAGATTCCTCCTTAACAGATAGTGGCTCAATGACGCAGTCTTCGCTTACGGCCACTGAAAAGATGTTGGGCAAAAGAAATCCCATCCCAGGGGAGACGGTCCACCTTGAGCCACCATCTACAGCTAAGATCCTTTTGGAGTGCAAGCATCCCGAGCACATACCAGTTCACGTGTTGGACACGGAGCAGCCGCTTGACAAGCACTTTCAGTTAAAAAGCAGTCAGGACAGCAGTAGTGAATGTTTGACAGGGTTCAAGGTGAATAAAGAAATCCCCTACATCCAGCCAGTCAAGCACCCTATTCCCTGCATATTAGCCAATCACCCTGAGGTGTCTCCCATCTGCATGGACAAAGAAGAACTACGACCTTTGTACACCTACGATAAGAAAGCTTCGATAGCTTTGGATAAGACGGATATTGAAAGTTTCCCATTTGGTAATGGAAAGGTCGCCAAGGACAGGAAGAAGTACAGCAGTATAAAGAATGTAGAAACAAACCGTCTGTCCATTCTTCAGAACCACAGGGGCTTTTCTCTCTGTTATTCTGAGCTGAGAAACTGCTCAGCTAAGACTGACCTGGAACTGAACACAAAAGACAATAAAAGCCCCCTTCTGAGGAGCATCACATCAGCCCCATCGACCTTGAAGGAGGACGAGTTTCTTGATCCTCATGAGGACGAAATTGGTAAAGACGGCGAGGAAGGAGATGTCGGTGAGCTGAAAATCAGGTACGAGGACTATCAGGAAAATAAGACTGAGAGGACTATTGTTGCCCAGCAGGAGGCACACTACAAGTTTTTCCCCAGTGTCATTCTCTCCAACTGCCTCAGCAGAAAGAAACCTGGGAACAAGAAAATGGCTGACACCTGCAGTAAAGTAGAACAGGCCCAACCTCGCAGGTCTAAGCTAAAGATGAACAAAAAAAGGCTAGGTATGACAGGACCTAGGAACAAATTAAAGATGGTCCAAAGCTCTACCTCTGATGGCCAGATTAGCACCGGCATCACCTCAGTAACACCTGCTAGTCCTGTGACTACGGACACTGAAATGCTGATTTCTGAGGATCATCAGGATTTACAAGAGGCCGAGTTGATCAAAGAGGAAACGATTGTGAAAAATGAGTCTGAAAGTGAGGAGCGGTCCATAGGTGAACAAGCAGAACCACAGCCAGAGCCCCTTGTCTCCAGCTCTGCTACCAATTCCTATTTTTCTGAGGAAACTAAAGACTCTACTGAGGATGTGGTAAGCCCACTGCAAGATTTGTCTGCCAAAGTCACCTGTACTAAACCGTCAGCACTGCCAGGTAGTAAATACACCCTGAGGACCAAACGGAAGATGAAATATGATTCAGAGGATGGGGAACACTCAAGTGCTACTCGTTCTAAAAACCTAGCTTCTGTCAAAGAACGACTTAAGGACAATGATGTCTCAGGTGGGCAAGAAGTAAAGTATCAGAGAAGACGCAAGAAGGAACCTCCTATTATTATAAAGTACATTATTATTAACAGGTTCAAGGGAGAGAAAAACATGCTGGTGAAGATGTCCAAAGTGAATGCAGCTGAGCAGTTGGTGGTGTTGACGCCAGACAAGCTAGAGCACTATAAAAAACTGGCTCCTCTCAAGGATTTCTGGCCCAAGGTACCAGAATCCACTGCTGTTAAGTTTCCCGTGACTGAACCAAAAGCCAAAAAACATCCCAAAAGAAAGGCAAAGGTTAACTCCACAAATAAAAAGACTATCAACAACTCCTCCAAACCTCTGATCAGACAGGGTGAAAGGGTTCAGAGGCCAAAAGGCCGCAAAAAAGCCCCAGTCCTGCCATCTCTGCCACCCCCTAGACCATGTTACTGTGAGTTGGCACATGACTATGATGTTGACTATTCAGATGTCATGGTAGAGTTGGGCTACCTCTCAGATAGATCCCAAAGCCCGAGAGACTCAACGCCTCCACGCTGTTGGTCCCCAAGTGACCCCCTCATGAATACCAGGAGTTCAAAAGAGCTGATAAATCCACACATTGACCCATGTCTTAGTTCTGCTTTCCAAAAGCCACATAGATCGTCTACAGCCAAAGGAGCATGTAGTAAGTGTCAAACTGCCAAACCCAAGAGACTGTCAGATGCTAAAAGGAAAACAAGTAAGTCTGCAGAAAAGCCTAAAACTGAGAAGGCAAAACAAGGTAATCCTGCTATTTCGAGGCAGAGGATCAAAGCTGGAGGGGCTGTCAACAGTTCTACAAGCACTACAAGACCTAGAAGGTCTCGTAAAAAGAAAACAGAGGAACCCAAAAGCCATGACTTAAGTAAAGAGAGCTCCCAACTCCTTTTCCCAGAGGATGAGTTGCCTCCTTCTGAGAACTCTTCACAAGAGGTTCCTCCATTTCAACAGCAGGTGGGCAAAGACAGCCAGAGCACGTCCCAGACTCCATCTACACCAGAAAGGAACTCAGTAACCAAGTTTATCAAGCCAAAGGTTGAAGACTGTGAGACTTCCATCATGGAGGTCAACCAAAGCATTTCGGCACCTGCTCAGACGAAGCAGCAAGCTTGTCAGACCACCGTGGTAAAGGCAGAGGATTCACAGGATTATTGCACAGACTTTCTGCCTCCAGTACAGGAACACAATAAAGATGCCCAGCTAAAAGAAGGTCTCCCACACTCAGGCCCCAAGAACGGGGAGATCCCCCCTCTCTCTGAGACCCCATCTGGCTTGGCTGTCCTCAAGAAGCTTCTTCAGACGAGGCAGAAGGGACAGCCCCTTCCCATACAAGTGGTTGGTACAGCAAGCCACTCTACAGCCATAGCCCAGGCGGCAGCACTTCTAATTCCCACCACTAAACCCACTAAATCCAGAAAAGCCCCCACCCTCACTTCTCGGAAACCCAGGGCCCCAAAATCTACCACAGCAAAAGAAAAGGGGCCGAGAAACAGGAAAGGCAAGACAAGCAGTACTCAGCCAAAACTGTCAGTAAAGCAGGAGGGAAGCATGTCAGATGAATGTCCCCTCTTCCTGTCAGACCCGGGACTGGACAGATGCAATTTCATAGAGGACAGCTTGTCACCAGAGCTCCCGCACAACTACACATTTGATATAAATGCTATCGATCAAACAGAGTTCTCCAGTCCGTACAGTGGCAGTCAGTTTGTCGTGACTGATAAAAATTTACCGGTCAAATTCCTGAGTGACATCAGCCAGGATTCTGTATCTGCTCAGGCGCCGGACTCCGAAAAGAAACTTGACAGGCTGCTTTGTTCTGGGGAGGATCTTCAAAGGGGCTCTGACTGCAACAGAGCAAGGCCGGACAGCCCCGACCTTTTAGATGGGCATACGAACCGCGAGCCTACATCAAGCCTCACGTCCCTCAAGAGCAGAGAGTGGGACTTCTCTTTAGGTAAAGCCCACACGCTCAGCCCCTTTCAAGACTTTCACTGTGAGAGGAAAGAGCTGCTCTTTTCAGTTTTCGACTCACTGCCTTTAAGCTCCGCTTCATTCGTCGACCACGAGGGCTCACCAACAGGTGAGCTGCCGGAGGGCATTGACGGACTAACATCCACCACCCCCAGCAGCTCTCCACGCTCCATCAGCTCGCTATCACAGGTGAGGGCAAGCCAGCTGCAGCGAGGGACAGCGGCCGGAGGAGCCCACATTCTCAAGCCCCTCATGTCCCCTCCCAGCCGAGAGGAGATCCTCAGCACTCTTCTGGACCTGGAGATGTCAGAGGCCACCTTCCTGGAGCCTTTCTGCAGTGACCCCTCTGATGCCCCAGGGAAGCCAATGTAAGAGTAACAGCAACAGTAACCATCATCTAGCATGCATTATTTACTAAATATAACAAAATAAATGTATTAGTAAAGTTTTCACATAAGAGCCAGAATCTAACTCAGGGGTGTCAAACTCAAATGCACAGTGGGCCAAAATTTAAAACTGTCGCAGGCTAACATTAATATTTATTGAAAAAAAATCTTCCTCCAGATATAAGAATTAAACTTTTCTTATGGACTTAAACAAGTTTTGCTGAAAAGCTGAATATGGAACAAGCAAAGCTTAATACTAAACAATATATATTAGGGGTGCAACGATACACAAAATTCACGGTTCGGTTCGATACTTTGGTGTCACGGTTCGATATTTTTTCGATCCAAAAAAATGTTCATGCCTTTTTAATTTGTCGTTTATTAAAATTATAAATATATATTTTAACTCAAAAGTACAGTTTTTAAATTTAATGTTGCTGAAACAAAGTAATAAAAAAAAAAAATCTGATTGAGGAATCACTCATCTTTGGAAAAGAGAGTTTATTACAGAGAAATGTCTCTTTCCAAAATGAAAGCTATACTATACGCTTCTTCTGGGCTATATTCTCAGCAGCATATTAAACATATCAGGTCCCCATAAGGAGAGTCATGTGCTAACGGCTGTCTAAATGACTCGGCTAAAGTTAGTAGCTTGCTTGTTGTTTTTGTCTGCTTCCACTTGTCTTTGCACTAGGATGATGTCGGAGTAAATGTGCAGTCATATTCGTTGTGTTCCCACTAGTGCTGTCAGCGTTAATCTCGTTGAAATGACGTTAACGGCACAACACGGAAAATCTCCGTTAACGAGCTACCCCTGATCGCCCTGTGCGTGGGGCTGGACGGCGTCAACACGTTAACGAGCTAACTGCGCTAACACACTAGTTCCCACCAATGTAATTGAGCATTGCGTGGCACATCCAACATACTGTTTTACTTTTGTCCATGACGCGCTTACCTTCGGGGTCATACGTCACATGAAAACCAAAATAGTTCCAAACACCAGATCTGAATGAGGGTGGGGGAGGTTCAATTTGCCATGTTGCAAGGAGAGCTTAACTTCTGTCTGCTAGCTTGCCCTGCGCTCAGTGAATCTGCGTTCGACTACTCCGCCTAGGCTGCACTGTCGAGCGCAGATCCACTGAGCGCTCAACACAGACAGCATCGACAGAAGGAAAGTTGATAAAATAAATTAAAAATTTTGTATTGTTCGATACATATGCGTACCGAACCGAAAGCACTGTATCGAACGGTTCAATATCGAGTATCGTTGCACCCCTAATATATATATATTAGCTGTATAATACCAGTAGGCCAGCTCTAATAGTAATTTGGTATGGCTTTGTGGGCCAAATGTAATTAGGCTGCGGGCCAGAGTTTGACACCTATGATCTAACTGATTGTGATGGTTGGTAAGGTTTTATATTTGTTTGTGGGATTTTTTTAGCTTCCCTCACAGGCTTTTTAATTGGGTTGTAAAACATCTTAATCGACAAAGTACTGCAATAAATAAAAGGAAGGTTGTCAGATAAGAGAATAGAAGTCCAGTGAGGAAAGAGTTTTAGCATTTGTTTTAGACTACAGCAAACTCAATCCTTTATCATTAAATGTCTGAAATTTCCATATGTTCAAAAAGAAATCCACTGATCTGGCTCTGTTTTATACTGTCTACATGATGATTTATTGTAATTCAAATGGAAATGAGTGTACTGATCCTTTCCTCGTCTTTTCTCCAGGGAGGTCGGTGGCCGTAAGCTAACAGTGGGCACTCGGCTAGCTCGGGAACTTGCAGAGTTTGGTGGAGACCTGTCTCTGGAAGGCCTCCATTTCTGGAAGACGGCCTTCTCGGCCATGACGCACCCCGCCACCACCGTTATCTCATCTTGTCAAGGAGCAGAGGCTTCAGAGACAAATAAACAAAAGGCAGAGGGTGACCTATCCTCATCCAGCGATAAGAAGGTGGTGCTTTTGCCCTGCAAAAACCCACCAAGCCGCAAGCGTGTGCAGGTGTGGCTAAAAGCTAGAAAGCAGTATGAGAGTCTACAAAAAGGCAGGAGAGAGTGTGAGGTGCTGAAGACAGAAAGGGCTGGTCTGGAGGTGGAGGAACATGGGAGCTCAGAGAGAAGCGAATTGCCAGCTGCTGACAGAAGCTTGAAGGTTGAGCTCTGTGGTAACTTTTCCTGTACCAGAACTCAAAGGAGAAAGAAACAGAGCCTGTCTTTAATCCTGTCTCCGCTGGAGAATACAAGATTGAGGTGTAAATCCACAGAAGCAAGTCCAGTTTCAGATAAAGGCAGTGTCTGTCTTGAACAGGAGGACAAAAATAAAGAGGATGATGATGATAAAACCACCTGTCCAGAGTCCCCAGAGCTGCCTACATGGCAGCAGTCCCATCAACCAAGCCCCTCTGGCCAAGGACAGCTCAGTGAGAACAAGCCAGGTGAAGACTCTCCAGAACCGCTATCACCTATGCGCTGTAATTCCCCAGAGCTGCTAAGAGGGAACCACAGTCCCTCACCTCTCGCTGTCAGTGACAGGGATGAGAGGAGAACCAGTCCCCAGCTCATTCACAGCACCCCTTTCTTGAGGAGGCGATGGAGAAGCAAAGAAGATCTGGATCCAGTGTGCAGCACACCCATATCTCAGGGTAAGGAATGTGCATCTGTCTCCTTTGATGTTGTGACACCATCAACTGTTAGAAAGAATTGCGGTAAATCCTAACTTGGGAAAATTCAGCATGGAGTTTCTGTTATTAATATTCACTGTTATTCACTCCTTCTCTGGTCTAATTCCCGCTGCAGAGGATCCTGTTTCTCAGAGACTTCAGCAGAGGAGGCGGAGCCAGGCAGACCCCCTGAGAAGAGTGTTACTGACCACGCAGATGAAGGTCAAAAACTGATTGTGATTTTTCTTTTTAGACTTTTAAAACAAAAACTACAAGCCGCACGGGTCAGAAAGTCAACTATTTAGTATCACTCCAGAACATTGCATGTAGCAGTCCTGTCTCTCAGGTCGCTGATCGTTTGATGTGCCTGTGATTTCCTCCTGATTCCAACTTTTCTTGTCATGTTTTTTTTATCCTCCACAGAATCAGTTTGCTGCTTTGAATGTGCCAAAGAAAGATAACTCTCAGATCGAAGGGCCAAGTATAGCCAACTCCTACGGCTTTAAAGTCAGCATGCAGAACCTACAGGATGCCAAAGCTCTGCATGAGGTAAGTCTAGGGCAACTAACCTGTAGCTCTTTTCCAAGTCGATGAATAAATGGCTTTGTTCTGGTTAGATGTTGGTTTTGCTTTGTTTTGTTTTTAAGAGAAAGTGTCCACCTGATTGGGAAGAAGGATTTATTTCCCCAAGTATCATCACAACATCCTGCTTTCGACTTTGACTGTCCTATCGCCAAATCGATATGCTTTACACAAAACAACTAAATAAAACCAAGACACACCCAGCTTTGAATGTAGGCCTGAGTACAGGTGTTTTGAATGTATGCACAGATTTGATTAAGTTCAAGCTTTTTCCAAAAAGGCCTGAACGTAACTGAGATCACTGCCAGCACACGTAGATCTCATTAAATTCAAAGAGAGGTTTGTCACGTTTTCATGGTTTCAGGCCTCTTTAATATCTCTTGAATACTGTAATTTCTGTTAGAGTGGATGGTTTATTTATTTATATTAATGATTGAGCTAAATACGAAATAAAAGACTGTGGTTTAACAGGCAGAGGGTGACAGGATGTGCTGCTTTTAGTCTATTAAACCTCAAATGTATTTGTTTCCGCCTCCATCTTCAGGTCCAGCACCTGACACTGATGACCATGGAGCTTCATGCAAGAACCCGCCGTGACCTCGAACCTGACCCCGAGTTTGACCCCATATGTGCCTTATTCTACTGCTTCAGTTCAGATACCCCCCTGCCTGATGTAGACAACACCCAGCTCACAGGGGCCATCGTGGTAGATAAAGACCATCCAGGTTCCGGCCAAGGTGAAGCACGCGAGCGGTGTTTTCTTCCGAGAACATAAGGTTCGATCACTAGTTTTAAAGCCACTAGATAATTGGCTGTTTTTTTTTTCTGTTTCTAATCGCTCCCGCAGGATCCAGAGGAAGAACGCCGTTGCTGGTCAGATCAGGTGTTTCTGGGCTGCAAGTGACATACGCTGCTGATGAGAAGATGCTGTTTGACGTGTTGGTCACCATCATGAGGAGGTGTGTGCAACTGTTTTATGAAAGGGAACCAAGGGCAGAGTTGCTGCAACTGTAGTGCATCATTACTATCATTTCAATTTGCCTTCATTGTAGATTTTACACCTCCTACAGGGGTGGGGGTGGGATTTGTTTTGAGAAATGATCTCCATCTGCTAACACGGTCTGTTCTGTCAGATTTGACCCGGACATCTTGGTGGGCTACGAGGTGCAGTTGCATTCTTGGGGCTACCTCCTTCAGCGGTCCTCAGCACTTGGAGTGGATCTGTGCCAGCAGCTGTCACGAGTGCCAGGTACAGCCAGGAGCCACTGAAAGTAGTCCCTGCTGTGGTACCCAGTATGGCAGTTCAGGGGACGCAGAAGTAAAGATTTGGGGGTTTTGAGAGGAAGCTACTTTCAGCCGCTGGTAGCTTTCAGCAGGTAGCTCTGCATTTAGACACAAACAGTGACGACTTAACCTCTACACCCTCAGGCACACTGAAGAAGTGAGTCTGAAAGTAGGTGAATAAAATCAAAAACCATACCTGATTGTAATTTAAGATTGTCTTCTCATGCAGCTCTGATCCATACTTTTGGCCAAAGATGTTTCTTTCTTCAATTTGATTACTTTTTTTAAGGAAGTGGATGAAGTCATAGGGAGCTAGATCAGATAATTCAGTACAGGTGGTTAGCCGGGGTTACACAGTAGTGCACAGTTATGGTCACTTCTGCCGAAAGGTCTCCCCCCTCCATGTGGGCAGCCAGACCCTGGCAGACAAATGTGCACAACCTATGAAGAGAGTAAGCAAAGACACTTCTGAGGCTTTTGACTCCAGTGAAAGGCGGTGTCCATGGGACACGACAGTGAGACTCACTTGCCTCAAAAACTGTCAGTTTAGTGTTCATGACTCAATAATAAAGGGAGAGATCCATCTGCTGACCAAAAAGAACATAAACACTAGTCTCATTTTGCAAAAAAACATCTCAATGATTCCAAAATTCTCTGCAAAATATTCTGTGGATTGAAGGAAGAAGAGTTGAACTTGTTGAGTCCTGTTACATCTGGAGTTGGCTGTTACGAGAACATCATGTCATCAGTTAAACACGGTGGTGGTAGTGTGATGGTCTTGAGCTGCTTTGCTGAGACTTTCTGTAATCGATGGAACCATGAGCTCTGCTCTCAACAGAATATCCTAAAGGAGAATGTCCAACCATCAATTCATTGCACGAAGCTCCAGTGATGTTACATATGAGGAGAATGATCTGAAATGCCTCTGAAGAAAAACGTGTAGTGGAAGTTTTGGCGTGGCATAGTCACAGTTCAGATTTCTATTCAAATTCAGATGCTTTGCCGTGGCTTTAAACGGGCCATTCATTTTCCAAAACCCTCAAATGAGGCTGAATTAAAGGTTTATTTTTGGCATGGGGGCAGGTAGGCTTCGAGAACATTTTCCCTTAATGCATGACACTATCATTTAAAAACTGCATTTTGGATTTAGTCAGGTTGTCTTTGTCAGATTTTAATGTTAGACAGTCCGGAACGTGACAAATATGGAAAAAACTAAAGTGACAAAGGGGGCGAATACATCTTCCCATCTTCCTGTCTCACTAGGTGTGAAATTCCCTCTTAAAATGTGCTTGTGACTCATCAGGGTTGATCCACAATTAGCAGCTGGCACTAAATGTGCAGCCACATATTAAACACGCGCAGTACTTTACTGTGCATCCCTGTTATTGAATCTGACAGTGTGAGTTTGGCTAATGAAAGCCAGTACATGGTGTGTGTGCTGGATCTGGTGCATAATGTAGGTACACATTGTAGATAATATAAGTGCAAACGTGTAGCCCCATTTTTGTGGTGTGCCTGTGACTGAGTCTTGATACAGCATGTATGTGTATGTGTTTGCCTGTATAAGTGTGTGAATGTGTGATTCCCTTTGAGTGTGTGTGTGTGTTTGTGTACTCGAGCTGAATGGAGAGCCTCTGGCGGCTTCCCTCCTCTGTAATCGGCTGCCTGTCTGGCTCTGTGCGTGTCCTCAGGTGACTCCAAAGAGAACCGCTTTGCTGCAGAGAGGGATGAGTACGGAGCCGACACCATGACAGAGATCAACATCATCGGGCGCATCACCCTTAACCTGTGGAGGGTGATGAAAACTGAGGCAGGTGTCCTGGCATGACCTCCTCACAGCTTTGTAGCTCGTGACCTACTTTCTGTCTTTCCACTTGTTTTTCCAGCACGGCTCTCCCCACTTTACTTTTTCTGCTGCTGCTTTTTCTGTGACTCTTATTTTTTTCATAGTTTCATATAAAGTGAAGCTCTCGTATTAACAAATAAAAACTGTTATCATCAAGTAGTTATTATTGTCTTTACATTCCCTCAACCCCTGTGACTCCAGTTTTCTCTGTCCTGTTGTTTGATTCTGTTTACTGTGAGCTGCTGCTGTCTGAACTGGTCCAGTTGTTTTGCAGCTTTATGCTGTGTGCTCTGCTGCTTTTGGATTAAAACTACTTTTTTTTCTCTCACCAAGAATACACGGGGATTCCCTCAGTCAGCTAGGATATATAGATATAGATATATATAGATATAGATATAGATATAGATATATCTATAGATATAGATAGATATATCTATATATCGAGAGAGAGAGAAAGAGAGAGAGAGAGAGATCTCTACAGCTCATCCACAAAAAGACTACAATGTGTGATTAGTGGTCACATGTAGACACTTGTATACATTTAAGTAAGCTAACACATCTCTTGTAAAAGATTCAGAGTTTTAGTTGAAGCGAGGAAACGTTAACCCTTTGTGCTACCCTTTTCCTTGCGTTCTGTTATTGCTATTATTTGATTCTGATCCATAAATTGTGTAAACGTCAGAGAGAGGCAGTTTTGAAAAATAGAACTAGAAAATGTTTTTTCTTTCCTCCTCCAGGTGACGTTAAACAACTACACTTTTGAAAACGTGGCCTTCCATGTGCTCCACCAGCGCTTCCCTCTCTACAGTCCCCGCACTCTCTCTGACTGGTTTGACCACAACACAGACTTGTACAGGTTTGTGCCGGGGTCAAACACAACCAGCTTTTTGGACATTACCTTACATGAAATTAAAAGATGTAGTACAAAGAGATGGTTGTAAATTTTTCATAATTGACTCTTCCCTTGAAGCCAGCTCTGTAACTCTGGCTTATATGATTATCCTGTTTGTGTTGCTCTAGGTGGAAGATGGTGGATCACTACGTGAGCCGTGTGCGTGGCTGCATGCAGCTCCTGCAGCAACATGACATCATTGGCAGAACCAGCGAGCTGGCCAGGCTGTTTGGAATTCAGTTTTTCCACGTTCTGACCCGAGGATCACAGGCATGCACACACACACACTCACAAACAATTCCCAATAATTTTTAGTTCAGTCCTCAAATAGCTTGGTAGGAGACACAGGCAGGGCATTTCTATGGAAAATCCAAGTTTGTGGGTCAGTTCGACCGGCTCAAATCGACCGAGGTCAGTCTATCCTTCCTGGTTAGTTAATAGTTGACTGTTCAGGTAGATGAAGTCCCTTTGATGTTCTCTGTGTGAGATAACTGCAGATTTTTTTTTTTTGTTTTGAAACCTCAGGTTCAGTCATGGGGTGAGAAAAGTTTAGAGCATGCTTCTGTCTCAGTGCCGTGTGAGCGGGGTTTTAACCATGTTGGTGAAAATGTATGAGAACATTTTAAAAACCCAGTTCTGTGTGGTGCAGCCTGAAATCTGTCAGTGGGTAACAAAGTGGGTCGTACAGCTGATGACAGTCTTCACATCGAAAAATGCTGACGAGTGTGCGGTAAGAAAGTGGGATGAAATCATGTTGCAGTGCTAGAGTTACACTCATCAGCATTTGGATGTTAACAATGGATCGTGTGTGTGTGTGTGTGTGTGTGTGTGTGTGTGTGTAATTTTAAAATTGTCCAGTAATTCTCATCCAGTTTTGGAGGTGTTTTTCTGCTCTGCTGGTTTAGCGTTGAGCTCACTGTAGACGAGCCCCGCCTGTGCTGGTTTGATCACTGCTTACTGCTGCACAGATTTCTGTGCACACTGATGCTGACGTGCGCTAACATCATGCAGTCACAGCCTCAGAGCACAATGGGAAACTGTCTAGACTCTCAACTGGTGTCACAGCTGTTTGCCTCAGAGGTTGACTAAACAGTATGACATTTAATCTGTTAACACAGTAAATGTGTGGCTGATGTTGATGTTTTCTAGTTGAAGAGATCACTGCCTACACATGATTTCAAAGCCCTATAATCTTGGACTGTTTTGATTTAAATGAAATGAAGCATCCTCTTGGATGAAGGGTGAAACATCCAACTGCCGCCTCCTCGATTTCTCAAGGTGACCATGACGGATGACTGAGAAGTTACACAGACAATTTGATTTAAATATTAACTAACACAAAAATATTACTTATTAGAGAGACAGATACATCTGCTCTGCAAACAGGGATGATGCTGCGCCCGTAAAACATTTTAACAACTGCGGATTGAATACAACCTGATACTGGGGTCTGATAACACCTTCCTAAATCTGAATCAGCTCCAGCAGGGTATGAGTGATTCTCTGACTTCCTGTACAGACTGAATGCAGCTGAAATCTGTTTGACTTGATTGCAGCTTTTTGTATGTTTCCCAATGCTGCTGCTTCCACCTGCCAAATATGAACTAAAAAGTAAAAAAACCCTAAAAACTCTGAGTTACTTAAACACACCGAGCGTGCTCCAGATGAGATTGTCATTAAGACATCATTAAGAGTTTTGTTTGCAGGTGGTAAAAATTCCAGTTGGATGTGTGAAGGAACAAAAGGAATAATAAGTCAAACTTTGTTTCCTCCTCTTGTCTTTAGTACCGTGTGGAGTCCATGATGCTGCGTGTGGCCAAGCCCCTAAACTACGTCCCAGTGACGCCCAGCATACAGCAGCGTGCCCAGCAGAGGGCTCCACAGTGCATCCCTCTGGTGATGGAGCCCGAGTCCCGTTTTTACAGCAACTCGGTGGTTGTGCTGGACTTCCAGTCGCTCTACCCTTCCATTGTCATCGCATACAACTACTGTTTCTCCACCTGCCTCGGCCATGTGGACAACCTGGGAACGTAAGGACATGACAGGCCCACACAGCTACAGCATGTAGAGAACTCGCTCAGACTGCACGCCTGCCAGGAAAATCTCCCTCTGGCAGCGGCTTCCTCCCCTCATTATTTTTAATGGAACAGGCACGCTGAGAGCTCGGCATGTTGTTCACAGCTCAGGGCGGCGAGCAGCGCAACTTAAGACTGAGTTCAGGTTTTCAGTGAGATTTGTGTGGTTGCATAGCAACAGCAAGGAGCCATGAACACTTCTTTCCACATGCATATGTCTGCTACATTGAAGTAACACAAAAAGAGTGGTTTGTGGCAGGCGTGCACAGGCTTCATCCTCAGCAGAGACAGCTCAGTGGGGTGCAGTTCAGATTTCTACACGGGCATTTTTCTCACTTATACCTGACGCTGTCTTTCCAGACAGTAATATTCACATTGCAAGAATAATGTTAAGTGATTGAACTGGTGTTCTTGTTCACATTCTGTCTCAGGCCTGATGAGTTTAAGTTTGGCTGCACCTCCCTGCGAGTCCCTCCCGAGCTCCTCTACCAGCTCCGCAACGACATCACCGTGTCGCCTGGTGGCATCGCCTTCGTTAAGGTACAGCAACCTCATCATCATGACCGTTGTCTCTGACGAGACCTCACCAAGCTCTTAGTGTTGGCGTTGTGATGGATTGTCTCATTAGTTGCTGTGAAGGGCCAGTGCCTCCTAAGAAAACCCACTTTGTGATCTCTGTGCTTCCATTCATTCACTGCCTGATTGCTCCACATTGCCCGTTTTTACCCTGTTGTGCTACTTAAGCAGCTTTCACAGTAGATCAGGAACATCTTTATTTTTGTTATTTACACTGAGAGATATTGTGGGCCTAAAGCTAAACTTCTAAATTGCTTTTTACGTTCTAAGTTACAGCGCTTCCCCATGCTGCAGATCAGGCCCATTTTAGGTCCTTCTTAGAGTTTTGGTGCAACCCTACTTTGTTTCTTCATTGTAAAAAAAAAAAAATCTGTGTTTTAAATGATCTGTGTTTTATTTGTTCTAGTCTTCAGTGCGTAAAGGTGTCCTGCCCATGATGCTGGAGGAAATCCTCAACACAAGGATCATGGTGAAGCAGTCCATGAAAACCTACAAGCAGGACAAATCCCTGACGAAGCTGCTGGACGCACGGCAGCTCGGACTCAAGCTCATCGCCAACGTCACCTTTGGATACACCGCTGCTAACTACTCTGGGCGCATGCCCAGTGTGGAGGTAGGCTCAGCAGCAGCTGCTATATGGTCTCTGCACTGTGCACTCCCAGTACGATACCACTATAATCCATGAAAATAGTTGTTGTTGCTTTGTCAATCAAACTATTTTCTCTGTATTATTGTAGGGCCTTTACCTTGAGTCAGTGTTGCTGTGAATGTAGTCGTAACCCCTTTGCTCCAATATTTATTAAATCTGCTGTGTCCAGGTTGGAGACAGCATTGTCCACAAAGCCAGAGAGACCCTGGAGAGAGCCATCAGGATGGTCAATGACACGAAGAAATGGGGAGCGCGTGTTGTGTACGGAGACACTGACAGGTAAGCAATTTTACAAGACTTTTTGACTTTTTCTCAGATGTAAATAATAGGGGTGCAACGATACACAAAATTCACGGTTCGGTTCGATACTTTGGTGTCACGGTTTGATATTTTTTCGATCCAAAAAAATGTTCATGCCTTTTTAATTTGTCATTTATTAAAATTATAAATATATATTTTAACTCAAAAGTACAGTTTTTAAATTTAACCCTAACCCTTGTGCGTGTTTTTTATTTTGACAGCGAATGCGCACCTGCGGACCACTTATGTGCAGCCCTGGTTATTTAGCTCATCATATTGCAGCCACAGAAATTCTTTTGTCCATGAAACCATAAAGCTGCACTTTCTTTTTGCCTTATAGTCTGATTTGTCATAACTTCTCCGTTTTGTGGTAAGCTTTTCTTTGGCTGTCACTTCTTCACCCTGACCTGTCTTATTTGGCTCAGCAGAACTAAAATATCTATCTGTCTGTGAAGGTTCTCAGTCATCCAGGTCATCGTAGTCAAATATAAATCCTGCTGCTTTTACACACGCACTCACATAAGCTCACCGATTCTCTGCGCGATCAACCTCTCACATGTTTAAGCTGCGGGAGATTTCACTTGTCAGGTTTGCATAGTAAGCTAACGATTGATAAGACGATGTCAGAGGAATTGGTGCGCAAATTATCATCACTCACAGATCAGTGCTGTCGCTCTCTATACACAGTTCGCGCGATTGCAAAGTGAAAGCAAAAAAACAAGCGCAAATTCAAACGCGATTTCAATATGTCACATATTGACAGTGGCTCACCGATGCCAATGACATAATTACCCAGCTACATTTCTGAAAGAATGCAAAAGCATTGACATAGATTTTTCCTTCCTACAAAAGCCCGACGGGCAGGGCAGAGATAGATTTTGGTACCCCGACTGAAAAAAACGCTAGCTCCGGGACGTCGGGCTAGCGATATTGCGAGCCCTGTATCTGATTGAGGAATCACTCATCTTTGGAAAAGAGAGTTTATTACAGAGAAATGTCTCTTTCCAAAATAAAAGCTATACTATCCGCTTCTTCTGGGCTATATTCTCAGCAGCATATTAAACATATCAGGTCCCCATAAGGAGAATCATATGCTAACGGCTGTCTAAATGACTCGGGTAAAGTTTGTAGCATGCATGCTTGTTGTTTTTGTCTGCTTCCACTTGTCTTTGCACTAGGATGATGTCGGCGTAAATGTGCAGTCATATTCGTTGTGTTCCCACTAGTGCTTTCAGGTTAATCTCGTTGAAATGACCATAACGCCACAACACGGCAAATCTCCGTTAACGAGCTACCCCTGATCGCCCCGTGCATGGGGCTAGACGGCCAACACGTTAACGAGCTAACTGCGCTAACACACTAGTTCCCACCCATGTAATTGAGCATTGCATGGCACATCCAACATACTGTTTTACTTGAGTCCATGACTCGCTTACCTTCAGGGTCATACGTCACACGAAAACCAAAATAATTCCAAACGCCAGATCTGAATGAGGGTGGGGGAGGTTCAATTTGCCATGTTGCAAGGAGAGCTTAACTTCTGTCTCGCTAGCGCTCTTCCTTCTGACGATGCTGTCTGTGTTGAGCGCTCAGTGGATCTGCGCTCCACAGGGCAGCCTAGGTGGAGTAGTCGAACGCAGATCCACTGAGCGCTCAACACAGACAGCATCGTCAGAAGGAAAGTTGATAAAATAAATTAAAAATTTTGTATTGTTCGATACATATGCGTACCGAACCGAAAGCACTGTATCGAACGGTTCAATATCGATACGAGTATCGTTGCACCCCTAGTAAATAAATAGTACGCATGCCCTTGGTAAGACCTGTACAAAGTGTTATTCACTGTCAGTGGTAATCATGTTAGGCCTGATCAGTGTTTGTGTCCTCACATGGGAAACCTGCAGTCACTGTTCCATTATCTGCACAACAGGCAGGTTTACAGGTTGCACAACTTTACTGACAAATTCATAACTTCACTCGAGTGTGAACATGACCAGCAGCTTTGTTGTGTGTCACTACGCTGTGATGATGTGTAAGTCTGAGTCTACTTGGGCCGTGTTCTCATGAACACTTGCACCAATTAGCTAACAGCTTTCATTTCTGACAGTCCGTTAAAGAAGAGCTGCCGCTGTGTTTGGCAGACAGGGAATTGGATTGTTTCTGACCTGCAGAGTCTCAAATAGAAGAAGAAGCATAAAGTTTTAAACTGCAGCATGCTTTGCATATATGGGACACACTTTCCTCCAGACTCGCTCGTCCACATGGGATGTGTTCAAGCACAGAGCCAAACGCGAAGCCTCTGAGAGCGTATCGTTTACCACTGTAGTATGTAGTGTGGGTTGTTTGATAAGAATTAGTAATGAGCCTTGTGTGTTTTTGTGTGTTTGGCAGCATGTTTGTTTTACTGAAAGGAGCCACCAAAGAGCAGGCTTTCAAGATCGGCAAAGAGATTGCAGAAGCAGTGACTGCAACCAACCCCAAGCCGATCAAGCTCAAGTTTGAGAAGGTAGATACACACACACACACACACACACACACACACACACACACACACACACACACACACACACACACACACACACAAAGGGAGCGAATAAGACAAGGTAGCGGCTTCTCTCTAACATCTGTTCACTGTGATTTTTCCATCTCCACACATTAGATGTAGTTATTTATCTATGTGTGTGTGTGTGTGTGTGTGTGTGTGTGTCTCAGGTGTACTTGCCCTGCGTTCTGCAGACAAAGAAGCGTTACGTGGGCTACATGTATGAGAGCCTTGACCAAAAGGAGCCCGTGTTTGATGCCAAAGGGATTGAGACGGTGCGCCGCGACGGCTGCCCTGCTGTTTCCAAGGTAACAGGCAAACCATGTTTTCCCCTCATTTTCACTGTGTTGTGCACCAATCGCAGGCATGCCACTCTTGTTCCTGCTCCCGTTTACTCAGACCGCTTTGCATGTGTCAGTCAGGGAAAAGGTCGTCTCCTTCCGCTTGCACATTAAACAGCATCAACACCTCTCTTAGATTACCAGTAAATCATTTTATCTTCATCCTCTTATACCTGTGTTCTTTTACTCATGTGCTCCTTAGATTCTGGAGCGTTCCATCAAGCTGCTGTTTGAGACACGTGACATTAGCCAGGTGAAGCAGTTTGTGCAGCGTCAGTGTATGAAGATTCTGGATGGCCGGGCAAGCATGCAGGATCTGACCTTCGCCAAGGAGTACCGGGGCAGCGGCTCGTACAGACCTGGAGCTTGCATCCCTGCGCTGGAACTCACCAGGTGTGTGTGTGTGTGTGTGTGTGTGTGTGTGTGTGTGTGGTCACAGTACAGGAGAAGTCAGGAGTGTGGCTTGGATAAATGTTTGCTGGTTGGCTCTGTGTGTGTCTGTGTGTGCGTGCAGCAGAGAACAGGATGGTGAGTAAGAGCTTGCTGTCAGCTACAGTTACAGTACCCAGCGTGAATCCAATTAGTCCTCCCTCACTGTGTTCATTGTCTGGCTGCACTAGCCTGTACAGTACCTGAGTGTTGCTAGGCAACCTGTTTTTTAACGAGTGGAGGACAAAAAAAAGTGATTTTTAGATGCACAAGGAAGAAGCATTTATGAGCCCTTCTTCAGTTCATCTGCTTTATTTTGTGTTTTCTCTCTCAGAGCACCAGCACACGTTCTCGCTGCTAATGTGAACATGTTGGCTGTGTGATGTAAACAATAACTGCATCATCTGCTGTCACTTCATTTTTGTTCTGCTTCGCCTCAGACGGATGATGGCCTATGACCGAAGGCTGGAGCCACGCGTGAGTGAGCGGGTGCCCTATGTCATTGTGTACGGCACACCCGGCGTGCCCCTCATCCAGCTGGTCCGCCGGCCCACCGAGGTGCTGCAGGACCCCACCCTGCGCCTCAATGCCACCTACTACATCACTAAGCAGATCCTGCCGCCACTGGCCCGTATGTTCCAGCTGATCGGAGTCGACGTGTTCAGCTGGTACCAGGAGCTCCCCAGGGTGAGGACAACTTGCAGACATACGGGCCATTGTGATGTTTTTGTCTCACCGCTGCCATTTAGAAGCAGAGCAGCAGCAGTGGAGATAAGAAACCCTTCAAAACAAAAAAAAGAACCAGGAACATCATAAAGACACACAATCAACTTAATACTGAGTTTGGAGGATGAATTAGATTAATTGGTATCTTCCTTTGACTGACTGTGGCAAGTCAAAGAGGTCACCCTCTGCTTCCACTCTTGTCAAAATAAAAGCAGTCTGTCATTTAGAGAGAACAAAGGATGAAGAGATCTCTTCTGCTTCCTGCTGATGACTAAATGAGTCAAGCTGCAGCGCTGCTGCCTCAGTCTTTGTTTCTTTCCTGAAGTCTGACAGAGTGCACACGCCATCTGCTGGCATAGCTACTAATCACAGTCAGATACATAAATGGTTGCGGCTCCAGTGCCACTGACTCCTTTTATGTCTTTGTTTTTTCCCAGTGAAAACAGAGTCACACACAAAATCCTGAATGTGTGTATTTGTATTAAAAAAATTGAATCTTTGATCTCTGATCCTTCAGCATCTAATGATATTCGGTAGGATTCTTAACAAACCTGAAAAGTATCATGATCACGTAGTTCACACTGTTTTATGTCCATGAAGATGCTGTGCATGTTAACTCCATGTGTCTGCATATAGTCCAGCAGCAGTGATCAATCAAACGTGTGTTTTCAGCTACATCGCTCTTTTCTCTCCAGATCCAGAAGGCATCCTGCTCCTCCGTGGTGGGTGGGGAGGAAGCGGGGAGGAAGGGGACAATTTCCCAGTACTTCACCACGCTTCACTGCCCTGTGTGTGATGAGCTGACCCAGCTGGGTGTGTGCTCACGGTGTCGTGCTGAACCTCAGCGAGTCGCTGTTACACTCTACCAGGACATGAGGCAGTGGGAGAGTCAGCAAGAGCAGTTGCTGAAGGTGAGAAGTTGAGGACGCACAGAATATGAGCTCCTGTTAAGGTTTTGAATAATAATTGGACCATTAACTTCTGTGATTACAGGTATTTATTTCTTCCTGCTTTTGTCGCACTGTCTTTAAACATTTACCCAATTGATACGACTCAAAGCAGGCGACACTGAAGGAACACGGAAACTGCTTTCTGGCGATAAATCTAGATTTATTAAGACAGCAATTGACGTCAGCAGTTATGATGCCTGGTGGCAGCAATCACTCGGGTTGAGTTGGTGTGCAGTTTTGCTTAAACAATGTCGGACTCCACAGTTTTTCTCTGGTCAGACTAGTAGTGACATGTTTGTGAGTGGTGTCCATACCAGAGCTCATCCTTGTGTGATCACTGTGTGCTTGTGTTTCTGTTTGCATACAGATCTGTAGGAACTGCAGTGGCAGTGCTGAGCGGCAGGTTCCCTGCGTGTCCCTCGACTGTCTCGTCCTCTACAAGCTGTCCCGGGTAAACAGACAACTTTCCAAGGCCCCCTACCTCCGTCAGCTGCTGGAGCAGTTCTGATTGGCTCCCGAGTCCCGGAGCCACCCACTGATTTGGTGCTAATTCCTGGCCTTCCATCTTAGTGTTTGTCCATTTGGTTGTAAAAGTTTAAATGGTGCTTTGATTGAGCCCTGACGGGTTTTCTCATTTTGTCTCAAAGTATTTCTCTGAGTATGGAGACTGTTTACTTCATGCCTCCAGTGGAAGAGGCCGTGTGTTCGTTTGCTGCCATCTCCATTAGCTGCTATGGGCCGAATGAAGCTGATCTTTTTGATGACACGGCAACAGACGGCCTGTTGCGGGACTGAGTGCAGTCCAATCATGGAACATGTGTCGTATTGTGTATTCACTGTAACTGGTTTTTAAAGATCTTATAAATTCAGAGACGAACTACACCCAAACCACTAATTGACTTTTTCTCCTTTTTATACTGACTGCAGTCTTTTTGTAAATAGTTCCTGTACAGATCCATCTCCAATCTCACTGTGCATTAACCAACTACAGCTCCAACCATGAACACAATCAAAGCAGTTTGATGCGTTCTTTTTGAAGGTGCCATTTTTCTGTTTCTTTAACCTTGTCTGTTTTGGCAGATTTGACAGTTCATACTACAGAGTATGGGAACTGGAAAGCTCTCCATTTTTTTAGTTTTAAATGTGGGACTGCTGCAATACTGTATTTGGTAATTTATGCCATGAAGAGTCTATTATTTCCTTGTGGATATATGGTTTTGTGTACGTTTCCAATTTTACTGTGCGAACCGTCTTCAAACTACATTAAAATTTGATCTTTAACCCTCCCACTCCATGCAGCCGTACACAGGATCTGTGGATTTGTAAAAATGTAAAAACTTATAATGAAGGAGATCCTTTTTGTTTGTTTTTAATGGACATTGCTGTGGGTGAAGGTTTGAGATTGATATAATAAAATAAAAAAATCAATGTATGAAGATGCCTTCTTTCTTTCACTAAATCAGGAGCTTAAAAAGAAAAAATCAGAGGAATCACAGTGACATGACCCATTACAGCACAAGACCAAAAAGAAGAAAAAAAAATCCAGTTTTCACAAAAGTGCAACAGAAAACAGCTGCATACACTGTACAGCTCAGCTCATCACACACACACACTAGATTGCCAAAAGTCTTTACTCGTCTGCCTTCACACACACATATGAGCTTGAGTGACATTCCATGTTTAGCTATAACAGCTTCAACTTTTCTGGAAGGCTTTCTACGAGGTTTAGAAGTGTTCTTCCAGAAGTGCATTTGTGAGGTCAGACACCAATGTTGGGATGCTCTAATTCATCCCAAAGGTGTTCTGTCAGGCTGAGGTGTAGGACTCTGTGCAGGCCAGTCCAGTTTTTCCACACCAAACTTCCTCGTCCATGTCTTTAGAAACAGTTGTGCTGGAATAGGAAAGGGCCATCCCCAAATTGCTCCCACAAAGTTGGAAGCATGAAATTGTCTCGGTGTGCTGAATTATCAAGAGTCCCTTTCTCTGGAACTAAGGGAGCAAGCCCAAGCCCATTAAAAAAAATTTACACTTAGTGCAATGCAGTCAAACAAGTACTGTTCTAGCAGCTGCCAACTCGAACTCCTCCATCAGATTGCCAGATGTAGACATGATTCGTCATTGCAGAGAACACCTCTCCACTTCTCTAGAGTTCAGTGGCATCATATGCAGTTTGCACCACTGCATATGATGCTTTGCATTACACTTTGCAATTCTGTAACCTTCTGTACTCTGTTCTTGAGCTAATCTGAAGGCCACATGAAGTTTAGAAGTCTGCAGTGATTGACTGTGCACAAAGTTGCTGACCCCAGTCTGTTATTTTATGTGGCTGAGCTGCTGTCAATCGCAATCACTTTCATTTTGTGGAACATTTAATGGTGACAGAATTTCCTGACTGGACTTTGCACAGGTGGCATCTTATCACAGTACCATATTCGAAGTCACTGAGCTCCTGAGAGCAAGCCATTCTCTCACAAATGTTTATAAAAGCAGTCTGCATGCCTAGGAGCTTGATTTTATATACCTGTGCTCATGAAAGTGATTGGAACACCTGAATGTAATGATTTAGAAGGGTGAGTGAATACTTTTGGCAATATAGTGTATTTGCAGTGCAAGATTTTATTTTAAGGGGGTGGCTAGCTGTCTGTCCCTGGTTCAGCTCATCCACTCTCCTCACGTCCTCAAACAAGGCACTGAATTCTAGCGATGCATCAATCCATGTTTGTCTAGCTCCAATGTGATACCAGTAACTCAAAGAAAGAAGCTGACAGAGAAGTCTTAGCTGTAGTCAAAAAACACTGCAAACATAAAAACATTCAAAATGTAAGAAGTATAACAACTTGTTGTCCCTTGGCTTTTGGCTTCATGTTATGTTACCAAAATGTTAGCTCTCCCGTTTGTAATCAGTGCTCTACTGCTGATGGAAGGCATAGTAAACACAGAACATAGAATTGAACTGAATAGATTGACCTGTTGCCAACGATCCCAGTGAAGTTCGTTGAGTCAGGATCAGGCTGATATCTGATCTATTTCTTACTTTCATTCTAGCCTTACCTTTTACCTAACTACAGAGGGGATAAGGACACAACAATATTGAACACAGTGTCAAATGATTTATAAGAAAATAGCAATACTTCAACATCTGATCCTTCACTGTCCAGCAGATGTCCAAAAGCTTTAAAAGATGCACTGAGTTGAGCTGCGGAAGCGTGTGTATGATTTATAAGCTGCACTGCTTAGTCAGTGCTTCCTTTACTAGAGTACAAACAGTAACTATGTTGGAGTTTCCAGGTCTTGGACAGCAAATGGACAGTTGAGGCGTGTCACTGAGCCGACATTCTCAGTCTCCCTTCTCTTGGTCCAAAGAGAGCAGCAGGTTCTGTCTTGGTGAGTGTCCTACCAAAGAGATGCTCTCTGAGAAAGTGGCGCCTGCAGGCTCTGACACCAGTGTGGTTTGGGCAGTGGGGCTGTCTGTTAGAGCCATGACATCAGGGGGAGAGGACATCTTGCTTGGTGAATTCATAAAATTTGATGTATCGTCCATTTCAATGACCTCAAAGTCTGCGTCGTTCAACTGATCGGCCTCATTATCCTGCTCTTCCTCATCCTCATCTTCATCAGCTCCTGAGTCCAGCAGTGCCCGTTGGGATTCACTGCTTTCAATTTCATCATTCACCGAGGCCAGCTTGTACATGACTGGAAAGAGGATGGAGGTGAAGATGGCAGTGACGAGTGACAGGTACATGAGCAGCGGGTGCTTTGGAAACCTCTCGAGCAGGAAGCCTATGAGTGCTGGCAGCACCATCTCGCCCAGCGCTGCACCCACCACGAAAACTGCCGCTGTGCGCCCCGTTACTGTGGTGTACTGCTCCACCCACGAGATGCCGCTTGGGAAAATGGCAGCCATGGAAGCCCCATAGATAGCAGTGCACACCCACAGGACCTCCTCTTTCTTGCTGAAGAAGCAGAGCAGAAGAGAGGAGATAGCGGTGCCCAACAGGCTGAGCAGGATCATGTTTCCCGGGTACATGCAGGCTGCAAAGAAGATGGCTAACCCACGGCACGCTGCAAATGACCCCCAGAACAGGGAGTTTAGCCCAGCTGCCTTCGCCTCAGCCATCTGGATGTACTCCTTAGCAAAGGTAAAGATGAAGGAGCCATATGCTACTTCAGCACCGACGTAGGCAAAGAAGAAGAGGAAAAGGAGGGCTGTAAGAGCCACATGATATTTGGCCACCAGGGGCTTTCCTGAGGCCGAGCGGGGTTTTGCACGTGACACGCTGCAGCGAGAATAAAGGATGAAGAAGAGGAAGGACATGAGAAAGACAAAAGCACCGATCACGATGTAGGCCCAGGTGGAGTTGAGGGTACTGTGCGAGACTCCCTGAGTGTTGACGGTTTTGGTCACCTGGGGCTCTGTGGAAGGCGTACTCTTGGTTGGTGCTATGGCCTCAGTGCCCTTCCAGTCAGTCCCAAACACCAGCTTGGCTATGATAGGAGACACAAAGGCCCCAGCGGCAAAACTGAAGTGCAGCGCTTGCAAGTGAGGCCCCGACTGCTCACCCCACGTGTCCAGTATGAGCACGTTACCACCTGACACACAGGAGAAACACATAGTTAAGAATGGAGACACAAGCATCACTTTGCTTTGGCTAAACTAGAAAAAAAAGATTAACAGAAGAATCACAATCAGACAAAACAAGGAATGACTCCAAATAACTCCATCGGCAAGTTTCCATTCTTATGATGTTAAGAATAAGCTACCACTGTTAGCAAAAGCAGATGAAGGATTATTCTACAGGCCTAATACCACGTGGTGCACTAACTACATGCAAGATTTACAAGATTTCAAAACAGTTTGTAAATGTCTTTGTAAGGTCTTTATAGGTCAATTTGCAGGAAGGAAACATAATTCACTATGAATTCATTTCACTTCTTCTGGTGCACATCAAAGTGAAAAGAGGTGCACTGAAGAAGCAACAACCAGACAACACCCCGAAAAGGAAAAGTTTGCTGTGTGTGCCAGCACAGTGTCAAGAGTATAGAGGAGAGGAGACGTTACACAAGCAGAGTTGAAAGGGGCCTTCGAAGAGCATTAACCCAACAGCAGGACAAGTATCTGTTCGTTTTTTGAGAGGAGGATCAGGAGAAGCACTGCCAGAGTGCTACAAATTACCTTCGGCATGCTACTTGTGCATGTTTCTGAACAACCTTTTGGAAACAAACTCTATGAGGGCCCACTGTCCCTCAGTGAGACCTTTGTTCTTACAGCTGAACCACAGAACACCAGAACTAGCAGGTCTGTCACTGGTGCCCTGTTCTCTCCACGGTTTCACTTTCATTCAATTTTATTTACGTATGCACCAATACACAGCAACAGTCAACTCAAAGCACATTGTATTTTAGGGTAAAGAGCCTACAACGTTAGAGATAAAACCTCACAATGAGACAACATTAATGACAAAGCACTTGGGAACAGTCGGAAGGAAAAACTGGCCACCAGTTAGGGATGACCAGAGGGAGACAGGAAAGGCACGCTGTGGACGAGTTGGTAATGTGGTTTGAAGCTTTAAATCTAAAGTGGTGGATAAACACATGTAGAGTGAAAAGAATCAAGTTGAGAATAAATGCTCAGTATATGAGATGAGATGAGATAGCCTTTATTTGGTCTTTTCCCCACAACCGAGATGACAGACCTTGCCGACCGTACATACAATACACAAACATCACATTGGGGAGACAGGTCAGGCTAGGTAGCGAGGAAAAAAAACATCGAAATGTGTAACACAAAAGGATAATACAGGAATGCACAGATATCAACACACCATAGCACAATAAACACAGAAAAGCAACAAGGGTGTCAATAGCATTCAGAGACCAGTTGATCAAATCCATAATTCTCTTTAGGTTTTAGAAACAGACTGTGAGAGAGTGTTCCAGGGAAAGTAATACAAAAAACACGAGACTAGACAAGGACATAAGAACTAAGCAGGGAAGATAAGGGAGATAAGGGAGAGGAGAAAAAGTGTGTCCGCCTCCTCCGAGAGCCAAAAGGAATGTCATATCATATCATGGGAAGTTCCCAGCAGCCCATGTCTATTGCACTGAATTACTCATACCATCTCCCTCAATGTTACAAACAGGACTCCACTACTGTTTATTCACTCTGCTGCAGCTAAGCCATGCCCTCATTTAAACATGCATCACCACAGCAGGCGAGAGAATGATGAGAAAAAGAGGTAAAAACAGCCACTTGTGGCTCTGAGCCCTGCACAAACTCATCAGCTGAGGCTGACCGTTAAAATCATTGAACTTTCACTGATACAGTGAATATCAATAGTTTACTTACCTGTATCTATAACACCCATGGATATCCCAATGCTGGACATGAACACAGTGAGGAGCAGAGCCTGCTTACAGTAAGGGATGGCACACATTCCAGAAGCCGTGAGCAGCATGGACAAACCTAGAAGATTACCACAGGAGGCAAAATCAATCTCATAAAATGACTGTAAAGGCCGGCCGGCAAGAACAACAAGCTAGAAAGGTACCTAGCAGGAGATGGGGGTTCATGTAGTCAAACAGAATGCCTCCTAATAGGGATCCGCCGGCGTAGCCTGCAGAGCGGCCAACAAAGATGTAGGAGATGTTGCCGATATCCTGGTTCACATTTGCAGCCAAGTCTTCCAGTGTGGGGCCAAGAACTGAGATACACATCCCCTAAGAAAATAAGACAAAGCTTAGAGCAAGCCACGACTGTTGTTGTTGGACCCACTCCTCTCCCTCCATTGTCCTACTTGTCTCATCTCCTTGAGAGATCAATGACAAATGATCGCATCAGGATCTAGGAGAACTAAACTAACATTTCCAACCCTGTGCATTCTGCTCACCCCCAATGAAAACTTTACCTCCTCCTCCTGTGTTTTTGTCAGCAACAAGACACGAGGTGAAGACAGAGGTGGCAACGTATCAACACATACTGCACAAATGTTTATTTTAGGATTTCTGTTGAGAAAAATTAAGACTGAAAAATTTTTACAAATTTAAACGAATCTAAACTTTTTTTTGATCCCTGCTAATTTGCATATAATTGTTTAACTACTATAACTAATATAATATAAACATTTAGAGAATAGTTAAGCTTATGCACAATTACTGTTTGTGGACCTCAGCTCATGATTTAAGACTACACTCCCTCACATACTGTTAAACACCATGCTATAGATGAAGGTGAACTCCTGTATAACTAGACAGCACCTGGCTTTTCTAATGAAAACACAAAAACAGTTAAATGTCAGTTCTACTCGTTCACGCACCTTGACTCTCATGTATACTAGATTCATTAGTGCCAGAACTAGTCTTCCAGAGTTTACACTTTCTAAACTCCCTGGGGTGGATGAAAGCTTTACTTATTTTATATGCTAACTACTGAATCTGCTATCTGTTCTGGCAATACTACACAGTTTAGTAACCTGTCTGTCAGCTCAGATCAAAGGTTCAAAATTTGATGCAAAGGGCTGGAAAGACCACTGGCATGCTCCCTCCATTTTCCCCCAGGTGCTATCAGAGGAAACTGCAATAAAGTGTGGCCTGTAAAATTCCTAGAGATATAAATCACACGGTTTACACAAAAACCTAGAGAATATAAAGCTAATACTATCAGGTAAAAGGTACAGGGTACCAAATTGTGAGTTGTTCAAATTATATTTATATTTTCTTTAGTGCTCCAATTTGTCAAACCATTGAATTGCTACTACTGCACATTCACCCAATGTATATAATATATATATATATATATATATATATATATATATATATATATATGTATATATATATTCTTCCTCTACACCCCCCCACCCCCCAATTTTTTTGCACATGTCGAGGAGCGTGTCAGGCTACATTTCACTGTGTGTTATACTTGTATAACTATGCATGTGACAAATAAAGAACCTTGAACCTTGAATAGTAATAAGTAAACTGTAAGTGTGTGCATGTGAAATGGTATGACGATTAATTTATGTGATGGTTTTTCTTGAATGACAAAGCAAAATTTCTTCGAAGGGAGACAACAAAGGCTAATCTAATCTAAACTGAACATTGGAATCATAATCCTCAGAGTTTATCCGTTCCTTTTACCAGTGCCAGCATGCTTATCTAACTGCTTCGCATCACACAAAAAAGTGAAGTGGAGCTTTTGCTCACAGAGCCTCCAAGTTTTTTGTTCTCTACACTGAGTTCACACTCAGTGACAACAAAAACTGCAGAGCTGACACTGGCATCAATCAGAGCTGATTGATATCAATCCTTAAATAACTGTAATAAAAGTTTCCATTTCCCCACTTTTTTAACAGGATAATCTGATGCTGAAACAACAAAACTTGAATGTTCTTCCCCAGGCCCAATGGGGGGAGAAAAGGTTAATGCAGGAGAAAGTCGTCCAGTGTGTGCAGGTGGATTTCACTAATCTGATGCGGAATAAATGGTTGAAGAGCGAGATTTACAACTATGAAAATCCGGTTGTGCAGGATACTGCTGCATACAACCGTAATATTGCTTACTATTCAATAGTTACAAGCACATGTGACCACCTTGTGTACGTAGATTCACATTCTGTTGCACCTTTATAACAACTATAAAGGCAACCGACATGTGGGGCCAGTCAAAAACAACCTAAGGACACAAAGTACGACTTAAATTGAAAGGTCTCCTTCGTTTACAACGCTCGACAGAACCATAACAGGCCAAAAATCTACTATATTATGGCACTATATAAGTAACTGCAGATCTTCTGACATTTCAAATTCATTTCCTGGAGTAGACTTAATTTTTGGGAGTTATAATTGATAACAAAATTTCATGGAAACCCCACGTCAGACACATAAAAACCAAAATTTCCAGAAGCCTCGCAGTTTTGAACAAAGTGAAACAATTCCTTGATAAAGATGCACTTCGTACTCTGTACTGTACCCTGGTTCTGCCATATCTTACATATTGTGTGGAAGTGTGGGGAAATACATATAAAAATACAACTAATCCATTAGTCACAGTACAGAAACGAGCACTGCGTATTATTCACAAGGCTGGTTATCTAGAACATACTCACAAATTCTTTCTTCAGGCAAAGTTACTTAAATTCCAGGATCTGGTTAATTACAATACATCCATAATTTTGTATAAAGCTTTTACTAAACTTTTACCGGCAAATTTACAAACTAGATTTGAAATTCGAGAAAAGGTTTATAATGTGAGAGGCTTTGGAGAATTCAAATTACCCAGAACTCGAACAACCCGTAAAGGCTTTTGTGTGTCTGTATGTGGTGTGAAAATCTGGAACAGTCTGAGTTTACAATTGAAACAATGCAAAAATATTCATAGATTTAAATTTCTCTACAAACAGTTGGTCTGGTCACAGTATACTCAATGATGGGTTTTAGTGTGCTCTGTAATGTCTGTCCTCTTACCATTGCTGGTATGGATTCCAAAATAAAAAATAAAAAATAAAGTGTGCGTATGTATGTACATATATGTACTTGTGTGTGTAGATATATATGTATGTATATGTATGTGTGTCTGTTACTTGTAGTTATTACTGCCTGTTACCTGTGGTAATGCAATTTATAATTTATATATTCTGTATTCAGTTATGAAGGCTCTAATTGTTGGTTGCGAGCTGCCGCTTAGATGCTTGTATCTGCCCGGGGCTGTTGATGGGTCTGTATGCAATGATGGGCGTAGCTGCGGGAAGTTTATTGTTTTTTTTTTTGTTGATGAGTGAGTATCCGGTTGTTCAGTGATGACGCGACAAATCCTACTTCCGGGTCTAAAGTAGTCTGCGTTTAATATGGCTTTTGTGTTGTTAACATGTTTAATGTTATGTATTTTCTTATATTTGATCTCAAAAAGCTCCTAAAACAGTCAGTGATCACTGTTGACCTCCCTCGGCTTTTATTACTGCTAATCATTTATTTAAGCTCAGTTTTTAAAACCTTAGGATGTAACTACAGCCCAGCCCATGCAGCAGTATATGACTGACTAACCTCGTATTATGGATGGATTATCTCAGTTGTTCTCCTGGCTGAAGTTTGGTCCTTTTACAGCATCCTGCCATGCGATTACATTTGTTCCTGACCACCGAGAACACTCACGGTAACTTTTATCGAGTGGAAAAAAAGTTAGCTTGTTTATATTATGCTAACATAGCTGTGTCGCTAGCGGTCACGTAGCACATCATTATATACCAGCTAGCCAAACTTCAGTAACCCTACAAACGTCACTGCTGTTTAGTTTCCTGTCTTCATTTATGCTGGAAGTGATAACAGAGCTGTACATTTTAATTTGTTTCCAAAACCCCGCAGTCAGGACATGCTATATTGTATTTAGATAGAAGCTAGCGAGCTAACTCCCTGCTAACTTCTAACTCCGTTAAATGTCATAAATTCCGTTTTCATGGATGCCTGGATGTTAAACTCAATTGTTACACCTGGTAGAGCAGAACGCTGATCATTTTATTAAAGATGAAAGACTTTAGACAGTTTTTCAACTCTCAGTAATGCCATAGTGATCGTTTGATATATGGACCTGCAGCGGAGTTTAGACCCAGACACTGCTAGTGACGTCAGACTGAACAACCGGATAGGGGTGGGATTTAATAAGTTTTCTTCGTCCCACTCCTTTTTCAGGCAAGTTTTGTTTTTTGTTTTGTGTATTTTATGTTCAATATAGGTATTTGTTGTGCCTGAAAATGAATAAATAAATGAAATGAAATGAATGAAATGACTTCAGTAGAAATTCCAAAGAACGCAAATGAATATTGGACAGCCGTGATAAGCTAGCGGTTTATGGCTATATGCTAACGGATAACATTAATACAACCCTAGCTAGCCAACTAGTTAACTGTTGTAGATATCCCAACCAACTTAATAAATCTATTCAGTTACCACATTATATTTATTTATTTAAAATTTTCCAATTCATTTCCTTTTTAAAGGAATGAGAAAAGTCAGAGAATTGTTTAATGAACCGGCAGGTTTAAGCTAACTTCCCACTCCTAACTATTTACCAAGCCCAGGCAAGATGCACAGAGCGCGAGCGTAACCATCCAGCGGCCGCCTGCTCCTTGGCCGCCCCTTCCTCCGCCAACCACCTCCACCCGGTCGTCGCTGTTTTGTGTGGTCTTTCTCTTCGCCCCCTTTAATGCGTTCTTCATTTCTCGCCCAGTGTCCTTCCTCTTGTCAAACAGGGTGTCCTCCTCCTTGTCGTCGTTGTCGTCCTCCTCCATACTGGCGAAATGGACGTGCTTCTTTTTAATATCGGTGTCACGCGTGACGGACGTAGACATAGCTGTCGGTCTAGCACCGAGAGAGAGAGAGTGTGTTGCTGGGAGTGATGGTGAGCTGTCACAACGCCGCACAACTGCTGACTGACTACAGATAATAAAGCGAGTCTTTTATCTCCTCCCGTTCTGGCGCCTCGTGTTTGAAGGCCGCAGTTGGTTATTAAATACACGGATTTTTTGAGTCGGACATCTTTAATGCGACGGTGACCGCAGGGTACCACCGCTGCAGCTGTGGAATCCCTCCATATGTCAACAGCTGCTGCCTGTATGGCTGCTGAAGGTTTGCAAAGATCATCTATTGGGATTGTTGCTCACTCCGTGTGTAAAGAGACACCTTCCTTTTGAATAACCTGAATATTTTTTTTACTTTAATTATATTAATCAGCAAGCACTGTTTTGTAATGTTATCACTTTCACCTGTGCGTTTTCGTATTATTGCAAATCAATGGACCTGGGACCGATGCAAAACCCAGAATGCCATGTGCCAAAACAGGCGATCGCTTCGCTTTGTTTATGAGCTTTTCAGTACCCTGAAATCATGGCAGAGTAAGACCTCTGTTTCTACTGGCTGTTCACAGCTCAAGAGCACCAAATGATCCAGGGCTGCCGGTGTCCTGTCATAGTCGTAGTTAGAAGCCTTTTCTGCCTGGCTGTAGTGAAAGCACATGGCGCCATCTAGAGTTTGTACCAAGTAAACTGGCTGAGCACAAATAAAAACCAAAGCGTGTAAGAACTTTAATTACTTGGCAGCAAAGTTGCAATAGGTCCAGGCTGCTGGGGGCATCCCACGATGCACTGTGTGTTTCTTCTTCACTCAATCCTCCCTCAGCCTAGTTCTGCTGGAGGGTTTTTCCTGTTAAAATTGAGTTTTTCCTTCCCACTGTCCCTAAAGCGCTTGCTCATAGGGGGTCATATGATTGTTGAGATTTTCTGTGTATTACTGTATGGTGTTTCCTTTACTATATAAAGCTCCTTGAGGCAAATGTTGTTGTGATTTGGTGCTATATAAATAAAACTGAACTGACTTCAAAGACCTGAATTTTAAAAATCCCCTTTTCTCCCTTAAACATTTCAAGTCCAATATTCTTTCGTAAATTCTCAGCTATGTAGAATAACTGCTAATGCCAATGCATTAGTGCATATAAATATTATATTTGACCTTATTTATGAACTACAATTTATACAATCTTATATTTCCTTAAGAACGAGAAGAAGAATGTCTTTTAATTTCAAAGGTATTGGTAACAATAGCTCTCAGATAAATGTCAAAGCTATTACAGATACTTGTGAAATTGTAGTTATTTAGTAAAATACTCCACTTTAAATTAACTTCTTCTAATTAAAATACCTCACGTAGCACTCTCACTGTGGTATGTTGGAGCCTGAACACCTATAAGAGAGGTTCTAATAAGAAATTGCAGTAGTTTGGCCTTGACGTAACAAGTAAGCATAGAAGAAAACATACAGGGGTCAATCTTAAATGTAAATCTTAAAGGTTTTGCGGTGTACTTCATGTGGCAGCATGGTGTGGTTTTGTGGGAGCAGGTCTGGAACACTTGTCACATATTTTCTGATCAGTTCCGCCCATTCATGCAGAAGCATGCTGGGACCATTCAGAGAGGAGCTTGCAACAAGAAGGAGAGCAGCTGCAAAAACACACTGGACACACACGATGCACAACAAGGACTAAGCACTGTAGGAAAAAATAAAGAGCACCGCAAGCACTGTCTGCTGTGCTAGCTGTTGGGAACCTACGGTGGTTCTTACTTGCTGTGATATGAATTTTCAGTCTCCTTTTATGGCTTTGTTTTTTTATAGAATAGCAAAGTGATTGGTATCAAATCCTCTATGAGAGTTGCCCATATGCTCCGATGCTGACCCTGCATAGAATGCTGCACAGAGTCCACCGTCAGAGGCCATAAAAAGATTATGAGTAACCTACACTGGTGCTGTTCCTGTGCTGTGATGAACTCTAAATCGTGACTGAATCAGGTGAACACTGTTGGGATAATATGTTACTGTGATGCCTATATGATATGAAGGGACATGATCATTCATGACTTTATAAAGTAGAATGAGGATTTTAAATTCAATTCTAGGTTTAACATGGACTCAATAAGGAGAAGTCGATATGGCAAATGTGATATTTCTACCTGGTCTCATGCTGCGGTATTTTAGATCATTTGAAGGCTTTTCAGGGAGCCTGATACTAAATAATAACAGTCCAGACAAATATTTACATTTGTTTCATGTGTCCTAACCTGGGCAACAATGACGCCAGGGTTCCTACATATAGGACATTCATTAGCTCCACATCAGTACGTGTTCCCCACCCCCAGGCAGTGCTTTCTGACTGTTAAGAAATCCTGGTTCCTTTACTGAGATCCATAACCTAATAAAAGTGCAGAAGGACTAAATCTAGACAAATCATCTAATCACACACGCTCACACATGGGTCAAAAGAAGATAAAGATTATTAGAGAAAAACTGTGAAGGAGTGGCATGTCAGTGTCTCACAGGTTCAAAGGTATAAAGTGTTTTTGTTCATGTTCAGTTTTACTGCACTTGATTTTACATCTTGATTAAATGAACTTCAGTGTTTTCTATGATCTATAGGCATAAATAAAAAAAAAACCCAGATAACTTAAAAGTAAATATTTTTACTGTTTTTAAAATGATTAAAATTAATTGTGTTTACATACATTGCATATACTGTTGTTCACAACACATCCTGCAACAGAGGAAATGTAGACACATTCATATTTAAGAACACTTTTTGGGGAGAATACATGGAAAAGGACGGAAGCAGTAAAGATGCAGCAAATAAAGCCAGTGGCTGGATTAGATGGCAAAATAACAGCAACTAAATACTGTTAGGCTTTGGTGTGTTAACTTCAGCAGATTGTCTCAACGATTTTGGTCTATAGTAATCACCAAGTAAAAATAAATCATGCAATTTAAAACAAAGCATCTCTTTGGTTGGCACATATCATTTCTAGAGGCACATATGACCGAACAGCTACAAAAAACAAGTAAAAGCGCGAATAGAGTTCAATGAATACATACAACAAAGCATTCATATTCATATATGGCAATGAGAAATTACTCGAGGCTCTCACAAATGAATAGCACTATGATGGCACTCCACCATAAAGAGTCATGCACATCATAAGGATAAGACATGGGATTTAAGCATAGTATTGGAAATGCTGAAGATTTCAGTCACTTTGTGCATTAAAATAAAATAAAATAATGGCAACATGTTTTTCATTAAAGAGCAAAGTTAAGACGTATTCACGGTGACAGGACAGTACAGACAAGGAGCAGAGCTCTGCTATCATCTGAGGTAGCGGGTCACAGGTCTGCAGAGGAAAAAAAAAAACACTGACCCACAGCATTTCTATGATGGAGATTCATTTCCCCGGCAGCGTGAGTTTTCCAAATATGCAGTCCACCACAGTCAGTGATGGGTGACATCACTTGGTTCACTGGCACTACATAGGGGGCTTTGGGGAGGCGAATGAGGGCAAGCAAACACACTTTCAGACATTTGCATTTGTGCACAGTTTGGTCTTCAGTCAGTTCATTTAAGGCTTTTAACAACATGAAAGTCTCCAGAAGTGAAAAATAAATAAAACACAAAACAGATACCTTTCTACTGAATGTCATTGAACTGGACAGAGTTAATAATTAATGGGACTGATGGTCACATAGTCAATTATTAGTTAGACTCACGTCCACAGTTCAAACAGAGGCGTCTCTGAAATGATTCAGTAGAGTGAGTAAATCATACAGAGGTGAAGGAAAATGCACAATGTTTTGTGGGGTTTTGGGCCATTTAAGAGATCATCTGACATGAACCAGGTCAACTGTTAATGAATGCTGCACAATTTAAGTATGAACTCAAATGTGAGAGAAAATTACAAGAAAATGAACAAAAACGGTCCCCATCTGGCAGTAGGCTTTAACAAAGGGGTGAGGATTCAATTAAAAGGTAACATCTTCCAATTTCTTTGAATGTGCTCACTCAGCATGTTGCTAAAACAAAACCCACTCATGCCCTAACTTGGCCAGTGACCTAGAGTTCAGTTCAGCTCTTCATCCCGCTGTCTTTGAAAGAGCAAAGTAATCAACAAACTGATGCAGTACATCAGATACGCATGGCTAATGTAAGTGGTGAATGTCTTCTTATGTGCTGATAGGCTGAAAGCAGTCAACAAAGTTTTAAACAGATATGACTTGATGATAAGTGAACTTTCACAGTGGCTAGAAGTCCTATTTTTCCTACTCCAGACTAATATTTTCTGCTTGCTTCCAGTCTCTGTGCCTTTTTTAGGATAACCAGTTGCCACATATTTACTTTCTAAAACTATTTCTTTAAATATAACATCTAAAACACTGAGGAGGTTTGATTTAAAGCAGCCTCTTTGAATGAATCAGTCACAGTACCAGATTAACTGATGACACAGTTGCAGGGGGCTTTATAGAACCCTCTCTATGCTTTCATGTTTGTATAATGTGATCATTAATAATTCAATAGTGGTAATTTTGGAAACACAGGCAGCATAAATTCTGGGATGCTCCACAGCATGGGATCAAGAGTGGATAATAACCTTAACCCCTTAAAGCCTGAAATATAAAATAATTGCAGAAAATTCTTGTTTACTGAACCATCAGACAAATTTGTTTAAAAATTAAGTACATTTTAATTATCTTATATGACTTTTAATTTGTACCATATATTTGCTACCTCTGGTATTTAAAAAATGTATTGTGCAGTTTATTTTGAATTTTTCAAGGGAAAGAATTACGGGCTCAGTGAGGTGAACTTAGAGCTTTTGGGTGCCAAGCTCTGCTTGGTGAGTTAAACAGCCTTTAAATGATCAGATTTCCTAGATCCAACCTCGGAAGGGAAGCTGGGTCAGCATCTCTGACAGGACATATTTTATTGTGCTTCCCAAAGCTGCATCCTTACAAGCACCTTTACAGCTCAGATTCCAGAGTCAGACAGAAAAACCTAGACTTTTTAGAGCACTTCTCTGAGCCGATAGTTACTGTGTGTCTTTTTAAACACCAATCATTGATTAGGGATGCACTGACTGTCAAAAGGACCAATACCAGTACAAATATCAACGGTAATACAGATACTGGTACTGATACAGATATTGATGTCTTAAAGAGCATCTGGAAGCCTGCAGATAACAGTATTTGTATTAGTTTTTGTTGTTATCTAGTTCCCGGTTTGGTCCAGGAAAACAAATATAGCATATTATTTCATTTGTGTCAGGGGTTTTTTTTTCAGCTTTTGTTAACTTTTAGGCAGGACATCAGTATATGCCAGTTTATTTGCAGAAATGCTGGTATCAACCAACCCCGACCACTGTATCAGTGCACCCCTAAAACAGATTACATAGCATACTGGAGGACATAAAGATGGCAGGGTTAAATATAAATCTTTGGCAGACTGGTTCACTATGAACTTATACAAAAATTTAAATTAACACCATAAATTGTTTCCTATGTTTTTCTGTATGTTATACTATACAACATGTTTTAACTGTATGTCTAAAACTGTATGATAGTGATGAAAAGTCAATGTTAAGATTAGAGTAAGCCCAGTGAGAATGGCTGCTGACGGAGTTGATCTTGGACACAGTACTGCATGCCTAACTCTTATTGTGACAAAAAAATAAATGTCCAGTTTTCCCCATTTTCAGCTACAATTTCAAGCTTGTCTGATGTAAGATTAGTTCAGTCTGATGCATAGTTCTTCAGGATCACATTTACGTTCAGCTTCAACATATGACTCTGATATGTTTGAACACTTTGGCATTTTTTCCTACTTAAAACAGTCTTCACATAAACACAGATATGCACAGAGTATCTTAATACTATCAATGAGCAGCAGCAGCCTCAGTCTGACCCCCTGCACCTCTCTGTCAGTCTCTCTCTAGGGGTATTTAGAGGACAGACTCTCCTGCTTTGTGTTGCACAACTTCTTGAGCCTTTTCATGATTCATCAACTTCTGGTCAGCGTCCTGCTCCCCTTTCACGGCCTGCTTTTTCTCTCTTCTCTTGTGCTTGGCTTCCACCCAGGGTATCAGACACAGCAAGGCCCCGCCAATGATCGGTGGGACTCCTGCTAGGTAGAAGGCCATGTCGTAATATCCCATTTTGTCCCTCAGATAGCCTGCAACCAGATAAAGGGGGGTGGGGGGGTAACGGTCAAATAAACACAGCTAAAGGTCAATGTTTACGATCACATCCAAATACAAAGAGAAACACAAGTGTCAGAACTCCTAAACATCGCAAGATTAACAGCTGGTGCTGACCAAGATGTCATTGACTTTTGTCACCTGTATGGCTTCTTTACATATGTAAACTCTCCTAATAAAGATGGCTTCCAGCTCTACCACACACACACACACACACACACACACACACACACACACACACACACACACACACACACACACACACACACACACACACACACACACACACACACAGAAGCTGCTCTGCCAGCAGCCGTAAATCACTGCAGAGGGTGGTGAAGGCAGCAGAGCACATCACTGGCACGAGGCTTCCTGCCATTCAGGACATTTATCTCCAGCGATGCTTCCGTAAAGCACACAGCATCATCAAGGACCACCCAGCACATCAGCTGTTCTCCTTGTTACCATCTGGCAGACGTTACAGGAGCCTGTCTGCTCGGACTACAAGACTCAAAAACAGTTTTTACCACCAAGCCATACGACACCTCAACCACAACACTTAAACACACACAACACAGCACTCAGAAGCTACCCTGCAGCTTCACAAGTACTCTATTTAATCTGCACTGGTCACTCCACTTTATTGTCATTGATATTTATATTTAAAAGTGCAATACTGTAATTTTCTGCTGCTCATTCCTGTGCAATATCCCATCTGCCCTCCCGTCATATTTCTTTTCAAGATTTTCTTATTTAGTCACTAGTGTACATATATTTATATTTATAGATACATATATATTTAGTCATCTTTTCTCTTTTACCATGTCTCTCTAATATTTTGCTCCTTACTATTTTTCTATTTTCTTTATTATTTTATTTTATTATATTTTCTCCTACTGTATCATGCTGCTGAGTGACTGCTGCTCGTCAAACACATTTCATTGCAATGTTGACCTTGTGCTAACTTGCATATGACAAATAAAACTGAAAACTGAAAACAACTGATTGTCTTCCAGGAAGCCCTCTGCACATGAAGCTCACATGAGTAAATGCACATGCTAGCAGTAAACCTTTAGTGAACCTTTGGCATTCAGCACTGAAGAAGTCTCGCATTTTTTAAAATCCACATGTAAACAGCGCCAGCTAGAAACATACACACACACTGATTAGCCACAATACTGAAACCACCTGCCTAGCAGTGTGCATGTCTCACACCTTTCAAAGCATAGCTATCGGGCATGGCCTGCATTTGTATAGCGCTTTTCTAGTCCATAGGACCCCAAAGGGCTTTACACTACATTCAGTCATTCACCCATTCACACACAGGCGATAGCAAGCTACATTGTAGCCACAGCTGCCCTGGGGCACACTGACAGAGGCGAGGCTGCCGGACACAGGCGCCACAGGGCCCTCTGACCACCACCAGTAGGCAAACATGGGGTTAGTATCTTGCCCAAGGATATTTGGCATGCAGCCAGGGTGCAGCCTGGGATCGAACCACCGACCTTCTGATTAGTGGCTGACCTGCTCTGCCACCTGAGCTACAGCCACATGAAGCTATCGGGCATCCTACAGATGCTCAATCGTGCTCATGATTGAGCATCTGGGGAATCTGAAGATTAACTGAACACTATGAACTCTTAGCAATGTTCCCAATGGTGGAATGCATTATCCTCCTTAAGGGGTCAGTGATATTAGGAGATGCTCTTGGGAATGCAACTCCCACATAACTGTTTCCAGCAGAAAATTGGCCCAGGAGTCCCATGTCCTCTGTTGGCTTGTCTGATAATGCATCCTGCTGCCACCTCTTCCCTGTGTAGATAAGTGCACACGCTGGTGTTCAGTCTGTGTTTCCACAAACCCCGCTAATTCTAGAGACTTATTCATCATGAAGAAAACAAGACAGTCGATCGATCGATTATTTGCGCAAGGGAGGCCTCGTCTGTGTCCACCACGAAAATGACCCCCAGATCTGACCTCCTCCTGCTACCTTTTATTGAGAGACAGTTCACACAAAACACGTCAGAACAAAGCCACGCCCCCTTGGTTCTAAGACCAATGTGTGAACTTCTGTAAGAGTGTGTGTGTGTGTGTGTGTGTGTGTGTGTGTGTTATGTGAGAATGTGTGTGTGTGTGTGTGTGTGTGTTATGTGAGAATGTGTGTGTGTGTGTGTGTTATGTGAGAATGTGTGTGTGTTAGACCTCCTGCTGACCAAAGGGTCATAAACCCAGGAAGCTTACATCAAAAGAAACAGATCTTTCCGATAGGATGTATCTACAATAAAACCTCCCCCAGCACAGAGTGATTGGAGAGGTGGTCAGGATCAAAGGAAGGGCTTTGATCCTACTGCTTGAACTAAGACTGTACAAATTTAAGAAACACAATGGCAACATTCAACAATTAGACTTAACAGCTGGCTCACATGATTCATCAGACCAAGCCATCCTCTTGATCCATGATCCAGTTCAGAAACTCACATGCTCAGTGTAAGATCTTCAGCTTTAGTACAGGGCTCAGCATGAGCACTCTGACCAGTATTGCAGCTACAATCTCATGCACAGCAAGCTGTGATGCCCTGTGTTCAGACACCTTCGTATCACAGAAAGACAGCATTAAGGCTTTAACCAGATTGTGCTGCATTAGCTCTTTGTACAAGACAAGGTAAAATGCGGAAATGCGTCAGTGATCCTTGTGCACTCACCAGCTCACTGAATGTCCTTTTTGTAGGTACACATCACTACACAGTTGGAATTACCCCAAAGAGGCTTATATATAAAAGTATGCATGTGCTAGATTTTTGAAGCTAGTTGAGGCCAAGGATCCAAAATGACTAAACTGCCATATTATTAGATCATCAGTTTAGTGTGGGCATGTATCATATGTTCAGGGGTTACCTGAGCATGATCACAAATTTCAGTTAACTCCTGCTTTACCTGCAATAGGGGGCCCCACAGTCATGGGCACAGACATCAGGCCTAGCAGGAAGCCAATGGCCTGGGACACATCTTTGGCTCCAACCAACTCAAAGGCGATAGGTGCCATGATGCAGATGAAGCAGCCGTCAAACAGTCCCATCAGCAGACACACTGCGATAAGCCCGCCAAACACATTGCACAGGGGGATCATCATGGACATGAGACCGATGACGAAGAAGGACGCCACCTAAGTAGAGAGATTATTTTGTTAATTGTTATGGTTTAGTACACTCTATATATTCAGATTGGATGCAAAACCAAAAGAAACCCCTCATTTTACTTTAACGTTACACGAGAAGGCTCATGTAATGTTAAATCTTCACCCCCTATTGTAAGACCTTTAACTGGCTTAAAGGTCTCACTGTGCTATGATCCTCACATGATCCCTAAAATGCTATTTCAGAGAATTTTTAATGGTCAGAACTTCTGCATTCAGACAATGTAAATCTGCTTACACGACTGTTTAGGCCACACACTCACTTGCAGGAACACTTTGTTGACTCCGTTAATGTAATCCGCCACTATGCCGAAGATCAGTCGGCCAATGCCAGATGTTATACCAATGCACATGAGCAAAACTTCCTTATTGGTCTCTTTTCCAAAACGCTCCTCCACGTGTTTCATCTGTGGACAGTAAATGAAAGATGAACACAGCTGTTTCATTTCTTTAGTTTACTGCAGTTATATGATACACAGTACAGCACAAAGAATTACAATAAAAACTGTGAAACTGCAACCACTGACTAAAACCTCATTGGACAGTGCTCTTTGCTTAGTCATTGTGGATTTGTGTGTTAACTACATAAAGATATTTGCCTGAGATCTAACCTCACTGGACACTTAACTAGGTATACCTTTCTGGTACCGGGTTGTACCTCCTTTTGCCTTAGGATTACTTAAATTCTTCATGGCAAAGGTTTACCAAGGTGCTGCAAATATTCCTCAGAGATTTTGGTCCTTGTTGCCTTGACAGCATCGCACAGTTGCTGCAGATTTGTTGGCTGTACATCCATAATGCAAATCCCCTGTGCTACCTCATCCTAAAGGTGCTCTATTGGATTAGGAGGAGGTGGCTGAGGAAGCCATTTGAGTACAGTGAACTCATTGGCATGTTTGAGAAACCAGTTTGATGATAAAAGGTGACTCTGCCAACCTGTAGCATCAGTTTTCTGTTCTTGGTTGACAGGAGTGACACCTGGTGTGGTCTTTGTTTTTTATAAGTCTGTCAGCACTGCGCTGCACTCCTGTGGATGCATATAGTTGAATGAAGAGAGGGAAAATTCACTAAATTTTTCACTCAATGTATCTTTTACTTCACATTCTGCATGCGTTTTTCAGAAATCTGGGGTTGAATGGTTTTGCAGAACTGGGTTCAAAAAAATGTCCGGTTTTACAAATCCTTTTATTTATATGACAGCAGCCATATTTCAGGCAACAGGTCAGTTTGTTGTTATCATATCATCAGATCCTTTTATCTAGCTTGTCCATATTTCAGTGCTCATTTGTATTTCAGCTTCCAGCGAATGCCGTTTTCTAGTTTACACTGTCCAGATGTTGGCTTTCCACATTATCTCCTGTAGCCACGTCATTCCTACTGCTAAGCATTAATCTGTGAGGACCGAGAAGAGAAAGAGGGGCCTGCTGTGTTTCTACCTCCAGGCAATGTGCAGCAGACCTCTTCAAAGGACCTGCAGTCTGCTGATGTATAGACCCATCACCATCACCCCCTACACTTTCTGGGAGACTTACATTCTTTGCCAATGTACAACAACATGCTCTGTCTTTAGGAAGTCTTACATCCAAGAAGCAATGCTACACACATCTTTGTTTGTTTGTATAAGTGTCAGGAGCTTAACTTATGATACACACACTCAGTTGAGGCTGACCAGAGGGAGGATAGTTTTAAAGTGAAGTTAGATGTATCTTGAACTTTGCCACCTAGAATTCTGCTTGGAAGGTTCACGTGACAAACGTGCTGCTCCCTCAATCACACGATCACATTATCAGACATAAACCAGTGGACAGTTGATAATTGTTGAAATTTATTGCTTCAGCCTAGCCTTCTGAAGGTGATTGATATTCCTCATGTGTCATACAGTAGTGAATACCTTATGGAGAATGTGGTTCAGTCAGGAAAAGCAGACCAAGAGAGTCATATAGCAAATATGTAAGATAATATGGAAGTGTATGAGTTACAACCTAGCATCACCTACTCACTGCCATGATGAGATCTATGATACCAGCGAACTATCAGTCAAACAAAGATCCTTTGTTCACAGCTATATGGCTGGTAAATGATCGTGGATCTTTTTTTAGATATTCCCTATCTGACTCATTCCCACATTATCAGGTTAGGTTACATTTTCAAAGCTTCCTGCTCCAACCGATATATAAATGTAAAGAAAAATAAAGTGGTTCATCTCATAAATTCTCACCCAGCATGCATAGCTGATGACATTATATTAAGCATAACAATCACTGAAGTTCTCAATAACCTGAGCTGCTACTTATGACTAGTTCAGATGTCTAACAAAGAAATCTATAGTTGGTGGATTTAGCAAGGTAACAAACTAGAGCACCTTAACACAAAATACATTTCAATTATAGGGAGAGTTTTCCCCTTTAGAGCCCCAGTGCACCAACCCAACCTTCCCAAGTGCTGTCGTTCTCCTACTCTCTCGCAGATGTGTAATGATCATCAAACATCCAGCCCACACACTGCAGCCCTGCAGGTGCTCCTCATTAAAAAAATGAAACAAGCTTATTTTAAAAGTAGACACAGCTATCTGAAGAAAAGTACGGCTCTGAATGGTCCTTTACGGTGTTCCATGATTCAATTATGTTGATTCAGGAAAGGGAGGACATGGATTATCTGTCTTGATGATAAGATCAAACTTTCTAACATATTGGCCTTCAGCAAGTTGCATAATTTTCACAAATTCCTTTCCCACTTTGCACTTGGCAAAGCAATAGCATACCTTTTATCAAGCCATTTACAGAGCAAACACAAAGGCAACTTCTTTTTTCTCTAATCAGCAATAAGTTGAGAACTGGACTTTACTCTTTAAGTAAAGAGGTAAGCAAGATGAAAAACATACGTGGTACTAGGGCAAGGCTATTTCAAAAGGCCGCGCTCAGCACTTTGCTCAAGGAAATAGACACTATAAAAAAATAAAAAGTATACAGCTGTTTGGAGGATCTGACAGGACTCCGTTCCAACAAGCCGAACAATATGCTGCTGGACACATGTTTTTCTGCTTTTCCATCCCACAGGGCTGGGGCTTTAGGTGCAGGTAGGGGGGAAGAATTGCTGCCGAGGCTGTTAGTCCAGTGCTGGTGCTGAGGCTTCAGCCAGATCCAAGTGTTATCCCAGTCTGTGTAGCAGACATGAGAAGGGTCGGGAAAACACAGGCATTGATCCACAGGACACTCTGATCTCCCTCCAATAACAAAGTCACCGTCTCCAAATAAACAGGCATCTCCTGAGTCTTTCCAGTACATACAGGCTCCCCTTCTGCAGCCCTCCCAAGACGTTGTCTCTAAGCTCAAAGTTTCCTATCTTAAAGCAGAAATAAACACTGATTTAGGGAAAGCGACACATGTTTACGGAACTGCAGATTAAATCCTCCTTCCATATTATGCCACATTCACCAGGACCACACAGCTAAATAATGAACACATGAGGAACTAGGAAGTTGTTGTGGTGAAAAAAGAGCCAGGCAACCCACACTACAAAATCAGCTGACATCTACCTGCCGAGACTGATTTTCTTTAATCATGTTTTGTTTTGTTTTTAATATGTCTGTCTTTGAGAGTCAGGGCTCTTTGCCAATGCTGTAGAGTCACACTATATTGTATTTATGTTGTTGAAAGCACTGAATAGTTATATTTCAAAATGGCTCTAGAAAAGTATCATTGTATTAAGAAAGGTGAACTAAATATCTAGTAAAATATAATATGTAAAAGTAGCCCAAAATTGACCATAAGTGGACCATGTCACAATTACACACAGAGACCTTTATTACAAATAAATTCCAATTTATATTTCAGGATTGTGCACAAATACATTAGCAAACTGTGTTTGTTGAGCTATTCTTTAAATGCGCCATCTTAAGTAATTTGGCCTTGTGTTCATTTTAATTGCATACATCAATGTAATTGCATTGCGCTGATGGACCCATGGCTCTGCAGGCAGTGCATTTAAATATTTTTTAAAAAACATTATAATGCAGGGAGACCTCACCACCGTTTAGGCGTCCACCAAAGCTCAGCCCTGCTGTTCATCCTCTGCATGAACACAGCATTACAATAACCAATACCTTGGACCCTCCTTTACGCAGACGATGTGGCACTCGTAAACCCAGACCGCCTGCCTCTACAAGAGCAGTCGCAGGAATGGAAGGATCAGCTGAAAGAAAGTGGAATGCACCTGAACACCAAGAAAACGGAATACCTAGAATGTGGCCCTCAGATCCTGGGATTGATCCAGATCGACGGCCAGGAGTTAAAGAAGACGGCCCAATTCAAATATCTCAGGTCCCTGGTCTCGGCGGACGGCGAGACTCTCCCGGATGTGTGCTCACGAGTCAACACAGCATGGCTTAAATGGCGTAAATCCACCGGCATCCTGTGCAATAAGAGGATGCCTGAACACCTTGGACCATAGGACTGTCTTGTAGAACATCTACAAGACAGTCCTATGGCCGGTGGCCCTATATGGAGCGGAATGCTGGCGAGCCACCAAGAAACACGAGCAGATCCTCCATGGAGATGAAGATGCTCAGGTGGATGTCTGGGCTTAACCCGCCCGGATTGTGTGACAAATGAAGATGTTCGAAAATGACTCAGAGTTGCCCCAATCGAAAAGATGATGAGGGAAGCACGCCAACGGTGGTATGGACACGTCATGCACAGCAAGGATAATTCGGTGTCAAGAAAAGCCTGCAATAGTAAAACTGTAATCTTTGTGCCACTTTTGTGCATTTGTATCGTGCCAAATAAGCCGTGCGCAAAGCACCAACATTTCTACTGGAATCCCCATCATTTCAAATCATTAAGGGTCTCACGAGGCAAGGTGTGAACTCTTTGTGCGACACTGCTCCACCCTGCCATCATGTGAATTATTACAGCCACATATTACACACACACATATTAGAATGACTGATAGTCTAATGATGACTCTTCTCTCAAACCATGTTTCCAAACTGTGAACATTAGAATTCTCAAAGGAGTGCCCTCTCTCTGTTTGGGTGCAGATGTTCAGCTGAGTCTTGTCTTGAAGAGCTGGCTCTCCTATCCTGTCCCATGCATCTTCAGCATGCACTTAGCTGTCTAGCTTGCGTTTAGATGTTTTGTCCTTGGGATTATAGTGATATTGAAGTGCACACTTGGAGAAAATTTGTCTGATATAACACTGGTGCACGTGATGGAACTCTGGAAACGTTCTCAAATGATGTGTTTTTCTGTCTCCTTTTGCATCCTCCCTTAAATAAAATTTTTAATTTATCACAGTTGCCAAAAAGCAAAATATTAAAAGACAGTAACACTCTGTGCCACCGCTGAATGTCTGGAAGATCCTGCCATGGTTTCAACTTCCCTTCCTCTCCCCTTTCACAGTTCTGTTATTCACATAGCTGTTATGAGTTTTGATGACTGTGCTGTTGAAGCTAGCTAACCTCTCACCCTTATTCCTTGTTAACCATGCCAATAATGAGATCCAGAACCAAGGAGTAGGATAGTTGCAAAATCACACTGTGGAATCTTGGAATTGGCATGCTCCCATATGTCAAATGGATCATTACCAACCCCTTGTTTGGAGGGGAGTGAACGGCACATACACAAACAGTAAGTATGAATGCCAGCATAAATATTATTAGCACAGCAGATGAAAGAAGTGATAAGTACTTACCAGATGAACATAAGGCACAAAGTAGCCATAGAGGGCAGCGGGAATGCCGAAGGCCCAGATGCGATATCCCCACGACTTCCAGATATTGACGTTGAAAATCTGTTTTAGGTGTGAGCTGCCTGTTTGGGAGTCTTTCGGTTTGACCGGCAGCAGGGGCTTGTAAGTGAAGCCAGCCAGCATCAGCACAAGCATGAGGATGCAGAGGACACGCAGGGTGGAGTATAGGCCTATGTTTTTCAGTAAGGCTGACAGCACAAAGGGCATAGCGATCGTGAAGACGCTGCTGCCGGCTGTTACGATACCATTTACGAGGCCAAGGCGCTTCTTAAAGTAATGGCCAAGGATGACCAGGCTTGGCTGGTAGGCGAAAGAGCAGCCGCAGGAGAACACAATGCCGTATGTGAAGTACATGAGGTCCAGGGACCTAGGAGCAAATAAATAACATCAGTGTACAGTCGATTCATTCAGAGTTGCCAATTCATCTGCAAGATATTTCCCAGAAAAGAATCAGTTCTTAGCAGCAGCAACTATAAAATAAGATGTCAAATGTCTTTAAAGGTCCAAAAAAACGTTGTTTAAATTACAATACAGATTTTTGTTTCAAGAAGCTTTATCACGTATTAGGTTAAATCAAATGCAACGCAGTAACACAATTCTCATTCACATAAATCAAATACAGAGTAAGTCTCACATTAAGTTAATTTGCTATAACTTCAGTGACAACAAATAATTAGTTTAAATATTTTTAACACATTATGACACATTCTAACCGATGGTGCATATTGGTTTACATTGTCAGTGACTCATAACTATAAAAGTTATCAATTGTTTAAACTAAGTTATTTTACTATTTCATGAAAACTGACAGACAGCATGTTGCTGCCACCAAATTCAAAATGACCACATGCCTTTTCCTTAAAATAGTACATGTTCTTAGTTCCACTGTTAATAAAATATTTTATAGGTTTATGAGCTTTGCCAATCACTGCATTCTCTTTTTACTTACATTTTATACAGGGGCCTAGCGTTTTTGGAAATGGTTTTGCACACAGTGAGTTTCAAAGTTCTGTTTGGCTTAAATAAATATCTAAGTGCCAATAGCAGTCACATAGTAAGTCTGCACCCTGAGAACTTAGCTTCCTGACCACAGTTTCTGTCATTTGACCACCTGTAATTCAGCAGTTTTATTGCTTACTCTAGTGATAAAGTGTGTGCGTTGCACTTGTTGCGTTGCTTGAACCACATATGACTGTGTGAGTGTTTCCTCACTTGTAGGCCACAATGAGATTCTAGGTCATTTTTACCATGAAGTCATCATTTTATATAAAATGTTTTGTTTTGGGAGATCAAACTGACTCATCGAATTGATCAAATAAAATCAGGCAGACCACACAGTTACACTGATTTTTATTTTTATTTTTACCATTCAATTAACCAACAGGACTACAGTACAGTCCCCTTGCTCTCATTTTGAAAGTTTCGCCAAGTGAACAGAGTCACTGAGTTTGACCTCTTCACTATGTTTGTGATATTGGTATTTGATATTTAGGGTAAATGTGTTGTGCTGCAAGATACAGTGCATCCAAGACATTTGCGTTTGACTTTAGATGAGTGAATGTCCTGTATTTCATTTGTTACTTAGTACTAGTTAGCATGTGTCTATGCATTTTGCCCTCACAACATGCAGCCCAAAATGTTAACTTAGAAGTTTCTAAAAAGCATGATATATTATAGTTGTGGAAACCATATAAGAAATCATGGGTGCCTTGTTACTGCCCCAAATACAATCTTTTTCAGTGGAAAACACTGTATGCATATTTTGTCATGTGACAAAAAAGTGAAGCGAGACAGGCCTGATATCCTATAATACTAAGGTTTTGCCTGTACGTGCAAAGTTAAATAACAGTTAAAAGGTGCTACAAAAGAATTATACATAAAGCAAAAGCATGCTATCTTAAGAAATTTAAAAAAAATTCTTATGCAGTTGTGAGTTGGAAAACTTCCTTACGTGACATAGGAGCTACCCAGTAGGCCGACCAGACCCACAGCAGCACCACCCACTGCAACAATTCTGCAGCCGAGCATGTCGGTGAATATGCTGACGATGGGAGAGCAGAAGAAAATCATGCCCATGGAGAGGGAGCCCACCCATGCTGCAGGAGACACACAGTGGGAAGACAGAATGAATGTCATGATTCTATTATATTTCAATTCAATTCAGTTGAATTCAATTCAATTCAATATTATTTATATAGCGGCAAATTACAACAACAGTTGCCTCAAGGTGCTTTATATTGTAAGGTAGACCCCACAATAGTAGATACAGGGAAGGAAAAAAACACCTTGCACAACTGTCTCCAGGAAAATACTTTACACTACAGACACTAACCGCTAAACAAAGGGTCATGTTGCAATAACAGAACACTATTGTTTCTGTATCGATGCACACATTTACTCAAGGATACACACAGACTGTACAGCTTACTAGGCAACCAGTCATCACATGCCTTACCAACGTCATGAGTTCCCTTTTTTACATCTTGGCCATTTTACTCCTGCTGTACTTTGTATTTGAATCTACTGAACTCGGGCTTTACAAATGCTTCTTACGTACATAGTCTATACATTTACACATTCCTCGTATGATTTCCTTCGTAGATGGAAAAGAAGCAAATAAACCATTTGGTGACAGAACACACAAGATACAAAATACATTATTATTAATTTTCAAATACTGAGGTCGTTAGTAAGTCATACCTGTGAGCCAAAGGTTCAAGTTTACTCTAACTGGCATCAGTGAGGGGGGACAATCATAACATGGTCATCTCAGATTAACAGCTCCGGCTGTGCAAGACCTACTCACCTGCTGTTCAAACTGTTTCTTTGCAAAAGCCAGCCAATGAGAAGAAAGTTCATTTTAATGCAGGGGGAAAGCCAAAAAAATTAGTTTTAGACAATGAATGGACTATACCAAGGCCCCTTAAAAGGTAAATAAGAATTGCTGTGAACAAAGCTATTCTGTTAGTGTGTTTGTCATGACTATAGGGAAAAAGGCGAGAGTGACATGTTTTTGTACAAAAGACTGCTGGGAACTGGGAACTTTCTCTTTAAGACATCACACATCCAATACCAGATAACAATAGAGACCAGAAATGCCTTCAGGTGAACAACAGGTCAGCACATGTGACACAAGCCATATAAAAAGTTGTTGACTCTGAAGCTAAGTCAGGTGAAACTTGTGGGAAAGACCAACTGGAGCTGGAATGCTTTTGTTGTCTGTTTTTTTACACGACTAACAGGAAACCCTTGTGTCAAGTTTCAGGGTTGTTGCTGGGATTTTATTCTCCTCACCTCACCCCATGCTGGCAGAGTATTAAGCAATCTCAGGTTTCCAAATGAAACAGATGCTATGAAGTTCCAAAGAAAAACACCAGTGTGGTTGTGATTTTAGGATTAATCTGGACAACACTGTCACCAGCTTCTCCCTTTTTAAAGAAACACTTGAGGAGACGTGTTTATTTCAGTGTGCCAAGAGTTTACAGTCAGCCAGCAACTGAGAGGCTTTATTGCTCATTGTTTAAATCAAACTGTCCACAGTTGTTTATTACCTAGTGGTCCCTGCGAAATGTGGAAACAGTTATTTTCATTTTATTTCTTATCACAGTCACTTTTTTACACAACAGTAATTCACCATGATAGTTTAGATATTTGTCATGTAAGGATTAATGTTGTAAACACTAAACGCACTTATGTTGTTAGGTTCTATATCAGTTTTACAGCCATTCCGTCATAAACCAAAGTACAAATTAAAACTCTGATAACAAGGATGGACCGAAAGTCAGAGGAACACATAGTCTTTATCATTCGGGGGAACTCCCAAAGCTTCTTTAGAGTTATTCCAGACAACACAGTAAGTCAGAAAATGTTCACTCTAATAAATGCCAGTGAACGAGAAGAAGCAAGAATCCTTCAAAAGCAACAGGAAATTGCTGTTGTGCTCTTCTGGCTATCTTGATTTAAAAGCATTTATGCTTCAGACAAGAGAAATTCTAGATTAAAAACGATGTAAAATCAGGATTCTCTGTGTCCCAGTGACATCCACCTCTAGCTACGGGCACTGCTTTAAATACTAGCAGACGAGTTTCCCTAAGTCATCCGTCTGCTTCGCTGGAACCCCCCCCAACTCTGAACCCAGTCACCCCACAACAACTGAACCTTGAGACCTAGGAAACTGCATAATACACCTGTTATCCACAGAAAACTGCATATTTTAAAACTCAGAAAGCCTGTGTATCATTTGAGGTAACTACTTTGGGCATTCTTGCCTGATTTTCCCTAACGACCCCAAGAACTTCAGTAATGACACCATGCATCACGTGTTGTTTTGAAAGACAATTCAGTTGGACCTGTCAATAATATCATTGAACAATAACTGAAATGTCAGTGTTTTTTTGTTATGCTCAATTATGCATTTGTGCAGTTTTAACTCTAATTTCTAATATTTCAAGCTAACTATTAACTGACTAGCTTAACGGCTCAATAAATGTAATAATTTCGAATATTTTGGCCGTTTAGTCATTACTTTAAAATTATTTTTAAAAAGTTTCTTAACTTTGTTTCAAGTACTGACAAATAATTACCACTGTTTACCCATTAATTATAATTAAACATCCCCTGTGCTATGTGCTGACAAGTTTAGCTATAGCATGTACGTTTATAAGTTCATGTCATTTTTCTTTATTTTCCTTCCTTAAAACAAATATATTTATCTATCTCTTTAATCCTAATTTCTATGAAACATCAAGTGAGATCACTGCACTGAATGCCACAAACGGAGCACTGAAGACTTTACTTAAATGTATGAATAAATTCAAAGGGTTTGCATTTAAAAAAGCTATCTGAAGAGTTATCTTATAACCAAAATTAACAAAAGCATCTAATGGATGAGGCATTTTGCAGTATTGAGGTAGCACAAGACTTGCTCAGGTAATTAAACAAACAGAACATCTCTATGGCACGTTCTAGGAATCTGTTGACCAAAGATGTTACCAATGTCTAGTTGAAGCATGGAGAATGAAGACAGGCTTCATTTAACACTATAGACCACTTACAACTTACCCCGAAGTCCCAGGCTGTTCCACTATAATGAACACAAAGTGAGGAGGAAAAAGGTTTTAGCGACTAAAATGCTCTCACGGCCAACAAACCAAAAACAAGACCAGATGTCCCCCTGTATCAACACAGCACCAATGCAAAAGTGTTTGTTACCATGACGTAGTATTGACTTTAATGGCTTTAAATATATATATATATATATATATATATATATATATATATATATATATATATATATATATATATATATATATATATATAAACACCCAGCACGCCCCAACATTGTGATCAGGCCATCATCATTATTTCACTTCACTTTCCAAGAGCTCTTGTTTTGCTGGGTACATCACCGTTTCTTTTATTGGTGCTGGTGGAGATAAAGGTACAAACTGGTATTCCATGAAAGTACACCCAAACCCAGGTTTAACTTTAGAGATCACACTATGTAAAAGTTTTGGAGACAAAATAATAGTAGCTGTTTTTTCAGATTCAGTTGGCAGTTCAGTGAACGGTGGAAAATATTAAAAAGGTAACCACCGGGAATCAAGATTTTATGATAACCTGATACAGTGACCATGTTAGTTAGAGCTATTACTGGACAGTGTTTCCATTCATCCATTTTCTTCCACTTGTCCAGGGCAACACCAAGGCGTTCACAAACCAGACAAGAGATTTCTCTAGCGTGTTTTGGTTCTACCCCAGGGCCTCCTCCCGTTGGAACATGCCTGGAACACCTCACCCAGGAGGCGTCAAGGAGCCATCCTTGTCAGATGCCTGAACCACCTCACCTAGTTCCTTTTCATGTGGAGGAGCAGCGGCTGTGGAGGAGAGAGCCCCTCCTGAATCCAATTTAAGACTCTGTAGGTGGTGCTCTGTTTTTTCTTCAAATGCAATAACCATCGGCAGTTATGCTAAATAAACCACTGTTAGAAATATTTAACATTTCACTTCTTCACCATGTGCAACTATTAATTACTGTACTTAATTACAAAGTAGAATACTAGAATAGCTCAGTTCTTCTGAGAGACAACATACAGACCACAAGTTGTTCTGTTTAAATTCCAAAGGACTAAATGATATGCAAAAACAATTCAGTTGGACCTGTCGATAATTGTGTGGTCTAACATCCACACAGCCACTTCAATCTGATAAGCTATTAGCTGGCTAGAAACACCTAGCCTTTCATGTACTGTAGTTACATCCAGGCTCCTTAATCTCCCAGACAGAAGAAACTAAGCAGAGCAGTGGCCTTAAATCCTGCAGCTGTCTATACCCAGCAGCCTCACAGCCAGCTCACTATCAGACATTTGGACTCGCTGACCAGGGCTCAGGAAGTGGACCCTGCTGCACTGAACGCACAGTTGCCTCCCACAAGGCAGAGCACATTCTTCTCTGACGACAGCATTGAGAGCCGGGGGAAGAAAAAGGAAAAGGGAAGTTAAGAAATGCCAACTAAGTGCAGTGAATATGTTTTAGTGACCCACATACTTCCCAGCTAACTGCACTCGATTCACATCCTCCCAGCTTTGCTTCCTAATGCTAATCTCAAATAATTATATCTAAAAGGAAAAAAAAAGAAAAGTCTGTGTAGGTTCTCAGTCATCCAGGTCATAGTAATCAAAGGAGCTTTCTTGAAACTTTTTTAGGCCCCTTGAAGGTTTTCTTTTCAAGCTCCTTAAAAAGAAAAGGAAAAACAACAACATGCAAATAAAGCATGTTGTTTGCATCTCTTGAAACAGAGAGACAGACAGCCATACACACTAACAGTCATTCGGAACTAACAGTTAACCTAACCCCACTAACTGCATGTCTTGGGCTGTGGGAGAAAGCTGGAGTACCTGGACAGAACCCATGCATATACAGAGAGACTATCCAAACTCCACAATGAAAGGCCCCGATGGTGGATTCGAACCCAGGACCTTCTTGAGGCAACATACTGCCCATTTAAATAGTTTTCAATATTTTAAATGATTTTGAATACTTTTGGATCTCTATGACATCGTCAAGAGGGGATATCCTCAAGATGGTTCATGGGCATCCAATCAGAAGGCTGGCCTCAAAAGAAGAAACCTATAAAAACCTTTTTGAGACGGTGGATGAACTTGGGATTGTAGAGCATGCAAGAGTTCTCAAATTAAAATTTAGTGTACCAAAGACGTGCTGAAGTTAGTGTTGGTGTTTATTCTGTTTCCATGACAGAATTTCTCACTTCTCTGATTATTTGGTCTGGAGTAGGCATTTTATTTGAATTAAAAGGAAGCAACAGAAATCTTTTTTAAGAGGAACTGTAATCGACATGTATAAATTCTGTGGAGTTACCCTAAGAGACTAATTATGACACTTTATTTCTTTTACAGTGGGGCAAAAAAGTATTTAGTCAGCCACCGATTGTGCAAGTTCCCCCACTTAAAATGATGACAGAGGTCAGTAATTTGCACCAGAGGTACACTTCAACTGTGAGAGACAGAATGTGAAAAAAAATCCATGAATTCACATGGTAGGATTTGTAAAGAATTTATTCGTAAATCACGGTGGAAAATAAGTATTTGGTCACCTCAAACAAGGAAAATCTCTGGCTCTCACAGACCTGTAACGTCTTCTGTAAGAAGCTTTTCTGTCCCCCACTCGTTACCTGTATGAATGGCACCTGTTTGAACTCATCATCTGTATGAAAGACACCTGTCCACAGCCTCAAACAGTCAGACTCCAAACTCCGCCATGGCCAAGACCAAAGAGCTTTCGAAGGACACCAGGAAAAGTATTGTAGACCTGCACCAGACTGGGAAGAGTGAATCTACAATAGGCAAGCAGCTTGGTGTGAAAAAATCAACTGTGGGAGCAATCATCAGAAAATGGAAGACATACAAGACCACTGATAATCTCCCTCGATCTGGGGCTCCACGCAAGATCTCATCCCGTGGGGTCAAAATGATCATGAGAACGGTGAGCAAAGATCCCAGAACCACACGGGGGGACCTGGTGAATGACCTGCAGAGAGCTGGGACCAAAGTAACAAAGGTCACCATCAGTAACACACTACAACGGCAGGGAATCAAATCCCGCAGTGCCAGACGTGTTCCGCTGCTGAAGCCAGTGCATGTCCAGGCCCGTCTGAAGTTTGCCAGAGAGCACATGGATGATACAGCAGAGGATTGGGAGAATGTCATGTGGTCAGATGAAACCAAAGTAGAACTTTTTGGTATAAACTCAACTCGTCGTGTTTGGAGGAAGAAGAATACTGAGTTGCATCCCAAGAGCACCATACCTACTGTGAAGCATGGGGGTGGAAACATCATGCTATGGGGCTGTTTTTCTGCCAAGGGGACAGGACGACTGATCCGTGTTAAGGACAGAATGAATGGGGCCATGTATCGTGAGATTTTGAGCCAAAACCTCCTTCCATCAGTGAGAACTTTGAAGATGAAACGAGGCTGGGTCTTCCAACATGACAATGATCCAAAACACACCGCCCGGGCAACAAAGGAGTGGCTCCGTAAGAAGCATTTGAAAGTCCTGGAGTGGCCTAGCCAGTCTCCAGACCTCAACCCCATAGAAAATCTGTGGCGGGAGTTGAAAGTCCGTGTTGCTCAGCGACAGCCCCAAAACATCACTGCTCTCGAGAAGATCTGCATGGAGGAATGGGCCAAAATACCAGCTACTGTGTGTGCAAACCTGGTAAAGACCTATAGTAAACGTTTGACCTCTGTTATTGCCAACAAAGGTTATGTTACAAAGTATTGAGTTGTATTTTTGTTATTGACCAAATACTTATTTTCCACCCTAATTTACGTATAAATTCTTTACAAATCCTACCATGTGGATTCATGGATTTTTTTTCACATTCTGTCTCTCACAGTTGAAGTGTATCTCTGGTGCAAATTACTGACCTCTGTCATCATTTTAGGTGGGGGAACTTGCACAATCGGTGGCTGACTAACTACTTTTTTGCCCCACTGTATTACAATGGAGGATACACTGGATAGTATCCTCCATTGGTTTGGTTGGTTGGTTTTAATCACTGCTACATCTGTTAAATAAAGTCTAGACACAACAACAGGTTCACATACCTAGATTGCATCAGAATCAGAGGAGCTTGGCCCACAAATGTATAACAGCTGCTTAAGACTGTGTTATCTTTTTAAATTAATTTAAAAAATTGTAAAATGTATAAATTAAGTTTCAGCAAAAAGGAATAGAAATTAGAGGACAGGATAGCTGGAAAAGAGATGAGGGAGACTCCTTACAACTCCTGCTGAATTAAAGGGGTCTTACTGTGTAATACTGTTACAGTATGACTTTTCAACTGGTGCCGATCAGTCACAAAGACCCCAGTCATAACCCTAATCAGGGCCTCTTAGTGCCGCAGTCAAACATCTGGGTCTGCAACAAGGATATAGCAATTCCAGTTTACAGCAGCTGGAAGCCATTTGTATTGGGCAGTTCCACTGGAAACTGTGGAGAAGGGGGAAGTGTTTTTTGTGTGTTTGCAACCCACTCAAATCATTTGTGTGTTTTCTGGCCTCTCACACTGCAGGAAGTGAAAAGGTCTGTCTGATGACACAGGAAAAACTTGGGGAGCAGCTGCAGAGCGATTTATGGCTGTGCATAAAAAAGCACATCATTTGCATGCTTGGAATGACTTCCCTCTGCAGCAGATACTAGAAGTCCATATGAAAAATGTTAAATGGGAGTTGTGTTTCATGTTAGAGGGAAGCAAAAAGGGGTGGTGTGTCAGAACAAGCTGGTGATTGGGGGAGCTTTTTGTCCACCCCCTTTTTTAAGCTCACTGTATAGTGTTGCAAACAACAGCTTGAATACATACACTCCTCCCCAAGTCCCCTTATCTCCAGCTTCTTGTTTCACAGAAAGGCCAACACTTAACCTAGAACTGCCATTATCTGTACCTTCAAAATTTATCCATCGGAAGGTGTTTTTGACTAACATGTTATGTATCTTGTGGTAAATCAGAGGATTTGTTGTACTTAAATATGTGTTTGTTGAGAATTTGAATAAAATACTTATTGTTCCATGCACTCTGCAGTTGCTCCATCAGTACTTTTTTTGTAAAGGGCTACGGCTAAATTACCCCACAAGGTTTCTTTTCATTGGCCTTGAGCAAGACAATGACAGATACAGCTATCATCTGTGTCAAGCTATTGTGATTTTATGTTTGTTTACTAAAAAGTTCCCTCCAAAACCATGCTAGCTAAGCTAGCTATGTGTTACTAACAAAAAAAGTAAACTGAAAACAGCAGAGAAACCTACTTTGCCTTTAAAAATATGAGATTTTTTGTAGTAACTAACAATAGTGTTAGTATTAAGAAAGAAACAAAAAGTAACCACAAAACTATAGATACTTTATTTTAAGTCAGTCCCAAGTTTAAACATTTGTTGATGCCATATAAACTTGATCTAAAATAAATATTTATTTCAATAATTATTTATTTTATTGTAAAATAATAAAAATTACATGTATGTACATAATAAAAACCCACATCAGTCCATAATATCTGTAATGATAAAAGAGGCAACAGAGAAACGTATTAAAATCTTGTCCTGAGAAATATATGAGCACTGTGATATAATGGCCATGCTGTTTTCTATGGTTACCATGGCTGCTTAGAGACACATGGAGACCAGACCGATCATGTACCTGTGAATCTTATTATAGTGGCAGTGTGGTTTTTGCCGGTGCTGCCTGTGATGTTCGATGTTCCTAATTAGTTCACAGTGGTCTTTGTGCAAAGTTAATTTTATCCATGGTCGATGAAATGAACGGATGCAGGAGACAGTAAACAAATCAAAGAGTACCCCATGCCATGCTTAGGCTAGAGGGCTACTGAGAGCTTCAGTAGCTTTTTGGGGATATTAGTCACCATAGGATAGTACTATAGGATACTATACCATTATCCCAACTCTGTTTTTCCTTCAAAACAGGAAGGTGCCACTTAGAATTTTGTTTCTGATATTTATTCCCTCTTATTCCCTCTTTTGCCCTGTAAAAATAACGCATTTTCATACTTGTCATGCACTGTAACACCTCCACATTGTGTCAATTAGACGTGGTTGAGTGAGACCATAAAGACTGACTGTTTCAAGACCTAATCTTGGTGCAGTGACACAGGGATTGCCTGCTGTTAATCAGTCTGACATTGCCCAAGAGCAAGGACATCACAGCCATTAGTTCACATCCAGCCCCTCAGGCTGTGGTCTGAGGGGCTGGTCCCCTGCGTGTCATGTGCAGGGGGCCAAACAATTTGTCCTGGTGCCACTGAAGTGGGCTCTGCCTCCAGCATGTTTATCTTCTCGAGACTTTATCTCTTGACAACCTTCACCTACTCAGACCCAAGCTTACACACGCCTGAAATCAAACGGCCTGTCAAATATTAACCAGTCTATGATTAAAACTTGTCAAGGTTTTGTGGAGCCATTCCATCGGAGTCATTTTGTTTTATTTTGAACCAAGTTACCCATGAAGATCAATCAATTATGCTTTTTAAAAGTGCTTGTAAACTTGGTTGGGCATGTTACATTCATGTGAGCCTGTAGTTGTAGATAAATATTTAACTGACAATTGTCTCATCTCCTTCAGGAGCCATCTGAGCATATTATTCAATCGGAAATCCATTATCCATAACCTTTTAGGTATTTGAATTAAAAAAATAAACTTAAAACAGTTCATTTTCAACTAGTGAAACGTGTCTACTTCACAAAACAAACCCTTGCATAAAACATCATGTGACAGTAAATTACTGCTAAAGCAGCAATATAGTAAGCCTGACTGCTGACAGAATAAACTCAACATCAACTGAACACTTTGCCCTCAGTACAAGGCAGACAGCAGCCAAGCAGTGAAAAGTCCTAATATAGTCTTTCCCCCGTGTTCTGATCCCTCTTCAGTCAGTTCTGCTGCCCTATAACTGAGGGAAACCAAATTCCTGTTAATGTACAAGGGAGTCATAGTTACTGTTAACTGATCTAACACACTCAAAAAACACTTGATCTAATGTTGGTGAAAGCACTGACATTGCTTTACTCTCCCACGCACTGATACTAAAACAATATTTTATCCTTTACTGCACCATCAATCTCTTTATTTTTTCCTTTCATACACAGTCAAAACAATATTCAGCCAAAATATGCTCACATAATGTCTTGTTATTGACATTTTAATGTCAATTAAATACATGTTGTTTTGATTACTTCAGAGTAATCAAAACAACACAATCAAGGTATCAAAAAACTCTGTGTTTAGTCCAAAGTTCTTTGGCAGGTCTGACAGTAGACAACAACCAAGTGGCTTTTGGCACGAGGCTCAAGAATAACCCCATCTGGCATTTTCACAGGGAGGGAACCAGCATAGAGCCTTGACCTTCCCACCCCAACATAATGCATTGTGATTGGTTGACTGTGACAATTTCCGAGCTTTGCAGCGCGTTATCTTTGGCACCAACAAACAGCTACTAGCTGAAGATTTCAGCTATTGGAAACTTGCTCTTCATGGAATATATATCCCTATTTAAGAAATTCATGAATGCCCAGCAGATAATTTCTGGTAAATTGGTAGTAGATCAGACCATAGGAACTACAGCTACAAATTCAAATTAATATGTTAGCACGCATGATAAACACATTATGCGACCTGAAATCATACACATTACCCTGCATCACAGAAAAGAATATAGTTTTACTCATAGGCAGTAATGTTTGATCATTCTTCTCAGAAAGGAAAGAGAGAAATGCGCAGTATTTTCAGTTATTCCAAGCAGGGATTGTTATTGTTATTATAATAATAATTATTATTATTATTAATGTAGACCCTAGAAGAATTAAAACTTACAAGTTAAAGACCTTACAATATAAACTGTTGTGATTTGGCACTATATAAATATAACTAAACTAAGTTGAACTGAATTTAATTATTCCAACAAGAGCAACCCGTTTACAGCAATCAGGCCATCATGGTCCTTAAAGTGAACAGACAAATACTGGCCCTAATAATTGCTTTAAGTTGCAGACCTTAACTGAACATTTATTTTCATCTTAGGTGCAGTTTCAAGGCATATGCAGTTTTAGCCGCATCGGAGCTTGAATGTGAGACAAAGAAACACGTTCAAACATGTGCGTTGGTATGTCTTTGCACTCAAATCACCAAGCACAGGGCACATGAGGGGTTTTCAATGTGGAACTGCCTACATTTCAACTCCCCAGTCAACTTAGAGGATTAAAAACTTACTGTTTGTACTGCATTCTCCATAAAGAACAGGAGTAAAACTACCTATCAGAAGGCTTTAATAGGCAAGGTTAAAACAGTAAATCAGCAACAATCTCTCCCTATTATGTTATCTTTACTTCGGGTCTTATTGACTGTAATTATGCCCATTCAAAATGTACCGAAGTGGGATAAATCAGAGATAAGATAAAGGAGAGCCATGGCACTCAAACAGTAAATGGCCTGTATTTGTATAGCGCTTTACTTAGTCCCTGTGGACCCCAAAGCGCTTTACACTACATTCAGTCATCCACCCATTCACACATTGGTGATGGAAATATACATTGTAGCCACAGCTGCCCTGGGGCGCACTGACAGAGGCGAGGATGCTGGACACTGGCGCCACCGGGCCCTCTGGCCACCACCAGTAGGCAACGGGTGAAGTGTCTTGCCCAAGGACACAACTATCAGAGCCAGGGCTCGAACTGGCAACCTTCCACGATCGCCCCTTGGAAACAGAATTTTAAAAAAAGCTTTTTAAAGCCTTATTTTTGGTTCAAAGTCAAACATTTTCAGGATTTTTTTATTTTTATTTGACTTCATTGGTGAATCAATACCTGCAGTTTTTATATCCTGGTGATCATCAAAATAAAAGTTCATTAAAGTATTTCTTCTGAACTGTCCCATCAAAAAGTGTCTTACTCACAGGAAAATGAAAATAACTAATAAGTATCCAGTAACACAATAAAACTGCAACATGAGAAACAATGTTAATGTCTTAACAGAAAGGAGGTCTAACCCATTCGGCTTTTTAAACCCACCAATCTACATCAGATACTGACTAATACTGACTCAATATCTTTGAGTATTCGTGCTTATAAGTTAATATATTCATTTCAGTTACATCGTATTCGTGTTCTGTGTATGACATGCACCACAGGCCATGATATTGATGGTCTTATCTGCTCCACTCCATGTGTACAGCGAAACAGATAAGCACACACGGTGAAACAGACAGCAGAGGAGAGAATATTACTGCAAAACGTACAAGCCTTAAATGCTGATCTGAAATGAACCTACGTAAATAGCAACGTGTTGCCATCTCTCATTGCAACAATAAAAACCAATTAACTCACAGCAGGCAATCATTTTTTATTCATGTACATATTTTGGGTTGAGTAATTTATTACATGTTCTATGTCTCCCTCCAAGACAAGACTGCATATCAGTATCTTGTCGCAACTTTCACTTGTGCTAAAATGAAGCTCTCTATATGACTTGCACTCTTTTTTCTTTTCTTTTTTTTGGGGCAGTGACTTGCACTCTTGTGTGCTATGCAATGCTTGAAAAGCTTGCTAAAAATACACATATGTGTGATTACAGCCAGTGATAAACAGAAAATAGATCCAAGGGACTGTGCTGGGAAGTAAAACTGTTGTCTAAAGTTGAGTAAAGTAAAGTCTATGTCAGCAGTGTCCGTGTAAACAAGTGATGCAAATTTCCATGGAAAATCCTGACCAGGGAGATGAAAAGTATATCTGCAGTAAAGTGTCTACACAGCCAGAGAAGACGACTTGTTATGTTGCCAACAAGCAACACTCATACAATGGCTGATGGGTGTTTCTTCCATCTCATCTTTACTTTTTACATTTTCATTATGAGATATTAGAAATACCATTATTAATATATCTGATAAAATTCGTTGCCCAGCTACAGTTCTTCCCCCAAAATGACTCAGAAACTAGACTAAGACGATCAAATCACGCTACACTCAGTAGCCATTACAGAGCCAGCTATCCAACGGAATTCATTTTAGTATTCTATTTTCCTCCATGTCAATTAAATTCCATCATTTCCTCTAACGCTCAGTCAGATAAAAATATTCATGTGGGAAAGAAGGGGATCTCATTCAAGGATTTGTGATGTTTATGAAGACTTGTATCCTGACTGTTATAGATGCGTTCTCTTAGCATTCTGGCACTTCCTCTATGACAATGTCCAACTTCAAAACCACTCAACTGCCTCATTAATTCTCATTAGTTCTGTTCTCACGACAGGAAGGCAAGCTGAAGAGTGAACATCTAGTTTGAAGCAGTACTTTGTGTTCTTTCTGAGAAACAGGATCAGGGAATTAAAATGGAAAGAATGGATGCTGTCCATCTCATGAAGCGAAAATAAGCAGGAAAGACCTCACTAAAACTTCTAACTCAAGAATTTACATCCTGGCAGTCAGGCACTGTAATCTCAAATGGATAGAAAAATGAAGTAATTATTAGTGCTGTCTGAATGTTAAGTTATATATATATATATAGGGGATAAAGTAGTTGTTACTTGTTAGTATACTTGTTAGTGTTATTAATTTTCCAGAGTTCATTAGAGATTTAGCTAACAAATTCAGTGTGTGAACTGTGTGCATAGTAAAAGACAAAATATACATAAAACTTTAAGAAATGCATTACTCAATTAATACTTAACCAACATTGTTTTTCATACATTGCTAACTCTCATTCAATGTGAACACATGCTATTACGTTGAATCATTATGCTGTCAGCTGACATCATTGATGGTCACCTCTCCTTCTGTCCTATGTATGGACGTGCTGTTTAGTCTGTTGATGGTAGATGGTGGACTCAGGTGCAGACCAAAACAACCACCAGGGGTGGTCTCAGCCTGGTTCCAAACAAGCTGAAGAGCGATTTATTACAAGAATACGATCTAACCTCGATGTAGTCCAATTATCCAATGTACAGTGCATGTTTTAGCTTAGCACTTTCATATAACCAAGGTTATAAGACACTTTAAAAGAAAGTACACAGGAGAGTACACAAACCGTAGTAACAGCCTGCTACATACCATTTATCCTGAAATATCTATCAAATAAACATAAATATTTGCAGTAAATTCTCCATGTTTTTTTTCCATTAGTCCAGAATACAGCACATTTTCCCTGTATTTACTTTTGTTGATACTACCCCAAACACATTTGGCCAATAAGTAGATTGAACGTTGCCAAATAATTTGTAGTGATGCACTTTGGTTGGCTAGGAGTTTTCTGTGTGGAAAGAAAAACCATACCACAGGAAAAAGCAACTAATTTACAAAAGTATCATCTGATTTAGAACAGAGTAAATAGGTCTAGGTATAGACACAGGAAATTTAAGGATGTCCTATGGTGGCATCGGGAATCAACACACACTGCGAGCATAATTTTGGCTTCTGTGGATCAGGCTTGTTGGAGCACATCCCAAGGATGCTTAATTGCAATGGGATCTGTGGAGTTTGAAGGCAAATCTTTGTGCTCATTACCAACTGTCCTACTGGGGGAAGATGCTACCACTGCGGAGTGCTGTTGCCATGCTTGCTGTGCAACCACCTTTAGGTGGGTGATATAAGTCAAAATAGCATCCCCATGTTGGGCTGGGGCCCAGAACACTGCACTGGACTAAAAAAAGCCCTGGCGGTTTACAATTTTTCTGGCACAAACCCTGTAATGGTGCTATGACTGGTGCATATGAAAAATCTAATTAAATGTTTCAGATCATTTAAAAAAAAGAAAAAAAAACACACCAAGCAAGCAATGGGTTAGAGCCATAGTACAAACCACCTTGGCTGCAACCAACACAAAATCCAATGCAATAATCACAGAGATCAGCAGAAGAAGCTATTGAGTCGGTGAACAGCTAGGCCCCAGACTACCAACAAACATCAAATCAAATCAAATCAAATCACTTTTTATTGTCACATCACATGTGCAGGCACACTGGCACAGCACATGCGAGTGAAATTCTTGTGTGCGAGCCCCACAAGCAACAGAGATGTGCAAACACAACAACACAAACGAGCAAAATACAAGAATGGCCAACCTGAAACTAATAAATATATGTACAATATAGAATAGTGTATGCATTTCTGGATGTGTATACTAAATATTTTCCTACGTGTGTGTGTGTGTGTGTGTGTGTGTGTATACACATTTTTACAAATTAAATAGTAAAAAAATAAAATAAAATAATAATAATAATAATAATAATAAAATATATAAAATATACAGAGTTGAATATGTGCAAAACAAGTGGCATTTATATACAGTGTGGAGTGCATAATGTTGAACATGGGTCCCCCATGCAGTACTACTCTTACATGCTCATTTGCCAAACAGCAATACCAACAACAGGTGGTTACAATCAGCACAGGGCCATTATTCATGTGGTAAGCCGTCCCTCTGTCTGTCTCTCTCTCTCTCACACACACACACACACAAACCGCAAAAAAAATTCTCTATGTGATTATGCCATGACTGTGTGGCACACCGCTATGTGTAATATTCAATGTTTTTAAGGTGTTCTTTTAGTTTAATGCAGAAAAACATGTAAGGCTTTACATAATTCGTACGATAATGCCGACTGCTGACTAGACTGAACGACAAGAAGAGAATTCGTGTGAGAAAAAAAAGAGTATTTGTACACGCTATGGTATAAGAAATTACTACTTTGATTTGTGTTTCCCCTTCAGTGACTTTTCAAATAATTAACTATACTCCGTCCCCCGGTGGGAGCAAGCTGTATCAAGCTGTATTTCATTCGCGGTTTAAAGCGACTCTCTGCCGTACTTTCACACAGAGAGCACGCTGAGAGCTTTCCAGGACTCCTCGGGATTAGACACAAACCATAACAAACACTTAACCCAGTTTTTTTTTTTTTTTTTGAATTATCACCACACTGAGTGCCAGGTCACAACTTTGACGCCAGGCTCGCAACGTTATCCCCACAACCGTGCTATATAACCGCACTGTCTTTTGTCTGCATGCGTTTCCTTCTCTCACACCAGGAAACGACACATTACTTGCTAGCTGAACTTAGCTAACGTTTTTATAGTGGGCTAAATGTTAAACATATGATGCTATAGAATTATTATGTCTTTACGAAGAAATTGTTCTCGAGAAGACCTTCGTTGGTGGTTTGAAAGTTGTCGGTTCAATTCCCCGCCATTACTAAAACTGTCCCATGAGCAAGACATCACTTACTTTAAGACCGTTACTCATCCTGCGGGGTTACATCACGCCTTTCTTCTATAATAATACACACTCATGACATAAAAATGACATTTAAACATATATATAATTCTTTACTAATGTGGTACTTTTACTCATACAGCCAGGTTAGCCTATACTCACATGTTCTGAATTGGAGGTCTTTATCGTCCGGGCTACCAAATTCCTGCAGGAGGTAGATATACATTACACCGAAGGCGTTCTGGATCCCAAACACCGAGCCGTTGCACCACATGGAAGCCAGCATGACCATCCATCCCCAGCCGCCCTCGGGGTGCACAAACTCAACCTCCTCCTTGGCTCCCGGACCCTCGCTTTTCTCTGGGATATCCACTTTGCTGTCCCCGTTCTCCTTATTCTCCGTCTTCTCCTTCTCCCCATCCTGCTCCTCTACTGGACGCTTCTCCTTTGCGGGTTCGCTGCCGGCTGGTGTCTCGGCGGCTGCATCGTTTTCTGGCATATTGTTCCCTTCTGTCATTTTTTTTAAAATAATGTGTCAAAAAGGCACTGCGGATTTTGAAGTATGGAGGTATTGCGCGTAGGCTGGCAGGGGGAGGTCAATAAATTCAGACACAGGATATGACAGAGATTTGGGGGCACGGTAAAGTTTTATCCATTGACGGGGGCTGTAGCTTCAGTAATGCTGGTACTGCAGCATGTGCAACTGTCAAACATCTGCCGTTGCACTTTTATAAATAGACAACGCAGAGGGGCGGGGCTGCGGGTATCCTTACACTGCAGCTGCTGAGGCGTTTCCAGGATATCTTCAGTGGGGTGGCACAAGTCTAAGAGAGTGTGTGTGCGTGTGGGGGGGTGTCCAGCAGAGAACAATGTAAGCATATGGAAGAATATTTGACCATTTGACCTTATACAAATACAGTATAGAGAACTAGCACAGCAAACATTTGAGGCTAGTAAGTGGAACGGTGAGAGTTTAAAGGTACTTTTTGTTTACCCTTGTTTACCCTACTTTTTATTACCCTCTGCAAACTTTAAACAAGAATTTAACCACCAGGGGCCAGCATTTAATCAGTGGATGTGTTGTAAAAAAAAAAAACGCACGCAAAGACAATGTTCCGTCCTCTCTTTTGACTTTTAATGTATGCTTTTATTCCTACCTAATAGACTAGGGCTGGGTAACTCAACACTTCAAAGACCAAGGAACTGGTTGTGGATTTCGGGAGATCCAGACCAGCTCCACTGCCAGTTCAGATAGAGGGAGAGGAGGTGGAGGTGGTCAACACATACAAGTACCTCGGCTGTGGGTGGACAACAAACTGGACTGGACATGCAACACACAGAACCTGTATAAAAAAGGCCAAAGCCGACTGTACTTCCTCAGGAGGCTGAGGTCTTTTAGCATCTGCAGGAAGCTCCTGAGAATGTTTTACCAGTCAGTGGTCGCAGGAGTCCTTTTCTATGGCGTGGTGTGCTGGGGCAGCAGCACAGCAAAGAGGGACTCATCCAGACTGGAAAAACTAATCAGGAAGGCTGGCTCTGTGGTCGGCATGAAGCTGGACACTCTGGTGACAGTGGCAGAGAAGAGGACCTTAAAGAAACTGATGGACATTATGAACAATGCCGGGCATCCTCTGCACACGGTCGTAAACAATCAGAGGAGCCTATTCAGCGACAGGCTGCTTCTCCCAAAGTCAAAAACCAACAGACTTAAAAACTCCTTTGTCCCACACGCCATCAGACTGTTTAACTCCTCACTGGAGGGGAGAGGGAGGAGAAACAGGGGGACAAGGGAGGGCGGGAACAACTGAGTTGTAGGGACTTTTCTACACGGTGCAATATTTGCAATATTTGTTTTTTGTTTTTTGTCTCTTTCTTATATTTGACTGTGCAATAATCACTGTGCAATATACTCACTCAAATGAGCAATCCTATTTATCCATATTGTATATTCTGTATCTATATATTCAGATCAGTACATTCACATATTTTTGTATCTATAAAAAGGAAGCTGACACATGCAAGACTTTATCAAAGGTGTGAGCATCACAGCAGATGCCTTTGTGTCAAAGTAGCAGAAGATAAAACAGAAAAACATGAAGGTGATTTTCCTGGCCTGGGATTTTATAAAAATATTCTGCAGTACATCAAAAACAAAAGAAAACCATTAATCAACAAATGAACATCATCTCTGAAGTTACAACGGTTTTATTAGAGACACGGCTAAGCGTTTTGCATTTTGCATAATTTTAAAAAGTTTAAATTTGTTCAGTATTGAACGGCAGAAATTAGGTTTTCTTTTCGGAAGTATATAAAACGGGGAAAAAAAACCTCGGCCGACAGCCTGTAAACAATGGTAGACTTGTGCGTAACAAGCAAGCGAATAATGAAGTACAGAGAGAGAGAGAGAGAGCTGTGTATCGTGGTGGAAGCAAAACAGTAAAAGTGAAAAGTGAATACATGACGATGTTTATGTGAAGCGTAGTTTGGATCTTATTTTGCTGCTGGTTCGGTCAATATTGTTTGGAGAGAGATCAAACTAACAGCTTTAGAAAGGGCGTGAACACAAAGCACGGACCCGCCAACACATCAGGATCAGCGAGCTGTCAGCTTTCAGCCCCGACCGTGAGAAGGGCGACATCTAACTGATTCTGATCCGCTGGTTGCGCTGTGTGTTTAAGTCTTTGTGCAGAATCTGTGTTCCTGCTCTCATTTACTGTCTTAGCTGTTTGGTGGTTGTTGAAATTTTGTGAGATTTCACCAGAGATTCTTTAATAGACCCTGTGCACGAGAAAATGCTAACTTCCTGGTTTGAGACCGGATGTAGGGTTGTACATTTCCAGTAGCTTTACTTTGTGGTCAATCGCTACTGCGAAGATATACTCCAAAATCATGTCCAAAACTCGAAAACATAAAGATCGCGTTAAGTTACAAAGAGCAGAAGGTGGGAACACTCACCACTGTTGTGTCACAAAAAAATCTAATGATCAATTTTGACGTTTAAAGAGTTTAGATCGATCAGTTGTTTACATCACTCAACACAAGCAGAACTGCATTACAAAATCAGAAGACACATCATCCACATTCAGAAGCACATCTCTGTATAGTGACTGGTCTTATGATTTAAACAGGCAAAAATTCAAACTACAGGTGAAGAATAGTCAAACCAGATGTTTCCCCCGTCATGTCGATATCAGCTAGTCAAGTACACACCTACACAGCATGTTAACAAACCGTGAAAAAAAGCCACACAAAAAATGAGTGTTTGCTGGTAAGGGTTTCTATACTAGAGATGGCACGATACCACTTTTTTATATCCGATACCGATATCATAAATTTGGATATCTGCCGATACCGATATGAATCCGATATAGTGTGTTTTTTAATCAATAAAACTGTTTTTTTTTTAATCTTGCTGCTTTTTGTGTAAGTTCATACTTAAGTTAAAAAAAAAAAACACTAAAGCTATTCTGTTATACCTGTATGCAAAAAATACACTGCACCCAAAATATTTCATAGTTCAGCAATACTGATCAATCTAATAAACTTAAAACTGCTCCATCCTCCCTATTCTGGTATTTTAAAGAGTAAGCAACCTAACTAATAGGGTTCTAAAACTCCCAGCAAAAAATAAAAAAATAAGGAACCACCCTCCACCTCATGATGCTTAATTGACGTAATCAACTTTGATTTGATGCAGTGTGAAGAAAATATAATCTGATCAAACATTATTCAGCTTTAAATATTGTTCAGCTTTAAACATTATTCAGCTTTAAATATTGTTCAGCTTTAAACATTATTCAGCTTTAAATATTGTTCAGCTTTAAACATTATTCAGCTTTAAATACTGTTCAGCTTTAAAGTTACTGTGCAACTGTGTAATAAAAATGTGCACGACTTTGGCCTTGAGAGCGATAAGAAGCGAAGAGACTAGAACACCCAAGGCCGCTTTCCTTTTATGGAGTTGTTTTTCTGCTAATGCAGCACTTTCCTCACAACCCCCTCCTGTAAGTTTTAGAGAATATATACCCATCCTCACAGCAAATATTTGGAATCTCTTGATGTGAGCTGTTTTGAGAGCTTGTCTCTGTATCAATAAAAGTTCACTGATTCCCCATCTGCAGCAGGTGTCCGGTTGTCTTCATTCTCCGCCAGCCTGGTTAAGTCAATTCCTCCTTAACATCTAAAAGAACCTATTTAATGAAGGAAGACGGGTTCACTTTGTGTTTAATATTATTCTATTGCTGTTGTTGTTTTTTTTATATCCTTCAATTGGCGTCACGAACAGGATCCGCTCCAGGTCAAACTGGAACGGGAGGGAGGACATCGGCCGTGGTCTGAGTGAACGGAGTTTGGACAAAAGCTGTGTACACACAAAAAACAAGGTAAGCAGACCTTTTATTTCTGCTATATTGAACATTATAAAAATACTTAGTGTCCAAACTCCTAGTAATTCATAACCAAAATTGTCTGGCTTACTTAAGGCTTGTTGAGAATCAGACAAGTGAATAAGAGATAAGTGAATAAGAAATAAGTGAATAAGTGAATAAAGATAAGAGTGAACTGAGGTCTGACCACGGTTGCAGCCGACGGGTTTGCTCTCCGGTGTCGGATACATACCTCAGCAGGTCTGGGACCTTGAAAGGGTTTATTAGTAACGCCTTTCTAAACAAATTAAAAGGTTAAAGGCCTTGAGAATATTTTTTAGTAATATTCTCTAAACTACAGAAGGGTTAGGAAGGCCCAGAGGACTTTATTAGAAAAGATCCTCTAAAACTTAAAAAAGAGAAGTACTGGTTGGAGTCCATAGGAGGGGTCCCTTTGATCAATAGGAGAAAACGGATCTCTTCTTAAAACCCCGATGATTTTAGTGTTTTAAATGTTTTGATGTTCTGTTTGTTATTGGACACACATAAATACACGCTGAATGCTTGCTGTGGAACACTGGGCAGGACAGTTTGGTTCTCCGTGTTCACAGATTACACAATTAAAGGAACTAGGTTCCTCTTTTGGTTAAAATAATACACCACACATAGAATTTTTTTACACATTTATTACATACATAAGGAGGGTAATGAGTGACTGCAGGTAATGTATGAAGTGTGAATGAGACGTGTGAACAAGGTGACAACCAACTAGCACCCCTATCAGGAAGCTCTAGGCAAGGTTACCCGCCAGACTCCGGTTTGGTAGAAGCCTGGTAACACCTGAAGGGATATTTCAGTGCTGACTCACCTTTAAAGCAGCGCCCCAGCTGATTAGTGCCTAACAGAGGCAGAAACCCAGCTGGCCCAAATTCTCCTTTAAAAGCAATAAAAGAACACTCCTCCATTGACAGTAAAATGGATGGAGAATTAGATCGAGATATGTCTATGCGGGCCCGTGTGTAAATAGAACATAAATTACCGGTGTGTGTAAATAAAGTGTAAAATAGTGGTATAAACTGTCTGTTGAATTTCTCCTGAGTGTTGAAAAAAAGGAAAAACTCTTTTCTGCTCTCTCTGAGAGAGGGGCTGTGTGTGTGAGACAGGAAGTGTGCATGCCCATAGAAGGAAAGAGATGAGGTAAACTCTGTGCAGATAGACCGAAGTAAAAAAAAAAAAAAAAAAAAAAGGAAAAGGGTCTCTCTCTGTCTCTGTGAGAGAAAAAAGGTGGGGGCCGAGTGAGCCCGCGGGGCCGAGCGGGTCCGCGGGAGCGAGCGTGTATGCTGTATGAGGAAGAAGGGAGTGAGAGGGAGCGAGTGAAAAGAGTAATCGAGTATTTGGTGATTTTTTTATTATTTCAGAGGCACTGGGTAAGAGTTTTGACTTTAGCTGTGAGAGTTGTGAAAAGAGCAGGTTTTTCTTTTGTTGTAGACTGTGAGTAATCGGTGTTTTTCTGCCTATTGTGCTGCGTGGAAGACACAGAAGTGTAGAAATGTTTGTGGTTTATCTTTGTTTGACGTTTTATACAGAGTTGGTTGATTCAGGGTGATTTCTCCCGTTTAAGGGAGGAGTTGCATTGTGGTTATGTTAAAGCTTTGCTGTAGGGGTATGTGTGTGATTTTGTGCTGGCTTCGCATGTTTAAATGGATGCATAGAAGTTTGTCAGTGAGAAATTGTTATGGTGGGGTTTTAAAGTTAGTAAAGAGTCAAACAACGCCCACTGTTTTAAAAAGGCCCAAAACATCATAAAAGACACCTCACATCCTGGCCACTCCCTGTTCGAACTGTTGCCCTAAGGCAGACGGTACAGGGCAATCAGAGCAAGGACTAATAGACTCAAACACAGCTGTTATCCAACTGCAATAACACATCTGAATACTACAAAAATGTCCACCATGCCGCTCTTGTGTTAATCTATGCACGGTCTGAAGCATGACGGTGGGAATACTTAGTATTTTAAGTATTCTATCTATTTTATTGATTGAATTTTATTGTTTTTTTATATTTGATATTACTAGGGATGATGCAATGATCGGGGACCATTCTTAATGTCGTCGGTCTCATGACAATGACAATAAAGTTTTTGATTTTGATTCTGATTCTGAAATACACCCTCCTCAAGAGTTCAATGATTTAGGCAGTTATGTTTATACAAATACTAAATGTATGTTTAGTGTCTTCATACAGGTGTTTTTTCTTAACCTGGAAGCCTGAGTACGGCAGCAGAAGACAGGCCAAGCTTTGGCTAAAATTCACGGCTGGACACCAGAGTTGTCCTCACCCCTCCCGGTAAAACAAAAAAGAGAGAATGTAGTTTGAGGCGGGTTTTTCTTGCTGAACTGCTCTGGGTGCTGTGTCCCTGAATCTCACCAGTGTTAACCTCTGGCGGAAGACATGGAGAAAAGGAAAAGATGTTCCTGGTAAATCACTGAAACAAATAAAACCGCACACAACCAGAGAAAGATATGAGAAGGGTGAGGAACAGACACATGTGCGTGTTAGAGAAATGCCTCGTTTGAGAAAAAGTTAAAGTAACCCATATACAGACGCACCCATACATGCAATGAAGAAACAGCTTACATACATGTGCACGTACATGCAAGGTTAAAGTAGCGACACTTAACATACACCTGTTTTTAAATGATATAGTTTATACATTACTGACAATTAAACGCTTTGGGTTGCAGGACAACAACGTAACGTCAAAAGACAAAGACACTGGTCTGAGGATTAAGTGAGGACACGACAAATTTAGTGGTTAAAAGGGTCGACTTGGGACATGTTTTTGTTGATTGTTTAAGACAAATGACTACTGAATGATAGGAAATTCCTTTTTAGGTTTCTAAACAGGATCTTAAGAATTTTAACACGTACCTGTGTTGTCCTGTCAACTTGAGGGGTTATGAGTTGATTATATGGTGAAAAAAAAAAAAAAAAAAAAAAAACAAAAACAAAAAAGGGGGGAGACGAGATCTCGTTGTTTCTCCCCTCTCGGGATAACACAGCCAACACAACATCATTTTCCTGTTCGCCTGTTTTGTTTTGTTTTTGTTTTTTCTGAGAGCCGAGGCTGACCTGGACTCCTACCCTCCCCTCTACCATCGTTGCCCTCTCCGCGACCATCTTTGACCCTTTGACCCCTGAAGGCCACAGCAGCTGGACTCACAACAACAACTTGAGGATGTCAACAGTGCTGCAAAAGAGTGATCTCATGCAGCAGAGACGGAGAGCACTAAACCTAAAGCCCGTTTCACTACACGGGGGAAATTCCCAGGCTGCGTCAGCTGACAGAGCTGTGACGAGACGCGCATTAAGCCCGGAGGAAAAGGGACGGTGAGCAGAAGGATGCTGACCTCTGAGAAGAGCCGAACAGCAGAGCTGCAGAAGGCCGTGGAGCAAAGTAAGGACAACATAAACAGACCCAAAGAGGAGGGGAGGACCCTAGGCCATGCGTCAGGCCGCTGGTTTACCTAAACTACAGAACAGGAAGGTGATGAACACAAACATATACCAACACACGAACACACACTTCTGCATGCGCCTACTTAGAATGAAGGGAAACACACACATGAACACTTATGCACTTGTTGAGGGAGTAAAAACTGATACATACCCATGCACTAAAATCAAAATGTTGATTTAATTTACTAAGAAGTGACACACAATGCTCCAGCTGCTGCAATGAAGAATGCTTTACTGACAAAGGCTCAATGCTGCACACAACAAAGTCAAATACAGAATTTGCTATAATAATAAGCCCAGAGGGCATTTGTGTGGTCTGGGGAGCAGAGTCCGGAGCGGTTTGGTTATGAAAATGATGCCCGTGCGAGATATCTGGGGCTTAAGGCCTCGACTTAATTGTTTACTCTACACTAAAAAGAAAAGAAAACACTCTGAGCAGTGGTGCAGAGTGAAAACGAGGAATTAACAGTGTGAGTTTTATTTCAGAGCGCCACGTCATTGTGATGGAGATTTAATAAAGGAGGAACACACGGACAAAGAAGAAGAGAAGGGGGGGCAGCCCTTGAACGCGATTGCCTGAGGCATTAAAGTTCTGTACTAAATTCTGGTTTCCAGTGTGAGAAATGTCACGCAGTGCCAGTAGTAGAGCTAGGTTGAGTGATGATTCTAAATTACTGTAAGTAAATCATCGTACACCGTTCAAGTTTCATGAAAACGGGGACCTAGACTTTGTTGAACCCTAGGCAATTTGAACAGGTAAAAGTCGAGTGACCAAGTAGCAGTTGAATAAAAGTCATTGAATAAGTGTTGAAATAAACTGGCAGAATTAAGAGAATTAAAACATTTCAAGAGCTCAACTTACTTAATGGTTCAATTTTGTTTCACGAACGCAAAACATATAGGTTTATGAATATGAAAAGGTTGAGGTGGTGTTGATTTGACTCTGTGTAGGTTTAGGTTGGTATTTTTATTGATGGGAAGAATATTCAGTGACAAGTCCTAAGACCCGGGCGTCTGCATTTTGTTTTTGTTATTTTTCATTTTATTTTGTTTTATATTTACTGATTTTTGTTTGTGAATCTTTTCTTTAAGCAGATCTGCACATCGGAAATTACAAGCATTACACGTCGGCGAGAAAATTGTTGTAAGTGAGTTTCTCCGCATTGAAATGGGTTCTGGAGGAAACACTTGTGGGGACAATTAGAAACGAGAGTCCCTGTTTAAAAAAGGATTCAGCGAGGTAATCCAAACTCAAGTTCTTGTTTCTTTTTGAGATGACGTCATTTTGCTGAGTGTGGAAACTAGATGCGACGACAGGTTTCACTATCAGCAAAGAACGGATGAATGGATGAAAGACTGGGAATAAAAACAAACGGACTGACTGGTAAAAGATGACAAGACTTGACCATGACTCAAGGTTAACCACCTCCACCTAGATAGGATAAAAGGGTGGATGAATTTATGTGGGTTTCTTTTACAGGAGTAGAAGGATGACAAAATATTCGAGGATGAGTGAACCTGTAAATGCCATTTTTGTGTCTTGTGTTGCTTACAGAGGTAACTGCGCAGCGTTGCCATTTACATTTTCTTCCCTACAGGGTTACAGTTTTAATGTTTTTCTATTACAGGATTTCTGGGCGGATGTGTGAAGAAACGGTGTTTATGGGTTAGGAGTTGGGGATGCTATTACACTGTATTCTGGTGAGAGTGTTGGGGGAGACACACCCTGTCTTGAAAACTGTGATTCTTTTACAGGAAATGTTTTATAGCACCTATGGAATGAGGATGCCTGACTACGGTCAATGTGCTGCTAATGTTTGCTTTGCTTTGGTGAGAGGGGTGCAGTAGAAAACAGACAAGTGACATGAAAACAAGTAATAATAACAAATAACAAATTTGGGGACAGTTTGACCTAGAGCCCACTAACTGGCCATTAGGGGCTCTCTCTCTCATTGCCCAAAGGGTGAATAAAGCAAATTGTGGCACTAATAGTGATTTAATGATTGGAGAAACCTGAACATGATACTTGTCTGTTGAGCTGAATCGTTTATTACTCTTATGATTTTCCGGTGGGACTATGAAGATTTTTTGGTACAGATTGCAGGTTGTTGCTCTTTAACTCCTAGAACACGCCCTTGGCGAGGTGGGGGGAACTGGACCACCTTTCTGTGCCCCATCATCCTCTATTGGACGACATCCAAGCTAAGTAAACATGTCTTGGCCCTTTCCCCCTGAAATGACAGGCAGGCAAAGATGTTGCGTCTTTGTTTGCTTCCTGGCCCTGGGTCTCATTCCCATTGGCATAATCCTCATCTGTGAAGGGCCCCCGACACTTCTGACACCTTCAAGTTCAGAAGCTTCGCCCCCTTCTGACAGTCCCAATCTGACAAATGTAGCCCCTAGGGTCTTGCCCACCACTTCCTCTCCAGTTTTACCATATTCACTTTTGAATGTCCTTAGCAGTTACCGTTCTGAGTTTATTTTACGGTTGATTTATTCTTTCACATTTTCACGTTTATATCTCTCATTATTATAGTATACTCTGTACTCTCCACATTTTTATCATTACTTATGCTTTTTGGTTGCTGAGTTACAGGAACTGTTAATTTTGTGTCACTACCCTGGTTGCACTAACTCGTTGTACCCTTGTGTGCAGGACAGCTGTTACTGCTTTCATCGGGAACCGAGACTGCTTGCAGCCGACCCCTGGGCAGGGTGGTGCCTGGACTCTTTTCTCCTCATCTGCAATGACAGATAAAGACAAATGAAAAGACCCGAGGAGTTTTTCGAGCCAGGCTTCGACACGTCTCTGTGTTCCTTTGAATGTTACTTATTTTTGTGTGTTGACCCATTTAAGATGGGTCAAAAGGGGGATTTGAAGAAAATATAATCTGATCAAACATTATTCAGCTTTAAATATTGTTCAGCTTTAAACATTATTCAGCTTTAAATATTGTTCAGCTTTAAACATTATTCAGCTTTAAATATTGTTCAGCTTTAAACATTATTCAGCTTTAAATACTGTTCAGCTTTAAAGTTACTGTGCAACTGTGTAATAAAAATGTGCACGACTTTGGCCTTGAGAGCGATAAGAAGCGAAGAGACTAGAACACCCAAGGCCGCTTTCCTTTTATGGAGTTGTTTTTCTGCTAATGCAGCACTTTCCTCACAACCCCCTCCTGTAAGTTTTAGAGAATATATACCCATCCTCACAGCAAATATTTGGAATCTCTTGATGTGAGCTGTTTTGAGAGCTTGTCTCTGTATCAATAAAAGTTCACTGATTCCCCATCTGCAGCAGGTGTCCGGTTGTCTTCATTCTCCGCCAGCCTGGTTAAGTCAATTCCTCCTTAACATCTAAAAGAACCTATTTAATGAAGGAAGACGGGTTCACTTTGTGTTTAATATTATTCTATTGCTGTTGTTGTTTTTTTTATATCCTTCAAGTGTGAAAAAAAAATGCCCAGAAATAAATTATTTTTCAAGAATGATTAAATAGATTAAATATTTTCAACAGAATTGCAGACTGCACAGATCATACCTTCCCAAAGGAAAAAGTACTATAGCTTACTAGGATATATTAGACTTAATAGTTACTATATACAGTCAGTGTTGGGAAGGTTACTTTTAAAATGTATTCCACTACAGATTACAGAATACATGCCTCAAAATGTATTTTGTAACGTATTCCGTTACGTTACTCAATGAAGCAGTAAGGAAGCTGACTAAATATTAACTGATAATTTATGGCAAAGGGGTGGGATTAAATAAGTGTATACTTCTTCCCACTCCCTTTCAACATGTAAATTAATCACAACGTTTTTTTGTATGTAATTTGTATAGTATTTTTTTTCTCTCTTATTTTCTTTTCTAAATGTACTTGTATATTGTTCACATGTTGAAATAAATTACCAATCAATCAATCAATCAATCAATGAGAGTAACGTATTCTGAATACTTTGGATTATTTAATATATTATCATGCTTTTTACAACTGCATGAATGTACTATTGCCGTGTGATTTATTACTATTACTGAAGGTCCGCGGCTCCGAACCGTAGTAAAGGGACCTCTGGCTAATACGTCGGGTTCCGTGTCGGGCTCGTAGCCGAAAAATAGCTTTACTTTGTTGTTGTATGGCGGTCCATTCTCCCTGCAGCACGGACTACACTGCCAATGAGGCTACATTCTTTAGGGCTATGCCTGTAGCATTCTGCCTATTAGCTTAGCACAACAACAACAACAACAGCAAAAAGGCACTCTCTCTCACCCAGGAAACACACGGTTGCAGAGAGAGCGCGTCACCATGGCAACCGTAACGCTGCCGCCTGGAACAACAGAACATAGCTATCAAACAAAATCCAAACAGTCCTGACCCGCCACAATATGAAACAGGAAAATACCGCCGTGTAATCCATTTATTTCAACAAAGTAACTGTATTCTAAATACCACCTTTTTAAACGGTAACTGTAACGGAATTCAGTTACTCATATTTTGTATTTTAAATACGTAACGGCGGTACATGTATTCCGTTACTCCCCAACACTGTATACAGTAATGGATTTCTATACATTTTACATCAGATTAAAACTTTGGGTGTAAGATACGGATAATTATTTATTAAAAGCTAGACATTTTAAATGAGAATAAGAAAGAAAAGCATGTCTTTGTGCCCCCTTTTCCCTGTTAATGCCCTATCGGCCCCCCTGGCTAAACTTTGCTAGATCCGCCCCTGCACAGTTACCAGCGTCAGCTGCTTGGAAAAGGATCCTGGTGTAGAAAGTAATATTAAATAAATTCTAACAGCAGCTTATCAAGCTTAAATGTGCTGCTGTTGTTCAGCCGCTGGTTTCCTCTTTCTGGTGCAAAGTGGGCCAAAAACAAACAAGAGACGGACAGGCGACAGAAAAGCCGATCAGCTGATCATTAAGCAGTTTCATGATTGAAGTAGCAACAGGAGAGGGAGGGAGAGAGAAGAGGCAGTCGCTCCATATATTGGTTGTTAAGCTTAACACGGCAATGCTTTACAAACATTCAGAGATGAACTTACACACTTGCTTTACTTCTCTTTGGGATCACTTCCTCAGAGATGAAATGCCGGATTGGTAGTGAGGCTACAAATACACACAGCCGCTCTATCACGTGAGGCATACTGCTGCAAGGTGCTACAGTTATGAGCCGAGTTATGCCATGTCGCAAGTTTTGTGAGGTGCTTTTTTGATATTTAACGGATCGATTACATTTTTTATTTCTCTCCGATATCCAGTCCAGTAATTTACGTCACTATCGGACCGATACGTAATATTGGATCGGTCCATCTCTATTCTATACATTAGTATTTACGAAGGATATGTTGTGACTTACCTTCAAAATTACAGTGGTCCCTCGCTGTAACGCGGTTCACCTTTCACCGCGCTGTTTCGTGTATTTTTTAGTGCAAGTTTGCATGCTTTTTTTTTACATCACATTGTGTCCTGCGTCCTGATCGCTGCAGACAATCTCCTCCGTGACGTCTCTCCTGTACAGTACAGAATCGCTGCATTGATGCTAGCAGTGTGACTCTGAAGTGCAGTACTGTATGTGGACGAAACGTTTTGCACCATCAAAAAAAAATTGGCTACTTGATTTCACCTATCGCTGGTTGTTTTTAGAACATAACACCCATGATAAACAAGGGACCGCTGTTTACAGATACTGAGAAATATAACATTTGAATCCCTTTTCTCTTTTGCTCTGAGGCGCGGGGGGAAATATCGACAAGTCGATGAACATCATTTACAGATATATTGGGTAAATGCCCAAGACATCTATAGAAATGTAAATCGCCGCTTGATTCATTCATTTGCTTAACTTTTTTTGGACCGTAAACAAGGCGCGAATAGGACACCGGAAACAAAGCTCCCCACAGGAGTTTCCGCACCGGAAGTAGCATATGCTAACGTGCACATAGTCTATTACTTAAGAAAAGCACATAAAACATGCTGCAAAGGCACATAAAACACAAAGGAAGTAGAAAAAACAAAAATGAAATCTCACAAAACGCAACCAAAGCGTTTGTAAGAAGACATTAAAGTGGCGGAACAAAAGAAGAATTGTACTGAGACACACTTGTGTGTTTTAATCGCATGTTACTGTAGCTTCGTGTTTGCTATTGTCAAGGCATGCAGGATGTAAGACCCAAAATGCAGCACACTCAGACGGAAGAGTAAACTCAAAGAGGCTGCTTTTATTGCAAGAGTAGAAAAAACTCCATAAACAATAGACTTGCAAAAACCAAAACTAAACTAGAAAATGCATTTTCTGAAGAAACTGCTGTGTGAATGCTGATAGCTGAATGTTTTGAGCTGAAATGAAATATTTGCTGAATTTTAAGTTAAAAATGTTGAATGAGCTGAAATATACAGAATTTTTCACCTGAAAACAAAAGTGCAGAACTGTTGAAAGCTGACATTCACACAGAAGAAGTTGAAAAGTAGCTGAACATGTTTAAAATGTACATTCGAAAAAGCTGACTAATGACTAAAGAAAATTCAGAGTCAGAAAACATCTGAATGAATATTAAAAATTCATATTATATTAATCACTGAAAAGTGGGGTCCTTTCTGCTGTTGAGATAAACTCCTGACTGAAAATACCATGTATTTCAATGGGTCAGCTAGAAGGTTATCCCTCTACTTGGATCCACACAGTTTAAAAAGTTTAGATCTCTGAGCTTTGGAAGACACACTGTTGGAAAGAGAACAACGATGGCAACGTTTTGAGCGTTTAATGATAGCTGTAGAGCAAACACTGTGCACACAGCAGCAGTTGAAACAGAAGTTTTTAAGATTAATCTTGGCAGAGTGACAGAGAGCTCATTAAGCAGGCGGTGTGAGCCTGGATGCTATAGCAACTCCAGCCAGTGGCACCACACACACACACACACACACACACACACACACACACACACAAACATGTGGCTCTCTTCTGCTGCTTCAAATAAACAGAAACAGTTTTTCAACTCGGAGCTTATAGTTGCAAATCTCACACGTCTTGACAAAAGGTATTTAAAAGTCCCTGAAGTCATTGCTGTGATATCATGCTTGGGTTATCAAAGAAATACTCTTCATCTTGGATGAAGACCATCATTAGAATGATGAAGGCTTTGAGCCTAAAAGATGATCCAACCCAACAGCCAGTGTCTACAAACCAAGTACGGAGCAGTTTCTCCACTGGAGTGCAAAGTCCACCCAGTGTGATGAAACTATCATTGGTTGATCAATCTGCTTTAACTAGCAACAAACTTGCATCAAAAAGAAAGCGATCTGAAGTTGAGGATCGACTTGATGACAAAAGAAGCTTCTCCACAGCAAAGAAGCAACGGCGTTTCTCTAAAGAGAGACCCCGCAGTCACACTGAAATGAGCAAGACACAGAAGAGGGTACCTAACATATGGATCATCGGCTCAAGTTACATAAAGCGAGGAGAATGGGCAGCACGCCACGTGTTTGGAGAAAACTTTGGACTTGATGCCAATGTTCATTGGTTTGGAAAAACAGGGATGCGCTGGGATGGCGTCCTTCTTCGTTTTGATGCAGAGTTGATGTCCAGAAAGAGTCCACCTGATATTTTGGTCATTCATGCAGGCGGGAACGACTTGGGACTCGTATCCGCCCAGGAACTTTCCTCTGCAATGACTAAAGACTTGACTGAACTGCATGCAAGGATCCCCTCCATGACAATCCTATATTCCTGCATCAACGAACGCCAAGTGTGGAGGTACAGAAATCCAAAGTACATGATGGACATGGGCGAAAAAACTGTAAACTCAATCATGAGAAAGGCAGTTCATTCCTTTGGAGGCTTCATCATTGAACATCCCTCCCTGAGATATTATGACGAAACCCTATTCGGACAGGACGGAATTCACTTCAACAAGAAGGGAAATGAAGTGTTTCTGACCAACATCCGCTGTGCCATCGAGAAGATCCTTTAGAACCTGTCTCACAGAAAATAGACTTGAGAAAACGCACGACCTCTGGCAAACCCAACCTACCATCTGACATCAGGAGCTCTATCAAAACTGTCTTTATTTGATTACTTTAATGTAGTCAAATAAAAATGAGTACAAATCTGAACACTTAAAGTAAACTTCATTAAAATAAAATGATAAATAGATAAATACAAGCTGAATAGTTCAATGTCTTGGCTTCGTTTTAAAGTTTTAATGGTGTCTCTATGCAATAGCATAGCAGAACTTAGCAGAAATATTGTAACTTACCAGAAACATGATAACTTCTCAGAAATACAAGAATTTAGGAGAAATAGTATAAGATAACAGAAAGAATATATTTAGCCAAAAATACTTAAACATTACAGAAACACTATGATTTAGAAAAATAGTACAACATAGCAGAAATACTGTGATTTACCAGAGACACTGTGATGAACTATGAATATTGTAATTTTAAATTAATACTATGTTTTAGCACAAATACTCTGGTTTAGCACAAATATTATAACATAGCAGAAATACAATTATATAGCAGAAATGCTATATTTAGAAAGAAAAATATAATATAGTAGAAATACTATGATTTAGCAGAAATACTGTAATCAGCACATATACTGTAACATGACAGAAATTCCTTCACTTAGTAGTAATACTATAACATAACACAAATGTTATGATTTGGCACAAAAACCATGATTTGGCAAAAATACTATGATTTAGCAGAAATACTATGATTGAGCAGAAATAATAAATTGTAGTAAAAGTACTTTGATTTAACAGGAATACAATTATGGAGGAGTAATACTTTAAAATGGGAGAAATATTGATACACACACACATACACAGATCCTAAAGGGAACAGTATTTGTGCCATGGAGTGTTAACAAGAATGTGAGGTCCATATTAGAAAAGATGGTAAAATCATAAAAGTTTTCAGAATTGTAATAAATGATCAATATGAATTACTGGTCTGTGATAGTGTACTAATTTGTAGTGAAAAAAAAAAAGCTGAACAAGGTGGAATCGAACCCACGACCTTTGGATTGCAGACCCGTGTCATTACCAACTGCACCACTGGGAAAGAGAGCGAACGCCTGGAAAACAGGGTGATGAGCAGTCAGAATGAGATCGCGGTGAGAGGCGAAAAACGCTGTTTTTTGGAGTTACAAAACGTTGTGTAACTCAAAAACTAGGTGGATTAGAAGCATGATTCTTGTACTGGGTGAATCAGCGGACTTTGGTGTACTTTGACCGCGATTTCCATTGCTCTTTGTACAACCGTCGCTGAGATATGACGAGAGAAGAAACGGCTGGCTGGGAAGCCGTGCAGGCCCTGATACGTAAATTTGAATGTCTGAGTCCTCACAGAGGATTGGCTGCCTGGGGACTTGGCAGAAATATATAGAAATAGTATGATTAAGCATAAATACTACATTTAGTAGAAATACTATATTTTAGCACAAATCCTATAAAAAGCAGAAATACTATATTAAGCACAAATCCTATAAAAAGCAGAAATACTATCCATCCATTCGCTTCCGCTTATCCTTTTTCAGAGTCGCGGGGGGCGCTGGAGCCTATCCCAGCTGTCATAGGGCGAGAGGCGGGGTACACCCTGGACAGGTCGCCAGTCTGTCGCAGGGCCAACATACAGGGACAGACAACCATTCGCATTCACTTTCATTCGCACATTCACACCTAGTGACAATTTGGGTTATCCAATTAACCTATCCCCACTAAGTGCGTGTCTTTGGACGGTGGGAGGAAGCCGGAGTACCCGGAGGGAACCCACGCAAACACGGGGAGGACATGCAAACTCCACACAGAAAGACCCCGGCCTGATGGCGGAATTGAACTCAGGACCTTCTTGCTGTGCGGCAACAGTGCTAACCACCGTGCCACCGTGCTGCCCAGAAATACTATATTAAGCACAAATACTATAAAAAGCAAAAATACTGTAATATGATTTGGTAGAAAAACTATAATTAATCAGAAATACTATATTTGGCAGAAATACTGTATTTAGCACAAATCTTATAAAATAGCAGAAATAGTATGATTTAGCACAATAGTAATAAGTTAAACAGAAAAATTGGAAAAGCAAAATGGACAGCTGAAAAAATGCTAAACATGCTGAGGGTCCCTCAAATATACTTAAATGAAAAAAATCAGCAAAAAAATATATAACAGCCACACAATCACAAATATGGACACATAAGGAAACACACATGCACAGAGAGACACACACACAAGGGTCGTGTCCAAATTCATGGGCTGCATCCTCCTGAGGCCGCATTTGTAGACCGATTACGTCACAGCGACGTGCCGAAGGCTGTCCAAATTCATAGACTCCTCCGAATGCAGCCGACAAATGCGTCCTCCTTTTCCCCGAATTTGAAGGATGGGTCGGGTGTGTCCTTCGTGGCCCACCATATCCCAGAATTCATAGCGCGGCCCAGCCAAGCTCCAGTTTCCGGCTAATGGCAGCCGCTACTAAGTTTTAAAATTACTCTTATTAATCTTTCTGGGTCACAAAATAAACTTTTAACATATTTTCAGGCGAGAATGTGGGTGTGTAAACTTCAAATATCTGCTTTGTTTGTCAAGATATCGCATATTTGCAAAAGTGCTTCGACGTTTTCGGTGACGTCTGTCACCCACCAGCTCGATAGCTTGCCAGCCCAGAATTCATTGCACAGAACTTCATTCACGTAACGATGGCGGCACAAGAAGATAAACCGGGAGACGAATACACTTTTAAATGTAAGTATGTGAAAATCTGGTGGTACAAAAGTTAAGTTTTTATAGCGGTTATGTTGTTAGGGTTGTGAATTTGCATAGACTTGTAATATTTATTTAAACAATCTTCATAAAAAGTGTCCGTAAACTAGCTTGTATGGTGGGTCCCGCGGTTTTTCATTGGCGCTTACATTTTTCCCAATCAACTTTTTTGTGATATGTTTATAGGGACCAAAGAGCAAACGGCAGACTTCATTAAAACTAGAGGAGAAAATGATCACCTCTTCACCGGGGTAAAAAATTCAGCAACTGTGGGATGGAGGTACACGAATAAATCAATTTACACATCATATTCATCTGAGTACGGTTTCAATAACCCTCATTCTGTACAGAACCTGTGATGTCCAGACGATATTCCTCGTGTTCTGCTGTGAAAACTTTTGGATTTAGGGATTATCATAGTTGTCATGGTTTTCTCTCTTCTCTTATTTTTTTGTGTGCGATCAGGACTATTCTTGAGATGATGGGCCTGCAAGGGAAAGTCACCCCTTGCAGGCCAAAAAGAAGTGGGACAACTTAAAGAAAAGATACAAAGTATGTGTGCTGTCAAGAAGATAATTTTTAAGAATGAAATTTAATAAATGTACATTTACTAAAAGTTGTATTGTTTACATTTGTCTGTCATTTCTGATTTCCTCTGCCTTTAGGATTGCAAGTGTCCAGGGTCAGGTGAGGGAGTCAGTGGGAAGCCCACTGCTGCTACTTGGCCCTGGTTTGGCCTCATGGATGAGGTGATGGGACAGAGGCCTACCATTAGGCCCCCTGTCCTTATTTCCTCTCTCTCTGAGGACACTCCAGGGCCAAGTACAGCAGTGGGTGACCAAAGCGAGATGGAAGAGGAGACAGATGAGGAAGGAGGTCAGCCAGCAGCAACGGGAAGGAAGAGGAGAAGGGAAAGACAGGATGAGCTCCTTGAGCTCATCAAAGAGGACATGCAGTACCAAAGGGAGGCTGAGGAGAGGAGAGAACAGGAGAGCAGGGACAGGATGGACAGACTTTTTTCCATACTAGAAAGATTAGTTCCTAAATAAGTTAAAAATATATTCAGATATGTTCTTACTTTGTTCTATTTGTTATTTCATACTAAAAGTTTTTGATTAATGAAAATTAGTTCCCAAATTGGTTGTGCCTTCAGATATTCTTTTTTTTGAATACATTTCTTACCTTTTTCTACGTGTTATTTTAAGTTTTTCATTATGAATAAATTGATGAAAACAGATTTCACTGAACTCATTTTATTTAGTTGTTTTTAACATCAGAATCAGAATCAGAATCAGAATGGGTTTATTGCCAGATGTTGAGGTTTACAACATTAGGAATTTGCTGCGGTGCTTCAGTGAAAACAATAAGAATTAAAGTGCTATGTAGAAAGAAAGATATGTGCATGAGATATACATGAGATATATACATGAGAATAAGAATTAAGAGTGCTACGTAGAAAGATATATACATGAGTGCAGGTGGTGATCAGTGCCAGACATGAAATGATGCAGTGACACAGCGTAGGGTCATGTGTTAGTGGCGGGGACAGTCATGTGGTTATTGTTCATGTGTCCAACAGCAGAGGGGAAGAAACTGTTCTTGTGGCGAGAGGTTCTGGTGCGAATGGACCGGAGCCTCCTGCCTGAGGGGAGCAGGTCAAACAGACTGTGTCCAGGGTGGGAAGGGTCAGCTGAGATCCGGGCTGCACGCCGCAGTGTCCTGGAGGTGTACAGGTCCTGCAGAGATGGGAGTCTGCAGCCAATCACCTTCTCAGCAGAGCGCACAACACGCTGCAGTCTCTGTTTGTCCCTGATAGTGGCTCCAGCGTACCACACGGTGATGGAGGAGGTGAGGATGGACTCGATGATTGCAGTGTAGAATTGCATCATCGTCTGTGTTGGCAGGTTGAATTTCTTCAGCTGCCTCAGGAAGTACATCCTCTGCTGGGCTTTCTTGATGACGGAGGTGATGGTGGGCTCCCACTTCAGGTCCTGGGTGATGGTGGTACCCAGGAAGCGGAATGAGTCCACAGAGGTGATGGGGGTGTCAGTCAGGATGATGGGGGGGAGTGGGGCTGTGTGCTTCCTGAAGTCCACAATAATCTCCACTGTCTTCTGGGCATTCAGCACCAGGTTGTTGTGGCTGCACCAGGACACCAGACGTTCAACCTCCCTCCTGTAGGCAGACTCATCCCCGTCAGAGATGAGCCCAATGACGGTGGTGTCATCTGCGAACTTGATTAGTTTGACAGACTGGTGGGTGGAGGTGCAGCAGTTGGTGTACAGGGAGAAGAGCAGAGGAGAAAGAACACAGCCCTGAGGGGAGCCGGTGCTGATGGTCCGGGAGTCCGAGACATTCTTTCCCAGCCTCACGTGCTGCTTCCTGTCCGTCAGGAAGTCAGTGATCCACCGGCAGATGGGATCAGGCACATTCATCTGGGAAAGCTTGCCTCGGAGATGGTCTGGAAGGATGGTGTTGAAGGCAGAGCTGAAGTCCACAAACAGGATCCTGGCGTAGGTTCCTGGGGAGTCCAGATGCTGCAGGATGAAGTGTAGGGCCATGTTGATGGCGTCGTCTACAGACCTGTTGGCTCTATATGCAAACTGCAGGGGGTCCAGGAGGGGGGCCGTGAGGGTCTTGAGATGGGAGAGAACTAGGCGCTCAAATGACTTCATGACCACAGATGTCAGAGCCACGGGTCTGTAGTCATTTAGTCCAGTGATCCTAGGTTTCTTGGGGACAGGGATTATGGTAGAGGACTTGAAGCAGGCAGGCACATGACATGCCTGCAGTGAGGAGTTGAAGATGCCAGAAAACACTGGGGCCAGCTCGTTTGCACAGTGTCTGAGGGTGGCAGGAGACACACCGTCTGGGCCGGGAGCTTTCCGAGCATTCAGGTTCTTAAACTGCTTCCTCACATCTGCTTCATGAATATGAAGAGTTGTGGTCGGAGGAGGTGGTGTGAAATCCTCTTTTGTGTGGGGTGAGGAGGGGGGTGTTGTAGGTGAACAACATGTATGAACATAAACTTTAAATGTCAATTTAAAACTCTTCAAAGGTAAATAATAATAAAACAAGAATATTTCTAAAACATGAATTTTAGTCAGAGAAGGAAAAATATATACAAATATTTACAAATTTTCACACAGGATTAACCAAAGTGACCTGTTCCTGGACCGTTTTTTTTTTTTTTTTTTTTCCAATATACTTTGAAAGATCACACAAACAGAAAATCTCTGGCAGTGTTGCTGGATTTGCCGAAAGAAGATCAGACATGGTTGGGGTGCTGCGACTGTGACCCGTGGTTTGTCTTTTCTGGTCAGAAAGTGGAGAATCGCACAGGGTGGTCTGCAAAGAGTTTTAGGATGCTTCCTCCCTCTGTCCACTGCATCGTCAATCCACGGGTTTGCAGGGCTGACTCAATCGACGGCTGCCACACCACTAAGAGGTTTTTCAGAAATATGCAAACCAGAGAAAGTGGATTCACTACTAGTATAATACTTGTGACTCTGTAGCAGACAACAGTTTGAAAAAGTGGTATTAAAAAAGATGCTTAGATAAATGTTTACTTGCCTGTTAACAGTAGTCATGGTCTGGTGGTACCTCCTCCAGGGCAGACACCTCGGCAGACAGCTGGTCCCGCCACAGAGCACCACTGACTGCCTCCAATCCAGCCTCCCCCTCATCATCCTCTGCTCCATCTTCCTCAGGTTCATCCTCAGGAGCCACAATGTCGCCAGCACTGAGGCAAATGTTGTGGAGGATGGCACATGCTGTTACTACCTGTAGTGATATACATATACACATTATTCTTTTATACACACACACACACACACACACACACACACATACATACATATATATATGTATACACACACACAATTAATTTGACATTGGGTGGTCACTTACATGAGGTACAAAGGTGTGGTGCACCTCCAGCGCTTGCAGGAAGATGGCCCTGAACCTGTTCTTCATCATCCCAAAAGCACACTCTATTATGGAGCGTGCCCTGGAATGATGGCTGTTAAAGTGCTGGGCTCCCACACCTTGGACTGGCCTCTTGTAGGGTGTGATGAGGGGGAGTGGACGCTGGAGGCATGGGTACCCTCCATCTGCGAGGATGAAATGCCCTGGAGGAGGGTAGACTGACTGTCTGTACAGTGGGCTGTGGCGGAGCACCCTGGAATCATGCACCGACCCAGGCCAGCCCACGTATGTGTCGATGAAGCGGCCCCGATGGTCACAAACCGCCTGCAAGATGATTGATGGAAACAGTTTTCTGTTCCTATAGCACTGACCATCAGGGCCACTTGGACACTTGATGCGTATGTGGCAGCCGTCGATTGCACCCACCGCTTTCATAAAGGCTCTGTGGCGTGCCAGCCCTGCAAACCCACGGGACACTACCTCCAGGTCCTCTGGGGTTGTTGGGAGGTGGATGACCTGGTAGCGAATGGCCAACACCTCTTTCGTGACTCGGTTGACGATGTAGTGGACAGTAGAACGCGGCATCCCAAACACTCTTGAGACCACCCTGTAGGATGCTCCACTTGCCAACCAGAAAAGAAACACCAGGATCTCAATTGTGGCACCCCATCCATGCCGCCGATCCTGGTTAATGAGATTTAACAACACTGCCAGAGACTCCCTGCTTAGCCGAAAATCAGGCCTTGGATCCTCCTGGCTAAAAAAACGGTCCAGGACTGGTACACTTTGGTTAATCCTGCAGTACAACGGCCTTGTCTGGTTAAGGAAAAGGTGGAGAACAGCATAAACAGTTTTAATAGAAAGGTATGACTTCATTTATTTTATGACATCAAAGCATTATTCTGATTACTAAGCTTGAGTAAAATATACTAACACTGAGAAATAACATTTTATACATTTCATCTGTGTAGCTAAGCTTTTTTGTGAACTCAAAAATAACCCTGTTTTTGGCTTTCTGACAATTTTACTGCAATTTTATGTACAAAAATAAGTAACAGATCATATGAATAACTGAAAATAAATGTAAACTTATAGAAGAACATTTTCTAAGAGATCTTGTTCATATATTTTGAATGACCGCCGTCATTCAGTCACTGAAATTATCCACAAAACTAGCTAAGTAATTCCTAAATGCGTCTAGATTAATAGTTTTACCTGGATATGATTTTCTCTAATGAGCCTGGAGTACAAAACATGCCGGCGATGATGACCGCGACACAGTTTTGACGACCGCGACATAAGTCGCCTCAAGGCGATGAAGCGCCTTGAGGCGACTTATGTTGTGATTTGGCGCTATATAAATAAAATTGAATTGAATTGAAATTGAATTGAATAGATCGTTGATAATTAAAAATGAACACAAAAAACGGAGAAAGATTTCGGGGTCCATTTTCGATTTTCGTGCCGTGGCGCTGACGACCGGAAATACTCTGATTTAAGGGCGGGAGTAGATCGAGAAGGCTAGACCGTCCAATTCCACAGCCGTTTACTTCCGGCCTACCCAACCTCCTGAGGACCCGGCCCACGTAGACCGCGAAGGCCGGGTCCTCAGGAGGATGCAGCCCATGAATTTGGACACGACCAAGATCCAATTCAGTCAACCAGTCTAAATATATTGATTTTGAATCTTACAATGAGATCATCCCATTAAAAGGCTTTCTCTCTCTCTCTCTCTCTCTCTCTCTGTCACACACAAACACACAAACACACCTCCTCACACACACACACAAACACACACACCCACAGAAAGAGAGAGAAGCAAGTTTCTAGCTCAGTCAAGAAGCCTGAGAGCTGCTGAATTTGAATCCACCAATCAGAGAGGCTGTGTACTTTTTCCCGCCAAAACAGGTGCACGCAGCACAGAGAGACACGGGATTTTTGCAGCCTATTTCTCATAGTGACGACTCCCCTCAAACAAATGACCATAATTTCCTAACCGTAGGGGCTAGAACGGTCATTCTTACACCGTTTTGTTCAGAAGAGATGGGGGAATCTTCCAGTGTTAACAATTTATCATTAAAATATGAATTATTAAAGATATTTGACTTGTAATGCACCATAACTGAGTAGAGCGAATCAAAAACTGTCTTGACTTCCCCTCAAACAACGCTTTCTAACTCTAAATCTATTTGGAGTATCGATATCATTCTTTCACCGTAAGAGACAGCAGGCTTTGGTGAACAGTCATGGAAATTTTCAGGTCTCTGTGGAAATCCAAAAAAAAGATATGACGAGAGAAAAAATTGCCTCATTTCCAGAGTTTGAAATCTGAAGAAATCTGAGCGAAGGACGAATTTCCTACCCTCAAACAACTCTAACTCATTTCAGAACGGTAATAGGTGAGAAAGAAATTCTTGAATTGTGAGCGTCAGGAGTGTCTGAAGATATACGGGGACAAGCCTCATGTTTTAACTTCGCTTCGTTAAGGAGATATGACGATTCAAATATGCCTCTCATTACAGAAATCAAGCAGTGATTTTGAACAAGCTCTCCATTGACTTACTATGGAGAGTTTTCAGAGTTTGTGTTGGTCTGAGGAGATTTGCCAAAATTCTATAAATCTCACAACAATGATGGTGACATTTTCTTAAAGCCAGCAAAAATACAGACGTTTTGATGTATAATTTGTGGAAGTTGAGTGAAAATTGAGCAAGTAGCAAGAAGTTGTTCGGACATGAAGAGAAGACTGCAAAACCTTCAGTGGCACACTGGAAGCCAAGTGCATAGCAACCATAACAACGCATGTATTTTGTGAAAAATCACAATTTTGCAACTGAAAACTTTAAGAGGCATAAAAGTAAAACGGTAAAAGATTTGAAAAAGCTGATTTATACCTGAATAGCCCAATAATTTGAGAACATTTTAAAGTTTGAATGGTTGTTCTACGTGAAAATATGAGGAAGTAGTTAAGTTTCAAAAACAAGCAAATTTTAGCAGAATTGCAGAATTTCAATTTCAATGGGACAAATTAAGCTTAATATTTTAAAAAGTATAATAGTGAAAAATACCAAAAGACATAGCACACATTAGCAGAAATAGCAGAATAGTTTAAAATTTGAACGGTGAAAATCGGCTGAAAATTGTGGAAGTAGTTAAGTGCCAAAAAGTGTACGAAAGTCCCAAGAGGAACTCCACACAACTAAACACTAAAAAACAAGGAGATGAGGGACAAGGCGCACAGAGGGGAAAACCACACAGCATGAGGGGACGACGCGACACTGACTGAAAGAAACACAGGGCTAAAATACACTGAGGGATAATGAGGGAATGGGACACAGGAGGAGAGCACACCTGGGAGTAATCAAACACAACAAGACCAGAGGAAGCCAAACTAGACACACTGACATGAGACACAGACTAACAAAGTAAAACAGGAAACACAACACATAGACGTGGATTTGACAAGGGGAGACAGCTGACAGGGGAGACAGAGCAACCATGGAACACAGAGACAAAAAGCAGAATACTAAGAACGCTAACATAGAAACCAAAATACTGACAAAATCAAAGTTCACTAATTATGCAAAACTCAAAACACTGGGTCACTGACCCAGGACCGTTCTGAAATGAGTTAGAGTTGTTTGAGGGTAGGAAATGGTAGCGTGGTTTTATTTATATAGCTTTTTACTGTTAGCTTGTCGCTTCCGCAGCTGTTCTATCATGTTATAATCTCCTCAAAAACACTTATGCTGTGTTTTGTGATGTTAAGATGTTAAGGGTTTTTTTGTGAGGTTTCATTCTGTGTGCTTTTTGGGGGATTGTTTCTACTTGCTAGAATTTTCTTAAGTTGCAGTGCGTTTGACCTTTCAGGGCCATGGTACTAATGATGGGATTTCCGTCTCTTTTTAGAGAACCGACTCTTTCGGCTTGGCTCACTAAAAAGAGCCGGCTCTTTTGGCTCCCAACCGGCTCTTCAGGTTGTTTTGTTGCTTTAATTAATTTATTATTAACAACAATATAAAATTATGCACAAAAGGAATTACTAATGTAAAAAAAACCCGTGGTTTTATTTATATATGTTTATATATAAATATATACGGTGGCCCCTAGAGACAAAGCACATACAAACTCCAAAAAGCACGTACAAACTCCAAAGCACGTACAAACTCCAAAACACATTTAGAGCGTTAACTGAACTTCCAAAACAGAGCTACCTAGATCACTTAAATTACACAATTGAAAGCTTATGTGTATTGTTTCTGTATTTATACACAAGCACTCATATATATTCAAATAGTTTAAAAAAAAAAAGTTAATTTACCTGTTACTACCACACACACCAAATCCGGTCGTTGGTACTTCCTGGTAGGTAACAAAAGCTCAACACTGCGCTTAGCATCCTGGAGCACTTCTGTTGTGTTTTGGAGTTTGTACACGCTTCGGGGTTTGTACGTGCTATGGCGTTTTAACGTGTTTTGGAGATTTTACATGTTTTGGAGTTTTTACCTGTTTTGGAGTTTTTACGTGCTTCAGGGTTTGTACGTGCGTTCCTGTTAAAAGTCCGCTTGTTCATTGTAACTGTTTATACTACGTTACCCATGATGCACCTCGGTATCTGTACTTCCGGTTGGGAACGTGTTCAGCGCAGTTCTGCACAGATGAGAGGTGTGTCGGAGGATAACGTATTTACTTGCATTCCTGTGTGAGTTAATACTGTGTGCGTGCTTACCATGTGAGTGTGATCGGCAATCAGTGCAAACATATATTACAGTTCCCATATGGAAAAGATAAGATAAGATAAGATAAATGGTAAATGGCGTGTATTTATATAGCGCTTTACTAGTCCCTAAGGACCCCAAAGCGCTTTACATATCCAGTCATCCACCCATTCACACACTGGTGATGGCAAGCTACATTGTAGCCACAGCCACCCTGGGGCACACTGACAGAGGCGAGGCTGCCGGACACTGGCGCCACCGGGCCCTCTGATAAGATAACCTTTATTAGTCCCACACGTGGGAAATTTGTGGGAAATTTGTTTTGTCACAGCAGGAAGTGGACAGTGCAAAAGTTATGACGCAAAAATTAGAATACAATAAGAATAAATACAGTACACAGCTGTACAGAATAGAATAAAATAATATACTATATACAGTAGAATAAAATAGAATAAAAATATACAATAAGATAAAAATAGAATACGAATGCTATATACAACTGAGTAAAAATACAACGATGCCAGAAAAGATTATTGTACTTAGTGTTATTGCACATGTGTGGATGTGTGTGTTTGTTCAGTTAAAGTCTTTGTTGTGGAGTCTGACAGCAGTGGGGAGGAAAGACCTGCGAAATCTCTCCGTCCCACACCGTGGGTGCCGCAGTCTCCCACTGAAGGAGCTGCTCAGTGCTGTCACAGTCTGCTGCATGGGGTGGGAGACGTTGTCCAACAGGGATGACAGCTTAGCCGCCATTCTCCTGTCACTCACCACCTCCACTGGGTCCAGAGGGCATCCTAGAACAGAGCTGGCCCTTCGGATCACCCTGTTCAGTCTCTTCCTGTCCCCAGCAGAGATGCTGCCGCCCCAGCAGACCACACCATAAAAGATAGCAGAAGCCACCACAGAGTCATAGAAGGTCTTCAGGAGTGGGCCCTCCACCCCAAACGACCTGAGTCTCCGCAGCAGGTACAGCCTGCTCTGCCCTTTCCTGTAGAGGGCGTCTGAGTTATGAGTCCAGTCCAGTCTGTTGTTCAGATGAACACCAAGGTACCTGTAGCTGTCCACAGCCTCAATGTCCATACCCTGGATGTTCAGTGGTTGCAGTGGAGAATGCTTGTGCCTGCGGAAGTCTACCACCAGCTCCTTGGTTTTACTGGCGTTGATCTGGAGGTAGTTCAGCTGGCACCAGTCCACAAAGTCTTGAGTCAGTCCTCTGTACTCCTTGTCGTCCCCATCAGTGATGAGGCCGACTATTGCAGAGTCATCAGAGAACTTCTGCAGGAAGCACTGGGTGGAATTGTGGGAGAAGTCTGCAGTGTAGATGGTGAAGAGGAACGGAGCCAGAACCGTTCCCTGTGGGGCCCCCGTACTGCAGACGACCCTGTCCGACACACAGCCCTGAGTCCTCACATACTACAGACATACAGATATATATAAATCTTATAAAGTTTTTATCTGTCTTGTATGAAACTTGTATGAAAAGCATACAAGAGTGAAAACACATATAAGATCCCTTGAAAAATTATAAAATGAAACTTGTATGTTTTGTATACTTACTAAAGAAATATATGAAAGTAATGAGAAAGTGGCCACTTTCATGAGTAAATCATGTAAGCCTTATATGATTTATATATGATTTACTCATGAAAGTGGCCACTTTCATGAGTAAATCATATATGTTTTTACTATTTCTTTTCCATATGGGTTGTCTCTAGCAGCCACCGTAAATATACTTTTTTATTCACTCCACATAAAATGTAATAAATAAATAATATAATACAAAAACCAACTATTTACATTTCAACTTTTAACTATTTAAATTTTCAGCTTTTCCTTTTTAAACTAATTTAAAGTGAAGCAACACAAAACACTGCAAACAACAACACAATTAAATATAAATTCATCCATCCATCCAACCATTCGCTTACGCTTCTCCTTTTCAGGGTCGCGGGGGGCGCTGGAGCCTATCCCAGCTGTCATAGGGCGAGAGGCGGGGTACACCCTGGACAGGTCGCCAGTCTGTCACAGGGCCAACACACAGGGACAGACAACCTTTCGCGCTCACATTCACTCGCACATTCACACCTAATGGCAATTTGGATTTTCCAATTAACCTATCCCCACAAATTTAAATATAAATTAAAATATGAAAACAAAAAGAAGATGCACATTCTCTGTAATATAGGCCTGCATAAATAAACTTTCTGAATCCTTTATCATCCGCAACTGAACATAGTTGTTGATGATTACTATACCTTTCTAATGTGACGTTGTACCTGGCTCTCTTTCTCTCTCTTTCCCTCTTGCTCTGTTCCGGTGCTACTGAGAGTGTAACTACCGCCCCTCCCCCCTCTTCCCAGCGCAAAGCACAAGGCTCGCGTGCGGAGTGAAGCCTAAAAAAAGTGCGAGAGAGAGAGAGGGTGAGAGAAAGAAAAAACCCAAGGCTCGCGTTGTTCACTTCAAAGAGTCGGCTCTAAGAGCCGTTTCGTTCGCGACCGACACATCACTACATGGTACTATCATATTCCTCAAGACTTTCCCTTCTACCATTGTAAACAAGAAAATATTATTGTTGGCTTGCCCGGTTGAATTAACTCAATGCGTCATCTTGTGGTACACATTGTTATTACACAGAAGAATGTCTTGGCCCAGCATAATGCAACATAAACATTTTTGGACATAAAATTAGAGCTGTTCTTTCTTCACTTTCTATTGATTGTTTTAGTTTTTTTGGAGGAGTTTCAACAATTTTTAAATGTAGAAATTGAGAAAGAAATGTATCAAACATATGTAGTATTGAACGACTGTAAATACAAAATATTTAGAATTTTTTAAAATAAAAGTCCTAATCCTTATACACTAATAATGCAGAAGTTTTAGCATCAAAACAAGTCTAAAGTACTCATCATGCAGAATCATACAGATGACATTACTGGATCATAATTTTTAATTATCAGTATATCCATATAACTTTAATATTGCAGTGGGAAATTTCAATACTTTTATATTTCCTTTATCTATAAAATCTGCAAAATAATAAACTAAAGCTTTAAAATAAACACAAACCCAGTTCCAAAAATACTGGGACACTGCCCAAAACAAATTAGTTCATGTTGAATTCAGTAACACATCTTGTGTTCTTCAAAGTAAAATTGCAAAAACATTGGCTATCTCATCATCTACAGCACATAATATTATCAAAAGATGCCGAAAATTATCCAGAAACGCTGCCGCATTCTTTGCGCCAAAGCTAATTTAAAATAGACTGAGGCAAAGTGGAAACATTTCTGTGGTCAAGCAAATCTTTGGAAAACATTGACACCACCTCGTCTGGGCTGTAGAAGATAGGGACCATCAAGTTTAGTTAAAAAGCCTGCATGTCTAATAGTACAGGGGTACGTGCATGCCTATGCAATTTAAAGGGTTTACAGCAACACGTGCTTTGATCCAGGTGACGTATCTTTCAGGCAAGGCCATGCATATTACAGCAAGATGATGCTATTACAAAAGCGTGGCCAGTAGAAGAGTCCGGATGCTGAACTGGAGCAGCAGCTGGTGTTCTCAGTTTCCAGATATTTATGGACTCAAAGTAGAGAGGAATGCTGTGTGGTGATAAACGTGGTCCTTGGTGTAAACAGCCCTGTGCAGCTCACTTTTGGCAGCAAAGTCAAAATATTGCTTCAGTGTGCAAGTTCTGGAGGACTTCTAATAAAAATATACACTGTTCTGCCTCAGCAGCACCTCAGTATCTACTGTTGTGAAATGTCTGACTTCCCTTCTTCAGCTGCTAAAAATAGACCAACCGCAAGGCAAGCAGAGGGGCTGACCCGCAGTAGGATATGTGCAATGTGTAGAAAATTAAAGAGAAAGGCAGTAAGATGTGGGCAGAGATTGTGAAATTGATCTAAAACTGTAATTTGGGAAATCCCACTTTCACAGCCTTGTCGAAGATTGACTAGTTATTTTTATAGGAGAAATATCTCTGAAAAACAAAAAAGCATGCTAATTTAAATAATCTCAGAAAAGGCATTTGTTTTTTTAAATTATCTTGAGGAAAGTGTTGACTAGGACACACACAAAAAAAGGAAAAACAAAAAGAGTTTCTGCTGGCCAGACCTGGACCAGATTACAGTCTATAAATTTGACTTAATTTCTAATTAAATCAGGATGTGTGTAAAAACACTGAAAGAGAGACAAGAACGAGTCTGGAAAGTCAGAAACTTCTGTCAGCAAAGCTACACGAAACCTGGTGGAAAATTCAGCCAGTCTGTGTAAACAGAGCTGTTTCCACAACCATATACGTCCATCTGTGCATGTACAGATGTTATTGGGAAAATGAAATCTGTTCTAGCTGAACACCAGAGCTTTGTGTTGGTGACATTAAAGTCATAGATTATATGTAGCTTGTTTGTAGCATTATCTTAGCTTTGTATTTCTTGTAGTTTCCTTTATGCAATTTGTGAAAATATGTAAGGGACATAAAATCATTTTGTTGTCTGTATGAATCCCAAAGACGATGGAAAATCCCCAGTGGCTTTTTTCTTGCAGGAACCAAGCCAATGCAATCTTCTGAGCTGGTCTACTAAAATAAATAAATAAATAAAAACTTACCAGCTCTATTTTTGGAAATACAGTGGTCCCTCGTTTATCGCAGGAGTTACATCCTAAAAATAACCTGCGATAGGTGAAATCTGTGAAGAAGCCAGCTTTATTTTTTACAATTATAATAGATGTTTTAAGGCTGTAAAACCCCTCACTATACACTTTATACTCTTTTCTCAGACAGGCATGAACATTTTCACACTTTTCTTTCTTGTTTAAACACTCTTAAAGTTCAAACCTTCGTAGAAAAGTAAGTCCAGTATTATAGAACGAAACCAAAAATCAAAACCCTGTTTTCAGGTCCAGAACATGGGAATAAAGCAGCTGCCAGAGAATTCAACATTAATGAATGAATGGAGCAGAAGTAAAGGAAGCAAGAAGAATGAGTTAAGTTTGACTTATGTTTTGTTTTGCTTAATGCGCCTTATAATCCGGTGTGCCTTATAGTCCGAAAAATACGATAACTTCTATCTTCTTTTAGCATGTGCAGAAGTCCAACTTTTTGTGTGATATTTAGCATCTTCCTCTGCCTTTTGGGTGCTACCGCAGGTGCCTTTGACGGTGCAAAACGTTTCGTCGACAAAGTGTTTGTTGGGGAGAAAACTTGCAAACATACAGTACAGCAATTCAGAGTCACACTGCTAGCGATCGAAGATTTATGTACATTTGACAAGCATTCTGAACGCATTCTGTACTGTACAGGAGACACAGCACGGAGGAGATTGATTGATCTACAGCTGATCAGGACGCAGGACACAATGCTCTGTTTAAAAAAAAAAAAAAAAAAGCATGCAAAATTGCACACAAAAAAAATCCGCCAAACAGCGAGGCTGCGAAAAGTGAACGGCGTTATAGCGAGGGACCACTGTACAGGCAAACCACCTCAATGAGGGGGACTCAAATTAGTCAAAAAAATAAATACATAAAATAAAATAATAATAAAAACTAGAAAATGCATTTTCTGAAGAATCTGCTGTGTGAATGCTGATAGCTGAATGTTTTTAGCTGAAATGAAATATTTGCTGAATCTTAAGTTGAAAATGTTGAATGAGCTGAAAAATACAGAATTTTTCACCTGAAAACAAAAGTGCAGAACTGTTGAAAGCTGATGTTCACACAGGAGTTGAAAAGTTGCTGAACATGTTTAAAATCTATATTTGAAAAAGCTGACTAATGACTAAAGAAAATTCAGAGTCAGAAAACATCTGAATGAATATAAAAATTCATATTATTTTAATCACTAAAAAGTGGGGTCTTTTCTGCTGTTGAGATAAACTCCTGACTGAAAATACCATGTATTTCAATGGGTCAGCTAGAAGGTTATCCCTCTACTTGGATCCACACAGTTTAAAAAGTTTAGATCTCTGAGCTTTGGAAGACACACTGTTGGAAAGAGAACAACGATGGCAACGTTTTGAGCGTTTAATGATAGCTGTAGAGCAAACACTGTGCACACAGCAGCAGTTGAAACAGAAGTTTTTAAGATTAATTAATTAATTTATTTATTAACCTTTATTTAACCAGGTTAATAACCAGGAAGATCCCATTGAGATTAAAAACCTCTTTTTCAAGGGAGACCTGGCCAAGATAGGCAGCAGCTCTCTTGGCAGAGTGACAGAGAGCTCATTAAGCAGGCGGTGTGAGCCTGGTTGCTATAGCAACTCCAGCCAGTGGCACCACACACACACACACACACACACACACACACACACACACACATACCCATACCCGTTTTTACTACCTGGTGGGACCACCTGACTGGGAGGGTGCTGGTGGGATCCACCTTTTCTACATGGTTTAGAAAATTGATTTTAATTGCTAAATTCATGTAAATTTTTTGTGAAGGGGAAAATCACTTGATATATTAAAAACACTCACATGAAAAAAATGACCTGAATTTTGCTATTTCTGTGGGGACCCTCCTATATTAAATGAGCAATTTTACTTTTTACCACAAATAATTAACATTTCCTACCATGTTAAACAGAACAGCTATAATACTACAGCAGCTATGGTGATAGTGTACCTCAAACACACTTAAATTTCTCAATCAAAACATTTTTTTTGTGTTTAAGCTCTTTATTTAAAACACAAGATATTTTGCATGGTAGCAAAATGTCATGCCATATATCCCATAACCTAATAAACAAAACAAAAACAAAAAACTGCAAATGGGACAGTGATTGTTTATTTCTAAACAAAAAATCCCAAGTATTCCATTTATCCAAATGTTTTATAATGTAAAAACAGCAATTCACATTATTATTTTGTCTTGTACTGACCTTCCTACAATCCATAATGAAATGAAAAGTGCCATTGTGCACAAATATGTAAAGTACTCAATTTAGTTTACACTGGGCCAGCCGTGGTTAAACTAAATATGAGCTTCAACATGAAACATGAAAAAACAGCACTCTGAAATGTGCAACTATGTGTTTTAAACCAAAACCAAAAGTCTTTTAGCACTCTGGTGCCTCAGTGCTCCAATTCTGTTTGTGACATAGACCTTAACTGCTTTCCACGTCCTTTGTTCAAGTTCTTTTGGTGAAGTTTCAATACACGCAATCCACCTTACCAGGAACTTTGCCACCTTCTAGGAACCTTTTCTCTTTTTTTCTACAGCAAGAGTCTCTGCTGCAGACCAGCCTCTCTTCTGTGAAGCTCCTGAGAACAAACAAAAGTATTAATAGTAATAATTAATTTTAATTGAAGGGGCCTGTGAGGTGAAGTGATATTTCTGATGCTAGTGATTTCGAGAGCATAGTGGTGAAACTAGTGTGAGGGACAGACAAGAAAATAGGAAACCGAACAAGTAAAATACAACATGTGAACAAGTGAAATAAAAAGTAGCCCCCATTTATTTTTGCCATTTCAGGGGAGATATTGTACTGCATGTACATATCTCAAAACTGACAAACTTCCCTGTATGGCAGGGGTGTCAAACTCCAGTCCTCGAGGGCTAGTATCCTGCTTGTTTTTGAGATATCCCTGCCCTACCTGCTGCCGATTACCTGGATCAGGTGTGCTTTGCCAATAAGAAGCTACAAGGGCAGGTTAGTTGGAAAACAAGCAGGACAGCGGCCCTCGAGGCCTGGAGTTCGACACCTGTGCTGTATGGTGTTATACAAATGCTGTAATAACTCAAACATACTTCCAGAGCTAAATAAAAACCTGTACAGTACCATAACAATCTTTTAACTGTGTTCAACAAATTCATCAACTGAAGATAAAATTGTTTCAGGCAACAGGGAACAATGAAATAATTAAACCGTCGCCTGCAAAAGAATTTGGACAGTTAGGCCAAGTTCTTTGTTTTTGAGTCACATGAAGAGGTTTAATTTTCTTTGCTGTGGACTTTTGGTTTGACTTCAAAAGCTGAATATCAGACAGCAGATTTAAATAAAATGTAAATAAAATATCACCCTAGCTCTTGAGGTGTACATTTGTTGTAACAATACCTTTCAAAGGAGTATCACCCTCTGACTCGGTCCACCATGTTGTTGTGATCAAAGGGCCTGTTTAAACAAAACAAAACATTAAATTCAAATGCATAAATCTGGTCATTTCAGAAGTGAAGTGTTTATTAAGTGTGTCATAAATTAACAAGGAGATGGAGTCAGGCCTAATACCAAGATGGCGGCCCGTGCATCACACTAGGTACAGTGTCTCTTCACATTTTACAAGTTTGCTGTATTATTCCTGCTTATTTTGGGTCTGTTCTTGTAGAACAGCTTCGCTTTTACATATTACACCCGACTAGAGGTTTTGGATTTAGGATTACACAACTTCGACTGTTTTATCAGCAACCTTTGACTCATCCCAGAAATAAGAAGAACACCGATGCTTTTGCAGGCTGCTCGGCCAGCCGGAAGTGCTCGAAGACGGCACAGAGACTGTAAACAAAGGCAAGGGAAACACAGAGGGCTAACAGTTAATCTAAGGCTAACACCTGGTGAATAAAATGAATGAGTTATGACTGTGGATCACTAACAACAGGACACTAATGGATTGTAATGTCATGATAATAATGGAAACAACTCTATCGAGCTAGTTGGACGCCACACTCTCCGGCGACTTCAGCTCAGCATTCAGTACAGTTATTCCCTCCAAACTCCATCATCAAGTCTGCAGATGATACTACGGTGATTGTCTCATCAGTGACAACGACGAGTCTGACTACAGGGAAGAAGTAAAGCACCTAGCTGTGTGCTGCTGACAATAACCTGCTTCTGAATACCAGCAAAACCAAAGAGCTCATTGTGGACTTCAGGAGGGAGAAAACAGACACCCATGTCCCCATCTACATAAATGGAACAGCTCTTGAACGGGCCTCCAGCTTCAAGCTCTTGGGGACCCCACATCTGGGAATCTGTCCTGGTCAACTAACACCTCCAGCCTGGTCAAGAAGGCCCATCAGCGCCTCTTTTTGTTGAGGACACTGAAGAAGAATCACCTGTCTGCTGACATACTGCGTAACTTCCACCGCTGTGCGATAGAGAGCATCCTGACCAACTGTGTAACTGGTATAAGAATTGCGCTGTTGCTGACCGCAAGGTACTGCAGCGGGTAGTGAAAATGCATTACAGGAACTCCACCTCCTGCCACTGAGGATGTCCAAGAGAAGAGATGTCTATGTCAAGCACGCATCGTTCTCAGGGACTCCTCTCATCCTGCCAATAATAATAATAATAAATATCATAATGTTAGGCAATGATAAGAAAATGAAATATCGCGATAGAAAATGGGTAAAACGCGTTTTGTTGTTTTCATATGCATATGGCGGAAAAGCATGGCGGCGACGGAGAATGAGAAGGGAGAAAGCGGATGGCTGAATGAATCAGATGAACCAGAATTGGTTTGTAAAAATGGTGCAATTTCAGTGGTGTGGAACTGGTTTGGCTTTCGTCCGTCAGATACACACCAGAGAACATTTTTTGGTAGAGCATGCAAATTGGCCGTCGTTATTACCGAACCAATTTTATGTCGTACATGGCGCTCAAAAATCTGTCAAAAATGTTTTAGTACGACTTTGCTAAGCTACAGAGTCGCACCGCTTGATGGATTGTCAGAGCATTACGGCTACCGTCGTCAGGAGCCTCGTAACACGTACTGTGCTTCAACATAATATTACCACATTTTGTGTATAACCTCTTTTTAAGTTTTGTGGTTACTATACATGGTTGTGCTGAGTATATGTCGGCCAATTTCCACTGGAAATTAGTGATGGGATTTCCGGCTCTTTTTAGAGATCCGGCTCTTTCGGTTTGGCTCACTAAAAAGAGCCGGCTCTTTCGGCTCCGAACCGGCTCTTCAGGTTGTTTTGTTGCTTTAATTAATTTATTATTAACAATAATATAAAATTATGCACAAAAGGAATTACTAACGTAAAAAAAAGGGGTTTTATTTGTATATGTTTATATATAAATATATGCGGTGGCCCCTAGAGACAAAACACGTACAAACTCCAAAACACATTTCTAGCATGAACGGAACTTCCAAAGCAGAGCTACTAGATCACTTAAATTACACAATTGAAAGCATATGTGTATTGTTTGTGTATTTATACACAGGCACTCATATATATTCAAATAATTTAAAAAAAAAGTTCATTTACCTGTTACTACCACACACCAAATCCGGTCGTTGGTACTTGCTGGCTTGTGTAGCCACTAGGTAACAAAAGCTCAACACTACGCCCAGCATCCTGGAGCACTTCTGTTGTCTTTTGTATGTGTTTTGAGTTTTTATGTGCTTCTGAGTTTTTTGTACGTGTTTTGGAGTTTTTACGTGTTTTGGAGTTTGTACGTGCTTCAGAGTTCGTACGTGATTTGAAGTTTGTATGTGCTTTGTCTGTAGGGGCCACTGTAAATATACTTTTATTTTTTCACTCCACATAAAATGTAATAAATAAATCATATAATACAAAAATCAACTATTCACATTTCAACTTTTAACTATTTAAATTTTCAGCTTTTTCCTTTTACAAATTTAAAGTGAAAACAACACAAAACACTGCAAACCACAACACAATTAAATATAAATTATAATATGAAAACAAAAAGAAGATGCATATTCTCTGTCATATGGACCTGCATGAATAAACTTTATGAATCCTTTATCATCTGCAACCGAAAATAGTTGTGGATGATTACTATACCTTTCTAATGTGACGTTGTTGTCCCTGGCTCTCTTTCTCTCTCTCTCCCTCTGGCTCTGTTCCTGTGCTACTGAGTGTAACTACCGCCCCTCCCCCCTCTGCCCAGCATAAAGCACAAGGCTCAGGTGCGAAGTGAAGCGGAAAAAAAGTGCGAGAGAGAGAGAGAGAGAGAGAGGGTGAGAGAAAGAAAAAAAAAAAAAACCCACGTGACGGCTCGCGATAAGGAGCCGGCTCGCATCGTTCACGTCAAAGAGCCGGCTCTAAGAGCCATTTCGTTCGCGAATGACCCATCACTACTGGAAATGCCTTTTGTTAAACTGTCAGCAAGGAATTTGCATTTGCAATGTTAAATTTTTATATAACTTTAATGCACATAAAAAACAGCTGCTTGTTTAAGTGAAAATTTATTGATGAGGTTTTTTTGCACTAATAAAGTTGTGGATTTGGAAAGTATTTTGTCTAGTGTCAATTATATCGTCAGTTATATCGTTATCGCAAATTTTCAAATGTATATCGTGATAAATATTTTTGGTCATATCGCCCTGCTCTAGTTCATATGTTGATTAATGGTTTTCTTTCGTTTTTGATCTACTGCAGAATATTTTTATAAAATCCCAGGCCAGGAAAATTGCCTTCATGTTTTTCTGTGTTTTATCCTCATTTACTTTGACACAAAGGCATCTGATGTGATGCTCACACCTTTGATAAAGTCAAGTGTCAGCTTTCATGATCTGAATTATGATATTTCTGACTATCTGAGGCAAAATTTCCCCAATTCAAATCAAATTGAATCGAAAATAATCGACGCGGGACCTTGTGAATCGGAATCAAATCGATTCTAGAAATCAGTGACGATACCCAGCCCTACTGTTTTACCTCTATGGCCTCAAATTGTGGTCATAAATTTTTTGTACCAGGATTTGTTTGTGCAAAAAGAATCTCTGTGTACGTAAAAAAGATTTGTGTGTGGACATAGCCAAAAAATCTCTGCACTCAAGTTTCAACTTACAAGTACGAATTTTGACCCTATTTTTCTTCCTTTCAGCTGATTGGTCAATGTCATGTCAATCACAAATGGAACTATCCAATCAGAGAACAGATTGGCTGTCGGAGGGAAGCTTTTTTGAACTGCAGGTCCTTGAAGGGTAATACAGTTGAAGCTGGAGGATCTTTATATAAATATCCCATAATACTCATAAGGTCCTTTAACTTTTGGTAGCTGTTGAAAGCATACAGTTGTGGTATACCAGTCTTCAGAAACACCATTATTACTTTAGTATTACTTTAACACAAAATCAGGGTTGACCCGGGACCACTGCTATGAGTCACACTATGCAGCATAAAGGCAGTTTCACATCGGACGCAACATGCGCTGTGCTCACCGCTAACTAAGAGCGAAGGATCCAGAATTTGTTGCGCTGGCTGCTGAGCTCTGCTTGTATATTGTTTTTTAGCGACTGCTTTAGGTGTACTAAATGCGCCTGATCCTTGTCGTTTCAAAACATGTACCTCTCTGACTTTATCTCCTCTACGAGAGTTTATGTTGTATTATGTTCAAATGTTTAATAAAGACAATGCAGCTCTGCAGAAGGAAGAGCTGCAAACAGGGTCTGCAGCTGCATGAAAAACCCATGGTTCTGTCCATGTCACACGCCAGGCATGGAGAGCAGAAGCAGCTATTTTGTTTCAATAAAATTGCTGAGATGACAGTAGGTTGACCAGACTCCATGCTTCTACACAAATATAATTTTACTGGGCCTCATGCACGTGACCGTGGTCTACAGGCACGTGTCCACCGTGTAACATTAAAAAGCTATATGGATTTAAAACAAACATGAACTCATCAGAATAATTTAGAAGATAAACTGCCCAGAATCACTGCAATGGAATATGAAACATGCTAACAAGGTTAATGCGTGTTCGTATTCTGATCTTCAATCCCCCTTCACCACCTCCACCACTGCATACTTGAGCATTTCAATAAGACTTCAGGCTTTTAAAGTTAGTACAAATGTAATATAGGTCAAATTAAGCTACCATGAATAAACAACCAAACCAGTGTCATCCCTCAGTAAGCCTCCAGGCCACAGAGCTTCTTCTTCTTTCTTCTTAACCTTTATTTAACCAGGAATGTCCCGTTGAGATCAAAGACCTCTTTTTCAAGGGAGTCCTGGCCAAGAGGCAGCACATTTCAAGACAAATACATACGAACAAACAAAGTTAAAATTACACAAAACAATTACACATTATTGAGGCAGCCTGTAGGCCTTTGAGTTTAGTTTTAAAAACATTTAAAGACAACAATTCAGTTAGTTTCCAGTCTTTCTGTAACATGTTCCATGAAAAAGGCGCAGAGTGGACAAAGGCTTTCTTACCCAGCTCTGTGCGGACAAGGGGAACAGACAACAGCAGCTGATCATTTGAGCGCAAGGAGTAAGAACCACTATTTGTCCTTGTGACCAAAGTACAAATATAAGGAGGCAGCAATCCAAGCATAGCTTTGTAAATAAAAGTGTACCAATGCCCCTGTCTTCTAATGGCCAAAGAAGGCCATTTTACTCTTAAGTACAAATCACAGTGATGGGTCAGGTATTTACAATTGGTAATAAACCTCAAGGAAGCATGATACATCGTGTCCAACATTAGAAGACATGAAGAAGAAGCGTTCATATACAGAATGTCACCATAATCTAACACAGATAAAAAGGTTGCAGTGACAAGACGTTTTTTTACTGCAAAAGAAAAGCACTGTTTATTACGGAAGAAAAAATGAAGTTTAAGTCTCAGTTTCTTTACTAGTCTCTCTATATGTGGTTTAAAGGTGAAGGAGTCATCAATCCAGACACCAAGGTATTTATATTCATGAACTATCTCTATGACATTTCCTTCAAGGGTGGACACCACTGGAATAGGCTCCGGGACCTTCTTTGACTTGGAAAACAACATTAGCTTAGTCTTGTCAGCATTGAGAACTAATTTTAGCTGAATAAGTGAATGCTGGAAAGCAACAAAGGCTTTCTGTAAAGTTTCAATGGCCTGAGCAAGAGATGATCCATAACAGTAAATAACTGTGTCGTCAGCATAAAAATGCAAATTTGTGTCTGAGACATTTTGACCCAAGTCATTGATATATAAAAGGAACAGAAGGGGACCCAAAACTGAGCCCTGTGGCACCCCCTTGTGGACAGCAACAAATTTAGAACAAAGACCTTCAAGTTTAATGCACTGGGTTCTATTTTTCAGATAATTTGAGAACCACGCTAATGCATGTTCTGACAATCCAAGGCTGAGCAGTCTGTTTTTTAGGACTGCATGATCAACAGTGTCAAAAGCTTTTGAGAGGTCAATAAAGAGTGACGCACAGTACAATTTCTTATCAAGTGCCACAATAATATCAATCTAATCAATATTAGCTAACCACACACCATGTATGAAAAATATTGCAGTTAAAAACTCATAAAAAGCTAAAATATATCTCTGAAACGTCTCTGCATCTATTGAGAGCAGCAATATTAAAGTTTTGAGAGGACTTACCTGGTTTCCATCATGTAATCAGTCTCTGCAGAAATTAAAATTGCTTTGCTCCATCCAACATGGCTCCTCGTGCTGAGTGTCTGTGGGGGAGGGGATAAACTGATAGGTAACGTGGGGACCGCAAAATTCAGGAAGTGTGTAACCTTTGCAAACAAGATTCTTTCCTCCTGCTGAGGCACACACTTTATGGGGGGATGGGCATGGTCATCATGGGGACCAGAAAAGTCTGGAAATGTCAGCTTACTCTCATCTGCACACATTTGTTTCATGTAGGCTTGCTTTTGTTACACTGTTGATTGTTTTTGTGTATTTTTCATATTTCTTGTTGATCAAAAATATATTATTAAAAAAAATCCAAATAAGGAAAATGGATCACTTATTTATAAAACAGCAGTTTAAGCACAGGCATATGTACTTCTTCAGCAATCACCGGGCTTTTTAGATGCTAATCTAAATAGTGACAGATTTCAGTCTGGGTTTAAACCACATCATAGTACTAAAACGGCTCTGCTGAGAGTTGTTAATGACCTTTTAATTGCAGATTTATGGAGCCCTGAGTTCTTGGTTTTACTGAATTTGTCTTCAGCCTTTGATGTGGTGGACCACAGCATTCTGCTAACAAGACTAGAATATTTAGTAGGCATTAAAAGAAGCACCCCTGAATGGTTTAAATTGTACCTTTTGGATAGGTCCTTTTGTCATGGTCCTGGGTCCAAATGCGAGACTCAGACCCTAAATTTAAACTCAGAACGTCAGCTTTATTGCTGGAGAAAACAAAATGGGAACTGAACAAAGAATACTGGTGACAGAGACACACAGGAATAATCTGATGATACGGACACGGAGCAAGGGCAAACACAGGGCTAATATACACAGGTAGGAAGTAGGAAGTAATCAGGGAATGGAAGACAGGAGGGAGACACAGCTGGGAGAGATCAGGGCTAACGAGACAGAGGGAGCGAAGCTAGACACACTAACATAAGACACAGACCTTCACAACAAAACAGGAAACAAGAAACCACACTTTACTAAGACACGGATTAGACAGAGAGACGGACTTGACACTGAACAAAACCTACTAATATAATGATAAACACAGTATCACAAAGTAAACAGCATATAAATCCTAATCCCGAGAAATACCAAAAACACAAGAACTAATCCCTTAAAAAGAATAACCGAAACATAGCTTATAATAATAATCAATAAAGCACCAGAGAAAGAAGACAGTCCATCATTCAAAAATAAACCAAAACATGAGAACTCAAAATGCTGGGTCGAACCAACCCAGAACCATGACAGTACGTGTTTCCTGTTTTACTTTGAAGGTCCCTGTCTGATGTCAGTGCGTTCTGTTTACGTTTCCCCTGCCTCATCAGCTGTGATGTCTCCCAGGTGTGTTCCCCTCCTGTTTCCCATCCCCTGATTCCTGGTGTGTGTATTTATACTGTGTGTTACCTCGTCCTCGTTGCTGATTCGTCTGCGTTTTTCCCCTCCGTCGTTCAGAGTGGTTTTCGCCACATCTCCCTGCATCTTCTTTTGTGTCTCTAGGTTTCAGGTTTGTTTTCTATGCTTAGTTTTCCCAGTTTACTCGGTTCTGTTTTTCACCACTCTTACCTTTTGTTGTATGAGCACGCTCCACCAATAAAGCTTCCTCACGTCAGGTGTGCCACATCTTGGGTCCTTAATATTTTCATACGGCTCACCTCGCGAACCGTGACACCTTTTCTGTTACGATGAGGAGCTACTCTTCTTCTGTTACCCCTTTTCGTTGTGGTGTGCCCCAGTAATCTGTTCTGTACAATTTTCTCATTGTACATGCTACCCTTGGTCTCTATATTTGAGAAATATAACGTTTCTTTTCATTTTTATGCTGGTGATATTGAAATCTATTTTTGTCTGACTGACAATACTTCACTACACTGCTTTCTTGATTGTATGAGGGAGGTCAAAGGCTGGTTATCGAGTAACTCCCTAACTAAAAAGATAACGGAAATTATTGTCTTTGTTAGCCACATGCCGCGGGGACAATTAGCTGATATATTTGGGCCCTTTGCTACCTCCCTCTCTGATACAGTATGTAACATAGGTGTTCTTTTGGACAGTTTCTTTAAACTTGTTAAACAAGTGTCCTCTGTAGTACAGTCTAGCTTTTACCAACTACGACAAATCTCTAAGGCTAAGCATTGCATACCGCAAATGGATCTTGAAAAACGTATCCATGCCTTTGTTACTTAAAGATTAGACTACCGCAACTCCCTTTACCTGGGCCTCCAATCTGCCCTTCTTCCTAAACTACAACTTGTCCAAAATGCAGCGGCACGCCTTTTAACTGGTACTAGAAATGGCTGACTTTAATGGCTGCCCATTAAATATTGGATTGATTTTAAGATTTTATTGCTTATATTCAAAATCATAAATAATATTGCGCCTTGCTATTTAACTGAACTTCTCAGCCTGTATACTTCTAGGAGAGCACTTCAATCATCGAGTCAAATGCTCTTGGCGCAACCTATGTCCTGGCTAAAAAAACAGAGGTGATCGTGCCTTTGACATTGCTGCACCTAATATCTGGAACAGTCTTCCAGCTGATATTCGCGTGTCGGAATCTATTCAGTCTTTTAAAACACGGTTGAAAACGTATTTATTTGATCTTGCATTTTCGGTTAGTGATTTATCGGATGTACACTTTGTACTTTTATTGCATCTGTATCTAATTTCAACCTATTGTCTTACTAGTTTTTTTTACACTAGGAGTGAAATATTTCTTTTAACATAGTATTCCCAGGTTAATTACTGCTTTGTTTTTTTTCGGGAAGTGTATATATACTCTGCTATCATACCCAATTAATTTTATTTCATATTTTACTATTTAGAAGCACTATGGTGTACCTCTGGTCTTTAATTGTGCTATATAAATAAAGTATTGATTGATTGATATAAAATTTTTTTTAAATGAAATACCCCACAGTCCACTTTTGAATGCAAGCTTGAGTTTCTCCCCCCTTACTTTTAAAGATATTACCTCTTTAACTTTATCTTTATAGTATTAACAAGCTAAAGACAGTAAACATATAAAGGAAAATTACTTCTAAGTAGGGCTGGGCGATATGGCCGAAAATCCATATTGCGGTATAATTCGAAGCATGAGCGGTAACCATATATATAGATATATTCTTTTCTTCTGTATAATGTATTTTTCACACTATAAAGCACACTTAAAATCCTTTAATTTTCTCAAAAATCAACAGTGTGCCTTATGTATGAATTCTGGTTGTGCTTACTGACCTCGAAACGATTTTATTTGGTACATAGTGCTCAAAAATCTGTCAAATTTTTTTTAATAACACTTATGTCTTGAAGAGGGTGATTTGGCGATGAAGTGACCCGGTTTCTGACCCTCTACGCCTCTCCTGTGACTCACAGCATGACCGCAAAGTTAGTAGAAAAGGCAATACAAATGTATAGGGGATTTTGAAAGTACATTTTGGGGGGCCTAATCGCGTAGGAGTGGCGTATCAGAATGCAAACACTTAAGTCTTGAAGAGGGTGATTTGGCGAAGAAGTGACCCGATTTCTGACCCTCTACGCCTCTCCTGTGACTCACAGCATGACCGCAAAGTTAGTAGAAAAGGCAATACAAATGTATAGGGGATTTTGAAAGTACATTTTGGGGGGCCTAATCGCGTAGGAGTGGCGTATCAGAATGCAAACACTTATGTATTGAAGAGGGTGATTTGGCGATGAAGTGACCCGATTTCTGACCCTCTACGCCCCTCCTGTGACTCACAGCATGACCGCAAAGTTTGTGGAAAAGGCAATACAAATGTATAGGGGATTTTGAAAGTACATTTTGGGGGGCCTAATATGCGTAGGAGTGACGTATCAGAATGCAAACACTTAAGTCTTGAAGAGGGTGATTTGGCGATGAAGTGACCCGATTTCTGACCCTCTACGCCCCTCCTGTGACTCACAGCATGACCGCAAAGTTAGGAGAAAAGGCAATACAAATGTATAGGGGATTTTGAAAGTACATTTTGGGGGGCCTAATCGTGTAGGAGTGACGTATCAGAATGCAAACACTTATGTCTTGAAGAGGGTGATTTGGCGATGAAGTGACCCGATTTCTGACCCTCTACGCCCCTCCTGTGACTCACAGCATGACCGCAAAGTTAGTGGAAAAGGCAATACAAATGTATAGGGGATTTTGAAAGTACATTTTGGGGGGCCTAATCGCGTACGAGTGACGTATCAGAATGCAAACACTTATGTCTTGAAGAGGGTGATTTGGTGATGAAGTGACCCGATTTCTGACCCTCTACGCCCCTCCTGTGACTCACAGCATGACCGCAAAGTTAGGAGAAAAGGCAATGCAATTGCATAGGGAAGTTTGAAAGTACATTTTGGGGGGCCTATTCGCGTAGGAGTGACATATCAGAATGCTCAACCCTTCAAAACTGCACCCAGATCATTAAGAAATGCTTTTGATGTAAATGCATTCATAAAATATAAAGTTATACTTAGTTTAAAAGTTTACACTTTGTCAGGAAAATGGCCCCACCGGTCCAATTTTACACACTTGCAATACCACATTTCAACAGTAGGGCGTCAAGTCGACACACACATTTACACACGTTGTCAGGAAAAGTCACTTCCAGGGGACCAATTTTACTTTTCAAAAAAAAATCGCACTAGGCATATCAGGAGGCTGTTTTCTATCCATTGCAATGCTTGTGCCTGTGGGGACCGGCGCTCGGTCCCCACCGAAAAAATTGGACCCCACGAGGTGAGTGAAATCTCAGGTTGTGGATCCCACCAGGTAGTAAATACGAGAACACACACACACACACACGTGCCTCTCTTCTGCTGCTTCAAATAAACAGAAACGTGACCCCGAAACAAAAACTACAAGTTGTATAGACAAAATGCTTTCACCGTGAGTACCAGTAATGTCCAGTCTACAGAATTCTCAGTTTTCATGCTTGTGGAGTTTATAATGTGGACGTGGTGACAGTGTAAAGACAGCCTGTACTTCTGATTTTCAGACAAATTTTTGGAGCCATTTTAACATTGGACTCTATGGAAGAGTTACATGGAGGAGGCTGTGTATTGGTGGCATTTATGAAAGAACCATAACATCTACTACAATAACAATAACATTGGATGAAAGAGGGCAACGATGGCTACGTTTTGAGGGTAAAATGATGACTGTAGATCAAACGCTGTGGACACAGCAGCAGTTTAAAGAGAAGATTTTAAGATACAATTTTTCCCTGCTCCCACTCTAGCAGTTGACTTTTCTCACTCTAACCGTTAATATTCCGTCCCATATACACCCATTATAAATTCTGAAATGGGTGAAAAAAGCACGAAACGTAAACTGGAACTGAAGAAAAGGTATAAAAGATATTGAAAAGATAAATACAAGCTGAAAAGTTCAATGTCTTGACTCCATTTTAAAAACATGATTTACAACCTGAATAGGTAATAAAGCGATAGCTCTTTCAGTCCAATTCTACTTTTTCTACATAATCCATCATACAAAATGTAATCAAATGGAAAGGTCCCTTTTTAAAACTTGTTTTATTAGTTTTAATCTTTTCACTTTATGCATCAAGCATAAATTTAATTATATGCAACATTCTCTGACTGGAAGATATTTCTTTAATATTTAAACCTATTTTCTGCACATTCCAGCACATAATTTTTTATTTTTTTTGTGTTTACACTCACTCTTTCAAATAGATGCAAGTAAAACACAGCAGAAAATAAATAAAATCAAAGACTAGCGGTCCTGTTGCTCTATTTTCACCTGTAAAGCAGGAGTGGCGTAGGCGGAGGTTTACCCTGGTGCAGGTGTGCCGCGGCGGTCAGTGGAAGAATCCGTGAGTTTCTCTGTGAGTTTCCCATTACGTCGTTGCACACTCGGTGCTTGCTTGGAAGTTTAGGGGTTTTTTTCACTGTAAAAAGAAGTTTTCTTCCCACGCACAACGGACGCTAATGTTTTTGTCACTTTTTATGGAATCAAACTCAAAGTAAGGTCAGTACTTCCACACTTTAAACGCTGCACGCTCATACTCTCTCCTGCACTCGATATATTATCCATTGTTGATCTGCACACAGCTGTTGTCACGAACGTCGCACTTGCTTACGTCACTGTCATGAGACATTCTCGCAAAAAAAAAATCACGGTTTTAGTAACGCAGTAACGCAGCGTTCCTACGGGAAAGTAATGGTAATCTAATTACCGTTTTTGCAATAGTAATCCCTTACTTTGCTCGTTACTTGAAAAAGTAATCGGATTACAGTAACGCGTTACTGCCCATCTCTGATGGTGATAAAGGAAATAGCATACAAAAAAGCGGGTCTACTCTGTGACATCATTGAGGTGCAGATGACATCAAAGGAATTCCACATGACAGACCTTCAAAACCCCTTAAATAGAGGTTGTAACCTCAACTCTTTTCATTGTTGTTTTTCAGTTCGGAGCTTATAGTTGCAATTCTCACACGTCTTGACAAAAGGTATTTAAAAGTCCCTGAAGTCATTGCTGTGATATCATGCTTGGGTTATCAAAGAAATACTCTTCATCTTGGATGAAGACCATCATTAGAATGATGAAGGCTTTGAGCCTAAAAGATGATCCAACCCAACAGCCAGTGTCTACAAGCCAAGTACGGAGCAGTTTCTCCACTGGAGTGCAAAGTCCACCCAGTGTGATGAAACTATCATTGGTTGATCAATCTGCTTTAACTAGCAACAAACTTGCATCAAAAAGAAAGCGATCTGAAGTTGAGGATCGACTTGATGACAAAAGAAGCTTCTCCACAGCAAAGAAGCAACGGCGTTTCTCTAAAGAGAGACCCCGCAGTCACACTGAAATGAGCAAGACACAGAAGAGGGTACCTAACATATGGATCATCGGCTCAAGTTACATAAAGCGAGGAGAATGGGCAGCACGCCACGTGTTTGGAGAAAACTTTGGACTTGATGCCAATGTTCATTGGTTTGGAAAAACAGGGATGCGCTGGGATGGCGTCCTTCTTCGTTTTGATGCAGAGTTGATGTCCAGAAAGAGTCCACCTGATATTTTGGTCATTCATGCAGGCGGGAACGACTTGGGACTCGTATCCGCCCAGGAACTTTCCTCTGCAATGACTAAAGACTTGACTGAACTGCATGCAAGGATCCCCTGTATGACAATCCTATATTCCTGCATCAACAAACGCCAAGTGCGGAGGTACAGAAATCCAAAGTACATGATGGACATGGGCGAAAAAACTGTAAACTCAATCATGAGAAAGGCAGTTCATTCCTTTGGAGGCTTCATCATTGAACATCCCTCCCTGAGATATTATGACGAAACCCTATTCGGACAGGACGGAATTCACTTCAACAAGAAGGGAAATGAAGTGTTTCTGACCAACATCCGCTGTGCCATCGAGAAGATCCTTTAGAACTTGTCTCACAGAAAATAGACTTGAGAAAACGCACGACCTCTGGCAAGCCCAACCTACCATCTGACATCAGGAGCTCTATCAAAACTGTCTTTATTTGATTACTTTAATGTAGTCAAATAAAAAGGAGTACAAATCTGAACACTTAAAGTAAACTTCATTAAAATAAAACGATAAATACAAGCTGAATAGTTCAATGTCTTGGCTTCGTTTTAAAGTTTTAATGGTGGCTCTATGTGAATGTATGTTGATATACAGGGTGGGCTATTTATATGGATACACCGTAATAAAATGGGAACGGTTGGTGATGTTAAAGTCCTGTTTGTGGCACATTAGTATATGTGAGGGGGCAAACTCCTCAAGATGGGTGGTGACCATGGTGGCCATTTAGAAGTCGGCCATCTTGGATACAACTTTTGTTTTTTTCAATAGGAAGAGGGCCATGTGACACATCAAACTATAATGTCACAAGAAAAACAATGGTGTGCTTGGTTTCAACGTAACTTTATTCATAGTGTGAATGCTTTTCAATCATTCACACTAATAATTGAACACTCTGGAACTGTTGGAATTTTTTTTTTTTTTTTTTTTAATAGAACCCTGTATGACTATGTCAAACATTAAATGCTGCCCTCACTGCAGACATGGGCCTCAAAGTGTTATGAACATTACCAAGACAACTTTGGCAATGTTCACTGTGGAGTGTTTGTCTCTTCTGGAGTCAAACAGCTGCATCATATCACCTGCACCCTGAGCAAACACTTCACTTCATTCTCCACAGACATGTTCCACCATCTGATCTGTGTCTCTGTGGAGGATAACGAGCCCAAACACACTCCAAAGCTTTTTGAAGTAGTAAAAAGATCAAAAAGGACCAAAGAATGTCCTTGACTGTCACTTGACCTCAACCCCATGCACAATTTAAAGGAGAGAGGGACAAGAATCTGTGACATCATAAAAAAACTCTTCGGAGTACTAATCATGTGTGTTGGGGTGGGGGTTGTATTAACTTCTGAAGTAAAATGTTCAGAATTTTGAACCCCACTGTCCTGTTACATGTCACCTTGTAGAAATGCGGGAAATGAACCAAAACTAAAATGCAAGCAAGATGTTGCCAAAGCACACTTTCAGAAACTATAATCAGCTTTAGTTTTACAAAGTAAACCCCCAGGAAGAGAAAATATACTGCACTTAAATGGCCTGGTAAATGGCCTGTATTTATATAGCGCTTTACTAGTCCCTAAGGACCCCAAAGCGCTTTACATATCCAGTCATCCACCCATTCACACACTGGTGATGGCAAGCTACATTGTAGCCACAGCCACCCTGGGGCAGACTTGACAGAAGCGAGGCTGCCGGACACTGGCGCCACCGGGCCCTCTGACCACCACCAGTAGGCAACAGGTGAAGTGTCTTGCCCAAGGACACAACGACTGAGACTGTCCGAGCCGGGGCTCGAACCAGCAACCTTCCGATTACAAGGCGAACTCCCAACTCTTGAGCCACGATCGCCCCTTAGAGGGAAATAACTCCAGGCCTGCATCATCAAACTTCATATAAATATGTTGTCATGTCTTTCGAAGAACTGAAACAAACTTAGTCTGAACAGAAATCCTTACTAGCTTTGCGAGAGCAAAACATTACTGATCTACTGAACCCTCCATCATCACTGGCTTAAATATTTAAGCTTAAGAGAAGGCCCAGATATGTGCACGTAATAAACAATACAACAGAATGTAGGCAGGTACAACAACACATTCAATTGGAGTATTTATTTCACATTTAAAAAACAAAAAACAAACCCCCGGTAAAAAACATTTTACCAAGGGTTTGGCGACACACGGTCAATCATAGAAGTATCCAAAAGGCGTACAAAGTCTGCCTCAACTCTCTACTTTGGCCACCTTGGGTGCCTGTCCCTCCTGCTCCTTTGTGACCACCTCGCCCCTCCTCTTCCTTAGACCCTTCATCTTCCGTGTCTGCAGCTTGGACAGATCCTGTTTCTGCATGTGCACACGGCCAAACTTGGTGCCAAAGGCATCATGGGAAATGTTCTTCTTCTTCTTGGGCTGAAGTAGTGTAAAAGAGAAGACGAGTTAAAACAAAGTTTAGCATGTTTGAACACTGGCTGCACAGAGTATTTAGTATCTGTGCAGGATTTTGGCAACCATGTGGTCTTTCCTCTGGCGCCATCTTCAGGACAAACACTGAATATTTGGAATCATTCATACGAGAACAGAAAAGCAGCATCTCTGTATATTTTAAACCAGGACACCATTTCATTGGTGAAACAAGGAGCTTCAAAGATTGAATAATAAGGCTGAAAGGGGCTTTGCTCATATGGAAATGGAAATGAATAGAGTAGAAAACGAACGAGTCAACATGCCCAAAGGACAAATCCACTGAGAAGTCAAGGAAGCTAGCAAACAGTCATATCCACATAGGCTAAGGCCCGGCCACCCGATGCTCGCCCTCGAGCACCTCGCCAGGACTAGCTTCAGGGTTGGACATGCATGATTTCTGTTTCATCACAGGATTGTCAGAATGAGATGTTAAGACAGTCAGGAACATGTCCATTCATATTTACCTTCAGGGCTTTGGGCTGCTTATGAGCCAACTTGTACAAGTCATCTGAAGCCAGATGCGTTCTCCTTAGGACAAAGTCAAATGACGGTCCAATCTCTTCCAACTCGATCCGCGGCGTCCGGCAGCCAGACTTCTTCAACAGAGACCTGAAATTACACCCATCATTATCTCAGTTCTGGATGTCGGCATTCAAATTTTCTCGCTAAATTATTACAGTTTCAGCACCTGTAGCTGCGCATGTAAATTTTTCCATCGATGGCAGTGAAGTGCAAAATGTGTTCTAAACCTGCCAGACGCACTGCAGGCACAGTGGGACCCCTGAAGAAGTCTGAGACAGAAGAAATAAACAGACTAATCAATTACACATCATCATCACCTCAAATATAATAATAATATTATATACACACACACACACATACATATATATATATATATATATATATATATATATATATATATATATATATATATATATATATATATATATATGTATATATAACCAGCACCAATAATTTGAGTTTTCATAATTCATTCATCACAAAGCACATAAAAAAACAAAACAAAAAAAACACAATATCAGAATCAGACCGGTTAACACTTTTAGTGTGCTGTGTGAGTACCTATTAGCAGACTCTTCAGACGTCTGTGCTCATTATCTGTATCAAAAGCGTCCCCTGCAAACACGAGCATTGGTTTGGTTCCTTCAGGACATTTACTGGCCTAGAACAGAAAGCAAAGACTTTATTTTAGAAGACTGTGATTTGTGTGGGCGGCACGGTGGTTAGCACTGTTGCCGCACAGCAAGAAGGTCCTGAGTTCAATTCCAACATCAGGCCGGGGTCTTTCTGTGTGGAGTTTGCATGTTCTCCCCGTGTTTGCGTGGGTTCCCTCTGGGTACTCCGGCTTCCTCCCACCGTCCAAAGACATGCAGCTTGTGGGGATAGGTTAATTGGATAATCTAAATAGCCACTAGGTGTGAATGTGAGTGTGAATGGTTGTCTGTCCCTGTGTGTTGGCCCTGCGACAGACTGGCGACCTGTCCAGGGCGTACCCCGCCTCTCGCCCTATGACAGCTGGGATAGGCTCCAGCGCCCCCCGCGACCCTGAAAAGGATAAGCGGAAGCGAATGGATGGATGGACTGTGATTTGTACTTTGACCAGGTTCACTCGGGTGCTTGTAGAGTGGTTATGGTAACACAAGAGATTTACAAATGATGGAAACTATTGGAGTGAAGCAGCGATAGGTGTAGTCTCAAGAACACGACAGTTTGTTCCCTTATGTTGTTTCAGAGTGTTTGAACTCAAGGCTCCTCATTGGTTTGGTGAATGTACAATTATGATAGAAAGAAAGTAGAACCTCTAAGGTTTTACGTATCAGGAAATAATATCAATGATCTGGTCCAGGCTTGGTAGGTAAACAATCCATGAATATTACACTGTGTCACCGTTTATGTAACAAAATGTGAAACAAATTGCAGAAGCAGTATGGAAAAACTAAGTACACCTTACGGTGCCATTCTGCTGTCGCCTGTGTTGTGGTTGTCGCAAGACGATTTTAATATTACATCATGTGTTGTGTCGGCCAGTCGTGCATCTCTAGAGTTTTGCAATAGTTTTTCAATATCCCTGCTGTAATGGTCACTATGCTCACGGCCGCACCCGCGTCTTTATGTATGTGTGATAGCTGTATGGTTTAGCTTTACACGCAGAGGTAGGTTTTGGTCTCTAGTTTACATTATGAGGAAAATAACAAGGTGATGAAATGACTGTGACCATGAGTCAAAATGACTCCCTAGCCAGACACAGTATGACTGAAACCATTACCTTAATTTCACTCAGGGAGACGTACTTCTCAATTCCAAGTTCAATCATGTCAAGTACATGGAAGTCAAATAGACGACCTGCAAACAAACAAGCGAACAATTTATTTGATTGGGTCAATTCAAAATCTGAAAACCTTTTCTTTGCAGAGCATCTTCTACACTGAAATGTTTTTTACTGAAAACCTGCAGACCAGTATTCACTAGCATTATGCTGATAGTCTGCTAAACATAAAACACAACGTGTAACGTGAGACGAGACACTGACAGTCCAGTATCTTGTAAAAACCTGAAAACAGATGTTATAGCTGCTGTATATATATTAAGTGATATAACTGATAGAGAGAAAGTTTAAATTTACCAAATATGAAGTTGTTGGGCCGTTTCTTATTGTGGGAGCCGAACAGGAACAGGGAGCAGTCTGTCTTCTTGGAAAAGAACTCCTAAAATAAATGTTAGATTATTAACAAGAAAAGCAACACTGGTGAAAACTCTGAAAAGGACCATCGCCCCTCTGCACTCACCAGTGATGTTGAGTCCTCAAACGGCCGAGTGATGTTCTTTCTAAAAAGCGTACACAGACACCATCAAGACAGAAAACAGACACTGTAGGGGACTTCACTCTTAGACCAGTAGCTTTGTATGATCACCCACTGTCTGAAACAAGCCCTTTTAGCTCCCTTTATGCCAGCTTTTATCCTAATTGGTTTTCTGTTTAAAAATATTAGGTTTTAGTGGATGTCTGGAGCTGCTGTGTGCCTGAGACAACCATATGAGAGAAATTCATTCTCTCCCAGAGCCAAGAGTAGAACAGAAATGGTCTGAAATCAAGGATTTAGAGAAGTACCAACAAGAGAAACATACACCAGCTGAATGAAATATGAAAAAGGCAGGCTTGGTCTTCCGTTTTAGGCTGCTCCACAGCCACAGTAACGTGATCACACAGCCACTTCTGCTTAAACTCCCCGTTAAGGTATAGGTAGTTGCTGCAGTACTCTTTTGGACACTAGGTGTCACCACTCACCACATAACTGCCACACTGGCACTGACATAAGAAGAAGAAGAAGTAGAAGCAGAGAAACTCAGAAGCAAAGACACTGGTGTTGTGTTTTACTTTTAAAGACCTTTTTTCCAACGTTTTTTTTTTTTCAGGAGGTCTCATCTTTTCAAACTGCTTCAACGTTTCCCTCCATATAATCTGACAATCGCCAAGCGTCTATACTGGAATATCATCAAAATACTGGGAAAAACCAGCATGACCGTACACGCGTCTTCAAACTGTGACTGCATCATCACATTCTGCCAGGATACGGTTCATGACAAATGACACCAACAAGGCAGCTCGCGCCTTCTGATGTGACATCAAGTTCAACACGTGGATGTAAATACAACTACCAGTGTAATTCTTTACCTCCCAGTCATCATCTGAAGCGACCAAATAGACAATTCAAAGTTTTTCCAGCTCAAATATCTAGAAAAGACCCACACTCAGCAGATGAACTGATAAACCTGTTCCATCAAATAAAACCCGAGCATTTATTATAGGAACAAAGAGGATATGTCACTTACTTTTTGTACAGCACAGCATTGGGTTTCTTCAGGGAATACTGTGAAGGAAACAAATGTACTTGCATGAATTTACAGAAAAATTACACATTAAAAAAAACAAACAAACAAACCTCAAAACGCACTGTGAGATGGAAAAAATCTAAAAAATTGATCTCAGTTTGGAAAAAATGAATGCCACAGATTCATCCAGTGAAATGTTAAAAGGGTTGGCGTAATAAGCAAATGCTTCAGCCAATACCTTTTGATTAGCCTTGTCTCATGCTTTCTTGCTTTGTGGTAGATCTTTGTTCTGTCTTCACTGAGATATTTGAATGGTAATCAATAAAATCAAATCAAATCAAATTAGACCGTCGGCGTGAACAGCTGCTTTAAGAACAGATGAGTAAAATATTTTTAACACACCAAATATTCACATGGATTTTACACGTCCAGTAGGCTTGGGCGATATGCAAAAGTTTATACCCGACAATCGTCAGTCCAATAATCAATGATGGGCAATATATTTGCACATGTGCAGATTTTTTGATGGGCAAAGCAATGTAATCATGCACGGACTGATTTGCACGTTTACAACACAGAAGAACTCCAACTAATTTCCCCCCCAAGAAATTAGGGCTGTCAGCGTTAATGCGGTCATCACTATTAACACGATTAAAATTTTTAACGCGCTCAACCCATCTGGAGCGCAGAATGAACAAACCTTGGACAAACTGCCCGAAATGCATTGACAGATTCATTTCAGGGATTTTGACTCAGACTGTGCTCCAGATGGGTTAATTTTTCCTGTTGACTGCTTCTATTAGATCCACCATTTAAACTTACTCAAATAAATAAATAAATTGTAAAAACGATCAACGATGGGCTTAGCCTTATGTCGAGAGTCAATATATTCGGCCAGTCACCCAACCCTAACGTCCAGCCTCAAGCTGATAGGCGTCAATCTGTGTTCTTGATTGTCTTTAGATCGTGGCACAATATCTTACTTCTTGAGATTTTTTTAGCCTGCTTCACTTTTTCAGATAGACTCTAAAAGTCTTGTTCTGGCTGTGATCAGGCCTGGGTGTGGTTATCTGAAATTAAACTCAGCTTTCCAAAGAACTTGGTTAATCATAGTTAATTTAATAGTATTTTCACACCTGTGCTATTTAGGCTATTTCGATCAAACTCTTGTTCATTTCCCCCCTCAGTGCAGTTTGTTTTTTGCAGATTTGGACTTGTTATTGTTCCAAGCGAACTCCAGAGTGGTTCGTTTACAGTGTGAACATGATCCGACCTCGATCTGAACCAACTACCAGGTGTATGTTACAAGTCTGAGCTAAAAAAAATATAAAAAAATAAATAAAAAAAACCTCCTGTAGAGGAACTATAGATGTGCAAAGGTCTGTACGGGCTAGCCCCTAGCAGTATTGTGTTCTCCAATAGTCTAGAACATAGCACCTTCTTCCTGCTGCCACAGACACATCTGGCCAATAAGCCGACTGAACAGTCTCATGTGGTTTGTAGTAAGGCATTTGGTGCAAAAACAAACCAGATCATTAGGAATAGATCCAAGTGTAAGAACTCATCATTTACAGGTGTGAAAACACCCCAAAGTTTAAGAATTGTGGGTGGGGCTTTTTCCACATAGAGCCAGGTAGGGTTGGACAGCTTTTGTCTAATACTAAAATCTGTTTGATGATCTGAAACATGTCAGTGTGACAAATATGCCAAACTCCATCCTTACACAGCTCCTCTGTGACTTACTATGTCCTTCAGGGCCTGCGTGATGGTCTGACTTGTGTTCCCTCCTTTCATAATCATGGCACTCTTCACATCTTCAGTCAATTTGGGTGCTCTGCTCTCCAAGAAGCGTTTTGAGCGCTTTGTCTTCGGTTTTCTGAGGAAGAAAACACAAGGGAATATAAGAAAGATGACAAACTGCACACAAGGCAAACTATCAGAAAATCAAACCGGTATTTCTGATTGGTTGATGACCTAAAAATGTACGTCAATTAGCCAATACAGATATTGTTTCTGTTCATCTTGTTTCCGATCTTCCTCTTTCTTTCAGAGACACGGGGAAATCATCTTCATAAAATAACTTCACTGTCTGAATGTCTTCTAGCTTGACAACAAACTATCTTAAAACTTAGAGCATTGTTTCAGAGAGCAGCCCTGATGTGAATCAATACATCTGCCAATACATTAATAGATGCCTAAGAATAATGCTATGTTTAGAATAGAGACTTTATGTGCACAGCGCTGAAGAAATATTAACCAAACTTGTATGCAATGCCAGTATGTACCAAAACATAATGCACTGAAAGTAAGATGGTAACCTTAAAAAGTTTAGTTTCAGCAGAGAGACTGGATACAAAAACAAGACATTTAAATGAGTTTGTTATTAATTATATTAATATGATTGCCTTAAACATAAAATACTCAAATCGAGTGTAACTCAGACCGTTAGACCCTGAATTTTAGGCATAACACCACTAATCTCACAGCACATTAAAGACGAACATGAGGCTGAGAGATAGGGAAATCGATTTGATTATGCGCTTATGTAGAAATATGGGGTGTCTCCAAATCCTTTGTGGCATCTGAAGATCGGACAATGAGATGCCACAGAGGCATGGCACAGGGAGATGCCACAGAGGCATGCCGATTCCACGACGGAGCTAGTTGCAGTTAGCCGACAGCTAAAGGTTAGAAGCTTTGCCATAAACAGTACATTCATAAAACGATACATAGCAACACTTCCCAGGCCCCCCAAAGCGAGAGTCCACACTTACATTACAGAATCCAACTGCGTCATTGTATATGTATTTTTATTCCTAATCGCTAACGACCACACTAATTAAGAAACACGTGAAAACGACAAGAGCGACGATTTTCTTCTTCGATCATATTTAACAAAAGAAACCCAACTCAAAATACTGCCATCAAGTGGTCATCTGCTGATGGCCTTTTAAACTCTGAAGGCAGATCCCATCCCCATATCTGATCAGACTGTACAAGAAGTTCAGATTGTCATTTCTCACTCCAAAAACAAAAAATCTCCTGGAATAGAGTGCCTCTTGACTAAATTTTCAAATTCAAATTTTATTTGTCACGTACACAGTCATACACAGTACGATATGTAGTGAAATGCTTGGACAACTGCTCGTGACCTAAAGAAAACAAAAAAGGAAAAGGCTATGAATAAGATAGGAAATAAATATGAAAAATTAAAAAGGGTAAATTTAACTAGGAAGGAATAAAATATAAATTAAGGTTAAAAATGAAATAACTGTACAACACAAATTAGAATGAAGGGTAAATTTAACTGGGAAGAATAAGATAAAATATATAAATTAAAGTTGAAAATAAAATAACTGTACAACAAAATACACAATACACAATATAGAACTATATAAGAATGTATGAAGAAATCTAAATATAAATAAATATATACACAATAACAGCAGCTGTACAAGTATTAACCGGAAATGAAGAATATAGTGACCAGTGTTGTGCAAAAAAACAATGTGTGCAAAAACAATGTCCAGAAAGTCCAGTGTGTGTGTAAGAACTGTATGTGTGGGTCAGTACTGTGTGGTGGTGTGATTGAGAGACCGTATCGCCTGCGGGAAGAAGCTCCTCCTCAGTCTCTCTGTGTTGGTCTTCAGGGAGCGGAATCGCTTTCCTGACCTCAACAGAGAGAACAGTCTGTTGTTGGGATGGCTGAGGTCCTTCACCATCTTCCTGGCCTTGGTCCAGCACCGCCTGCTGTAGATTGAGTGCAGGTCAGGGAGCTCGGAGCGGATGGTGCGCTCAGCTGACCGCACAACCCTCTGTAGAGCTCGTCTGTCCTGCATGGTGCTGTTCCCGAACCAGGTTAAGATGTTTCCCGCCAGGATGCTCTCTATGGTGCACGAGTAAAAGTTCCTGAGCACCTTGGAGGGCAGTTGGAAGTCTCTCAAGCGTCTGAGGTGGTAGAGACGCTGACGGGCCTTTTTCACCACGGTGTTGATGTGACAGGACCATGACAGGTCCTGCGTGATGTGATATTTTATACATTATATATTATGTTATATAATAATGTATGTAAATAGAATTATATTAAAAAAAATTTAATCAGGAAAAACCTGCTGGGTTGGATTTTAGGCTTTTTAACTGACAAGTCACGAAGAGTGAGAATAAATGGTGTGCTGCCTGACCCAGTGTTCTCCTCCACGGTGCGTCTTGTCTTATCGCCCTTATTATTCATTCTCTATACAAACACGAGCAGATATGCCGCCATCATTTAACTTAATAACTGTTTTTTGATTTAATTCATCTTGTCTAATTATTACCAAATGTGTTTAAATAGGTGTGCGTTTTGTGAAGGGGTGTCAAATGCTATAATGTTTCTGTAAAGCAAATCTACCTACGGGTATAAATAAAGTAACCTTGAACCTGAATTATAAATTTAGATTTGGTTGTAACTTCATTGCTGCTGTGAGAACAATAAGAAACTTAAGGTTGTTCAATTTCCCATATCTCTTTCTCCTGGTTGGTTCACCTCTGGGCTGTCAGAAAAAAATATTTAATAATAATCCCATTAAAGGAATTTCTTTACCTGGGCAAGAATTGATTTTAGCACAGAGCCTTCTTTTTAAAGGACGACACCCAAATTCCTTAAGCTAAAAACAAAACAAAGCATCAGGTCTCTTACTTAACATCAATAAATTTAAACTAATCACAATTAAAGACTGTTCTGAAAAAATTAAAATTATAGAAGACTTTTGTTGTTGTATGCCCCATTTTGGGGCTTCCAGTCAATTCAAACAGATGATTTCAAAATCTTTGTTTCCATATGTACCTGTTTTTAGGGTTAAGAGCAGGATATTAACCAGGCATAATTTTACCCTCTTTTCAGTAACCTATACTTGACACCGTAAGCAAACTGGAAATTGTTTTTGGTAGCCCCCCCCATATTGGGGGGGGGGATGTCATTGAAGACTGCACCCTGTGCTGTTCTACTGTAGAGCAGCTTATTCTCACACACAGCTCCAGTTTGTTCCTCCTGGAGCCACTGTTGTGCCCCCCCACCACCACCACCAGTCCAGTTGCACTGTATGACCAGGAGAGATCCCCTGTGATTTAGGTCTAATCAGTGTATTAGAGTAGGGAGCAGCTTGTTTCACATTAGGTCTTGAGATTTTTTGCACAAACTACACCAAAACCCACTTAACCATCCCTTTAAAGCTTTCTGATGCAGTCAGTCCTACAGGGTCTTGATACCAAAATAAAAGCACACCGATCTCACATTTAAGTATCTTTTATTGAAGCATTAAGCTCATAGCACAGATATTTAGCACATCTTGACCATCCAGAGAACAGATAAATGAATTAGAACAGCAAAGTTGCTCATTCAGTACAACCTGCAACTGTACCCTCACAAGCAGGAGGCTTTCCTGGCTTCCGTTTCCTTGAATTCACAAAGCAAAGTGATAACATGATCTAGTCAACTTGGAAAAGGTCATCCCTCAAGTAACTTTGTTGGAACATCGTTTTCACAAAAACATCTAGAACCAAAGGGCAGAAAGAAAAAAATTAAAAATAAAATTGGTCCGCAGCAGAAATACAAAATATTTTGTATAAAATTCAATTACCATTAAACTGCAAAATAGAGATCACCATATAAAAACACCAACGATCCACACCAACAAGGCTGAAATGCACTTAATCCAACAGCTAGCATACCATTTCTGTTGCTAGATGGAAATTCTTAAAAAATATAAATCAGACTACCATTACAAGTCATTTAATCTTAAATTGAAGGAAAAAAAAAAAAAAAAAAAAAAAAAAAAAAAGAAAACCAAAAAGCCACGTAGCCACACTAGAGGGACACTTTTCAAAATTCCTGCCCTTATATAGATAAATTTACCAAGTGCTAGCTTGACTAGCATGCTAAGTTCCTTAGATGATGTCAAGTGCTGAAATCAGGATAAAACTATCACATCTGCAAGATTCTAACAGCATTCTCTGGCAGGAGAAGCTAAACCTTAGCTGTAGTAGGGTATCAAATAAAAACAAAACCACAAACAAGACTGAAACTTCTCCTGCTTTTAGCACCTGTCTGAAGCCTGAAATCTATAAGAGTTAGACAGGTACATGAAATTTATAAAAAAATAAAAACCAAAACAAAAAGGGGGAATAAAATACAAACAAAACCACCTATCCAACATGTACCAGGTTGGGGCAGTTCCAACTTTCACCTTGTAAAACAAGAGGAAGGTGAAGCACACACACTGACAGCAGAGACAGCGCTACATTACACTGTTGAGCAACACGGCACTAGTAGTCACATGCAGTGTGTCAGGATTCCCCTTGCAAACAAAGGGCATTGACCCAAATGACAAAAAGAAAAAAGTGAGGGCACAATAAATTTCATAAATGGCAGTTTATGTAGTGGTTATATGCGGAATGATCTGGGACCACCCTGGCATGCTCAGACTAGTGGGCCTCTTTTGTGCGCTTACATCTCTGTATGTGGCAGAAAGAGACAGGGTGGATATTATGTTTGGGGGGATGCTTTGGTGGGCAACTAAAGCAAAAAGTGTCTGATTCATTATTTCCTTTCAGAGCTGAACACAGTGCGAGTGGCCAGGAGGGCTGGCTCTCGGTGGGCTGGGGCTGAACAATGGCCGGTCAGCAGAGGGCATTGTGAGCGCGTTGTCTGGAGTCGTACATTCAGCTCAAACCTGTTCCAGGCTTTCTTTCCAGAGAAATGTACATTCGAAAGATGGCCGAGCAAGCCGCTCTGCACGGCCTGTGCTACATTCAGGTTTTTTTTTGTTTTTTTTTTAAAAAACCCTCTGTGAATGCTGCATGACTGGGTTGAAATATCTAGATGCTTCCTACAGATGTGGGCCAATGTAAAATGTTCAAGCTCAGATCTGAAGTGTATAAGCTGAAAGTTTACCAAAGAACAAAACTGCCAAAGAACAAAACCTGACCAATAAGATGAGAACTTTTGAACCTTTAGTGCAACATCAAAGCAAGATGGCATTTCAAAGACAATCCCACAATGCCCAAGCTCAGCACAACTTGAGCTGAGGTGATTTGCCTCCAAGTACCTTGAGTAAACAGGGTTTTAAAATAAACTCAGTAACAGAGTAGAGAAATAGTCATGCTAACTAGGTGGGTGGGTGCAATTTGAAGTTTAAACCAATGGATGAGATCTAAAGTATGCTCATAAGAGGCGGACTGATCTGAGCACGTCAGGGTCCTGGTCTAGGGTGGGCGGAAACCTTGTCTGTGGGGAATGAGGGGGGACACCTGCAGGAAGGGACCATTGTACTGGGCACAGGTGGACAGCCTGAAACAGAGCGTGTTTAATACCTCTACATGCACTTCAAGATCACAGCAAGAGTGGGCTAGAATATCGTAACAGAGAAAAGAGCTTTCATGCAAGGGATCTAAGTCACGGGTACAACAATGCAAACAACTCAAACTGGAAGTTAAAGTAGGGGCAGCAGCGCCATCGCTGACACCAGGACAATCTGGATGGTGACAGCAGCAGCGGGGAGGGTGGGACAGGAGAGACGATGATGACAAGCTCGCTACTCTGTGGTGAAGCGCATTGCAACGTGGGAGCGCTGAGGCGCCACGTTTTTTGCGCCTCTTCATCCTCGACCCTCAGCTCTGCTGCTGGTTCTGCTGGCGATTCTTGGTGTAGCTTGTGAAGACAAAATTGTAATCGTTGAATTGAGCCAACTGGCGGTCGAGGCGCTTGTAGCCCTCCATTTTTGGGGGAGTAGAAAAGACACTGCGACATTTAGAGCTCTGCAGGAGAAAAAACAAAAACAAACCACTTTACAGGAAGCCGTTTAAAATCCCCCCGGGTAGATTGTGGAACAGTTTACCTCCTCACGTCAGATTCTCCAAAAGCCTAGAAACTTTTAAAACTGCTCTTAAAACTCACCTCTTTTCATTGGCTTTTAGAAAGGTTTAATTTATTTGTTTATTTATTTTTTATTTGATCAGCGAGGTGTTTTACGAAATTGTGTTCTATTGTATTTTTATCTGTATTTACTGTACAGCACTTTGGTCAGCCTTGGTTGTTTTTAAATGTGCTCTATAAATAAACTTGACTTGACTAGATGCAAAAATTGGATTTGAAATGCACCTGATTGACAAAGAGTGTAGTCACAAATTTTCCTGGCTTGAACACCTCCACAACCTTCCTGATCAATTCATCGTATGATGTCTGGGAGAGGTTTGTTTCAAAGCTGACGTAGGAGAACTCTGGCTCTGGGGTGATGTGGATGGTCCAGTAGGTTCCCTGTGGGGAAAATGAGCAAAGTCGCATCACTGATTTGCTTGAGCGCGCAACTATGATGAAGAAACAAAATGCCACTCACGTCAGTCTTCATCCCGTTCATCGAGTATCCACAAGGGTTGAACATTGTGGCATCAATCACAGAACCTGGAATCAGGTCACGAATTCCACTCATCTGCGAGAACAGAACGAGACCGTGATTACGAAGGTTAAACTACTACCACATGCTTGTTCTGAGGGGGAAACCGGGGGAAAACTTACACGAGTGACCTCACTTGCGGAAACACCGTCTTTCATGTAGAACTGGTCCATGATGGCTGGATCAAGGTCGCTCATCAGAACTTCCAGTGTCTGATCAGCACACTTGTTCTCCCAGTACTCTGGCATATCCAGAGTAAACAGGTACCTGTGGGAGAGATGCAAGGGGGCATTAAAGATTTTCAAACCTGGACAATGCATGGAGCTGCTACCTATGAGAGGAGGCCTTGAACATCCTTTCAAACTAAAGGCTTTTCACCTCCCTCATGAATTGGCATTACCAACATTCACTGACAAGTGCTGAACTCCAGAAACTACAAATATTTAATTATATTTCATGACTGAAAATCTTGACCATCTTAGCTATTAGCATATTAAGCCAATGTGGGATATTTTAATGCTCACCAGCAGTCAGAGTTCAAACGTCCCATACAGTAGGCTGCACCATCTGTAAAAGGAGGGAATGTTATGGTTACCGTTTATAATCAACAAAAACATTAGGCAGCTCTGAAGAGAACCCACAATGATAAAATTAAGCTACACAGAATTACAGTCTGTGATAATACTGAATTTCATTGTCCCCACAGCTATAGTATAAGCAATGCACTCCATAGTCTCAATATTACAAGCAACATTTGTTCTTAAATGATTAAAACAGCTTGGGTAGAGATGATGATCACAGATACATGATTACCTGATCTATAAAAACAAACCTAAGATTTGCATTAATCAAAATCAGGGTGTGTCTTATGATTGGATATTTAAATGTTCGCTAACCCCGCTAGTCAGTGCCAAACAGTTTTATTACTTTATTCATGAGGGTAAATACATGACAGCTATGTTAAGCAGTGCTGCTCTGTAGTTCTTTTGTGCTAAAAAGCTGCATGTTGGTGTTGTCAGAATAAACTATAAAACCAAGTTGTCAATGTTAGCATAGGAGAAGCCTACTGCTAAGATTATGTTTGATCAATGAGGAATGTGCTAATTGCTTAATACAGCTAACACATGAAGTGTTTGTTGGTTAACGTTTCACTTTGATCATTTAAAGTGTGTTTGATTTCAATTTTTTGTGGGGGTAGTGGTTGAGGAGTTCTGTCTTTTAGATTTGTCAACTAGTCCAGCTTTTTGTTTAACTAGCAGATTGTTTGCCAGGAGCAGCCATAAACCGGGAACTGCCCTGGGCATTTTCCAGCTGTAAATTCAGAGCGTCAGGGATTTAACAGACTGTGCTACAAACACCCTTTACTAGGGCTGTGCGATATGACCAAAATCTCATATCCCGATATAAGAATTCTATCGTCCCGATAACAATATAAATCACAAAAATGTAACATTTTCTATAAATTCTGTGAATTTCTGGCAGCTCGACTTGCGGGAAGTGTTTCCAGCTGTGCGGCATGTACCCGGAGTCAAGTGTTTTAACCGATGCATGAAACTATACATTTTTACACATAAGTTGTAACGGCCGACGTTTTCTTTGCGAGTATTTATTACATGGCGTGCTGCGGGGAAAAGCCTGTTCTAACAATTGAGTCTTAGGATTATTTTTTTTAGCACCTGGCGGCTCTTTTTTACTTCTCATCTGTAAATAATCTGCTCTTTCACGTGATTCAGTTTATTTTGAAAAGTCTCAACAGGATCTTGAGATTTATTGTGAAAGGTTTATGTGGAACATAAACAAGCGGACACGCGATGTGTTACCGTCGTTGTTACTAACGACAACGCATAAAAACAGGCGCTTGTCCGTCTGTAGTGTGGTTATATTAAATAATATCAACTTTAGGAAATTAATATAGCCACTACAGTGACCATCAAAACGATGAAAAAAAAAAAATATTGCCGTAAATAGTTTATTTTGCGACACGACGAAACATAACGTAAAATGAAACGATAGACGTTTTTATATCATCATCATCATCCGATATATATCGTTATATCGAACAGCCCTACCCTTTACTTGCGTGTGTAACACACTTCAGAGTTTCATGTATCACGTACTGGGAAAAATCTGGCTGAGGAAGTCCACTTCTTCCTGGAAGTTTCGATGAGGGAACTCTTGATGGGCTGGTTTCATGAAGTTCTTACGGGAGTAGAAGAAATTCTGCAAACGAGACACTAATGAATAAACCTACGCAACTAATCAGCTTCATTGATACAGCTCGTTCAGATTGAGATGAAATAAGCTTTGTCATGCAAATGCTACACCAGTCTAACCTCAATGGTGTCGAAGCCGCAGTACTCCCTGGCGAGTTCCAGCAGAGGCACCAGTGCTTGCAACAAGAGGGTGGTTCCGCATGTCTTCAAAATGAAACGTCTCTTGGAGACAAACATGCTACTCTCACTGTAGAGACAAGAAAGGAGTTAGTCACCAATAACCACAGAGCATCGTTTTCCTCATTATATTCTATGATACATAATGATGATTAAGTAAGCCTGGTATCTTTGTAATATTTACCTAAAATGAGCAAACCAAGCCCCTCAGCTACTCATTCGTAAAATGAAATTTTACTATTGATGCGTGTAATAGAGGTCCGGTATTCGTTTCTATATTTGTTTCACCTTACTACATTGCAGAGCAGTAATGGGGAAGGTAAAACTTCAGTGAAGGCTTTCTCTCCTTTTTAATGGGGAAAGGAAAAAAGGTGGACAGGTGAGCAAAAGGAGGAAGAGAAAAAGCCACACCCTAGTTCCCATTCAACTTGTCATACTTGTTTGATTACCCAAGAGGAGTTAAGCTTACTGGCTTCAGTTTTAGCTTCATGTATGAGCATGTCAGATAAAACTAACATGCTCATACTTGGCCTACCTTAACACAACTACACATTCATATAAGCACTGCATGTGACATGTAGAGTACATGCCCATACTGACACCTGAGACTGTCATTAATGGAAATTAGGTTAAGGTCTAGTTGGAAAGACTTTCTGCAGGTATCGAGCAGGCACTCACCTGAGTATATAAGCTTCCTGCTTGTCAGTCTTTGTCACACTTATTATCAAACAATGCACATTTTCCAAGAGTTTGTCCCACTCAAACCTGAAAGAAAAAGAACACAAGTTAAATGCACACAAAGACAAAGTTGTTCTCTTTTGAGGTCATTTTAAAGTGGCACCCACTACAGGAAAGAACTATTGATGGTTATGTAACATGGCCAAGTTTGAAATGTTTTCAGGATTTTGAACAGAAATGTCTATGAAGCTTGCTGTAGTCTTTACACTGAAAAAGTAAGTGCATATAACAATTTCAGTGCCAGAGTATGCTCTGGGCATACAATACTGATGATATCAATAGAGGTATTGTTCAGACTGAAATGTGTTTTCCACCATGTGCAGATGGCTGTAGGGTAATGTGGACTTATTCTGCACCTACAGCAGACACACCTTCTAGCAGCTGCCTCGGCCCCCCCCCACCCCGGACACCACCCAGACAGCTGGGTCACATTACAACCTTGGAACAGCAGCCAAACCCATTCACAGTGGGGGCCTGGGCTGCAAGACAAACGTTCCAAGAAATAAAGTGTTCGATGAAAGCATACCAGCAGCTCAATGAATGCTTTATGAAACTGGCTTTTCTAGAGAACCTCTCAAAAAGAAATGCCCCTCAGTAACCAGACTGCAGCAGTATGCGTAAAGGCTGTGGGCAAAAATGCAAGACCCAATTATGTTCCTTTCTACATGGTCAATCTACAAATGAACTAGATGACTGAGGAAACTCACACAAAACACAAATAAACAATGCATCTCTCAGACATTGTTCTAAAGACAACAAAATCAAGAATACAGTTCACACTGCAGCCTTTTGTATTCGGGCCTAATGGCCCAAGAAACTAAACTACAAATATGTTTACTACCTTCCAGTACCACAAACAACACTTCATCTAATCCCTTAACAACATTGTCCTCAGAGTGACAGGCTTACGTCATCTATTGTGAACATCACTTCCTCTGAGAGGGTGGGGGCAAAAGAGCTAGGTATGGTATCACGGAGTCAAATGTGCTCCAATATCAAGTTTCAAATAAGGTCAACACATGAACAAGTAAACAGTTTTTTTTTTTTTTTTTTTTTACACTTCCAGCCCAAAACACCACCAATTTAAAAATCTGGTTTTTAGTTTGTGCATAAGAAAATTGTGTAAAAGGATGTGAATGATTTCAAAACTGCACGTCTCAGAAGATAAACAAAGGTCCTGCACCGAGGACCAACATTGGAGCAAGATGATATAAACTCTAAATCATGCTATAAGCTACTCTAAATCTGGCCATGCAGGCGATGTGCCTTTAAGATGGCTTTGTTATACACCAGCTTCTCTTTGGCATTGTCCTTAATGCAAAGACTCAACATCTTTAGTTTGCCATCAAGGCCAAGCCTGATGAGAATGGGTGTATATCATAGTACCATCTAAACTCTGCAAATGATATAATATGATTAAGTAATGTCCACAGTGTATTTGGAAGATGAACAAAGGCATTACAGGTATGTCTGGATACAGTTCAGCTCGATCACTTCCCGCAACATAACAGAGCTGTTGCGACATGCCTACTTCCCAGTTTCATACCAGAGGCCAAGCATTAGCAAGCTGTGTCAGCTCCTGCCTCGGTGAGAAATCGACACAAGAGGTTATTTCTAGCTGTGCAACAAGATCATATTTTCCTCAAAGAAAGCAAAGCGCCAAACCTGTTTTCATGCATCCCAGAGATTATGAACACATGGCTGATCAAGACGGCACATGTTGGAACGTTTGCCGCTTATCAGACAGAAAAGTGGTCACTTACTGGATGGCTTGAACACAGGGAACAGTAAATTTCTCAGGTGTTTAGAGGTGAATATGCTATGACTTTATGAACCAGTCTCCCCCACAATGACTGGAAGTGCTTGGTATGCAGTCTGAACCCTGACAAGTGGCAGCAGAGGTAATGTGAGCAAGCTTCACATTTGTGAATCAGATGCCCTTGTGGTCTTATTTGGACATTGGCTAACGTCCATCGAGTCTGATCCACTGACAGTGTCCCTTTGAGCCGTTAATCTGCCCTCTGGCTGTAAATTAATGCCAGCTTTCCTTTACTCCAATGGTTATGCACTTGTCAAACCAGCCCCTGATCTGGTCATTAACCAGAAAAAGTCACCAATCACTGGAGATGATTTGGCCTCCTTGAACCAGTCATGAAATGACACACTGCCAGAGAAAAAATAAAAAATAAAATAAAAATTTAAAAACAAAACCCTAAGCAAAGGCAGTGGACACCATTAACACTTTCACTTACTCTCACCTTACATTAAAGAATCAGTACCATTCTTACCTCTATAGGTGACATAACCCAGGTGATTTTAAACAATCTATTTGTTTTACAGTGGACAAGTTCCACTAAAGTCTGGGAAGCAAAAAATTATTATGACACACGGTACAAATCTGCCTTTAAGGTTTCTCCTTGTTAAAGGTTGTTTAAAACGTGCATTTCAAACCAGCTAATTTTGCTAGCAAGCAAAAACCGAATTTCTCACAAGAACTGAACCCACATGGATTTTTCAGAATCCATGCCGCCCCGGGTCCTCCCCCCCCCGTCTTTAAACGTAACCAAGTGCCCCGCGGCACAACGTAACAGGGAACCCTCTAACCAATCAGAGCAACTAGGAGCGAGAGCACCGCGTGGCCGAAAACGTGAACACGACTTTACGCAGTTTCTCTCTGGTTAAACAGACAGCGGTAACAGACCTGGGGCCAGCCTTTAGCAACCGCATGGGCAGAGGGAAAGGTTGACGGTTTTCCCCAATCACTTATGAGCCTTAAAAAGTAAAGAATTTAAAAAAATAAAATAAAGGTGGAATTGGAATACTTGAATCTATTTCCGTGCCAGCAAGGCACGCGGTGACAACGGACGACCACATGTCTCACATGCCCCCCTCGTTGTAGAGTGACGCAGGAAAAAATAAAGCATATGTAATTACAAAGCCCAAGCAATTTAGTGCACACGAGCACGAATATATATAGCAATTGGCAAATAACGACAATAAGATCGCCTCATCACTAAATCACAAGCAGTCTGAGAATTCAGCGTCGGAGAATTCAAGAGACGGCTGATAATTTGAATATTTTTTCCTAGGGACTAGCTTAAATGAAGTAGCTCTAAATTGGCTGTCATGGTGGCGTCCAAGCCTCATGCGACAAATCATCTCGCAAAAACAAGCGATGGGAGCTGAATATATTAACTACCGCAAGCTCCCAGGGTGAAGAATGAATGACTCAGCCACTGTTAAAAGGGGGAGGTGTCCATTTTCCAATGGCGACGTTAGCTAGCTCCCCAGCTTAAGGATCCACGGTTAGATTTGGTTCACTTCAATGCTTGCCGTCTATGAAGGGGTGGATTAATAACTATAAGGAATACAGTGTAAACGGAAACGGGACTGTACAATATTCAAGTTGTTATACATCTCAAAAAGTGACCACTGAAGCCGTGCATGTAGCCGGTGTTTCTGTCCATGTACCACTAGGCTGCTGTGGACTGACACTGCCCCGGAGACACTCAAGTAACACGAACCTTGGGATGGTACGGAGGTCTCCGTTTCCTTTGGTCTCATCCTGCCGAGAGAACCACACCTCCAACAGCTTCTCGGTCCCCTCGAAGAAATGTGCACCGTTATCTTCCATCGTGAGACAACAGACACCCAACAACCAAAAATATTACAACGTCGTTTATAACGTTTACAGCTTAATTACTCCTTCCTCGACCTGTTATTATTTCGCGAGGTTCAGTCCTTAAAACAATCCAGGAGTTGATTTGCTTGAGTTACCGTCTTCCCTTTAGCAGAGAATACCGTTAGCGAGCGCTAGCTAATATCGCCGGCCATACTGTGTAAGCGCTGAATGGAGACCGCGCGGAGCTTTTATTTGGCAATAGCCCTACGTAAGCCTCACCTCGAGCCAATCTGAACGCGAAGCCATATCTTGGGATTTGTGATTGGTCAGAAACCTATCAATTATAATAGAAGGCGGGTCTTCCGTCATGAAACTTTTCCGCCTGCATGTAGCTTTCCTCTGGAAATACATACTAATTATATATATATATAAACAGCAACATCAACATTACATGACATCTGGATTTAAGTTTACGAAGGCCAGTATGACAGTTGACGGCATGTTCGTGTAAAAGTCCTTTTCTGATAAGTTTTCTTCTGTTCACGACGATTACGTAACTTTTTTTCTAACACAAGCCATTGTGTTTACTTATCACATTAATTTTTCGTATGTACGCTCTCTCTTTTTTAAGCTGTATAATTTGTTTTTTTCACTTAATGGTACTATAATACTGATATTAAACTGCGAATATCAGATATAAACCACTTAAATGAGAATATGACCAAGTTGTTAAATTGGATTGAACTAAACTGGACTGCGCAGGTATTCGTTTTAGCAAAAGAGTGTACTTATAGAAGGAAAACAGGTGAAAGAACTCCCAAAGGATATTACATATCTACTGTATGTGTTACAGGACTTGTCTCATCTCATTGTGTTCCGGGCAGTGGGAACTCACACATACAATTGTCACCCAATAGAATGACAGTAATTAAGTATGAATCACATACATATGACATGACGTCACTCATCTACATATACAGGTGTGTGTGCATGTCAAAAACCTATCGATTATTATAGAAGGCAAGGGTCTTCCATCATGATGTTTTGTTTTTTCATAACCTTTATTTATGGAAGACATTTCATATGTTTACCACTAACTGCACTAAACAATTTTCTTGTTTTTCTTTTTTTGGCTGACTGTAGTTCACAAAAGTAAAAAATGAATCTAAATCTCTAAAGAAAACTGTGTCTTAAAAAGAGATGCAGCGACCTACTTAAACCCTTAGATGCTTATCAGAAAAAACATCAGCTAAAATAACAGTTAAGAAGTTGGAAAACTAATATTATCCCCCGAAAAAACAACCCCAGAAACACCCAGGATGTTTGCACATATCCTTAAGTTACACATAGCCCTTGATATCTTTAAACAATTTGTAATAGGTCCCATACCCTTCGGATCACATTGAGTTTGGTGGGAAGTGGTCACTCTAACTATATTAAATGAATACACTGCATATGTACACAGTTGTTCAGCTTTTGCAATACCATTATTATTATGACCATTAAATAATAATAATAATAATAATAATAATAATAATAATAATAATAATAACAATAACAATAATAATAATAATAATAATGATTATGATGATGATGATGATCCAGATAACGAGGATCCGTTTAGCTCATTTATTTATTCATCTTACGTGACGTTAAAAAAAGGTAACCTCAAACCACCGACGGCCGCATTTTTGAAGAGCTTTCATGAGTACGCAAAGTGCAACGAACAGCAGCGAGAAACGCGGGTTGTAGTTTGCCATAGCTTGCCTGACAACGCGGCAAACTGCGGCGCCTGCTCATAAGAACTACCATACCCAGCGAGCCACGCGCGCCAATTAGAAACGTCAACGAGCCAGTGAACATTAAGCGGAGCAGACCAAAATCCCAAACAAGGAAATGGTGGGGGAATAAAACGACCAGATTATTTAATTAATGCATGTTATAATTAATATTTTATTTTATTGTAAATTAAGGCGTATTTATGGGTTAAAATGGATTACGACTTCAAAACAAAGCTGGCGGCGGAGAGAGAGAGAGTAGAAGATCTGTTCGAATATGAAGGTTGCAAAGTGGGTCGAGGCACCTACGGGCACGTTTATAAAGCTAAGCGCAAAGACGGGTAAGATAACCGTGAACGTTATTGTGTATGCTGACATAAAACTGACCGCGGGATGCATTTTGTGAACACACGCCTCGGTTATGTGCTGAACGGGGCGTTCGATTTGAAGCTCCCCGAAGCGATAGCCCGTGTCTCTGTGTTTTTGTTTTCATGTAACGCACTCACTCACCAACGGTCCCCCCCACCACCTCCGTCCCCAACCTCAGAGCTCCCCCCTTTCCTCCTCCTCCTCCTCCCCAACACCCCCAAACAACAATGTAAAGCCGCGGTGCTGTTTATTTTCTGACAAGTGTCCTGTCGGCGGTCGCAGCAAAGGTAGCTTCTATCGTATTCTATCGTCACTTCGCGCAATAGTGACACCTGAGCGGCTTTTCTTGGCCCCGTTTTCAGCATCGTGGAGTGCCAAACTTTTTTTCTCCCTCTTTCTGACACACATTGTTTTCTCTCTGCCATTTGCTGCTTACACTTACTGACAAGCATATGACAGCGTGTGACCACGATGTATATATCAGCAACAGAAAGCAGGACAGATATGTTCTCACATTTCTGCTCTGCTGTGCCAACGGTGTCAATGTTCCTTATGCAAACTGGCAAAATCCCAGTCCAAAAAAGTGGCAGAATCTGGCCAGTGCGCTTCGTATTTGAATACTACAAGTTTCATTTGTACGATAGCCAAAAGGTTAATCACTCTGATCTAAAAATTACATTCAAGAAAAGCAGCGTTAACCAAGGGCACAGTGCATTAAGAGCTGATTTTGCTGCCCCCGTCTTCCAAATGCTTTGTCATAAAGTTTTCTCGAAATCTGAGATGGAGAAACTAATTTTAAGCATTAGATGAACTTATTATACAGATGGCCCAATTTGACTTCTTCCCATGTATTACTCGTTTTAGAATAGAATAGAGTAGAATGCCTTTATTGTCACCATACAGTTGTACAGTGAGATAAAGAGCATGTATAAAAATGTACAAATATACAATCCGGTGTAAGAAGAAAAAAGTAAATATGTAAATAAATTGTTTTTTCCAGTCATGGCAGATGGCTGTCTCTCCTTGAGCCTGGTTCTGGTTTCTTCCTGTTAAAAGGGAGTTTTTCCCCCACTTTTTGCTCAAAGGGGGTCATTTGATTTTTGGGTATTTTTTCTATATTACTGTGGGGTCTTTAATCTTACAATATAAAACATCTTGGGGTGACTGATGTTGTGATTTGGCGCTATGGAATGGAATGGAATTGTCAGTGTTGTTATAGCAAAGCTAAACACTGTTTTATTACCAGTAGGAACAGTATCACTCCAATTAGATCCAACCTAAAAGGAGTGTCACAGGGAACAGCTAGCTTTTCCAGATTTATAATAGCCATTATCAAGTCAATATTCATAACTGGTTAAGAATACACATAAAACAGTTGTTTTTTGTTCATGTTTGTATAGCTATGGTTATAAAATGTCTGCACCTCCATGCACTTGTATTTTAAATATATTTTGTATTTTTCCAAAGAGATTAAAAAACATGAAATAAAGTTAAAGCTTTATTAGCTTTATTTCTTTCAACGTTTTGTCTGTATTGCTGTGATAATGCTAATGTGGCCATAACCTCTATAGACAACTCAAATAATACAATTATTATTAACATTTTAAAATCTTTGTAATAGAATCAAATTAAAATTTACCCAAGCTGTTAAAGAAGGCCTTTTCTTCTTCACGTACTTTGAGAATTGATGTATTAAAAACTTTTACAATCACTCAGTGTCTTTAAAATCTGAAACAGTTTAGGTTTGTAGATCAGTCAGTTAGACTGTTTCTTCCTCACTGTGTTTGTTAATATTGCAATATTGTAACTTTATCAGCAGTGTAGATATGTTGGATTTAAACAAAGTGAGCCTAAAAGCAATGTTAAGCTACTTGACTCTAGTTTAGCCAATAGTTCGATGGAGTAACATAAAGTAGACAATTAACCACTGGTATTGCTTTAGTTAGTGGGCCGAGTTCATGTAAAACTAAGGGGGCATTAGTGCTTTCCAAACTATAAACTCAATAATAAATTCTTTCATCTTTAATAAAATGATCAGTGTTGCTGCTTTGTCAGGTGTAACAATTAAGTTTAACATCCAGACATCCATGAAAACAGAATTTATTACATTTAACGGAGTTAGAAGTTAGCAGGAAGTTAGCTTGCTAGTTTCCACGTAAACATGATATAGCATGTTCTGAATGAGAGATTTCTGAAAAAAATAAAACTTACAGCTCTGCCATCACTTCCAACATAAATGAAGACAAAACTAAACAGCAGTGACTTTTGTAGGGTTAGTGAAGTTGGGCTAGCTGGTAATGATGTGCTACGCAATCGCTAGCAACACAGCTATGTTAGCATTATGTAAATACAGTGAAGCTGGAGGATGGATGCTAACTTTTTTCCACCTAATAGCATCCTGCCAAACAATCGCATGGCAGGATGCTATAAACAGACCAAACTTCAGTCAGGAGAACAACTGCGATAATCCATCCACAATATGAGGTTAGTCATTAATATACTGCAACAACATGGGAATAGAGCAGCTGCGAGAGAATTCCGCACTAATGAATCAATGGTACGGAAGTGGAGGAAGCAAGAAGAATGAGTTGAGTAAAATTTGACGGTTTAGTTTTGCTTAATGCGCCTTATAATCCGGTGCGCCTTATGTATGAAAACAGACACGTTCATTGACAGTGTGCTTTATAATCCAGTCCGCCATAAGGTCTGAAAAATAAATGTATCCAGGCCCAAGACGGGAACTTAAAATACTGAATGTGGTCGTTGTTTCTGTTCTTGACAGAGCTGTCGTCATTCAGAAATTTGACAGACAGTTGGATTTGACCCTCAGAGGATGAAAGGCCCTGAGAATAAAGAGCGTTATAAATTCCCAGAAATGTGAACCTGTTAATGCTTAGCAAAGCCTCCTTTTCCCAGTACCCAAAATGTTACTCATGACTTACCCCAGTTTTGCAGCAGAATTTAAAGTAATGGATAATTTTCATTGTTTGCTGCTTTCTCAACTTAAGAAAGCTTAAGGAGCCTAAGGGGCCTTGTTGTCATGTGAAAATGCTGTGTCTTGGAAGTATAAAGATCCAGTTTTGCTTTTTTTACAAGTGGAACACGTCCCACCAACAGCTCAGTGTGTCTTAATAACTACATTATAGATAGTTATATCAGTGATGGATGCATGTTTTTACAGTGCCATAAAGTTAGTCCTGGCAGGAATTCATGGTGCATGTATGGGTCAGGAAGTCATTGAAATTTCTTTTAACCGTGACTGTTGGATAAAGAGCATAAAAAGCAAAGTTTTGTTCATTTCTTTATAGCTATTTTTAGTGCTTTATCTGTCTTGCTTCTGGTCAGCTCCTGTGAGTTGTACCAGTGGGTTCATTACAAGTATCCTGTATGGCTTTTGAGAACAGACCACTAGTTGGTACAATCTGTTGTGGGTGTACTGTGACAATGTTCTATGAAATCACAGCAGTTCAGGTCCAAAGAAACCTTTGTTCAGACATTACCAGTGCTGATTTTCTCTGACTTGTGTATGTGTGTATTTTAAGGGTGTTATTATCTGCTAAGAGCCAGTCACCAGGGCACCAGACCGCAGCTCCAAATTTTGAGGAAGACGTGAACCGTAGAGACATTATGGCAGAGGCAGACGGAGCTGGCTCACGCACACCATCACAAGATCTGTGCGCTGGCCTGAAGGGGCCTGAGCAGATAAGCCAACACTCGCCCTGTGGGTGTTGTGGGGCAATGTATCGCCGATTTGAAAAGGATTGATAGTCAGTGGTGTGTCTCCTCAGAGTGCTCTGGGCCTGCTTCATAGAAACCAAAAGAACAATCACTTCAGGGATTGTTATGAATATAATAAAATATTACAGTTTGCATATTCTCAAAAAAGTCATTAAAAATAGAATGTAGTGATTTTTCAGATCACATTGAATTCAGAATCCAGCATAGAATTATGATATTTACACGGAGACATTTTGCTCTTTCATGAAGAAAATGTTCATTTTTAATTTGATGGATGTGTCTCACAAAATTACTGTATGGGCCAAGGAGCTCCAGAGATCACTGTCTGTGAACATAGTCCGCCGTGCAATCTAGACATACAGGTTAAAGGTCTGTCATACAAAAATGTATCCATATGTGAACATGGTGCAGAAATGCAAATAATAGTGAGTGTAAAACTGTGACCCTTTCTTTGACTGTCTACGGTAGATCTGACAGTGCCTGTTTGGGCTGTGAATAACTGATATTTATTGAAGTTACTGCTGATGTGCCACATGGCTTAAACCCTCCTGCTTTGGAGATGATGCATATACTGTATGGATATATGCGCATATATTTAAGACACTCAGAAAAAAGACAACGACCAACTTGGAGAAACAACCACAACACCGACCAGTTACCATGGATAACACTGAGTAGGGTGTCTCATTAGTAACGTCTAGCAGGCAGATCATGAGGGACACACCCAAGTTTTGTTTTGTTTTTTTAAACTCTCGATCAAACGTTTTTTAGAATTAAATTTTTTTGTCAAATTGCCAAATACACTCGATAGTTACAGTTACTTTTGCTTATCAAGTCAACACAAATGTTTCAGTTAGGACAGAAAAAAGCATGTGGAATAATTTAGCTAACAGGGGTGGGGTTACAAAAAACTATACAGCATAGTATTGCAATATTTTGTATGGCAATAATCTATTAAATAGGGATGCCAAATATCAGTGTTATGAATGAATTAAAATACTCGGGGAGTACTTCAAAGAAGAGGTTTCATCTCACGCACAACCATCCAATTTAATGTAAGTTTGTTTGACTAACGTTACGTTACATTAAATTGGCTCAACTGAAAAACCATCAGACACTGGACACAGTTATTCAGAGCAAGCCAATGGCTCAGTCACACACATGCTAGAACAAAAATGGTGGCTTTTTTCACAATGTGATAACTCACTTGTCATTGTTGAAAGATACAACAAAATTTCATTTGGTGACCAGCAACCAATGGTAATGGTTTTCCAAAGCTTGAGTTTGTTGCACCTTTACCGCCACTTTTGAATAGATTGTGACATTGACAGTTTTTTGAAGTCATAATTTGCACTTTAAATGTCGATAATGTTATTAATAAGGTTACAAATAACAATAGTCTTGTATTGTGAGTGAAGTGTTGTAATAATATTGTATTTTGGGATATCTGGTAATTCTCACCTCTATTAGCAAACATTCATAATTAGTACTGCAAGCATGGAGGGCACTATGGGCACTACATAGACTACAGAAGACGCACACAGTAGAAATAAACACTATATATGTTAATAGTGTAATGTGTTTAAGTGGGGCTTCCTTAATCTATAAAACAGTGAACCTGTTTCATAATCACTTTCATCTTCTGACATAAAATTGAAATTTCAAGCATATAGATTTGGGTTTACAGTGTTTGGATCCATCTTTATATGTCAAGCTCTGTAAGTTTGTCCTGGTTTGCATTACGGAGTGGATAAACTGTTTTATTGAGTAAATTGATTATATTAATGTGCAATTTTTTTTATAGACTAAAGGATTAAATGTTTGAGCTGTTTTGAGCATCTGTGCAGCTTAATTAGTATTAGAGATGTGTGCCTGAGAGCTCCAGTTAATCCGTGACCATCTCCAATGCAAATTAGGCTGAAAAGTGTTTGATATTACCACCATGAGGACCTCTTTGATCTGTGCAGGCTGCTCACTGAATGAAGTTGTTATTGGACACTGTCCACTGAGTGTGTTTACATTTTAATCATGCCTCTTTGCTTATTGTAAACAGACTTATGAATCCTTTTAGCCCTTATTTTCTCCACTGCTCTGTGTTCAGGCTGGGCTTCCTTAACCGGAACTCTGCTTATCTCAAATAATCAATATTGGTCTGCTGAAAGTGCTCGGCCCTGCGGGCTCACATTTCACTTATTAACTGATTTTCATGCTCAAATTTGATGCACAACGGCAAATGACTACCTTGCAAAAAGAGGAAAATTGCCAACTGAGAGCTTTGGAAGTGTCAGTGTGTAGTTTGAGTTTTCGTCCCTGCATCAAGGGGAATTTCACTGGGGGCACTTATCCAGACCTAGGGAGCACTCATGCAGGGAACTAATGGATCTTTGCTGCCAAAAGCTATCACTAATAACATGGATTCCTCTATGGCAGTTGTGGAACTTGAACCACAGGATGTTTTTTATGCCCTCTGCTGTCCTCATCCTCCTTGCAAAACACCTCCTTTACTAATCAAACCCTCAAAAAGCCTTTTTGTTGGCCATCTTCTAATATTCTTCATTTTCTCTTTTTCTCACCACAGGAAAGATGAGAAGGAGTATGCACTGAAACAAATAGAAGGCACTGGAATATCAATGTCTGCCTGCAGGGAAATTGCTGTAAGTTACCGTTTTCATTACTAAGGCCTTACATGACCATGTTGTTCTCAGGCTCTTCAACCTCTTAACACCCACTAAGTCATTGCTTAGTATAAATGTTATGTCAAGGATATTTTTGTTTTAGCTACTTGCTAAATAGGCTAATTTTCAGAAACTAGAAGATGTTACATTTCGCATGGAGTTCAATACATTCATTTTGGCAACACGATTGTTATGCCAAGACTGTGTCCGTTTGGTCTACCTTACAATATAAAATGCCTTGAGGCGACTGTTGTTGTGATTTGGCGCTATATAAATAAAATTGAATTGGTTAATCCAAACAGACGTCCATTTTTATCATAGACGAAACTTGTGAAAAACCCTAACCCTAAATGGGTTGCCAGCGACCTGGTAGATGTCGAGATGACTTCATTTGCTGCAGAGATAAACATCAGCAAATATCACAAAACCCTGTGAAGACTTACCCAATATTTTCAAGCAGACTCTTTAGTCTGGATGTTTCTTTTAGCATTATATATAGAATAGTATCAGAGTTTGTCCAAGATGAGGATTTTAAGTGATTGCTTTGAAGTTCCTAAAGGGAGAACAGACAGTAAGAACTGGTAACCATTTTGGTCAGAAGATAGAGAGATACATGCTCCTTTGTAGTTTTGATTCTAGTTCCCTACAAACAACAGGTACAGTCTGCTACTAAAACACAGAGTAAAGTTAGTAAAGGGTCAACCCGCGGCTGCTAAAATTAAAATGAATGTAGCGTTGTTTTGCTTCATGTCTGTTGAATGAAACTTGGCAGAGATGCAGCTCAGTATATTCAGAACAGATTCATTATAATCAGAATCGCTGACAGATTTAGTAAATTTTAAAAAGGTCAAAGAAATAAAGTAAAGTATTTTATCTGAAAAGTCTCCTGAGTTGTTCTAATCCATACAGCCCAAAGATGGTCATATTGATCATTTCGTTTTGAAGCTGTTAATGAACTGGGGCATGTTTTTCAAGTAGAAAGGAAACGTAATAGAATATAGTTCAAGTGGGTAAGTGATGACATTGATGCTAGCACTGGCACTGTTTCCACAAATGTACTGCTTGCACACATAAAACCATGAGAAGCATTTTCTCTTCTCATAAAGAATGTTTTTAACACTTCATTAGATCTATTTAACAGTGGTTTTCACCCTTTTACTTGTGAAGTAAACTTAAAATGGCAAAGTTTCAGTAGATAAAGTATCGTATTATATTTAACGGGTCAGACTGATGCTGTAACTACCTGTGGTTTGTACACCTTAATATATCTTGTACAATTTAAAAAGGTGCAGAATTGATTAATTTAAGTTTTTATCGACTTGATTTTCTACAGCTTACTCAAGGATTTTTATTCTTATCTTATTTTCTCCTCACTGCCATGCCACTGATAAAGAGGCCATGTGCAGAATAATATTTTACTGAATATAATAAATGCTTTTTTATCCCTCAGCAGTAAAAGGTTGATGGGTTATTGTGGTCACCCTGCGGCAGTTTGTGAATGTGATAACTCAAGATTGAAGCAACATAGACGTTTCAAATTTATACCATAGGTGTATCTACTCTCCACCACATGATCACCACGATCATGATCAAGGCTGCAATAGAAAAACATCAGTGTTGCCTGTAAGAAGTAAAAAGAAAACAACTTGTACCTTCTTATCAAAAATTTTCTAACTCATTGTCAGATTCTCTTCCCCCCATCATGTGAGCAATATGGGCGTGCCACTCTCTCAGTCTTAAAAAGAAGCTGCAGTGTACATTTACTGAATGACAAAATGTCACTTGGATAGTTTACAATATTTCTGCATAAAGCTTCACACAATAGACGTGTTTATTTATTTTTATAATCACTTTGTAAGATTCGGTAGCCAGCTGTCACGTTTGACTCTGTCAGGTGAGTAGAGGGGACGTCGTGTTGGTTGAGTGCATGTCAGTATGTCACTTAGCAAGTCCTGCCGATAGACACAGAATGTGGCCAGACAGGCTGGTGAGCTGTTATGTAAATGTCTCTGGTTTCATGTATAACATGGTCAGCTGGAGGCGAGCTGAGCACTGTATATTGTAAACACAGTAAATGACTCTGCACCTGCATATCCATCAGTAATGACCAAACTCAGTGTAGTTTCCATGCCCCTTTGCCACCCAGTAACATTTAAACTCACTCAACAACGTGTTGCATGTTCTCAGTTCCTCTTTTTGCCTGTGATGTTCTGGGTAGTGTGTACATTTTTTACAAAGAAAACTGATATAACACTACACTAAATGAAAGTGAGATTTCTACTAAGACATGTCGACTGTACATAAAAGCTCAAAAAGTCCACTTGATTTAAATAACGTGCAGTATTATTACACTGAGCTTTTATTTAAAAAAAAAAAAAAAAAAAGCTTGGACACGCAGCAAAGGGCTGCGGGGTGGATTCGAACCCAGGACAGCAGCTTTCAGCCGTATAGTATGTGGTTTTCACTCTTTGGCGTGGGGATTTTGTAGACCTTGGTTCCACTGCATTTTACTCATCTGTCAACATAGAACAGGTTTTACTGTATATCTACTGGATATACAGTCTTCTGAAAAAATAGAGTGAGATTATTTTAAAAATGAATGGTTCTTTTTCCCAGATGCGTGTCACGGGTTCCCGGCGCAAGCCGTGTGAATTTAACAAAGGACCCAAGATGCGGATATGCAGTGAAGTGAGAGGGCTTTATTGACACAGAACCCGAGTGACAACAAACAAAAGGAGAGTGTGGCGAAAAACCGAACTTAGACATAAACTACACTGGGAAAACTAAAACCTAAACAACAAACCTGAACACGAGAGAAAGCAACTTGCAGGGAGAATTCACAATAAACAAGAACACAGAATATTATAAAGAAACGCAAAACATTGAGTCGTCAGACTCAGGACCATGACAATGCGCTTGCTCTTAGTTTTTCAAGGTAGTTAGCAGATGGTCTCTGCCCTATACTGTGTTCCTAGACTATTTAAAAGTAGAATGGGAGGTAGAGCTTTCAGCTTTCTGGCCCCTCTTCTGTGGAACCAGCTTCCAGTTTGTATTCAGTACACTGGAACCCTCTCTACTTTTAAGATTTGGCCTAGAACTTTCTTCTTTGATTAAGTATATAGTTACGGTTGGATCAGATGACCCTGAATCCTCCTTTAGTATTTTGGAGAACTTCCTGCGTTAATTAGCCTCTGTCAGATTTTTGATATACAGTAAAACATCTCTGGCTACATGAATGTGTTGAAGCAGTGAGTGTCAAAAATTTGCTGTACTGGCATTACTCCACAATGTCACCTGTGCAAGTTAAAGTAGTTACTAATCTTTGTCATTTTGGAAACTGCTGTAGAGCTTTTATATAGAACTTAAACCCTCTCATACTGGTTTAAGGATTATGGTGCCATCCTGGTGTCATCTTCCTGGCACTGGCACTGATTTTTTAGAAAAAAAAGACAGAAGGACAGCCATGCAACAGATATGAAAAAGAAAAAGTACCTAGAAAAAGTAAAATAAGTTTTTTTTTTAGGTGATCTAGCGGTAGCTGTCTATTGATGACTGTCTGCAGCTTTGGTTGGTTGTCGGTGGGTTGGATATGTAGAGGTCTGTGACCTAAATCCTACTGTGGAGGCTTCTCTTTCTGTGTCCTCAACTATTTATCAGTTTTTTATCATTTATTTGCCCTATATGTATTGTCCTCTTCAGTAGTAAAAACTGCTTTTAAAAATATTCTTTCTTAAATATACCTCTAAAAATACCCCTAAAATATATTTTAGGTGTTCCAACCAGCAATGAAGAATTTTTGGTCCTTTGCTAACCTTAACATCTGTAGAACATTAGAAGTGATCAAGAAACCTGACCACCATTATCAGTCCAGTACCCTTAAACCCCTGTAGAGGAGGAGATCTATTAGAATTAGAAATTTTCATATGCTCAATTTGACTATATATATATTTCCAAATCATAATTATTGCACGTGGGTGTATGAATTTTCCAGCTGCGGACATGGCCTCAGATTTGGAGGTACTGATTCTCTTTCATACTCAGCTGCGAACCGCTACAGTGCGAGCTGGAGGCCGTCACCCGATGAAGCCAACAGAACCATATAATTTGCAAAAAGCAGAGATGAGATTCTGAGCCCACCCGAGTGGAAGCCTTTCGCCACTCGGCTACGCCTAGAAATTCTGTCCATAAAAATTACGAACAGAATCGCTGACAAAGGGCAGCCCTGGCAGAGCCCATCTCCCACTGGGAACAAGTCCGACTTGTTGCTGGCTGTGCAGACCAAGCTCTTGCAACGGTTGTATAAGGATTGAATGGCCTGTAGCAATGGGCCAAACACCCCACACGCCCAAAGCACTTCCCGCAGGACACTTCGAGGGACACGGTTGAATACCTTCTCCAAGTCGAAAACACATGTAGACTGGTTGGGCAAACTCCCAGGTACCCTCGAGAGGATAAAGAGCTGGTCCAGTGTTCCACAACCGTGACGGAAACCGTATTGTTACTCCTGTATCTGAGGGTCTACTAACAGACGGACTCTCCTTTCAAGGACCCTGGCATAGACTTTCCCAGGGAGGCTGAGCCATAAATTAAACTTAAATTATCACACATGTAATTTGTCATTTTGAAAAATTTGAAGCACATACAATTTTGTAAAATTATGGACTGAATATGGTGAACTGTGGTTTTTGGGGACTATTGATGGAAGAAAAAGAAGACCTGTTCAAGAGACAGCCTTCAGCACGGCACAGAAACATGCAATATTTGAGGCTATGGTGATCTTGTTCCTTACTGTTTGAGTACTGTATGTGTAAGTGGTTTACTGGCAATCTGGTGGATGATAAAAAATTAAGACCTACTTATTTTAAGACTGCACAAGCTCTCTTGGTAGAGCAGGTCCCAGTTGTTAAGTTCTGATTTTACATTTTCAGGGTCCCTTGTTTTTTTAGATAGTTTGGTTATGCAAAAGCCAGTTGTATTTCTCTCTGTCTGTCCTCTCACAGCTTGTCAGTTTCTGCCTTTCAGCAGGTGTCAGATTGCATGCCTGCTGAACAATCTCTCTTTCTGGTCCTGATTGTAGTTTTGTGCTAAACAGGGTGTGGAGCAGTGCGTCACATCCTTGGAATAGTCAAATTGCGATTTTGATGCGTAGTGATGATTGATGAGTCACACCTCTCTGGTCAACAATTCACATTGACGTGCGTGAAACGAGTCTTGTTAGAAATTTGGTTGGACCATTCTTTTTACTTGCAGAACTGGCTGCTCACGGAGATCTGACTGGGTGTCATGTTTCATTCACAAGTGGAGCTTAGTGGGTTAAAAGGATACAGTTGTGTTGCTTTGTCTTTCAAGCTTTGGAAGAACAATCATCCCTTTCATAATTACTCCTCCTCTGATGATAAAATTGCTCTGTTTTTGATATCTGGAAAATTAAAAATAGGATATATCCTTTTGTCACAGCATTCTTTTCCAGAATAATCAGATCAGACCATAACAGTCTCTGTCTCCTGGGGCGAAATATTGCTAGGCTGCCTTTGCTTTTCTTACAGTTGTAATGATTAATTTTAACAAGTAATTATTTTCCAACATTTTCTACAATAGTTCTGTGCTGCAGTGAACAGTTTTGGAAAACTGAACGTTAGGGTTTTGAAAGAGTTCAAGAGCGTGGACTATGAAACTTGGCTGGTTGTTTGTTCAGTGGATTTAAACCATTACAAGTATTATGCAAATGATCTGTGTGTTTTGCACTTGTACTTCAGATCTCTTTAATTCGAGGGGAGAAATCTTTAAAGTGATTAAAGGGGCGATCAGACAAAAACTGACACAGTGTCTTTGGGTGGTTAGTTTAAGAATGTTGTCTTTGGAATGGGTATAATAGGCATTCTGTTATTTTTAGCTCATCTGGCCAAATACCAATGAGCTTATGCTATAGACACACTTTCATTCTTTTACCTGTCGTCTCTCTGTCGGTTAATCCACTATTCAAACGCATTGCTACTCCTCCTTAAACATTGGTTATCATTTTGGGAAACTTGCACACAGTGACCAACTAATGGGTTGTACTCCAATCTACTTTTAACATTTAACTTTTTAATCAAATATTAATTATTGCATTTTTAGAATGTGAGGGTCTTTTGTCAAAGCAAAGTTGTTTGTCAATGCCAGAGTAACTGCTGTATTGAGGCTATACTTGCCATATATTGATGCATGGTTAATTTTGTTGTGACGGGCCTTTTTCTTTAAATCCAAACCACATAGAATAAACACTCACTGGAGAGTACAGAGTTCTCAAATGGGACATGAACCATTGTCCACTGTCCAGAAATATTATTTTTTGTAATTTGTTTGAACATTGTGTAGCTCTCTAAACACAACTTTTCACAATTCAGTAAAATGTCAGTGAAGAAGAGCCTTCTCCTTATTGAAACAACAGCTTGGTTACCATACAGATGTCTGGTAGGCCTTTGATCAATGGAAAATCACTGAGTGGGTAAATACAAAAAGTCTTTGTTCAAACCAAATTTAGATGGTCATCCAATTTTGGTGAACCTATGTAAATTGTAGCCTCAGTTTCCTGTTCTTAGCTGACAGGAGTGAAACCAGTGTGGCTCCCTAATTGTATAGTCCATCTGCTTCAAGTGCTGTTTGTCATTCCGAGATACTCTTCCACATACCTCAGTTGTAACAAATGGTTATTTGAGTTACTGTTCCCAGCTTATCAGTTTGAAGTAGTCTGGCTGTTCTCTGATCTCTGGCATAAACTGCTGCTCAGGGGATTGTCACGGTCCTGGGTCATTTGGACCCAGCATTTTCAGTTTTTACATTCCTTTGTATTATGGTTTTTATTCTGATCCTTTTGTTATGCTTTGTTTATTAGTATTATTCTATGTTCTTTGTGAGGGGTTAGTTCTTGGGTTGTGTCTTGTGTCTAGTATAGGTTCACTTCAGTGTCAAGTCTGTGTCTGTTTCTTGTTTCCTGTTTTATTGTGAAAGGCTGTGCCTCATGTCAGTGTGTCTAGCTTTGCTCCCCGTGTCTCATTAGCCCAAACCCTCTCAGTTGTGTCTCCCTCCTGTTTCTCATTCCTTGATGACTCCCTCAGTGTATCTAAGCCCAGTGTGTCCTTGTGTCAGTGTCGCGTCGTTAATGTCTACTCACCCTCAGTCTATGCTCTGTGTTTTGGTCCCTGATCATCTGCCTGTTAGTTTATACTTTCCCAGTATAGTTTGTCCCCTGTTCAATCTGCAACCTGCAAAAGCTGTTTACTTTGAGTTCAACTTCGCCTAACTGAATCCTGCTTTTTGGGTCCTTCCTCCCTGCCTGCCGGTACACAGCCATGACAGAACAACGCGACCATTACCTGGACCCAGCGGATTCATCCCGGGAGTGTGATCTGTCCCGCATCCACAGCCTGGTCAAGTGGATTTCCCACACTAAGGACGCTAAGGCAATGGCAGTTGGGATTAACGCTATCGAAGCGATCCTGGAGGGAAATCCTCATCTGCGTCCACTAAAGGGATTTATGGGCTTGACGGACCAGCTGCACGAAGCCCAGGAGCTTTTGCCCGCTCCCGGTATTCTGTCCCAAAGCCCCCACAGCAGCAGCAGCGGTGCACGGAGCTTTCCACTACACACCGGCGACTGCCATTTGAGAGGGGAATCTCAATACGGCTGCCACGGAATTCCTCCTCGTGCCATTCTGAGCCTAGCTCACCGGCCTCCTTCCTGGCAGCAATATGGTCAGAGGAGGAGGAGCAAGCCTTCATCGCTCCACCATCACCAGTTTCCTCCGTTACCTCTGTTCCCTCATCAGGGAGGAAACGTCGTTCACCCCGCTGGCACCCCCTAACTCAGCCAGATTCTGGGACTTCTGAGCAGCCGGCTGGGGTGAGTGACAAAAACGCGTCCTCTATCCCATCCGAGGGGGGCGGTTTCATCTTAGGAGACACAAATAACTCTGTTCATGCTCTTGTAGAGTCTAGAACTAAAACAAATAAACTGACGAGTAACTCAGTGACTAAAAATTCAATTAAAAAACTGTGCTTGTTGCTGCCAAGCTTGCATTTCCAGAGACTACTGAGCTAGTGCAGCCCACTCCTCTCTCCGCTGGCAGCTTAGCTGAGCTGCCTCTGCCTCCTGTTTCTGCTTGGAGCCCAGGCAAACTCAGCCAGCCTGCAAAATACTGTTGTTTATCTGTTCACTCAGAACAGAAGCTTCTGAGACAGGCTGTTTCCTCTAAGCTCTTCCAGCCACCATGCTTCAGAGACTCAGGAGGACCTACGCCATCCCTATCTTCACTTAGACCTCAACCACCACCAGCCACTCAGCCATTCCCCACCACTATGCAGGGAGAAAATCTCATTCCTACCCAGGGTGTTTTCCATAACATAGCTGTCTTAGGGGCAGTTAGCCACTCCAGGGCCTCACCAGAGGCTAGGTCTCAGTCCCCAGCAGACTCTGGACCCCTGGAGATTGAGCAGCTCCCTAAGAACTGCTCCGTGCCAGCGCTGCCTGGGCAGAGCCAGTGCCCAGTGCAGCTTCAGTTACAGGTGTCCCTGCCAGAGGTGTTTGGGCCTGCTGGTTCTGTGTTGTCCCTGCCAGAGGCCCCCGTGCCTGCTGGTTCTGCTCTGTGTTTGCCAGAGGCCCGTGCGCCTGCTGGTTCTGTGTTGTCCCTGCCAGAGGCCCCCGTGCCTGCTGGTTCAGCCCTGTGTGTGCCAGGGACCCTGGTGCCCGCTGGTTCTGTGACTGTTTTCGCTGGGGGGCCCGAGGAGCCCGTCCAGCAACCTTCCTCGTCAGCTGGGGGGCCCGAGGAGCCCGTCCAGCCACCAGCTGCTCCACCACCTGCAACATCCACGCCTGCAGCAGCAGTTTCATCCACGCCTGCAGCAGCAGTTTCATCCACGCCTGCAGCAGCAGTTTCATCCACGCCTGCAGCAGCAGTTTCATCAGCTTCAGCGTCGCCTGGTCCAGCCTCCACATCAGCCTCACCTGCATCAGCTTCAGCTTTGCCTGGTGCAGCCTCTGCTTCAGCTTCTGTCTCTACCTCATCTGGCCCAGCCTCTGCCTCGCCTGGTGCTGCGGGGGCCACGCCGTCCTCAGGTCCCCAACTGCCACCTCAGTGTTGCCGGCCACTTTCCAGGCCTTTGGTCGGACGTCATCAGCGTAGAGGGCGGCACCCTGAACGAGGCCGTCGCTGCCACAGCCTTTGGCGTGGCCGGTCTCCGGACCTGCGCTGCCACCGCCGCCACTGCCTTCCACGTGGCCGGCCTCCGGACCTGTTCTGTCACCTTCGCCACTGCCTTCTGCATGGCCACTTCCCGGATTTGATCCACCGGTGCCTCTACCGTTGCCGTCCGCGCGGTCGGCCCCCAGAATTGTTTCATCGTCGCCGCCGCTGCCGTCCGCATGGTCCGCCCCCTGAACTTTCTTGTGGATTCGTGATGGATCTGGTTCTGTGTTGAACTGTTTTCTTGTTTATGAAATGCTCTGGACTCATGCTCCTTGTTTTCTTCCCTCACGCTCAATTTGAACTTAAGCAGGTCTTCTTCATTATGTCCACATGCACCGAGCTGCTGCAATGGGATGATTAGATAGTTGTGTTAACTACCAGTTGAAGAGGCATACCTAATAAATTGGCTGGTGAGTGTCTATTTTTCCAACAGAATTCTCTTAACAGTTTTTGTTTAACTTTGTGTACATCATACCAATCATTTTTCCATCTTTGCATTTTTTGCTCTGTAATACAACAACATTGACAATACTTTTTACCAGGCAGTAGACTTAAAGTTCAAAGGGTATAATAGGAAGTATAACAGAAATGATTGCTTGGCTGTTAGTTCTCTAGCTGTTTGTGTCTGCAAAAGGGTATAATCAAGGGTTTAGTGGGGAGGTTCCTCTGCTTAACACTAAACAGTGGGAAAAACATTAAGAGCACAGTGAAACTCAATCAGCAGCATTGTTGTATGGAGCGTAGTGTCACATTCACTCTGTACAGAAGTGAGTGTAGCTCTTTCTTGAATTCTCTGGCATTCAAGTACCCCAAAAGTATACAAACCTGTCAATTATCGTTTTCTACACTTATGTTAATGTTATTAAATTGTTAGTATGTCAGAAGGTTCACAGAATAATGCTAATGCACACAGTTTCTGTTTGTTATCAAGCCTTTTTTAAGCCATGCAACAAAATGTATTGAAACAACCTTCTTACCAGAAGATTTATATTGAGTTGTCCACAAGTTTGATCAGATCTTATGTATTTATTTTTTGTGGTTATCTGAATAATAGTGCAGTCATATGGTCTAACGTAGGTAGATGTTAGACTGTAGACTGTAAGTAGTAGGATGTAAGTTACATTTATTTCTCAGCAGGACAAGCCTCACATCACTTGTCTACTAAATGTTGCACCATAAATTTGTCTTGCTTAAAATATTTGAGAGTTTCCCAGCAGAACAAAGGGGTCTTTGTGCCTTCCAACCCACCACCTCGCTTGGTTTAGCAAATGGTGCACTTCATTAACTAGCACGCTGCATGAAGTTGAATTGAGACAGGAAGGGAGGAGAGAGCTTGGCTTAGCTGCAAAATGTTTTTGGTTTTGGAGCAATAATGAGCATGATCTTTTTGGTCTTTTCATGTCGATGTAAAGTTTTGGATTGGATTGTTTCGACTGGTTGAATTTATCCTCAGAAAAATATTATACAGTTAGGTTTGCTTCGTTTGAAATCCACTGTGACATTTTAGCTCATTTGTAAATCAGATTAAAAATATTCTCTATTGTAAAGTTTATATAGCTAGAGTGAAACATCTTACAGCTGTTCGTGCTCTCTGTGCTATGATAGCAGCTGGTGTGCTTCTGTTGCTGTGTGGTATAAACGGTATACAGTACAGCCTCTGTCAATTCAAAGGTTTTACAGATCATGACATTATTAAAATTAGGTACCTATAACCTCAGATGAACAACTGAACGTGGCAGATTACATGGTGTAATTTTGTGTTTAACAAAAATTCTTCCCTGGTAAGTCTGCTGCCCCAGTGACCTGCCCCAGATAAGTGGAAGGAAATGGATAGATGGACAGAAATTAAGACAAAATGCAGAAGTAGAACACCCTTACTGCTTCCACAGGAATTAAGAAAATAAAAGCAACCATGTTCTGTTAATCAAATGCACTTGATTAACTGAATCTCCGCATGAGCGCCTATATAAAAGCAGAAGTTTTAGCAGTTTGCAGTTTTGGAGAATTCAGGTGTGTGCTAATACGATTGGAAGCAGGAAAGACAGACATGATGCAGCTGTTGTTGTGCATCATTCTTGGAAGCATTATAAAGCCATTCCCAAACAACAGGAAGTCCATCATTCTGCACTGAGAAAGATCATTCACACATCAAAAACACTCAAGACAATTACCAATCTTCTCAAAAGTAGTCATCCCAGAAAAGTCACCCGAGTGCTGGACTGTGCAAAGCTCATGAAACGGCAATAATTGGTGGTATTTGTCATGTGTAATATATGTTTTATTGTTCATCACAGGTTCTGTTTATTTTGGTAAGAACTAGAGCCGGTTTTATTATGTCCTAATGTTACAGAGGGTGAATTTACTTACCATTACCGTACAAAGGAACTGAATTAATTGACTGTACATATAGGATCCAACTTTGCCAGTTTGGATTGGATCGATATCCGATTCAGTTATTAGTTTAGAACTTCCCTTACTTCCCCTGGAGTAGTAGAGCAGGGCGATATGGCCAAAAATATTTATCACGATATATATTTGAAAATTTGCGATAACGATAGAACTGACGATATAATTGATGCGAGACAAAATACAACTCCACAACATTACTAGCGCAAAAAGACAACCTTCCATTTATTTTCACTTAAACAAGAAGCTGGTTTTTATGTACATTAAAGCTTTATAAAAATGTAACAGTGCAAATGCAAATTCCTTGCTGAAAGTTTAACCAAAAGGCATTTCCAGTAGAAATGGGCTGACATATCCTGAGCATAACCATGTATAATATCCACTGAAGTTAAAAAGAGGTGCTTTGCAACATTAAACTGCAGTGTGCAGTACGTGTTTTTCGGACCATAAGGTGCACGGGATTATAAGGCACATTAAGCGAAACAAAGCAGTCACATAAATCAAACTTTATTAAACTCATTCTTCTTGCTTCCTCCACTTCTGTACCATTGATTCATTAATGTTGAATTCTCTGGCAGCTGCTCTATTCCCATGTTGTTGCAGTATATTAATGACTAACCTCGTATTGTGGATGGATTATCTCAGTTGTTCTCCTGACTGAAGTTTGGTCCGTTTACAGCATCCTGCCATGCGATTGCATTTGTCTCCAACTATCAGGAACCTTCACGTTAACTTTTATAAGTGGAAAAGTGTTAGTGTTCGTCCTCCAGCTTCACCGTTTATGTTATGCTAACATAGCTGTGTCGCTAGCGATTACGTCGCACATCATTATATACCAGCTAGCCCAACTTCAGTAACCCTACAAACGTCACTGCTGTTTAGTTTCCTGTCTTCATTTATGTTGGAAGTGATAGCAGAGCTGTACGTTTGATTTTTTTCAGAAATCTCTCAGTCAGAACATGCTATATCATGCTTAGGTAACTAGCGAAACTAGCGAGCTAACTTCCGCTAGCTTCCTGCTAACTTCTAACTCTGTTAAATGTAATAAATTTTGTTTTAATGGATGCCTGGAAGTTAAACTTCATAGTTACACCTGGTAAAGCAGCAATGCTGATCGTTTTATTAAAGATGAAAGAATTTAGACAGTTTTTAACGCTCAGTGATGCTGCAGTGTTCGTTTGACTTGAAGTATACGGAGTTTAGGACCCAGATTACTCCCAGATTTAAGAGCATCTTAGTCCGACAAATACGACAATAACGACGGCCGCTTCCATGTTCTGCAAAAAAATGTGCTTTCCCGTGTATCTGACGGACAAACCCCAAACCAGTTCCACATCACTGAAGTTGCACCATTTTTACAAACCAATTCTGGTTCATCTGTTTCACTCAACAATCGGCCATGTGCGTATGAAAACAAAGGCACTGCGCATGCGCGTTTTACTCATATTCTATCGCGATATTTCATTTTCCTATCATTGCCTAACATTATACCGGTATTACCGTGAACGGTATAATATGGCCCAGCCCTATGGAGTAGGACATAAAGTTTCTTATTTATATACTGTTAGTTTAATTGTAAACACTTTCTGAGCTAATGCTGGAAGGGGCATACTGTCACAGCTAGCTAATCCACATGAGATAACGAGTACATGTTAACTAACAACATTGACAGTGTTTATAATGAAGAGAAATGTTTATAGCCTAAATGCTATAAGATTAATAAAACTATATGTTCTTGCTAAGAAATAAAATGCTTGCATCAGAAAGAAACATCAGATAAAGATCAGCTCCATCGTGAAGAAACAATATTTACTAAATAAATAAATACGTTCTCCTAAGAAACCGGTTCTACAGTCTGGCCTTTTGTCTCAGAGACTGTTTCCGGATATGTCCACTACTTATCATGAATGCCAAGTCTGCTTTCTGTTTCTATTCTGGATGGTGAGGTGAAAGTCAAAAATAATCCACTTAGGTGATGATGAAAACCTTCAGGAAATCAATATTTGAAGGAGTAAGCACAGCAGGTTCTGATGTAGATCAAGAAAGTGAAACCTGCAATTTTTAGTCCATGCTGGTTCTTTTCCTTAAGCGTCGAGTTCCTACACTCAGCTCTACACAGGCCGCAGGTTGCATAACATGGCACTAAGGTTCTACAGCTTTAAACCTGTGTGACATAAACAGTCTGTGTTTAGATAATGCTTGGGCAACCTGGGTAAATCTGCTGGTTGGCTGTCAGAGATGATCTCGCCTGTGTACGTTGAATTCAATACGGTGGGGTTTATGGACGGAGGGAGTGCAGGTAGAATGAAAAACAGGAACTTCTCTTTTTGCATGCAGCAGTGAACTCCAGACTGTCGGCTGCTGTGTTTGTTTTATTATTGAGAGAACCATTCTCTTATCACGCATTCTCTTGACTGTGCATAACAGGGTTGGGTCAGGTTTGGTTTTGAACTGTTTGAACAATATTATAATGCAAAACTACTAGAAATGTCTCACTGAGAAATTTATATCTAATTAATATTTTAAGCATTATTTTAAGAACAAGTTGGCAGTTCTTGATGTATTTTTTCTGACATTTCATTTTGTGATGTCAGTTAGGTGAACGTAATAAACTACTCGCTAACTACAGAATATGGAGTGTAATACAAAAGTTTTGTCTTGCGTCAAAAAATATATGAAACTGAATCTAAACTGTATCTGATGTTTTAGGTTGTATTTGCCTAACAAATAGTGGCAGGTTCTTATTTTTATATTTTGGAGGCATAATTTTTGGGGGGTGGGCAGATGTATTTACTTAAATCATTGCTGAGAATCAGGAACACGTGGATTGTAAGCAGGCAAGCTTTAACCAATCCAGCCGTTTAGGTCAAATTATAGAAACCATTGCAGAGTCGGTGAGAACCCTACAGGTAAAGGGTGCAAAAAACCTCTGCAAAAAATTTAAGTTCCTGTTCCATTTTTTTTTCTTAAAAAACACTGTTGAAACAAAGTGTTTTGCCAATGTTAGGCATTAGGTACACTGTAAAATCTAATTACCGTAGTTCCCAGAACTCAAAATTAAGGAAACTCGTTGCCTCAAAAAAACTAAGTAAAGCTTACTTAAGATGACAATTTGTGGTAACCTGAATATGATTAAAAATAATTAACAACACTTTTTGTAATGATGTTAAAATGAGCCCAACTTTTATTTTCAAACACAACAAAGTATAACAGCCAACATACTGGGCACTGTTCTGCTGAACAACCATCAATTATATTGCCATCACTGTTATAATCTTACAATGAAAGTCTCAGATGTAATTATTCTGAAAATAAGTTTAGGCCTACCTCAAGTTTGTTTTGTACTTACATTACTTATATGATCAAAATAAAATATATTTATTGTTCTGTCACAAGTGCAGTCTCTAATTTAAACAACACATTTGTTTTGCATTCCAACACATGAGCTGGAATGTTGTATTATTTTAAGGATGGCTTGTTTCCAGTCGAGGCATTACTTCCTGAATGACTATCATGGATCGAGGCGATCCAAATGTAAGTGCAGAAGAAAGTCTTTAACTTCCCTTAAGTACAGTGGCAGTGGATGTGGGTTGGCTTAGCAAAGTCGTACTAAAACATTTGACAGATTTTCGAGCGCCGTGTACCACATAAAATCGTTTCCAGGTCAGTAAACACAACCAGAATTCATACATAAGGCACACAGGATTATAAGGGGCACTGTCGATTTTCAGAAAAATCAAAGGATTGATTTTAAGTGTGCTGTATTTTCCAAACAACACGGTAATAACGACGGCACGCTAGCATGCTCTACCAAAAATAGTGCTTTGTTGTGTATCTGACGGACGAAAGCTAAACCAGCTCCACACCACTGAAGTTGCAGCATTTTTACAAACCAATTCTGGTTCATCCGTTCCATTTAGCGATCTGCTTTCGCTCTTCTCATTCTGCGTCGCCGCCATGTGCGTATGTAAACATAGGCACTGCGCATGCGTGTTTTACCCATATTCTATCGCGATATTTCATTTTCCTATTGTTGCCCAAAATTACACCGGTATTACCGTGAATGGTATGATAGAGATTGACAGACCACATGACTTTCGCGCATTGCATGCCGGGAACTCGTGGCAAAACAATCCAAGTACCGCATCAAATGCAAGCATTTGCAGCACCGCAAAACGTTCATTCTCCGGTTCCAATACCTTCTTGGTTTTTCTTTGCCCCCCAAAAAAGGTATGTACAAAACGAAGGAGAACAATGCCGGACCGTACAAAGACAGACTCGATGAAAAGGCAAAGAAAAGATACGAGGAAAAAAATCAAAGGAGTGAAAGGGTCAGACCCTTACGAGCACACAGAGGGACAAAATACGTTAGCGTGCTGCCCAACTTTCAGCACGCTCATATTTATAATTATACGGTTCTTGGAGTGAGTGCATACACTCATGAAGTTTAGTAACTTCAGGTCACTGCAACAAGCCCAGGTACAGTTTACCGACGGATGGGTACAGGACCTTGAAATGCTCCGTGTAGAACGAAAGACCATCATACAAACAAAGGTAAGTTTACCAGTCTTACAAATCGTCTTCATAAATACTAGGGGTGCAACGATACACAAAATTCACGGTTCGGTTCGGTTCGATACTTTGGTGTCACGGTTCGATATTTTTTCGATACAAAAAAATGTTCATGCCTTTTTAATTTGTCATTTATTAAAATTATAAATATATATTTTAACTCAAAAGTACAGTTTTTAAATTTAACCCTAACCCTTGTGCGTGTTTTTTATTTTGACAGCGAATACGCACCTGCGGACCACTTATGTGCAGCCCTGGTTATTTAGCTCGTCATATTGCAGCCACAGAAATTCTTTTGTCCATGAAACCATAAAGCTGCACTTTCTTTTTGCCTTATAGTCTGATTTGTCATAACTTCTCCGTTTTGTGGTAAGCTTTTCTTTGGCTGTCACTTCTTCACCCTGACCTGTCTTATTTGGCTCAGCAGAACTAAAATATATATCTGTCTGTGAAGGTTCTCAGTCATCCAGGTCATCGTAGTCAAATATATATCCTGCTGCTTTTACACACGCACTCACATAAGCTCACCGATTCTCTGCGCGATCAACCTCTCACATGTTTAAGCTGCGGGAGATTTCACTTGTCATGTTTGCATAGTAAGCTAACAATTAATAAGACGATGTCAGAGGAATTGGTGCGCAAATTATCATCACTCACAGATCAGTGCTGTCGCTCTCTACAACAACAACAACAACCTTTATTTATAGAGCACATTAAAAGCCTTAGGCATACCAAAGTGCTTTACAAAAAACAATAAAATAATACAGTTAAGAGCATTAATATCAAATATAATAAGAACAGCAGACAATGTTCACAGTAGAAAGCCACTAATAAAATGGACTGCAGCACATAGATTATAGCAGACCCAGTGCCGCATGATAGAGAACACCAAGAATGAAGGAATAGTAAAAAGTTAATGCAATAGGTCGCAGTTAACAGTCAGCATTTAACGGGTAGAGAAGGCAAGTTCAAAAAGATAAGTTTTAAGGCGTGCTTTAAAAGAAAAAATAGAATCAGAATCCCGAATGCCAATCGGGAGGCTGTTCCATAACTCAGGTGCAGCAAAGGCAAACGATCGATCGCCTCTAGATTTCAACCGAGATCTGGGCTGAACTAACAATAACTGCGAGGATGACCTTAAAGCCCTGGCAGGGACATAAGGGTTCTGCACAGTTCGCGCGATTGCAAAGTGAAAGCAAAAAAACAAGCGCAAATTCAAACGCGATTTCAATATGTCACATATTGACAGTGGCTCACCGATGCCAATGACATAATTACCCAGCTACATTTCCGAAAGAATGCAAAAGCATTGACATATATTTTTCTTTCCTACAATAGCCCGACGGGCAGGGCAGAGATAGATTTTGGTAGCCCGACTGAAAAAATCGCTAGCCCCGGGACGTTGGGCTAGCGATATTGCGAGCCCTGTATCTGATTGAGGAATCACTCATCTTTGGAAAAGAGAGTTTATTACAGAGAAATGTCTCTTTCCAAAATAAAAGCTATACTATACGCTTCTTCTGGGCTATATTCTCAGCAGCATATTAAACATATAAGGAGAATCATGTGCAATAATCCTTTCTGTCATCGTTGTATTTTTACTCAGTTGTATATAGTATTTGTATTTGTATTCTATTTTTATCTTATTGTATATTTATTTTATTTTATTCTACTGTATATAGTATTTTATTTTATTCTATTCTGTACAGTTGTGTACTGTATTTATTCTTATTGTATTCTAATTTTTGCCTCATAACTTTTGCACTGTCCACTTCCTGCTGTGACAAAACAAATTTCCCACGTGTGGGACTAATAAAGGTTATCTTATCTTATCTTATCTTAACAGCTGTCTAAATGACTCGGCTAAAGTTAGTAGCATGCTTGCTTGTTTTTTTGTCTGCTTCCACTTGTCTTTGCACTAGGATGATGTCGGTGTAAATGTGCAGTCATATTCGTTGTGTTCCCACTAGTGCTTTCAGGTTAATCTCGTTGAAATGACCTTAACGCCACAACACGGCAAATCTCCGATAACGAGCTACCGCCGATCGCCCCGTGCATGGGGCTAGACGGCCAACACGTTAACGAGCTAACTGCGCTAACACACTAGTTCACACCAATGTAATTGAGCATTGCATGGCACATCCAACATACTGTTTTACTTTAGTCCATGACTCGCTTACCTTCAGGGTCATACGTCACATGAAAACCAAAATAATTCCAAACGCCAGATCTGAATGAGGGTGGGGGAGGTCCATCTTGCAAGGAGAGCTTAACTTCTGTCTCGCTAGCTTGCCCTGCGCTCTTCCTTCTGACGATGCTGTCTGTGTTGAGCGCTCAGTGGATCTGCGTTCGACTACTCCGCCTAGGCTGCACTGTCGACCCTAGGCGGAGTAGTCGAACGCAGATTCACTGAGCGCTCAACACAGACAGCATCGTCAGAAGGAAAGTTGATAAAATAAATTACAAATTTTGTATTGTTCGATACATATGCGTACCGAACCGAAAACACTGTATCGAACGGTTCAATATCGATACGAATATCGTTGCATATATATATAGTTAATTAGTTAGTTATGGCTATGGATTGAAAACACCCCCACACCCTACCCCACCCCTAACGGCTGCACCTCCCGAAGAATTTTGTCTGGGCTCTTATCTCCCTTTTTTATTTCAAACAATCAACAGAAAATTTCACAGACATAGTTTTATGTAAGGTTTTTAAGGCTGTGGTGTTAATTTTTAAGTAACATGAGCCCAGCCGCAGCAGCAATGCTAGGCTAACACTAACTAGCTAGCAAGATTATAAACCTGATGCTAAACTAAGAGAAGCCACAAAATCAGTTTGAATAAGAGTAAACATTTACTCACCAAGTCAGTGTATCAGCTAAAGATCCACAGCAATGACAACAATAATATCCTGAGCTGAGCTTTTCCAGGTTTGCTCAACATGTTCCATAACAAACGCTGGCACCATGAACATGCGGACTGATCCGCGAGGGAGGAGGACGGTAGTGACGTGGCATTTTCAAAACACATCTTTCATCCTTCCGCACTGAGAAGCAAAACTTCCATCATACTTAGTTTTTCTAAGTTAAGACAACTCAAATAAATTGAGTTTATCACCGTTTTTTGCATCAAAAGTACTGGTAACTTATTTAAATCGAGTTCTAATAACAAATTGATAAAAACTGAGTTCAGCCTATTTAATATTTTTAATTAAACACAATATTACATTTTACAGTGTAGGTACTCAAGTTTTTCACCTTAAAGGATCACATGTGAAGGCTATAGAATCATTAGCTCATGCTGGGCGCCGAACTAGCCTATTCTATTAACAATGGGTATTACAGGGCACTGGTTTAGCTCAGTGGGATGACCAGGTGACCATATGCCGCATTGGTTTATGGTCGGCTGGCCTGGGTTTGAATCGACTCGCGGCCTTTTGCTGCATGTCTTCCCCCTGGTTTCCTGTCAGTCTCTACTGTCCCTATCAAATAAAGCTGAAAAGGCCAAGTTAAAAAAACAAAAACAAAGGGTGTTAAATCTACTGGGTAAATGAAGTTCTGATTATGGTATGGTATGTCACCTCTCTGTGACATTACTAAGGGCTCTCTGTGGAAAGCCTTCTTGTCACAGGTGACAAAGAAAGCCAAAAACATGATAGATCTGGGCAGTGTGGTACAGCATCATTGGTTGGCCGAGTCTGTTGGCACTTTAAGTATGGTCAGGAAGCTGTGCGTAAACTTTAGGAACCCCCAAATGAATCCAGCACAGGATACACTTCTGATATTAAATTTTATTTGTTGAGTCAAATGTGTTATGTTTTCTCTTGTTGACAGATAATAGCATCTCAGCAAATAAGATGATTTGTGTTCACTTAGCCAGATTGTCTTTTAATTATAATCTGTTCTCATAGTCATTATCTTAGGAACTGGAGAAATGGGGAGGTGTAAACAGCTCTGACAGTCTTTTTATATTATGATGTTATGACTGAGTTTCTTTGTAGTCTATTACCAAATACTTACAAAGTAAGTAGCCAGTGAACAGTTGTTGGTGGATGAGCAAAACATAGCAAAAACTGAATAAGTAACGGCCAAGTATGGTTCTGTTAAAATATGAAATAATTTCTTTTTTTTGTTCCAATTTTTATCAAAGTGCGCCAAAATCTGTCATGGCTTATTTATTTTCACCCACCTGCTGTTTCACATCTGTTCCCTTCATTATGTTTGACCTTCATGAATTGAAACATTGTTCCTGGATTTTATTATTTCCATAAAACGAGCTGTTTCCCCTGTTGGGTCACAATGGCTTTTGTTTAGCTAAATGTCCTGCCCTCATAAACATTCCCTTCTGGCATAGCAGCACTTGTGGGCACACAGACGCCAGATAATATAACTGAAGGATGTTATTTTGTTTTCGTTAGCCTTCCTTCATGTTTAGATAAGTGTGCAATCATTCACGCAGTAATAATGATCTACTCCAAGAACATTCCACAGTAATAAAGTGGCTGAAGGGTAGAAATATAATATTATGGGCTTTTATAATCTCTGACTGCCTTATCGATGAGACGGGCTTGTGTGTTTTCTGGCCCACGTCGGCCAGTCCTGGCAATCGCTGTGCAAACAGGAACATACTTTAGTTGTATTTGTACAGGGTGTTGGTAGCTGATGGTTGCTAGGGGCAAAATGAGTGCTGGTGTCCTGCTGTCCTCGAAAGGGGTGGCTTTTCTTTCATGATTAAGATTCATCTAAAGAAATAAAACCTGGTAAAGCACAGAGCATACATGCACAGGGACAGCTGTTGTTGTGGTAAGGAAATATTCTTCTGATGTGATGCATCATTAGTTATAGGTGCAGCTGCATCCTACTCTCTAGTCAGTAGTATTTATACTGTAAGAACACCAAATGGCTGCTGCTCTGCTGCCGTCTGGCTCAGCCTGTAGCCGCCACTTTTGTTCTTTGTGGAGGGAGAAGGCCCGGCCCATCACCCCCCGTAGACAGAGTTGCAGTGTTTGTCTCTAACCAGTGGCAGGCACGAAGCAGCCTGAAGTGGATCTATTGCCTGCCAGCCACACAAGAAAAGTTGTTATTCAGTCCTCACAAGCAGCAAGATCCAGGGCACAACTGCTTTTCTTGTGGCCTTTTGTTGCTCGCCAAACCTTCTGTCAGTGTTATGCACTTTGAGACGCTAATGTGAAGTCTGAGATGTAGCCAAAACAGACCATCGAGGTCAGGTGAAATCTATCAGATTAATTCTAGTTTAGTCTTTCGAAAGAATGTGTCAGTCAGTATTAGTCATAATAATGTTTAGCAGTAGGAATTCAAACATTCCAGCTCCCTACCAAGTACAAATACCAGTCACCAGTCACCCGTAACAAGCACTTCTTGGTGCTGTGTAGCTGCACAGTACCAGTTCCACATTCAAACCAGAAACCTTCTTACTGTGAGGCAGCAGTACCACTCATGCCACCATCATGCAACCACATTTTTAGGTAAAATGTGAAACTAAAAGTTGATTTCTTGGAACAGAGCTATGAGTGGTTTACAGAAATGTGATCCCAGATACTGAATAACAGCTGCACTAGAAACAAAGCAATGGTTTCATTCTAACCCACTGCTGACAATGGTAGATGTCCTGTCTTAGACGTCAGATGCAGAATAGATGGAAATTCAAAATGTCATGTGATGCTCAATGACGTGCACCCAGTTGGTTCTCGGGTGAGCTTGTTCGAAGTGGACTAAATCTGGTTTAGCTTCACATATTTAGAAACCACTGAGTGGGTTTTGCTTTTTTTTCTTTGACCTATTTCACTTTGAAGGCCAAACAGTCAGATCTTTGGTTCTGTGTATTCTGTGTGGATAACACTGTACCTACCAGGACTGTACGGTGTTTCTCCAACAACAAACCTTGGATTACCCCAGAAATTAAAACCGTCCTCAAGCAGAAGAGGAGGGCCTTCAAATCCAGAGACAAAGAGGAGTTGAAAAGGGTGCAGAGAGAGCTGAGGGGACTGATAAGGAATGGGAAGGAGAGCTACAGGCAGAAGATGGAGAACCAGCTTCAACAAAACAACGTTGGTGAAGTCTGGAGAGGCCTCAGAACCATCTCGGGCCACAAACAGCAGAACTCTCTGCCTGGGAGGGATGTGAGGTGGGCAAATGAACTGAATCATTTCTTCAACAGATTTGACTCAGCCATGAGGCAGTCTGCAACATCGGCTGCAGACTCACCCACCCCCACTGCTGCTGTTCCACCTCAGACACTTCACACCTCCTCTATTCACCCTGCTCACTCCCCCCCACCCCCAACAACAGCATCCAATACACACTCAACACAAGGCTCCAGCCTGTCTCTCTCAACCACCCAGGTTAGGAGGGAACTGAGGAGGATTAATGGCAAGAAGGCAGCGGGTCCAGATGGCATCAGCTCGAGGGTCGTCAGGTCCTGCGCGGACCAACTGTGTGGGGTGATGGAGCACCTCTTCAACCTGAGCCTGAGGTTGGGAAGAGTCCCACAGCTCTGGAAAACCTCCTGTGTTGTACCAGTGCCAAAGACTTCACGCCCCAAGGACCTCAACAGCTACAGGCCGGTGGCTCTGACATCCCACCTGATGAAGACCCTGGAGCGGTTGGTCCTGGCTCAGCTTCGGCGCCTAATAAGCTCATCACTGGACCCACTTCAGTTTGCCTACCAGCCTGGCATTGGAGCGGATGATGCCGTCATTCTACGTAGCACTCATAATTCTTATTTTCATGTATATATCTCATGTATATCTCATGCACATATCTTTCTTTCTACATAGCACTTTAATTCTTATTGTCTGCACTGAAGCACCGCAGCAATTTCCTAATGTTGTAAACCTCAACATCTGGCAATAAACCCATTCTGATTCTGATTCTGATTCTGATTCACCTCCTACATCGTTCCCTCGCTCACCTGGAGACCGCTGGAAGCACTGTGAGAATCATGTTCTTTGATTTCTCCAGTGCCTTCAACACCATTCTTCCCTCGGTTCTAAAGGACAAGCTGGTGAACTCTGGAGTGGACCATCACCTCACTACCTGGATCCTGGACTACCTCACCGACCGACCACAGTATGTGAGGACTCAGGGCTGTGTGTCGGACAGGGTCGTCTGCAGTACGGGGGCCCCACAGGGAACGGTTCTGGCTCCGTTCCTCTTCACCATCTACACTGCAGACTTCTCCCACAATTCCACCCAGTGCTTCCTGCAGAAGTTCTCTGATGACTCTGCAATAGTCGGCCTCATCACTGATGGGGACGACAAGGAGTACAGAGGTCTGACCCAAGACTTTGTGGACTGGTGCCAGCTGAACTACCTCCAGATCAACGCCAGTAAAACCAAGGAACTGGTGGTAGACTTCCGCAGGCACAAGCATTCTCCACTGCAACCACTGAACATCCAAGGTATGGACATTGAGGCTGTGGACAGCTACAGGTACCTTGGTGTTCATCTGAACAATAGACTGGACTGGACTCATAACTCAGACGCCCTCTACAGGAAAGGGCAGAGCAGGCTGTACCTGCTGCGGAGACTCAGGTCGTTTGGAGTGGAGGGCCCACTCCTGAAGAAATTCTATGACTCTGTTGTGGCTTCTGCTATCTTTTATGGCGTGGTCTGCTGGGGCGGCAGCATCTCTGCTGGGGACAGGAAGAGACTGAACAGGGTGATCCGAAGGGCCAGCTCTGTTCTAGGATGCCCTCTGGACCCAGTGGAGGTGGTGAGTGACAGGAGAACGGCGGCTAAGCTGTCATCCCTGATGGACAACATCTCCCACCCCATGCAGCAGACTGTGACAGCACTGAGCAGCTCCTTCAGTGGGAGACTGCGGCACCCACGGTGTGGGACGGAGAGATTTCGCAGGTCTTTCCTCCCCACTGCTGTCAGACTCCATAATAAAGACTTTAACTGATCAAGCACACACATCCATACATATGCAATAATACTAAGTGCAATAATCCTTTCTGTCATCGTTGTATTTTTACTCAGTTGTATATAGTATTTGTATTTGTATTCTATTTTTATCTTATTGTATATTTATTTTATTTTATTCTACTGTATATAGTATTTTATTTTATTCTATTCTGTACAGTTGTGTACTGTATTTATTCTTATTGTATTCTAATTTTTGCCTCATAACTTTTGCACTGTCCACTTCCTGCTGTGACAAAACAAATTTCCCACGTGTGGGACTAATAAAGGTTATCTTATCTTATCTTATCTTATCCCTCTTTTTCCCATTTACTTTACACATAATGATCAATTTATGTAGTGAAATGTGGGCAAAAGTTTGTAGTTCAGCTTTTATTCAGATACTCAGTGAGTTTAAAATCAGCAGGTTTTTGCAGCAGAAAGCTGTTCAATGTGGTGACGATTTAGGGCGAGCCCACCATCCCAGCACGTGTGGCCTAAATGGCCTGGTCACAAGATTTTCTGCAATTTAAAGTTTTTTTCCCAGAGGACCTCTGGATTTCTCCCAGGATTATAGACGTGCGTGATTGTGACCTGTGTTAGTGTTTTCCCAGGACTCTGTGTTATTTTGTCAGCAGGTTGCAAAGTGAAGCTCCCTGTGAAAAACTTTATTTACACGAGAGATAACCATATTTTGTACATACACCAGTGCATCTCGTGCTGTTTTGTTCCTGTCATGTGAAGCCAAGTAGAGAAATGGTTGTTACTTCATGTTGCCTTTGATAGTGGGTCAATGAAGGGTGGCCATGGTGTTTGGACTGGTAAATTTTACACCGTCAACCACTTCCTTTACTCAGATATTGGCAGTATATTCTTACCTACAGCAGATGAGCAGAACAATGTTTTGTGACCTGTGACACTCAAGAACCAGTTTCCCTTTGTGAATTGTGAAGTTAGACTACCAGGAGATTCAAACCAGGAACCTTCTTGAGGTGACAGTGTCAATCAACATGAATCCATAAATCTTCTTTTACCAACCAGGTTTATTGTGGGGCAAACATGTGACAAATTTTTTGTGTGTACATCCCTGGTTACTCACGAGAACATGTTTGTATCCCTGGGGCTTTACAAACACACTGGGGACATTTTCTTCCTTGCCAAACATTTATAAAAGTATAGCTTGTGCTGTTTGCTAATCTGCATTGTTTACATGTATGTTTACTTGCTAGCGGTGTTTTTCTGGTTCTTTGAGCACTCAAAACGCTTTAAATAACAAGTCTTATTCATACACACATTCACACAGACTTACACGATGAATGAATTGGGAGCAATCAGAGTTTAGCATCTTGGCCAAGGATGCATGGCCTGCAGATTTTAGCAGCCAGGGATTAATACAGCACACGTCCATTTGATGCTGTGTTTGTTTACAATGTGTCTAAAGTGTAAGCTAAGCCTGAACCTCACTTAAGTGCTGATATGTTGAATGTAAATAGGATAATGTGTATTTTGTGACTTATTTTAGCAAATGTGGCTTCTGTCATGTTTTTTTTTTCCTTTGTGGAGGAAACTTTTGGGGGGTATTTTTTGTGTTTGTACAACTTTTGCTAAATAATTGTTTAAATTAACTAGTTAACAAGTTACCATGAAGCCATTGCTTCATGCTCCAACCTCTCCACGTCTGGGCTGGAGTCTGTCCCAGCTGTCAGTTAACATATCAAAATCATCAGGAGTTAACCTATGGGAGTGGGTTATTAAATAATACAGGGGTTAGCCCATAGTCTCTAATCTGTGTCAGCTATGGACTTTGTGTTTAACCGTGGTCTCGCATAGAGTCAGTGATCACAAAGTCGTACTGGGTCTGCCTCGTTCAGCACGCGGCCTAAGTGGTGGTTTAAAGTGGTGCTGTAGTGCATGGGGGGATTCAAGCCCTAAGCCCAAGCTTACTATCACAATGCCCCATTATAGCATGTGGATTAAGGCTGTTATTAAACACAAACCTCATTTCCCCATATGAGGCAAAACCAAATAGCCTGGATACAATTCCAGTATTGTACCCCTCTCTGCCGTTTTCTGAGATAGAGCTATTCTTGCCTACCTTGAGGGTATAGTGAGAAATATTCTAATTGATCTGATGTGTATTTACTGGGTAGAATCTTATTATCCATTTTCGATCATGTGAATACTTCTGTGGTTGATTTAGGTAGTTAGCTGTGTGTGCTGTAAACCATGATTTGCTTCATGGCATACATAAATCGAAACCTTACTTATTTCAGTTTGTTGAGTTAAAGAAGACACTTGAAGCCGTCAATTTGGATAAAATAATTTTTTTTTTTAGCTTATATAGACCAGAAAATAAATTCATTAACAAAAAGGAACCCCCCAAAAATCCGTTGGGCTCTATATGACTTCTCTCACTTTGTGTGTGTGTATTAATATCTTTGTGGGTACCAGAAATTGGAAGTTTACTATACTAGACCAACAGCCCTTATGGGGACCAAAATCCCAGTTCCCAGTTTGAAGGCATTTTTGATACTCAAAATGCAGTTTTAGTTACAGTTAGGGTTATAATTAGGTTAGGGATAGGCAGTGTTGGGACTAACGCGTTATTAAGTAACGCGTTACAGTAACTACGTTATTATTGTGGTAACGAGCACGGTAACTAGTTATTATGCCAAAATCAGGAACGCGTTAGTCGTTACTGGGATTTAGATAGGGTCGTTACTCGTTACTTCGTGTGGTGGCTATCGTGGAGCTTCCACAGATTCAGTAACATTAGCAAGTGGTGGAGGCCAGCAGGTGGATGAAGGAAAAGGGACGCAGAAGGAAAAGAGACCCGAGGCGGCCACCGGTCCAAGTGTGAACTGAACTTCAGGTAAGAAGTTATGACCTGCAGTCTCTCTGGGTCAGATATGAACCAGGTTTAGGTGCAGTTTATTTTCGTTATTCTGACTTTTTCCGTACTGCGTGCTAGCTAGCATGACGGAGTTTCTATACAGCTGGGTGGTGCTATGAAGTTAATGATGTTGCACTTTATTTTGTTCATAAGTTATTAGAGTTGCCAACCGTCCCGTCTGGTATTCAGAGAAAATATTACGCGTTTCGTATTGAGGTGAAAAGGAACAGTTTGTCCCGTAATTCAGCTACAATGAAAAAGGCACAAAGCTGGAGTTATTCTGTGTCTTTGCTGCACAGCTGCCTCTTCTTCTTTCATTCTCCCCCCTCCCTCTCCCGTTTCTACTTCAATCATGAAAACTGATCAATGATCACCTGATCGGCTCTCTTGTTTGTTTATCGCTCACTTTGCGCCAGAAAGAGGAAACCAGCGGATGTCGCGCTAAACAACAGCAGCACGTTTAAGCTTGATCAGCTGTTGTTAGAATTTAATATTAATTTCTAGTATCAGCTGATGTTTGCTGGAGCCACAGCTGCAAAAGCTGCTGGTCAGGATGTCGGTTTGGATATGTGGTGAGAGGGAAACATGAAGATGAAACCAGGAGATGTCCTTACTGGATCATCAGAGCTGAACAGGTGATGGAGAAACAGGTTTACCTTTTAGGTGACATGAATGAGTTGAAGGGAAGTTATGAACTGTTTCTGAGAGACAAATAACCCCAGGATCCTTTTTTAGGTAGCTGACAGCTGGTAACTGTGCAGGGGCGGATCTAGCAAAGTGTTGCCAGGGCATTAACAGGGAAAAGGGGGCACAAAGAAATATTTTTCTTTCTTATTCTCATTTAAAATGTCTAGCTTTTAAAAAATAATTATCTGAATCTTACAACAAACGATTGATAGATTGATGCATATATACCATCAAGACAGTGAACATCACTGTCACAACAGTGTTTATTTTCATTCAAAGGCTTTATGATTTTTCCTATGATGGTGGGCCAGTCTCTAGTCAAAATGTCCGGGCCAATTTTCTGTCCCAGTCCAGCTCTGTATGCAGCTCATCTGCAGTCTGGTGTTACCTACATCTTCCTATTCAGAAGGCAGAATTTCCAAGTTCTGAGTACAATCGAAAGCACCACGACTGCAGTTTTTGTGTTGGATGTAAAAGGCGCACATGACTCTGTGACGTAGGCTAGAATCATGGCAGCAGTCAATGACGGTCCAGGCGTGGGATTTCTCTCGTGGAAATATGCACATTATCTTTTCCTTTCTATTGGTAGGTGGCACAGTGCACTTGTGGCAAGTAAGCAAGCTAGAAGACTGGCAAAGTTATGGAAGAAACACATTAACAAGAGAATTCTGAGTAAAACCAAAGTTACTTTCCCTAGTAACTAGTTACTTTGAAAGTAACGAGTAACTTGAAGTAACTGAGTTACTTTTGAGAGAAGTAACTAGTAATGTAACTAAGTTACTATTTTAAAGTAACTTACCCAACACTGGGGATAGGTTTAGGCAAGGCAAGGAAAGTTTATTTATATAGCACAATTCAACAACAAGGTGATTCAAAGTGCTTCACAGAGACATTAAAAACAAAAACAAATAAAAAGCATGATTTAAAATTGAATTAAAAAAAAGTAGATAAAATCAGAACAGTAGATAAAATCAGTAGTTAAAATGTAAGTTTTGAAATTTAAGCTTAAAAGTGTGGATTTGGTGTTTTATTCAAATGCAGCTGAGAACAGGTGAGTCTTTAACCTGGATTTAAATAAACTGAGTGTTTCAGGTGATCTGAGGCTTTCTGGGAGTTTGTTCCAGATATATGGAGCATAAAAGCTGAATGCAGCTTCTCCGTGTCTGGTTCTGACTCAGGGAACTGATAAAAGACCGGATCCAGATGACCTGAGGGATCTGGAAGGTTCATACTGGGTCAGGAGGTCACTGATGTATTTTGGTCCTAAACCATTCAGAGCTTTATGGACCAGCATCAGAACTTTAAAGTCTATCCTCTGACGGACAGGCAGCCAGTGTAAAGCCCTCAGAGCTGGACTGATGTGGTCCACTTTTTTGGTCTTAGTGAGGACTCGAGCAGCAGAGTTCTGAATGAGCTGCAGCTGTCTGACTGATTTTTTTTAGGTAGACCTGTAAAGATGCTGTTACAGTAGTCAAGCCTGCTAAAGATGAATTCATAGACTAGTTTTTCCAGGTCCTGTTGAGACATCAGATCTTTTATCCGTGATATATTCTTGAGGTGATAGTAAGCCGATTTTGTTATTGTCTTAATGTGTTTTTCTACGTTTAGGTCTGCATCCATCACTACACCCAAATTTCTCGCCTGGTTTGTGGTTTTTAGGTGTATAGATTGAAGTGCTCTGGTGACCTGTAATTGTTTTTCTTTGGCACCAAAGACTATTACTTCAGTTTTGTTTTTGTTTAGCTGGAGAAAACTGTGGCACAACCAGTCATTAATTTCCTCAATGCATTTATCAAGAGCCTGTACAGGGCCTCGGTCTCCTGGTGACATTGTGATATATATTTGTGTGTCATCTGCATAGTTATGCTATGATAGTTTATTTTGTTGTTCTTTATAATCTGTGCCAGTGGGAGCATGTAAATGTTAAACAGAAGGGGTCCCAAGATGGAACCTTGGGGAACTCCTCATGCGATACTTGTCTGCTCAGATGTGAAGTTACCTATTGATACAAAGTATTTCCTGTTTTCTAAGTATGTTTTGAACCAGTTTAGTACAGTTCCTGAAAGACCTGCCCAGTTCTCCAGTCGAGTAATATGTTGTGGTCAACTGTATCAAATTCTGCACTGAGATCCAGTAAAACTAAGACTTGCAAAGAAAAGCGTCTGGACTTCTTTAAGTTACTTGAAGACGTTTCACCTCTCATCTGAGAAGCTTCTTCAGTTCTAAGGTCAAATGGTGGAGAGTCCCAGATATAAACCTAGTGGGAGTTTCCCCCCACAGAGGGTCAAAAGGACCCCCTGATGATCCTCTAATCGCCTGAGCCAAGGTGTGAAACTGGGTGTGGGTCCTAATCAGACAGAGTTTCAGGTGAGTTCATTGTGAAACCTGGCCCCACCTTATCATGCGAATTCCTGAGATCAGATGGCCCAGGATGTGAGTGGGCTTTAAGGCGTCTGGGAAGGGATCTCAAAACTGGATTATAGATGGCAGAGAGTTGGTGTCGTAAACCACCGCCTTGTTCAAAGATGGTCGCTCACAGTGGACATAGATGGCTTCTTTCACTCCTCTTTCAAACCATCTGTCCTCTCTGTCCAAAATGTGAACATTGGCATCCTCGAAAGAGTGTCCTTTATCCTTAAGATGCAGATGAACTGCTGAGTCTTGTCCTGTGGAGGTGGCTCTTCTGTGTTGTGCACGTTTTGATAGCCGCACTTAAAACATGCGGCTATCCTAAATGGGCGTTCTTAAAGTCTGCATCTTAAGGATAAAGGACACTCTTTCGAGGATGCCAATGTTCACATTTTGGACAGAGAGGACAGATGGTTTGAAAGAGGAGTGAAAGAAGCCATCTATGTCCACTGTGAGCGACCATCTTTGAACAGAGGCGGTGGTTTACGACACCAACTCTCTGCCATCTATAATCCAGTTTTGAGATCCCTCCCCAGACGCCTTAACGTCCACTCACATCCTGGGCCATCTGATCTCAGGAATTCGCATGATAAGGTGGGACCAGATTTCACAATGAACTCACCCGAAACTCTGGCTGATTGGGACCCACACCCAGTTTCACACCTTGGCTCAGGCGATTGGAGGATCATCAGGGGGTCCTTTTGTCCCTCTGTGGGGGGATACTCCCACTAGGTTTATATCTGGGACTCTCCACCATTTGACCTTAGAACTGAAGAAGCTTCTCGGATGAGAGGTGAAACGTCTTCAAGTAACTTGAAGTCCAGACGCTTTTCTTTGCAAGCTCCTTTGACTACGATGACCTGGATGACTGAGAACCTTCACAGACATAAAACTAAGACTGTCATTTTTCCACTGTCTGTATTCAGACATATCTCATTAAACACTTTGGTCAGAGCGGTTTCAGTGCTGTGGTTCTGTCCAAAACCTGCAGTTATTCTGTTTTAAGAAGTAATTGAGCTGTTGAGAAACTGCTTTTTCAATGATCTTACTTAAAAATGGGAGATTTGAGATCGGCCTGTAGTTGTTCATTTGCGTCTTGTCAAGATTGTCCTTTTTCAGTATAGGTTTAATTACAGCAGTTTTTAGTGGTTCTGGAAACACACCTGACATTAAAGAAAGGTTGACGATCAGTAACAGGTCTGACTCCAAAGTCTTTGAGACCTTTTTGAAAAAACTTGTTGGCAGGACATCTAAACAGCAAGAGGAGGAGTTCAGTTGACCTAAGATGTCCTCCAGGTCTTTGCTGTTAATAGGGTGAAACTGTTTGATGGTGTTTAAACAGTTTTTCGGTGTCAACTGTAGAAAATAAGACCCGAGCATTATGACTGTTTTTGGTGATGATGTCAGAGAAATAGGACCTCCTTGCACTCCTCAGTTGTAAATTATAGTTGTGAAGTTTCTCTTTATAGATGTCATAATGAACCTGGAGATTTGTTTTTCTCCATCTGCGCTCGGCTTTCCTACACACTCCTTTTTCATTTTTCACCAGTGTGGAGTTTCTCCATGGAGACTTTTTCCTTCCAGAGATAACCTTCACTTTAATGGGAGCAATTGTGTCCATAACATTTAACATTTTAGCATTGAAGCTATTGACGAGCTCATTGACTGAACCTCTGGACAGGTTAGGTGTTAATGGGTTTAGGTATGGAATGATGTGGAAATGTTTAAGGTTAGGCATTCATTTTTGATGGTTAGGGTAATCAGCTAGGGAAAGCATGATGTAAATGAGATGTCCCCACAAGGATATAAATACATGTGAAGTGATGTGAAGACGTCCAGTACAAACTAGAGACGAATGAAAGATTAGTTTTGTATCTTTTTACATTCGAGAAATCTGTATCAAGTGTGTGTGTGTGTGTGTGTGTGTGTGTGTGTGTGTGTGTGTGTGTGTGTGTGTGTGTGTGTGTCTGTGGAACTTCTTAAAATGTTTGTAATTCTCTGAAACAGAAAATGGGACAAACTGTGACTGCAAGTGTCAAAACAAACATTTTTGAAATTCTACAAGCTGTAGGTGCAGATATGTGAAAAGGACTTGTTAAACACCACCGTGCAGTCTGCAGTGAACTAAAGGAATGTTTTAAAGAAGAGTGGGGTTAAATTCGTCCATGTTGTAAAGGATGGGTCTGCTGTTCAATCATGTGCAAGAAGTCCTGTGACAACATTCTTTTTCACATAACCATATAAATATTCATATATATATTTATTAGGGGTGCAACGATACACAAAATTCACGGTTCGGTTCGGTTCGATACTTTGGTGTCACGGTTCGATATTTTTTCGATACAAAAAATGTTCATGCATTTTTAATTTGTCATTTATTAAAATTATAAATATATATTTTAACTCAAAAGTACAGTTTTTAAATTTAACCCTCACCCTTGTGCGTGTTTTTTATTTTGACAGCGAATGCGCACCTGCGGACCACTTATGTGCAGCCCTGGTTATTTAGCTCGTCATATTGCAGCCACAGAAATTCTTTTGTCCATGAAACCATAAAGCTGCACTTTCTTTTTGCCTTATAGTCTGATTTGTCATAACTTCTCCGTTTTGTGGTAAGCTTTTCTTTGGCTGTCACTTCTTCACCCTGACCTGTCTTATTTGGCTCAGCAGAACTGAAATGCTTTTACACACTCACTCACATAAGCTCAGCGATTCTCTGCGCGATCAACCTCTCACATGTTTAAGCTGCGGGAGATTTCACTTGTCATGTTTGCATAGTAAGCTAACAATTAATAAGATGATGTCAGAGGAATTGGTGCACAAATTATCATCACTCACAGATCAGTGCTGTCGCTCTCTATACACAGTTCGCACGATTGCAAAGTGAAAGCAAAAAAACAAGCGCAAATTCAAACGCGACTTCAATATGTCACATATCGACAGTGGCTCACCGATGCCAATGACATAATTACCCAGCTACATTTCCGAAAGAATGCAAAAGCATTGACATATATTTTTCCTACAATAGCCCGACGGGCAGGGAAGAGATAGATTTTGGTAGCCCGACTGAAAAAAATCGCTAGCTCCGGGACGTCGGGCTAGCGATATTGCAAGCCCTGTATCTGATTGAGGAATCACTCATCTTTGGAAAAGAGAGTTTATTACAGAGAAATGTCTCTTTCCAAAATAAAAGCTATACTATCCGCTTCTTCTGGGCTATATTCTCAGCAGCATAAGGAGAATCATGTGCTAACAGCTGTCTAAATGACTCGGCTAAAGTTAGTAGCATGCTTGTTGTTTTTGTCTTTGCACTAGGATGATGTCGGCGTAAATGTGCAGTCATATTCGTTGTGTTCCCACTAGTGCTTTCAGGTTAATCTCGTTGAAATGACCTTAACGCCACAACACGGCAAATCTCCGTTAACGAGCTACCGCCGATCGCTCCGTGCATGGGGCTAGACGGCCAACACGTTAACGAGCTAACTGCGCTAACACACTAGTTCACACCAATGTAATTGAGCATTGCATGGCACATCCAACATACTGTTTTACTTTAGTCCATGACTCGCTTACCTTCAGGGTCATACGTCACATGAAAACCAAAATAATTCCAAACGCCAGATCTGAATGAGGGTGGGGGAGGTCCATCTTGCAAGGAGAGCTTAACTTCTGTCTCGCTAGCTTGCCCTGCGCTCTTCCTTCTGACTATGCTGTCTGTGTTGAGCGCTCAGTGGATCTGCGCTCGACAGTGCAGCCTAGGCGGAGTAGTCGAACACAGATTCACTGAGCGCTCAACACAGACAGCATCGTCAGAAGGAAAATTGATAAAATAAATTACAAATGTTGTATTGTTCGATACATATGCGTACCGAACCGAAAGCACTGTATCGAACGGTTCAATATCGATACGAATATCGTTGCACCCCTAATATTTATATAGCAATTTTTTAAATGAAGATGCTTTATATGATGACTTAAGAAGGTAATAGTAGTACAGTCCTATTCAGAAAGCAGTGTAACTGTGGATTTGTGTTAGTGGTTTCTCTGTGAAATTAGAGCTTTTCCCTGTGAGTGTATGACCCAGTTTGAAAGCCGTGAGGTATTTTAGCCTCAGCCTTAGTTACTCTTGGAGTGTGAATTAGAGGGCTGAAGCTGTACCTCCTTTTAGGTGTTTGATTTAAAAAACAAAAAACAAAAAACTACTTATGGCGGAAATGTGTTCTCATAGTGTTTAGTCTTACTCCCCAGTACATTTCCTTGATATTTACCTTTTGGTTTCAGGTCAGCCACTGTGTGCATCTGAATACTTTATTCTCTGTTTGTGATGGAGGTGAATGACAAAAACAGTTATGTTAGCATGCACTAATGAGTAATTCACCCTGTAGGTGAGAGTCATGTTTGAATTCAGTCTATTCGCTGACTGAAACACCCCGTGGGCCTGTCTAAAGGGCACGATTGATTAGGGCTGCTCGATTATGGCAAAAATGATAATCACGATTATTTTCACTGAAATTGAGATCTCGATTATTTGACGATATTTATTTAACCCTAACGACCTACTATAGAACCAAGTCCGCCAGAGCTTTTTTTTTTTTTTTTACATGTTGTAAGATAAGATAAGATAAGATAAGATAAGATAGAACTTTATTAATCCCTCGGGTGGGTTCCTCTGGGAAATTCGACTTCCAAAAGAAGCACAGCAACGACCGAAGTTACAGTTACAGAATTGTTATATATATATATATATATATATATATATATATATATATATATATATATATACACACACACACACACATATATAAATACAGAGACAAATATAAATAAAATATACAAAGGGGATAAATAGAATAAATAGGAATAAAAAATAAAAATACAAGTGAATTGCACATTTCAAGTATTGAGGTCTATTGCACTGTTGACTATTTACAAAAAGTATTGCACAAGGTATTGTACAGTGAGGTGAAGAGGCACTACAGCTTAGTTGTTCCCCCCTCCTTTGTCCTCCTGTTTCCCCTCCCTCTCCCCTCCAGAGAGGAGTTAAACAGTCTGATGGCGTGTGGGACAAAGGAGTTTTTAAGTCTGTTAGTTCTTGTCTTGGGGAGAAGCAACCTGTCACTGAACAGACTCTTCTGATTGTTAATGGCCGTGTGCAGAGGATGCCCAGCATTGTTCATAATGTCCAGCAGTTTCTTTAATGTCCTTTTCTCTGCCACTGTCACCAGAGTGTCCAGCTTCATGCCGACCACAGAGCTAGCCTTCCTGATCAGTTTCTCCAGCCTGGATGAGTCCCTCTTTGCTGTGCTGCTCCCCCAGCACACCACAGCATAGAAAAGTACTCCAGCAACCACTGACTGGTAAAACATCCTCAGGAGCTTCCTGCAGATGTTAAAAGACCTCAGCCTCCTGAGGAAGTACAGTCGGCTTTGGGCTTTTTTATACAGGTGCTCTGTGTTGCATGACCAGTCCAGTTTATTGTCCACCCACAGCCCGAGGTACTTGTACTTGTTGACCACCTCCACCTCCTCCCCCTCTATCTGAACCGGCAGTGGACCTTCTCTGGACCTCCCGAAGTCCACAACCAGTTCCTTAGTCTTTGAGGTGTTGAGTTGCAGGTGGTTTGTGTGACTCCATGCGACAAAGTTCCTCACCAGACTTCTGTACTCCTCTTCCTGATCATCCCAGATACACCCCATGATGGCCGTGTCATCTGCAAACTTCTGAATATGGCATAATTCAGAGTTGTAGCAGAAGTCAGAGGTGTACAGGGTGAAGAGAAGAGGGGACAGCACAGTTCCCTGTGGTGCTCCTGTGCTGCTGACCACAGTGTCAGACGTGATGTCCTTCAGCCTGACGTACTGTGGTCTGTCGGTGAGGTAGTCGGAGGTCCAAGCCACCAGGCAGGGGTCCACCTCCATCCTGTTCAGTTTTTCCTGAAGCATACAGGGCCGGATGGTATTAAAGGCACTGGAAAAGTCAAGAAACAGGATCCTGACCGTGCCTTTTCCCCCATCCAGGTGTGAGTGGGCTCTGTGTAGGAGGTACAGGATGGCATCCTCCACTCCGACACCCGCCTTGTATGCAAACTGTAGTGGGTCCTGGGCATGTTGTACCTGTGGTCGGAGGAGGTTGAGGAAGAGCCGCTCTAGAGTCTTCATAAGATGTGACGTCAGTGCCACCGGTCGGAAGTCATTCAGCTCATTGGGCCGGTTCTTTTTGGGGACCGGGACGATGCAGGATGTCTTCCATAGGGCGGGCACTCTCCCCAGTCGCAGACTGAGGTTGAAGACTCGTTGTAGCGGCTCCCCAAGTTCAGCAGCATACGCCTTAAGCATCCTAGGACACACCTTGTCTGGGCCTGCTGCCTTTCTGGGGCGAAGCTTCCTCAGTTGCCTCCTGACCTGATCCACTGTGACACTGGGAGATGTTTGGGAGGAGGGGAGGGGGGGGAGATGTCTTGCTGCTGAGAGAGGGATTGGAGGAGGGGGGTGTCATGGTGTCAGGAAGGGGGGGAAGCGAGGGAGGCAGGAGAGTGGGGAGAGGACTCTGTAGTGAAGGTGAGGGTGAGGGTGGGGGGGTTGTGGGCTGGTCAAACCTGTTGAAGAAGTTGTTGAGTTCGTTTGCCTTCTCCACAGTCCCCCCCACTGTGCTTTTCTTGGTGTTGTGGCCTGTGATGGTTTTCACACCATTCCAGACCTCCCTCATATTGTTCCTCTCCAACTTCTGCTCCACCTTCCTCCTGTAGGTGTCCTTTGCTTCCCTCAGGCAGCGTTTCACCTCCCGCTGTGCTGCTTTCATCTCCTCCTTCACTTTGCTCCTGAAAGCCTTCTTCTTCATGTTGAGGACAGCTTTGACTTCCTGTGTTACCCACGGTTTGTTATTAGGATAACACCTAATAGTGTAGTGCCATTTGTGGGAGCATTTCAAGTTGCTATACAACTGTTATAGCCCATATTTTAATAATATATATGCATTAAGTCCATAGTAACTACATTAATTGCAAAAAAGTGCAATAAACTACAAAACAATTAAAAATCGTTTTTGTTTTTGTTTTTTTACATATACTTCTACTTGGAGAAATTTAAGAGATTTATCCCTCAAAACTTTAAATACAAAAAAGTTGCAAAAAATAGTTTACAACAACAGGAAATTTATTTTGAGTGTCTTCATAGTTTTATTTTGGAGATACACCAATTTTTATATACTGCAGGAAAAACAAAAAAACAATCCTATGATGCAAATTTGCAAAGAAAACAGCATGTGCATCAAAATAAACCATTTCCAGCAGTGCAATTCGAGTTCTAAGCATCACAGAAACTATTCAGAAAAGTCAAACATGACTTATAAAAACACCAGTATAGGCTTTTAAGGCCTACAAGTAAAAAACTACATTTTCTGGGAAAATGACGTCACTTCCGGTTTCGGGCAGGAAATGGCAGACATGCCATAGTTCGCGCTGATGCCTGTTTCACTGTGTTAGGAACAGCTGATCAGATCGGCAAAGCGTGTTTCTGGAATATTATGTTTTTGTTCCTGCAAGCGCTTTTTATGCAATTTTTGCAAAGCTATATGTGGAAGGAAACCGTGACCGAGGACAAGCTGATGGCATAAGATGTAAGTACAACTCCTCCGGTTTAATATGCAAAAAATATTATTGCGCTAGCTTACACGGTTCAGGTTCTACAGGGATTTAAAAATAGTTACACAAAACGGAGCGTGCAGCTCTGACCGGCTTTAAAGGGTTAACAATAACAATGTATTGAATAATGACTTTAAAAAAATAATATAAAATAGTGTGCAACACCACTGAAGGTTTTTTTTACCCCTCTTTTCAACCAAGGCAGTCACTCTCCTCTCCAAATAACTTCTGCTTAGCTTTCCGAGTTTCCCTCGGGTCCTCTTAATCAGCGGTCTCCACCCTTTTTTGCGCCACGGAACGGTTTATGCCCGACAATATTTTCACAGACCGGCCTTTAAGGTGTCGCGGATAAATGAGGGAGGGGCTAATAATCAGCTCAGTCATTTTTAATGATCGTTGAAAGCCCAGATCGTAATTGTGATTAAAATTCGATTAATTGAGCAGCCCTACGATTGATTATGGATTGTCCATGATGGGTCAGCAAATAGGATAGTCCAAATGGGAGTTAGTGAAATCAATGAGCTGCTTAAAGTAGCAGCGCTTGAATGATGTGGAAATGTGCACTGCGTTAGCCAGCCGTTCACACTAATCACACTTTTGTCCCTGAAACTTCTAGCCAATGCAAATATCACTAAATATAATTTTATTTGTATATATCAGGTCAAGCGAATGTGATTTGAGTTAATATGATGAGTTAATATGTAAATTGATCCATCATTTTTCCTAACCACTTACCCAACTAAAGTGGGACCACAAAGAGAGGGTTCCAATACTGATCCGACATCTTTGAGCAAGAGACTGATAATCAGTCCTTTATATTTAAGTCAACATCAAGCTTAAACCGTGTTTTGCTGATTTGTCATCTGTATTATACTGGAACTAAAAAAGTAGGATTGATGCTTCCCTAGACCTAATTTTGGTTTTTAAGTCTGAAGCCTCAGATGGATTTTGAAGAGCGGTGAAAAAAAGAAAAAATTTCAAAAACCTTTCAACACTTTAATGGTCTAAACACAAACTGTCACAAAGAGAGCTGGAGGTGTATTTATTTCTTTTTTCTTAGCTTTGGTGTCCTGTAAATTTTGGTTACTCGTTCATGTAGTTTGAATGAGTTGTTTTTGAAAACACTCCAACCCACAACACAAGCACTGTCACATTCAGTGCTTAGAGTTGTCCTCTTTGCCTCTTTGCTCATGAGCTGTATTTGAGACATTTAAGGAATATCTATAAATTGTATCTATAGACTAAGCTATAATCTCTAGAGCATTGTGTGTGTGTATTAATATCTTTGTGGGTACCAGAAATTAGAAGTTTACTATCCTAGACAAACAGCCCTTATGGGGACCAAAATCCCAGTTCCCAGTTTGAAGGCATTTTTGATACTCAAAATGCGGTTTTAGTTACAGTTACAGTTAGGGTTACAATTAGGTTAGGGATAGGTTTAGGCAAGGCAAGGAAAGTTTATTTATATAGCACAATTCAACAACAAGGTGATTCAAAGTGCTTCACAGAGACATTAAAAACAAAAACAAATAAAAAGCATGATTTAAAATTGAATAAAAAAAAAGTAGATAAAATCAGAACAGTAGATAAAATCAGTAGTTAAAATGTAAGTTTTGAAATTTAAGCTTAAAAGTGTGGATTTGGTGTTTTATTCAAATGCAGCTGAGAACAGGTGAGTCTTTAACCTGGATTTAAATAAACTGAGTGTTTCAGGTGATCTGAGGCTTTCTGGGAGTTTGTTCCAGATATATGGAGCATAAAAGCTGAATGCAGCTTCTCCGTGTCTGGTTCTGACTCAGGGAACTGATAAAAGACCGGATCCAGATGACCTGAGGGATCTGGAAGGTTCATACTGGGTCAGGAGGTCACTGATGTATTTTGGTCCTAAACCATTCAGAGCTTTATGGACCAGCATCAGAACTTTAAAGTCTATCCTCTGACGGACAGGCAGCCAGTGTAAAGCCCTCAGAGCTGGACTGATGTGGTCCACTTTTTTGGTCTTAGTGAGGACTCGAGCAGCAGAGTTCTGAATGAGCTGCAGCTGTCTGACTGATTTTTTTTAGGTAGACCTGTAAAGATGCTGTTACAGTAGTCAAGCCTGCTAAAGATGAATTCATAGACTAGTTTTTCCAGGTCCTGTTGAGACATCAGATCTTTTATCCGTGATATATTCTTGAGGTGATAGTAAGCCGATTTTGTTATTGTCTTAATGTGTTTTTCTACGTTTAGGTCTGCATCCATCACTACACCCAAATTTCTCGCCTGGTTTGTGGTTTTTAGGTGTATAGATTGAAGTGCTCTGGTGACCTGTAATTGTTTTTCTTTGGCACCAAAGACTATTACTTCAGTTTTGTTTTTGTTTAGCTGGAGAAAACTGTGGCACAACCAGTCATTAATTTCCTCAATGCATTTATCAAGAGCCTGTACAGGGCCTCGGTCTCCTGGTGACATTGTGATATATATTTGTGTGTCATCTGCATAGTTATGCTATGATAGTTTATTTTGTTGTTCTTTATAATCTGTGCCAGTGGGAGCATGTAAATGTTAAACAGAAGGGGTCCCAAGATGGAACCTTGGGGAACTCCTCATGCGATACTTGTCTGCTCAGATGTGAAGTTACCTATTGATACAAAGTATTTCCTGTTTTCTAAGTATGTTTTGAACCAGTTTAGTACAGTTCCTGAAAGACCTGCCCAGTTCTCCAGTCGAGTAATATGTTGTGGTCAACTGTATCAAATTCTGCACTGAGATCCAGTAAAACTAAGACTTGCAAAGAAAAGCATCTGGACTTCTTTAAATTACTTGAAGACGTTTCACCTCTCATCCGAGAAGCTTCTTCAGTTCTAAGGTCAAATGGTGGAGAGTCCCAGATATAAACCTAGTGGGAGTATTAAGATGCAGATGGACTGCTGAGTCTTGTCCTGTGGAGGTGGCTCTTCTGTGTTGTGCACGTTTTGATAGCCGCACTCAAAACGTGCGGCTATCCTAAATGGGCGTTCTTAAAGTCTGCATATTAAGGATAAAGGACACTCTTTCGAGGATGCCAATGTTCACATTTTGGACAGAGAGGACAGATGGTTTGAAAGAGGAGTGAAAGAAGCCATCTATGTCCACTGTGAGCGACCATCTTTGAACAGAGGCGGTGGTTTACGACACCAACTCTCTTCCATCTATAATCCAGTTTTGAATTCCCTTCCCAGACGCCTTAACGCCCACTCACATCCTGGGCCATCTGATCTCAGGAATTCGCATGATAAGGTGGGGCCAGATTTCACAATGAACTCACCCGAAACTCTGGCTGATTGGGACCCACACCCAGTTTCACACCTTGGCTCAGGCGATTGGAGGATCATCAGGGGGTCCTTTTGTCCCTCTGTGGGGGGATACTCCCACTAGGTTTATATCTGGGACTCTCCACCATTTGACCTTAGAACTGAAGAAGCTTCTCGGACGAGAGGTGAAATGTCTTCAAGTAACTTAAAGAAGTCCAGACGCTTTTCTTTGCAAGCTCCTTTGACTACAATGACCTGGATGACTGAGAACCTTCACAGACATAAAACTAAGACTGTCATTTTTCCACTGTCTGTATTCAGACATATCTCATTAAACACTTTGGTCAGAGCGGTTTCAGTGCTGTGGTTCTGTCTAAAACCTGCAGTTATTCTGTTTTAAGAAGTAATTGAGCTGTTGAGAAACTGCTTTTTCAATGATCTTACTTAAAAATGGGAGATTTGAGATCGGCCTGTAGTTGTTCATTTGCGTCTTGTCAAGATTGTCCTTTTTCAGTATAGGTTTAATTACAGCAGTTTTTAGTGGTTCTGGAAACACACCTGACATTAAAGAAAGGTTGACGATCAGTAACAGGTCTGACTCCAAAGTCTTTGAGACCTTTTTGAAAAAACTTGTTGGCAGGACATCTAAACAGCAAGAGGAGGAGTTCAGTTGACCTAAGATGTCCTCCAGGTCTTTGCTGTTAATAGGGTGAAACTGTTTGATGGTGTTTAAACAGTTTTTCGGTGTCAACTGTAGAAAATAAGACCCGAGCATTATGACTGTTTTTGGTGATGATGTCAGAGAAATAGGACCTCCTTGCACTCCTCAGTTGTAAATTATAGTTGTGAAGTTTCTCTTTATAGATGTCATAATGAACCTGGAGATTTGTTTTTCTCCATCTGCGCTCGGCTTTCCTACAGTCTCCTTTTTTATTTTTCACCAGTGTGGAGTTTCTCCATGGAGATTTTTTCCTTCCAGAGATAACCTTCACTTTAATGGGAGCTATTGTGTCCATAACATTTAACATTTTAGCATTGAAGCTATTGACGAGCTCATTGACTGAACCTCTGGACAGGTCAGGTGTTAATGGGTTTAGGTATGGAATGATGTGGAAATGTTTAAGGTTAGGCATTCATTTTTGATGGTTAGGGTAATCAGCTAGGGAAAGCATGATGTAAATGAGATGTCCCCACAAGGATATAAATACATGTGAAGTGATGTGAAGACGTCCAGTACAAACTAGAGACGAATGAAAGATTAGTTTTGTATCTTTTTACATTCGAGAAATCTGTATCAAGTGTGTCTGTGTGTGTGTGTGTGTGTGTGTGAGTGGAACTTGTTAAAATGTTTGTAATTCTCTGAAACAGAAAATGGGACAAACTGTGACTGCAAGTGTCAAAACAAACATTTTTGAAATTCTACAAGCTGTAGGTGCAGATATGTGAAAAGGACTTGTTAAACACCACCGTGCAGTCTGCAGTGAACTAAAGGAATGTTTTAAAGAATAGTGGGGTTAAATTCGTCCATGTTGTAAAGGATGGTTCTGCTGTTCAATCATGTGCAAGTAGTCCTGTGACAACATTCTTTTTCACATGACCATATAAATATTAATATATATATTTATATAGCAATTTTTTAAATGAAGATGCTTTATATGATGACTTAAGAAGGTAATAGTAGTACAGTCCTATTCAGAAAGCAGTGTAACTGTGGATTTGTGTTAGTGGTTTCTCTGTGAAATTAGAGCTTTTCCCTGTGAGTGTATGACCCAGTTTGAAAGCCGTGAAGTATTTTAGCCTCAGCCTTAGTTACTCTTGGAGTGTGAATTAGAGGGCTGAAGCTGTACCTCCTTTTAGGTGTTTGATTTAAAAAACAAAAAACAAAAAACTACTTATGGCGGAAATGTGTTCTCATAGTGTTTAGTCTTACTCCCCAGTACATTTCCTTGATATTTACCTTTTGGTTTCAGGTCAGCCACTGTGTGCATCTGAATACTTTATTCTCTGTTTGTGATGGAGGTGAATGACAAAAACAGTTATGTTAGTAGGGCTGAACGATATATCGCATTTGCGATAATATCGCGACATGATCAAGTGCAATTTTCTAACCGCAAAGGCTGCGATTATACTGCGATTATAAGACTGTCCAAATTACTACCATATCCCAGAATTCATAGCGCGGCCCAGCCAAACTCCAGTTTCCAGCAATGGCGGCCGCTGCTAAGTTTTAAAATTACTCATACTAATCTTTCTGGGTCACAAAATAAACTTTTAACATATTTTCAGGCGAGAAAGTAGTTGTGTAAACATCAAATATCTGCTCGGTTTATCAAGATATCCCATATTTGCAAAAGTGCTTCGACGTTTTCAGAGGCGTCTGCTACCCACCAGCTCGACAGCTAGCCGGGAGCTCGAGGATTACTGATGCGGCCGAGAACGGCACAACTCCCGGCACATCATTTTCAGATCACCGCGGAGTTTCGCTGCTCGGGTTAAACGTGATATATAAGTCACTTAGACAACCTAAAAATGTTATTGTTGGGCTTTTTTCAGTGTTTTGTTTGTTCGTGAGTAAATCGGTTTGGCTGAGATTAAAGTTATTAGATTAGATAAAATAAAACTTTATTAATCCCCCAGGTGGGTTCCTCCTTGGTTTTCACACAGCTGACTAAACGTCAAACAGAAAACTTATTAAACAGAAGTATGAGACAGTCGAGAATTTACACCAGTGTCTGGTTATATTTTAGATAGCAAGAAGCAGACGGCCGAGTTTATTAAACTCCACCGAGACAGCGGTGACGCTAATCAGAACTAGCCTTCTGATTCAGAAGGCTAGACCGTCCAATTTCACGCCTTTAAACTTTAAAGGCGTGTTTGTGTGTGTGTTTATACAATTGCTATTATGTTTGCACTTTATGTGTAATGTTACTGACTGCAGAGATCAGTAAGATGTGTGTATTTTTTATTTATTAGTTTTATTTATTTAATATTATTTTTTAATTGAATGACTGTCTAGTAGTTCACAGATGTCGAAAAACTGAGTGTGGTAAAGCCACTGATTTTTTTTAATGTATATTTCTGCAATCTGCACATTGTACTGACTTTCATTTTAATGTTTACACCAGGGTTCCTTGTCAGCACTTTATGCTCAGATGTTTGTAAGCTAAAAATAAACTATTGTGTATGTTCAAATATACTGTTGTGATTGAAGAAGTTAAATAAAAATGTCAGTCATCAATTCATGCATCACCTCATGTCATCATAACAGAGGTCTGTCTTCCAGGAAAGAACAGTTTAAAATTAATGTAATATAGTATTGGCCATACTATATGATGTATTGCTTGTCTTTGTTTAATAATACAGAAGACAAAGACCTTAAAAAATAATTGCATATCGCATCACAATCGCAATATTGGGGCAAAAAATCGCAATTAGATTATTTTCCATAATCGTTCAGCCCTATATGTTAGCATGCACTAATGAGTAATTCACCCTGTAGGTGAGAGTCATGTTTGAATTCAGTCTATTCGCTGACTGAAACACCCCCGTGGGCCTGTCTAAAGGGCACGATAATGTAATTACCCATCATCCCTTGTCTTTTTTGGGGGCAATTCAAGATTATTTAAGGTGTGTGAGGACAGGCGACACTTTGTTCTTGTCTACCATTTTACTTTTATTCCTCCGGCTCCTTTTTGCTGTTTTCTTGAAGATGCAAAAGTTAACATTTTTTTCTGTCACGACAGCTCTTATTTCTTGATTTTGTGCTTTTCGCCACTTGTTACATCGTTATCAGATGAGCATATGTGATGCACAAACCTGACATCAAACATTAATCAGACCTTTCCACTGTGTGTTCCAGCTGTTACGAGAACTGAAACACCCAAATGTGATCGCCCTCCAGAAAGTGTTCCTGTCCCACAGTGACAGAAAGGTCTGGCTCCTCTTTGACTACGCCGAACACGACTTGTGGGTGAGTCTCTGCGCCATTACTTCTAGCAAGAACTGTTCATATGATTAATGAATGACAGAAAACCTCGTGCTACAGAAACGGTTACCTAATGATGTTTACATTAAGATTCAGCACTGTGCCCTAAACCGTTAATATTGTGTATAAACAGCAGCCGCAGTGTCTCTGGATTGTTACAAATGTTTTATTTGTTCACTCATATTTTTGGTGCTCTGGGGAAAGTATGAAAAGGAGACAACTGGAGGTGGTTTTGTAGATATTGTGTTTATTCCATCTGATGAGGCATGCATAAGTGAGGCAAACCCTTTCTTTGCTTCACAGCACATCATCAAGTTCCACCGCGCCTCCAAGGCCAATAAGAAGCCTATGCAGCTGCCCCGAGGGATGGTGAAGTCTCTCTTGTATCAGATCCTGGATGGGATCCATTACCTCCATGCCAACTGGGTGCTCCACAGGGATCTGGTGAGTGGCTATATTAGCTTCAGTGCTCTCATTTCCCTTTACAGACACTTACCCACTCCATACATATGTTTCCAAAGGCATTGTGATTAACCAAGGTTATTAAAATTGAGAAACTGAAAGGAAACGCTAGGTATGAAGTTAAATATAATAACATACTTCCTTCTTTTATCTGAAACAACAAAGAACCCCACCACCACCACGTATTTTTATAAATAAAAAAACAAACTCAAACTGCTTAAACTACTAAAGCTAAGCAGTTTGAAAAGCTAAAAATCCACTGATACTGGAAGTAAAACCTTCCTGCAACAGGTGTTAGATAACAATTAGGAAATGAAAATAAAATAGTGTGACCATCTTACTGTTAGGAATGAAAATTTAGGGAGAAAATATCTGAACTTCTTATCTGAAGGCTGTCCACTCTACTATATCTACTGCTCACAGAACTCGTTCCCACGGAACGATTCCACCGAGCAGAGCTGTGTTATTTCACTGCCTTTCGTTGTTATGTCTTCGTGTGATGTGTTATGATGATTTTATTTGTTGGAAGAAGCACAATGACCTGAACTCTGAGTGCTTTCTGACTCCCGTCTACCCTTTAACCTGGTTCCAACACACACGTGGTTCCTGTGAGACTCTGTTCTCCTCGCTTTTCCCACAGGGCTTTGGTTGAAGGGAGGTCGCTGTGTATATTACCTGATTTCTGACAGTCTGTTTGGAGATACAGTTTTGTTATGCTAGTACCACCGAAAAGAACCAGTCAACGTGGCTCCAGGCACCTTCTGAGAAAACAGATCTGTCACATGTTAAAGAAAGAAAAAGCAGAACTGGAACAATTTCCAACATATGACTCAGCACTGCAAACTCCCACAGCCCATCTGTAAGTGCATCTCCCCTGCCTCTCTCTGCCTCCCTGCATCTGTCACTCACCACTGAGGACCATGTGCACTTTTGCTTGTGGATGAAAAAGTATAATTAACCAAACAGCAGATTATGTGGTGAAACTTTGATTTGATTACTGCCATTGCTGCTTTGACGTCAGATGGGCTGCACTGAGTCCTTTTTCCAGATAATGCTCTGGTAAGACTGGCTCACTGAGATTACACTGTTTAAGCGAAAGTTAGCTAAGCTTTTGGCTTTAGATAAATCAGGTTCAGAAGTCAAAGGGCAGAGCTCCCAAACAGTTCAAGCATCTGTCTATGGGTTCCGTTTTCTTTATGTCCGGTTGTCAACTCTTACGTAATCCCAAACGATCCTTTGTAGTCATGTGGTGTCTTGACAGCACATTATGCAAACCTGAACGGATCAAGTAGGTATTTCAGTCTGTTGGTGATCCACAAGGTATCTATAAAAGTTTCTACAGTTTGGATGCTGTAAATGCGTCAGTGACGAGACCATAAATGTTTGTGTTCTCAGCCAGTCATGTTATGGCTCCTCACATGTGTTTGTACTGTGGACAGGCCACTGACGTACTCATGTGCACCTATGATGAGAAGGTCCCAGCATGTAAGCTGTAAACTGTCCACTGCAGCAGCTGTTTGTTGTCCTCATTCATGCTTTTTTCTCCTTTGATGTTTCTTTTTGTTCGGGCCAACCTTTTTACCAGTCAGGATTAAATCTATGAATAGTGTCTTTGCTGAGGGTTATAGCTATCCATAGCCTCTGCTCTAGTTGACTTCATCATCTGTTTGCTTAGTCCGGCATTAATCCTGCACACCCTCACTTCACTCAACAGAAACATGCCATATTTGCTGTTATGTTGTATACAGTGGCCTTTGCCTCAGTTGTCAGATAAATCACACCTTAAAAACAAGACCCTGGGGTAAAAAAAAAAGAAAGAAAAGAAAACAACAACAAACAACTCCAACAAAATTCAGGATTCTTTGTGTGAATCCTATGAAACAGACCATTTAGATAAAATACAAAACACGATAGTATTAAATTCCTCCTTACAAGGAGGGATGGGAATTGATAGGAATTTAGCAATTCCGATTCCATTGTCAATATCACTTATCAATCCTCATTGGCTCCACTTTGCGAGTTGCCCCCATCTCTAAGCAGCATATCAGTGACGTTACACTCATGCAAATCATTACATGCTTCGTGGATGTTGGAGGTATTTCTCTTCCCTCTCTTTAACAATATAAACCTACAGGCTACAGCCCCACACACCAACACCTCATCTACCTATATAAGTAGACTCATGATCTTTTTTCTTAGAATTTAGGTATGAAAACAAAGCCGACAGCACAGAGCAAAGATGAAAACCAGCACTTTAAAGCGATCACCAGAGTGATTCTATTTTAGAAACATGAACAGGTAGAAATGGAGGCTACAGGCTTCAGTTTGTTACCCTTTGAAGTTCAGCAGTGGCTGATTTCGCCACAAATGACGGCTCACTTTATCGCAGTGCTGGGCTGGGGTCAGCATTTACTCAGCTTTAACACCACTCTGGGCTCTTGGCTAACTTAGTGTTAGCATGCTGTCTGTGCAGGTGTAAGGTGTTAGCAGTTGTTTCTGTCCTGGAGCAGTCTCCACTTTGCCATCGCGCTCTCATTCTATAGTGTAATAAAAATAAAAGTAATGTAAACTGTGCCACTTTTTCCCTGCTGGAGACACAGCTGATTGTAGTGACAGTCTAAGAACCGATAACCTTATAATTCCTTTTACTGAGATGATAATTATTATTCTGTTACTGATAAATTAAAACACTGCAGTGAAAAAGTAGCTGGAAGTGCACAGGAAGAATCGACACTGCTGAACAGGACAATCACAATAGCTGCGGGCTGCGTCGACCTAATGTTGTGCTACAACCTGATGAGGGTGCACATCAGCTTACGTTGTAGATTATGGCGTAGACTTACTGCTGAAGCATAAATCAGGTGTTAGAACAGCAAACTACAATTGTTTTCGTTATTTGTTCCCTTGATTAGGCCTGCAGCAAGAAATAAAACAAGGTGAAACAACCAGTTAGAGCTGCCGAGTATACGCTGTGCTGTAGTGTGTGTGAACTAGCAACCCTCCATCAAATCATGCACTCACAGTGTGCCAGCATGGCTTTAGTAGTCTCTGTTGCTCACAGCAGTTGCCATAGTAGGAAAAACACAAGTGTTAGTAGTAACATTAATGTTGACTCTGTGAGCCTGAAACATGTCTTCAGTAAAAGACAGGCTCTTAAAATAACGTGTCAGGATGTTTCGTACAGACTTTTATTTTGTAGCACTTTGTAAATTTGTGGAAACCTTAAGCACCAAAGTTCATAATATACACAATATGAATTCTCTTACAGTAGCTGTGTGGATGTTTTGGCTCTCTTAAGGTCACACCAGTCTTATCTACACACCAACATTTCCGGCCCCTCGATTATTTTCGCTGCAGCCGTTATTTTGCTGTCTCTCTGCCAGGGCTTCCTGCCATTGTTGCCACATAACCTCACTCGTAAATTTCATTCTTGTCTCTTGTCATCGGTGAGATTAGCGTCTTTTGTGCAGGTGCCTGGCTCTGTGTCGGGTCTCTGCGCGGGCATGAGAAATAACAACTGAAATTAGAGAGACTGCTCGTAGCAAACATGATGCTACGTTATGGAAAAATCTACCCAAGGCCTCTTACTGCTGTCTAAGTAGATGTGAAAGTCTTCCCATGAGCTGTATTGTGAATACATGCGAGGGGAGGAGCAGACATGTATTGTGCCACACAGGGAATGGTTTTCCTGCCCACTGTATCTTTAACAGCTGCAATAGTTCTGCTGTTGCATAAGCATGTCTTTGTGCTTGAGTGTAGCATGCTCTGACTCTCTGGAAAGCATCCATGTACTGTGCATTGCACTGTCACAAAGCCCATCCCCCATTTACTCTTGCAGTTACTCCTCTGTCGTCGTCCACCCCCCACCCCCCCCCCCCAATCAGAGGTGCTTGCCGTCTTATGTAAGATGATGTCAAGCCCACCGCTCTGCACAGATAGCTGATTCAAGAACCTGACTCTGCAAGCCAAAGCAAAAGGCATGCATTTCCATGGACTGTACCAATAATCACTTAAGAGAGGGGTGGTGTGTGTTAGGGTATTACTGAAGGTCATCTGTTATAGTAACCAGCAGTGCTATACTACATGCATATTACTGGGTGGGTGGCTGTAAGAAACTCATCATGCAAGGCGTGGAATTCTACACAACCACATTTTTTTTTCAGTGTCTAAAGTGGGAAAGTGAACCGTGTGTGCTTGCACTGAGAAGTTTGCTTTAGTTTTCATTCAGTTTTGCATAGATGAGTTGAATTCTAATCTGGTGTCTCATTCAGATTATAATTGTTAATATTAACCTATTTACTTCTATTATTACCAAGAGGTATTTAATCCAGTGACACGAGTAAAACAATGTAATCTGTACTCAGCATCTGTGTTTTGCACTAAAACTAACTTATTTCTGCAGTTTATGTGTCATATAGAAACTCTTTAATAATGGAAAGATATTGTTGTTTTACCTTTTTAAGATTTTAAGAAGTGTCCAAAAGCAAGAGAGTTTGACTAGAGCCAGATCTGAATTTTCAAAATATCTGGGCTGCTAGTAGCATGCAATTAGCTCTGCTGTATTGAAATATGATGGAAATGATCCAAACATAAGATAATTTCTGATCATATTTCTTTAAAACAGGAGCTTCATGACTGTCTGATTGGTGATTCCTATTGGTAGGATTTATTCGTTGAATGCACACTGATTAAACAAATGTCTGCTGTAGGTCAGATGCACTTTCAGCTTAAGAACTCTACACCAATTATTTCCTTTTCTGTGTTCTGGTCTCTGTGGTTTCCAGTAGTTCTTAGTTGTTTTTACCCCCTTTTTCTAATCTTGTACATCCTCAACTCCTGTCCTCACATCTTAGTCCCAATCTCAGTGGAGGAGGAAAGGATAAGACATAAGGGGAAAGGAATTGTGGCAACAGGGATTTAACAAAAACTTAAAGCAATGTTGGTTAAATATGACATTTGGTACAGCCGGACCATGAAGTGTTCTGTTCGTAGCCCAGTTTCAGCTGTGTTTTCTTATTTCAGTTTTAACATTACTCCTGGAATTTTTTTTATACTGAAGGCCTCTTTTAATCAAAATCCCAGAAACATCCTCGTCGGATCATCTGGTTTCCCTTCACGTTGCGTTGTTACTGGACTGGGGTTAATAAAGCTCACTTTCAAGGGTCAAGTTCTTTTTTTAAAATTAGATGACCTGAATGTTTTCCTGGACAGGCGTGCATTTCCTCTTATCTCAGTGGTCTAGATGTAAATGATAACATGAGTCAGGCTTGAATTCTCCAAGTTCAGCCTTAATGCCTTATCACCAAACAAATTTCCTCATATTTTCATGACAGATTTAATCGCTGCCTTGCTTCAGCAGTCTGCGTGTTATTAATTCACTCTGTTTACAGGTGATTTGTCAGCTTGAGTAATATCTCATTGTAGCAGCATTGGTATTAATACAGTGCTTTTTTCCCTCCCCCTTGTATTTTGCGTCACCCTACAACTATTCGAAACGGTTGCCTGGTGCTCCCTAACCCTGGTTGTGACAGAGGTCCCTTCTGGCTAAATGAGACTTCTTCCTCCCCGCTGTTGCCAAGCACTGCTCCTAGGGGTTGAGTACTCTCACTCCACACACTGTAAACAAACAGCAGCTACTTGAGGAAAAGCAGAACGAGAGTTGAACCAACCAACTGGCTGCGTGAAAGGATGAAGCATGCTTTAATACTACTGCATACTGCACTAATAGCTCAAAGGGGCTTCATTATCTGGACAGTTGGTCGTTGATGAGTCCTGTAGGCTGTCACCTTTCGCTTCAGCTTGTTTATCAGCTTGCCCACTCTGTTACGTAAGTGTGTAAGTTTGGCTCCTGAAGTGGCCTACTTTTTGATACAAAGATGTAAATGATTTTGTAAAAGAGGGCCACGTCCCTAAGGACTGGGTTTACAGATCCTCTGTGGGGCGGAGAGTGTTTATTTTCCCCTGGCTCCCGATCCATTTATGAAACTGTCCAAATGGAACTGATTAATTTCACTGGCTGCATTTGAAGGGAAATCTTAATATGGGGGGTGTGAAAAGGAATTTGGTGCATGCTTCACTAACTTTGGTGCATATTTCAATCAATTTATTACATCTCCTTATATCACTGTGGTCTGCTGCTCTTTGAAACAGTCCCTCTTGCACTCATGTTTCTACTTTTCAGCTTTTCCTTCCATTAGACACGTGAACTTATTTACATCAAACTTCATTTTTGCATGCTCATTTTGCATTTTGAAGGCACTGGCACTCACTCAGGTCTTTTACAGAACATTCAAGAGGTAAAAAAAAGAAAAAAGAGTACATTCAGGCTAGGCATATTAATTCACTTAGGTCTGTTTAGAATTTGAAAGAGGGGCTGAACTCCTCGGGCCTTTGAAGAGACGCTTGTCTTTGTGTTTGCCGATCGTGGGGGTGTCATGTTGTGGGCATGAATAGCAGATCTCATTATTAGTGCTGTTTCTATGGCAACAAAATACGTTTGCCAGTCAGATCTGAGTCTGCCAAGCCAGAGGGTTCACATTCACTCAAACACCCAGGGAGACAGTTTGACAACAAGCATTACTGCATCCTACTGCACGACAAGGTAAACTTCAAAAACAGGGGCCCACTGATGTTATTTGCCCTCTGAAAAAACGTACAGAGGTTTTCCGATGCATTTTATATCCTCTGGTAATTCAGAGACTTAAAACCACTGTGCTTACAACTGCAAATTATATGCAAGAAGTTGAGTTAGCGAATGGTCTGAAGAGCAGTGAGAAAAATACATCGGCCTTCATGTGTTGCGTCCTAGATGCTGTGCCGCGAGCCCTGTGGCAAAAGCCTGAACCAACACTTCTTCATGCTCCACATTCCTTTCTGAAGAGGAAAACACAGATAACAGCATTCAAAGCTGTTTTAATTACTCATTTTAGCAATGCATCCTGTGACTCTGAAGGGTGTTGTATGCATTGGTGGCCATTCAGCTTTAGGGGCCTCCTAATTTCACTCTGATCCATCTAATTTTCAGCTGGGGGAGTAAGCAACCGCCGTCAGCCAACAGGCTCAGAAAAATCCAGTGAACACTATAAAATTAACAATTTGTTAATTAAATGTCAACGTTGAGCGTCTAGTTTGCTGTGCTGCAGTAACTACTGTTATATTTACTAAGTGAAAATGTAATAGGTTAATATTTCCCTATTTCCCATCCCAGCTATATACTGTTTACACAGTGGACCAGTTTCACATGTTGACGTCTGAATGTGTGTGAGCCAACAGCCTCCTAATTTTCTGTTTGGGAGATGCTTGGCACTGTGTGACATCATAGAGGGGATATCCCTAATATGATCAACAGTGGCACATGGCACTTGTTGCCTCCCACAGAAGGCCCACTTGCCAACAAGTGAGTAAGTTGCTTAAAGTGAGTGTAGCCTTAAAGAAAGTTAGGCTAGATCAGCTTATTTCAAGCAGAGAATGAACTGAAGGACTGCACCAAGGCCCAGTATAAGATAACTAGGGATTATTCCGAGAAGTGAATCATGCAAAGCTACTCTAGTAGCCTTTAGTAATAACATCTTTACAAAAATACTTTTTTCCCACTTTTGCCCAAGTGCTTTCTCTGGGCTCTCTCTGTATCATTGTAGGGTCTTTACCTTACAATATAAGGTGCCTTGTGGTGACTGTTGTTGGGATTTGGCGCCAGATATATATATAAAACTGAATGGAATACTCTCTGTGCTGCCCTATCAACAAAGGCAAAAATAAATCTAAAAAAGGAAGTCAGTGTTCTTGTTCAGTTCGCACTATTTCATCACTTGAAAGTGGTCAGGAGAAGGACTAATCAGTTTTGGATCAAACGACTATATCTGTGAAAAACTTCACGTCACGTGTTTTAGTTCTCCTCACCTGTTCATTGTATTTTAATTTAATTTGTTTATGATTTGTTCTTTGTGAGTGACTCACAGTTCTAAAATTTAGCATTTGTGGTTAAACGGTGGTTAAACATCATCTAAATGAATGCTTCTGAACTACCTAACATCGTTGGTCTAGGATGTTTTTTAAGGCTTGGACCTAAAAACAAAAAAGAACTCAACCTGTTCTCCTGTTATTGTGAAATGTACTCAGCCTAACAACTAATATAGGATTTTAAATACCAATATCAATTGGGTGATTTGAAAAGCCACAGCATGTGCTGGGCTATGGCTTGTGTCCACATAAGTGGCGGCAGTCAGCTTGGTTGGCTAACAAAGCTTTTACTTCTTGGAACTTGTGTGGTTCCAGTTTCTCTCTGGAAACCAGATGAACACACCCAGCTGCTTGAGCGTGTTTGACTCCATTCCTGGGTGTATGATCACTTGGCTTAAGTGCACTCCCGGAAAATGGCTCACTGACATAGTCATGTGGTTGTGTGCTTCATTACAAAAACAGGACAGTCAATAACCACTCAACATGTTTCTGCAAAGGGAACCACTGATACTGTAATACCACGGGTATTCTGAACGTATTATCAGTCCAACTGTGTGTTAGAACCATTTACATTTATTGTACTTCCAAGTTAAAAACAGAGTGATTTTTAGTATACGCAACAGCTCGTAATGTTCTGTCTCTTTCTCCCACAGAAACCAGCTAACATCCTGGTGATGGGGGAAGGCCCCGAACGAGGAAGAGTTAAAATTGGTAAAGTAGATTTAAAAAAACATCATTTAAACTGCTTGACTGATTTGAAACTTACACAACCTTTAGGTACTTGTGTCAGCACGAAAGTGGATCAATTAGGTTGTTGACGTGTTTGATTGTCTGATAGCTACAACGTTTAACCTTGTCCAGAGAGGCTGACAGGAAGCTCAGATCAGTCCTGTTGCATAAGCCAGCTGGCCAGGGGAGTGTTGAAGGGTAATGCTGCATTGCTGGCATCTATTTTTAAACCCCGTACTCCCAGTAATAGCATAGAGTGTTGTTCCAGTGCAGCCAGAGTCTTTGCAACTGGTGCTGGTAAAAGTTTTACTTGAATGAACGCCACAAGGCTGCTGTGGTTTAATAAATATGTTTAATATCTTAATAGTTACATGGAGCAGGATGTTCATTTTATTCATTTCCAACTTTCATTCATTCATTTTTTAGGAGAATGTGAACTAAGTATCAGAAATCACATTCATTATAATTGTATTTGAATGCACGTTGGTTAAGCGAACAACTTTTTCAGCCTTACTTGTTCCTGTAGATATTGCTTTACAGTCAGTGTTGTATTTTCTGTGAACGTTTCATTATGAATCATCATCATCATTAGTATCATTAGTAGGCAAATGCAAAACTCTGTACAAGGCTCATCCAAGAACAGTGTCAGTGACAAGTTTTACTTTTAATTCTAATTAACATTTTAATTATATTCAGTAAGACCTGAATCTGGCAACTGAGCACATTATTCATCATGATCTCATCTCACTCATTCTATGACCTCAGAGTTTACTGAGGTCAGCCGAGAAGTGTTTTCCCATCAACTTCTTTGTACAACCAACCAGTTGCCCCCTACTGGCCATTACAAAGAATGCAGATTTAAAGGATTTCTGTATAGGCTTTCCATTTTCAGACTCAGATGCTACCTCCATCTTATACATACAGTCTGTGATCAGTTCTATGATCAGTATAATGCATCTTTAAAGTCATTAAAAAACAGTGAAATGTCCAATTAGCATTGTCCAATATTAGCATATTTATTTACTGCGCATATAGAAGTTGGCACAATAAGACTACCCATCTGTGGTATCCATATAAGACTATAATCCCACTTCTGTAGATCCCAGAAATGTGACTTGAAAAAAACCCCAGAACTCTTGCTCTTGGTGATTGCTCAGGTTTAGTGGCAGCTACAGAGGTGAATGTAAAATGTGGAGGGGTCATGTCCCCCACTTCACCAGTGGAAATAAAGCTGATTCAGAATAGGCTGACTTTAGTCTGTCATTTGTATTTGAGCTACACAGTGTCACATTTTCTTCTTCTCATGCTGTTGCCATCTAAACATGACTAATTTGATAAGGATGGATTTACGTTCCATATTATGGCCTGTATTTGTATAGCGCTTTTCTAGTCCCTGAGGACCCCAAAGCGCTTTACACAACCTGTCATCCACCCATTCACACACACATTCACACACTGGTGATGGCAAGCTACAATGTAGCCACAGCCACCCTGGGGCGCACTGACAGAGTGCACTCATTATTGTGGTGCTTGATTATCCTTACTGTAAGTTTTCTCTGATGTAACTCAAACCAACAGAATGCTGGTGTTTTGAAACTAACCACATTTGATTGATAAGCCAAGGACACTGCTCACTCATGGTGGTAGTGAAGCATATCTTGCTTAATGGTGTGCTCCATTCGAAGTGGGAAGTCGGAATTCCAATTTGCAATAGCAGTCCTTCCAATCCCAACTCCACAATCCAAGATGACAGCAGCAACAGCAGGAAAACTTGTAATCTCTGCAGCCACTGGTGTGTGTTTGTGACTGGCTATTTAAAAGCCATACACAGACCACTGACCAGGTTCTAGGGGAGCTGTACCTTATTCTGCTGTCTGTTAGAAAGACACAGGAAGAGAATCTGTTTGTGCCAGTTTCCTGTTAATCTTTACTAGAATGAGGCAGAGTTAAATATTTATGTGTAACTTTTATGTTTTCTGTTAAGGTACTTTTTTAACAGTGGGAAATTGCTCTATTTCTCACATTACCGTTTTAGCAAGGGATTTTTTTGCTAAAAGGAAAGAATACTGTCTTTTCATGCTAAGTAGAACAGATGTGGTTTGACATTAAAAGCCTGCCTTGTTCAGCTTTACAGTTGTGGATGTTTCATATTTAGTTGCGGTGTGAGAGACGCCCGAGGTTCTGTCTAGAACCCGTGGCTCTGACAGCAGCCTTGAACATGCATTCGTATCTCTATCTGATAATGCCTTTGTTTGCTAACTGCGTCTATCTTCTTTCGCACCTTCTGTAGCTGACATGGGTTTCGCCAGACTCTTCAACTCTCCGCTGAAGCCGCTGGCGGACCTTGACCCCGTGGTAGTGACGTTCTGGTACAGGGCCCCGGAGCTGCTGCTGGGGGCCCGGCACTACACCAAAGCTATTGGTGAGTCACACAGATGAAAAAAACGTAATGCTCTGCACCAAGGCAGGACTTTGATCCCTGGCTGTTTGCTTAACTGCATCAGGTTTGTGTTAGTTGACAGAATTAGCTGTGATTTTAGAAGCAGGGTCTCTTGGTTTACATGCACAGCTGATAAGTTCAAAGTACTCATGTGATCCATGGACATCATCAGAATAAATCAATCGTGGAGCACATGTTCCATTATAATCTCAGTATCTTACATCTTCCCACGTCAGTCCATTGAATGGAAGTCGACTTAGGCTGTTAGCAATGACTCACCATTGCATTGTATTCACATCACGTAACATGTAAGTGTCTTGACATACAAAAACAGAACATTTAATTCAAACAAGTTTAAAAGAGGAGCCAACAACTCTTCCTAGTCGGGCTTTGAAAATACATAATAAATAATGCAGTACAACAAGGAAATGGAAAAAAAACAAAAAAAACCCCAGACATGCACCAATCAGCTGGCCAGAGTATAGAATCAGCTGATTTTCCAGCTTTCTCCGCCCTGTGTGGTGACCGGCCGGTCAGCCTCACGTGTGTCCGATTATGAGGCGGCCCATTTCACGCATGCACAAAACGTGCAGGGCAGCGCAAGCAAATAGATGCACTCCACTGTGTCACAACCACTGTGGAGGATCCTCACCGTGAGTGTAAAAGTTCTCCAAAATAGCGACCACCATGAAAATGTTTGCAACGAAAAGACAGATGCTTAAATCATCCAGCTGACATTTTCTAATTTCAGGCAACGTGGCTAAAATTATGACGATGAGTGAAAAAGAGAAAACTGTCGATATTTGGTTATCTGGTGAAGTTATAAACATACTGGAAAAATGATGCGTGTAACTGACATTTCTTTTTCTTTTGTTTGGAAAGGTAACATGCCAGGTAGAGCTGAGCATACAGCAGCCTGTGTTCATTACATTTTTGCACCTCTTTCCAGTAGCAGGACACTTCATTTTCAGTTGTTTCAGTGAGAGAAAATTGTGCAACATACAGTTGTTTAGTTTCAGTTGTGTATGCTGTCAGTTCTAATAATGAGGAAAAAAACAGAATTGGTAAGAAATTTTGTTTAGGTAGGTCACGCTTACAGAGAAATGCAGAATCTACATTATAAACATTATACAGAAAAATAAATACGTCACATCATCCCAAAAGGTTGATTCTGTTCATCTGGACGTAGCATTTTCAATGCAGGTAGTTAAGCAGTAACACTAACATCAATATTCCAGCAGAAAAAAATGACTTCCTGTAATCCAGGAAGATTTAGCCATTGTAGCTAGTGTATCTCCACAATACTGAGACTAAGTGTTGTCTGTTTACATGTGTGCGTGCCTCAGACATCTGGGCGATTGGCTGCATCTTTGCGGAGCTGCTAACATCGGAGCCCATCTTTCACTGTCGCCAGGAAGACATCAAGACCAGTAACCCATTCCATCACGACCAGCTGGACAGGATATTTAGTGTCATGGGTTTCCCTGCAGGTCTGCACACACACACACATATACAAGAGATTGTTTAGTGTATCGATAAAAGTGTTAACTTAGTCACGTGCTTGTGTCTTTCGCAGATAAAGACTGGGAAGACATCAGGAAGATGCCAGAGTACCCCACACTGCAAAAAGACTTCAGGAGGACGACGTGGGTGGCCGCTCTAATGACCTCTATAATCGGGGAGCTTGTAGACTTGTAAATGAAATATCACATATGCTGTCATTTGTCATCCAACAGGTATGCAAACAGCAGCTTAATCAAATACATGGAGAAGCATAAAGTGAAACCAGACAGCAAGGTGTTCTTGTTGGTAAGTGCACACACACACACACACACACACACACACACACACACACACACACACACACACATATATCTTAGTTCAGTTACTTTAGAGGCATTATGTCCATTTCCTGGTGACCAAACCTAACTGTAACTGCTAACTAATTAACCATTAAACTCACCTTAAAAGTAATAAACTTTAAAGGGTCATGGACTGGGCTGTTATTCCCCAAATGAGGTGCAGGTGCACACAGTATAACTATGTAAACACGTATACTAATACTATTACTACTTAATAAAATCGTCTTATTTTGAAAGGCCACTAATCAGGAAGCCCCCACCTTTTTGTATTTTCCTATCGTACACTGATCGTGTGTGTGTGTGTGTGTGTGTGTGTGTGTGTGTGTGTGTGTGTGTGTGTGTGTGTGTGTGTGTAGATCTTGTAACCATGTGTATTTTTCTGCCTTCAGCTCCAAAAGCTCCTCACAATGGACCCGACTAAAAGAATCACATCAGAGCAGGCGCTGCAGGACCCGTACTTCCTAGAGGACCCATTACCAACCACTGAGTGAGCCTTAGTAAACTTTTGCAAACTTTAATCAACACAATCGTGTTGGTGCTTCAATCACTAATTTCATCTGTTTTCTTCTAGTGTGTTTGCTGGCTGTCAGATCCCCTACCCCAAACGAGAATTTCTTAATGAAGACGAGCCAGAGGAGAAAACAGAAAAGGTAAGTGTTATCCAGTTATCCTGTGCCTTAGACTGTAAGGCAGTCTAGCCGCTGCCTTACAGATAACTTCACTGGCGGCGAATGCAGCTTTTAGGTTATTGCTAATAGTTACATGGCTACATTAACACCTCAGAAACATCCTCATAAAGATTGGGATGTCAGTCTTTGAGATGCTTTGTTGTGCTACTGTTCATGTGCTAAGCTGTTAGTGAGAGAAAGGGCTGTGTCCCCGCCTGTCTGCAGCAGTGCTGTGCGAAGCTGCGTGTGAAGACGGCACAGTTTGTGGCACTGCTAATGTGCGAATACCTAAGCTGATATTAATGTTCAGCACTAGAGTATAGATATTTGGACAACCCTTCTTGGTATATATACTGCCTGCAGTATCTGCATGGTTAAAAAAGTACCGTCACATTTTCAGAAACTAAAACATCGATCGGTATTGTGTCAGTTCACTTAACGTCCCATCTTAAGTTAGTTGTCAATGGGGTCTAATGTGGCAGTTTTTGGTGTATTTTATGGGTTAATGCGCGGCTGTCCCACCTCACAAAGTCTTGCATTTATTTTTCAGGCTTTTTCTGTAGAAATTTTGGGGACTGTTAAATTGATAAAGTCTTAATGTACAGCTTTTCACTAGTGGATTGTACTATTGCTATTCCAAGTGGTAGCTCCAAATGTGTCCAGGCACTTTCCCTTTCAGCCATAAAGAACAGATATTGTTATCTACTGGAGTGATATGAGGTTATAGTACTACTTTTTCTTAGAAAGCAGTATCTTAGTTGAGTCAACAGTGTCCCTTGAGTTATTTTTACAGTGTAATAACTCAGCGCAGGCATTTAGCGGCGACTTTGCCAGAGGCAGGGACACACTGTACACGGTGTACAGAAGTGCATGAGGAGGCTGACCGTCCTTGTGCTCTGTGTTTCATTGTTGCTTTGCATGTAGCTTAAAAAGCGCAGCCTTTTTTCAAAGGCGCTAAGATTAAGATAAGATTTTTGTTGTGAAATCTAATGAGAGAGTGAGCACTGAGGCAGAGGCCGATGGCTCCATGTGACCGCTGTTCCTACATCATATTGGTAGCTGCTGGCAGGAAAAGATCTGAGTTTTACACCAGAGAACAGAGTGTTTGAGGAGCTCGGCTTGCACTGCTTTGGTTGGACTTCCTGTCAGCATAAAGTGTGGACATGCACAATCAATAATAGACAACATAAACAAAATAATTTGGCTGCTCCAAATCAGTACAACACCAAAACTGCTGATTGCAGACTGAAGTGAAAGCTGCTGATTTTATGAAATTACATGCAGGATTACGCATCATGCTGTACATTCATACTAAAATACACTAGCCACTATATCTGCCATTATATTGACTAAATGCAGTTTTTCAGATATTTTTGATCCACCATCTTTCATCCTCACCTGATGAGGCGTGATCTTGCACGGCGCTCCAGATCGAGGACGACTGAAAATTATTTTATATTTCTTCCATTTAAAGAAATCGCACCAACAGTTATCATTGTCTCACCAAGCTTGGTGACAGCCTTGTGCAAGTCTGATATCTTTGCTTTGCTCTTGTTCATGGTGGCAGAGAAGCTGGAATGGAAGACATTGATTCTGTGGACACACGGGGACATGTGCAATGTATGGGAAATCCTGCTGGGTTCTAGGTGATCAAATACTTATTTCACTCAGGGAAATGTAAATGTAATCAGCTTCTAGCTTTTCTGGATTTTTGGTTGATATTCTGTCTCTGTTAAAATGAAATAACCATAAAAATTAGAGACTGTTTGTTTGTTTGTAAGTAAGCAAACTGACAAATTCAACCCACTGTAAGCCGATCATGGGATGTTTTTCTTTTCTTTTTTCAAAGAAAAGTACTTGTTACTTGATTTACCAAGGTTTGTGGCACAGAATTTTCTGCTTGTCTTAATTGTGCTTGATGGTGTTTTAGGGGGTGTCATTTATTTGGATTGAAAGGAGGAAAGATAATTGTGCCGCTGGAGGGGTCACAGCTGTGAGTGCAGTGCCAAACTTTGGCTGTATCCTACAACTCTTCACTGGGTCCCTACTGACTGATTTCATGGTGTTATGCTGTCTCTGGAAAGAAACCTGTGCCTATGCTCATTATTCACTTTCTCACGGTAGCTCATATGCTTGTAATCTGCCGTGTTCTTTGTAGAATGCTGGTCATTGTTGATGTGACCGCCTTCATTTTTGTATACAAACAAGCGGATTGTTAGGGGATCGCCTCAGAACTTTCCACTCCCATCAGCGCATTTTTGCGACTGTGGCATCATGCTAATTTGTCCCACTTAGTAAGTGTGACCCTAAAAGCCCCGTGGTGGCTTGAAGGTCAACATTCTGCACACTGAATTCCTGAATTGTAGCCATAAACTGATAAATTCACAACTGTGTCAAATTTTTACACCAAATTTCAAATTTTGACTAAATTTTAAACCACATAATTGCCACATAATGAGCCAGAACGTAATGAATGTTTGCACCAGAAACTGGCTGCAGATTTCTGTGAACCATATTTAATAATCACCTGAGGAAGGACTGAACTGTTCACACAGGGTGTCTCATTCCCTCAACTCAGCCACGCATCCACATCCAAGGGCCATTTGGGGCATCTCTGGGGTATGGCTGCTGGCAGAAACCATAACAATGATTTTGGTCCGTCATTGCGGTCTCGATTTTTGAACTTGAAACCAGACTTAGGGCTTTAGGGCCTGAGCCAGCAGCATAAATGGGCAACAGATTCTCAAAACATGGAAATAGATATGTAATAGCTGCTTTATTAACAATATAGACAGACAGAGAATATGAGCTATCCTTACTGTCTCATCCTCAGATGAGTTAGTATACGTTTCCTTCCTTCCTTTGGCTCATTAGGTTAACATTTCTTGTGGTCTACTTAAGTTTTTTTTTAATGCGTCCTTAAAACTCTAAACTCATGTTGTTGAGCTGCATTTCAATCCAGTCATCTGAGTGGGAAAGTGGGTCACAGATGCAGAAAAGAACAACCTACAGCTAAAAATAGAGCAAAATCTTGGTTTCTTGTTTTCAGCAAGAACCCGAGATCATTCCACACACTCGCTTTTAGTCCACTCCATAAATCCCGACCCACTTTCAGCTTTGTGTGTCTTTGTGCAGAACCAGACCCAGCAGCACCAGCAGACAACTGGCCAGGCTCAGGCCCAGAACCAGCAGCAGACAGCAGCCCAGCAGGCCCCCTCCCAGCAGAGCTCTGCTCAAACCAACGGCACCGCCGGAGCCACGGGGGCCACCACTGCAGCGCTACAGCACGGTCAGGACCAGGGGCCACCCAACAAGAAACCTCGGATCGGACCCTCTGGGGCCTCCTCAGGCACTGGGGTGCTACAGTCAGATTACCAGGTCAGTACAATATTATAGAACAAACACCAACACCAACATTTTCTGGTGAAACTGTTCATTTGTCTGTACTTTAAAACTCTATTAAATGAATGGTAAATGGCCTGTATTTGTCCCTAAGGACCCCAAAGCGCTTTACACATCCAGTCACACACACATTCACACACTGGTGATGGCAAGCTACATTGTAGCCACAGCCACCCTGGTGTGCACTGACAGAGGCGAGGCTGCCGAACACTGGCGCCACCGGGCCCTCTGACCACCACCAGTAGGCAATAGGTGAAGTGTCTTGCCCAAGGACACAATGACCGAGACTGTCCGAGCCAGGGCTCGAACCGGCAACCTTCCGATTACAAGGCGAACTCCCAACTCTTGAGCCACGATTGCCCGATAAATGAGTCCATTATAATCATCTCCTGCTCCAGACTTTCATTCTTGGACTCTATTAGTTGCATGAGTAGCTGTGCATGAGTTCCAAGTTCTCCTTTGTAGTGTTATTCTGGCACAAACGTGAGTTTATCATCTGACTGAAACAAGCTGTTTTAGCTGTCTTCCTCGTCCCTTCAAACTAACTGTGTCCTGATTGGAAGGTGAGAGCAGCTTCTGTGCTCATAGTACCTGAACCCTGAAACGATCATAAAAAACTGTCTTAAACCTAGTGTTTAGAGCAGGTTGAAGGCTTGTTTAATATGAACATCCCACAGTGTAACAGTATATGTGAAGAAAAATATATATATAAAAGCATAAAAGGTCGACCACAGCAGGATGTACCATTCCAGCACTGAAAATGAGACACTCCAAACTCCTGTTTGAGTTCAGTTTGATTGCAAGTACGTGCTTTAAGAAACTGACATGATCTTCAGAAGGAAAAAAACCTGCGTTAGGCAGTTAGGATAGGGAAATCTAAACGTATTAAGACATGAACCAACATGTTGTTGGGCTGAGAATGCTTACAGGGGGCTGCAGGCTAAAAAATGTATACTCAAACACTCAGATACCAGACAACAACAAGATGTTGTTTAAATGATAAGGACTGTACAGAGCTGATATCAAATCACAATGGAGCCTGTGAGCTTTTGTTTTCTGCTCAGGCGCCTCCTGTATCGCCGGCTCAGCTCTTATCACGAGGCCAAAGAGACAACAGCTCTCGGCCTGTGATGAAGTGAAGCTGGATGCCAAAGTTTGGCATATGACATATTTTGACTTTCAAGGAGAACCCGACTGCTGCAGAAAATAAATGTGATCAGCGACTAATCAGCAACGTATGGGGTTAGCTCAGGTTTGAGCGTTACATGACCGCAGGAGCAGGGAGATCATGTGTCAGTACTTAACAGAGCACGGTGTGATCTAAGTGACCGCTTTGACCTCTCCCGCTTCTGTATCAGCGAGGCACACAAGTATATTGCATACAGAGATATGCCTAGTTGCAAGTGACACAGCTGGTGGCTGTCAGGCCTCAGTTGATGTATAAATAAACTGTCGCAGTGGTCAGACACATCACGAGTGTGGCTATAGCTGCTACTGTCAGTGTCCTACTTTTTCCCTTTATTGATCTCTATCCACATATATTCCATCATGCACCACCCACCGATCATTTCCCTAATCTAGAACAGTGTAGCCAAGAACCCACAACTGTGGTATGGAGGTATGCAAACAGTTGAGGTCTCAGATTCTCAAAGCAATATCCAGATCGTTGAAATTTCAGCACCAGTACTTTTTACAGTCCATGTCTCCAAGCGTGTAAATGAGACTTTTTTTTTTCATTACTAGTGAAATAATCCCAGAGCCACTGAACACACAGGGAAATATCATAATCCCAATTTTTTGAAATCCATGTGGAAAACAGCTTATGAGGAAAGGTTAATTAGCTGCAGACAACTGAATCTGGAAGGAAGTCGCGCTCATTAGCGCAATGTCTGGATGTAGCCTTAAAAACACAATATTTTGCACACCTCCAGAGTCACCGTTTGAATGTTTGCTAATAAGAAGTCTGGTGATTTAGCGACTGCGTCTCCACTTCTCTCTCTCTTTCAGCACTCTGGCTCCCGCCTTGGTTACCAAAGCAATGTCCAAGGTTCCACTCAACCCCAGAGCACCATGGGATACTCATCATCAACCCAGCAGAGCTCCCAGTACTCCCACCAGACCCACCGTTACTGAGGATCCTTGTCACTCCCTAACCAGCAGAGGAGTCAAGCTCCTCCTTGTCTTCAGCCAACCCTCAACAACCTCAGCTCCACGGCTCCCGTGTCCCGGTTGGACCCTTGTCCCTTCATTACATCATTCCAACTCCAGTCATCCTTCTTTTCAAACTGCCCTCACCTTTGACCTTTCGCCCGACAGCCTTCAGCGGCACTGTAACACGAAGGCTGATGAACATAGGAACCAAACGAAATCCAATGAGAAAACAAATTCTGCCTCATCGGCGCGTTGAAACACTTTTAAATCGACTGGGGAAAAAAAAGGTGTAAGATAGATGTCAAGGCGTCTCACACACAGACTCAGAACCGTGGCACTTACAAACACAACGTTCCTCACCAGGAAGAATCGCAGCTGTGTTCAAGTATATTATATAGCACCTTTTTCTATTTGAGTTTTTTTCTCCTGCTCGTTTGCTAGACTTTTCAAGTTTAACTTGTCATTATAAATATTGTTACATACAGAAGCGATCAGATGTGAGGCAACTTAAAAGGAAAAGCCCTTTACTGTCATCTCTAGTGTATAATTATCACGGATAATCAAATGACGATAAGCTAAAGTTTGAGCTAAACCCAACCTTTTAAGAAAAAAGTTTCTACAAAGAAAAAAAACCTCAGCTTTTAAGCTGATGTCATTGCAGGGAAATATAAAAACAATTAACTTAAATCTTGATATTATAGGGTTTCTATATTTAGAAGTGTTTATCTAGATTTGGATTTGGAATGTAAGAAAAGCAGTTGTCTTTTTACAGCTTCTGTATAATGTGATCACATTATACAGAAGCTTTGCTTTCTGTGATGGCAGCGTCTTCGGGAGGTTTTGACACCTCTTGTTGGTGGCCGGCAGCTCCGGAGTGCGTTCTTGTTCGCTGGTTTTCACTTTGCTGTGACACCTGTGTTATTTTGGACCCTTGAAACATTTAAGGTTTCTGAAGATGCGCATAATCGTACAGGGCAGCTAAACAGTACGCTTCCCCCCCTCCGACATATGCTTCTTGAGACTGTTACTGCCTGATGTCAGATTGTTTTTTTTTAAGATTTTATTGTTATCTCTGTTGTCCCGTGGGCGTGTATGAGCGTGTGCACGTGTGTGTGTGTACAGTATGTTTTTTATGCATGTTGTTTATCCTTTTACTTACTAGAACTGCACTGACCACTGAACCGATCTGCAAAGAGCTGGAACAAATGTGAGGCTCGCCCTCTTCCATATCACCCTTGCGGTGCCACACTGAGTGTGCAGGTAGAGACTGGGGTACATTCAAAGACAATGGGTGCTTTCTTTAGTACATGCATGGAGGTATGAGCAACTTATTTACATTTTTATATCCAGTGTATACAACCCGTTGTATGTCTGAGTTCATTTTGAATTAATGAATCAACTTGTGAGAAAAGTGAAATGAAGGACATTTAATAAGTGCTACAATTGAAGAAGCTGTGAGGGAAACACTCTAGTTTCTCGCTGAGACTTAAATGACCAGGTTGATATGCTCACTCCCACCCTCTGTGTTCTGACTAGTAGTTCTCTAGTCAGAGCACAGTGTTGAATATAGTATATATGTCAATTAAATAAGTTTTGTAGTGTATAACACTCCCAGGGTTGCCGTACTCCTGTTCCCTGTGCAGGAATTGCCTTTTTTTTAATATCGTTATGAACAAGGGACAGCAAAACTGTTGGGTCAAATATGAATGTCAATCTCAATGGAGCCTGTGTCTGTACTGAGACACCCTCCAGTCATTTGGGACCCCTTCACCCAAGTTCTGACTGGTGTTTTTGACAACGCTTTTCATCCTAGTCAAATCAATGTATGTTGCTCTGTGCAACCTGAGTCTATCATGTGGGTGGTACCAAGCCAAGTTGTGAGACATGAATGCCTTTCAGTGCTAGAAATTCAGCAAAATTGTTCTTCCGAAATGTAGAAAGTGAAAAAGTCACAATAAATGTCACAATATATGTATTACATTGTTAGTAGCGCAACCTGCCAACTACTATTATTACCACTATATTACTATTATAATCAATATAATTCTCAACATTGCCTGTATCTTTAGTGTAGAGCCATTCCTGGTAGCTAATTAGCTTAGCCTAGCATAAATCCTGGAAACACTAAAGGAGAGCTAGCATGGGGCTATTAGAGGATAACAGCTTTTCTTAAGCTCATGGGTTTTGTTTTTTTTAAAGCTAATGATGTTATATGTGGACATTTTAATACGTTTACTATTTATTTTTTTAAACTACTTCTTAGAACAACTTATCTGTATGACACTTTAAACTTCAGTGTTTTGTGTAGGTCAAACTAGTGATGTATAACATGCTAACTTATGAGAGCTAAAATGTGCTTGTAGCCTGTAATAAATAAATACAATAATACTAATAACAAAAATAAAATAAAAAAAGATCCAGGCTAGTTGTTTCCCCCTATTTCCAGTTTTTATGCTAAGCTAAACTGATGGGCTGGTAGTAACATTTTTAAATTTTGCTGCAGACATGAGTGTGATATCAGTGTTTTTATCTAACTCTAGGTAATGAGCAAAAGATAATGGCTGCATTACCACAAATCTGTTTTTCTTCCTTAAGCACAAAGTCTTCTTTTTCAAGTAATACTTCATTACATTTCAGAAGATCATATTGATCATATCTTATTTTTTTAAACACAAACCAATTTGTCTTCAGTATTTTTGAAAATCTGATTTTTTTTTATATGGGGATTTTCCTTTTCAGAATTTCTTTCAGGCGTTTACAGAAAAGTTATTAGGGATCTGTTCACATACAAAATTGTCTTTGAGGCTGTTTTTCACTGTTAGAAGTGGCAATGCGCAGCATGGACTAGTTAAAATTATTATGCAGATTATTATCTGCACCACAATATATTGTTAAAAAAAAAATGCTACCTACACAGTATGTAACACTATGAACTAGTTCATACGGTATGTTTACCTTTGATACTTACAGTAAACTTTGCTAAAAGCATTTCTAGTATTAATTTTACGGGTTATAATACTAACAATACAACAGTAAGAGCAAGTCTTCTCTTTTCATATCCTCCTGACAACTTGCTCCATCATGAATGACCACCCTGCATGCTGTGTTAAAGAATGCACCCAGTTATTTGACTAACTGCATTTGCCCCCATACAGAGGAAAAGAGACATTGTGTTTATTGCACGTGTGACCTGCAGTTTAATTAGGAAACACTGACACCTTGTGGCTGGAAAGAGAACTGGACCTCTGTCCTTATCAAAGCTGTAATAGTACAAATAGATAATGGTGTTAGGGATTTTTTTTATTAATCAGAACATGCAAGATATGTGTGTATAATGAAAATAATTGTATTTCTGTGTCCAGTTATGGTTCACTGATGCTTAAAAGTACCCACCCGCGTTACATTAGCAACATCATTAGAATTTTACCACTGAATAGAACTTTTTTAAGGCTTTATGTTTCATGCATTGATACTAACTGCAGATAGGTGGGTAGTCTCAGTTCTGCTTATTTTGTTCTGCTAAATTATGCTTATTTAAAGCAAAGTGCATCTGGATGGATCTTGTAACAGGATTCATGTCAAATTTTGCTGGGTTTTTCATTTAAAACAGGACATGCATAATCTGAGTGTGTGGTTGTTTCTGTAAATGGCCACTATCTACATTTTTAGTGCATACATTGTCTGATGAGATGAGATATGGATACTGTTTAAAATCAAACCTTTTTCAAAATTCAAAGATATAATGTCAGTTAATGTCCCACAGGTCTTTGATAACCCGTATAGAGTTACAGAGCTTAGAGTTTTAGAGGTTTTATGGACTGTTGCCCGTTTGGCACAATATCTTTGGTTTCTGAAGAATGTGAGCATGCTAAATAGACCAAAATCCATAAAACAGCTGGATTAACCTAAACCTACCCCTAACCAGAAAGACCCAGGTTAATTTTTTCAATTAAAAAATATAGTAATTAGATTCAGATAACTTTGTTTATTATAGTATTTAGTTTTATTTTATTTATTTAGTTTATTCTAAACTGCATTTATTAAAATTATGTAAATGTGGAAAAACTGCAAATTTAGTTTGTGGGTTTTTTCCCCACAGCCATTTTTAAAAACAAGCCGCTCAGAGCATGTGTGTCCTGTTTCTAAAGCCCATAGAAAAATCTCCCAGTTATGCCTTTTTTTTTTTCTTCATGTTAAGCGATTCTGAACTGTTCAGTGTTTACATGACACAAAGGCAGGGTCCTTTATGTTTTAAACTCATTTAAAGCTGCAGTAATTGATATTTTTGGTCTCTTGGGGCAGGAGGACATAAAGCAACATGTAACACCTCCCTATGAATCTTTCAAGAAATTTGGAAGGTGATTAGATGAGCAAAATGTCTTTCACCTTCCAAACCATGTCTGCGGAGAGTGTCTTAGCTGAAAAACCATAACAAGCAGCAGTCTGAGGAGCTTGGAAAGCTAGCAGTCAGTCAGCATGTCAATGGTTACACCTTCCTGTTGCCAGGCTAGTATGAAAAATGTGCACATAAAAGGCACACTGGAATTAGTGTTGCTGAGTTGCTTTTGCTGCATGTTAAAAAATGGACATGTTGCCATTCCTTGGTAACGAACATGGAGAAAAACATGCAAGCAGCCTTTTTTTTTTTTTTTTAAATGAAAATAAACCAAAACAGTTCAAAGGTCTTTGAGTATTCCATAAAACTGTTTATAATTCTTTCTGGATCCATCACTTTGTGGCCCCTTTAATGGGAAGCATGGTCATTGAAGCTTTTGCTTATCTAAAAATCTTGATTATAGCAGCTTTAAAGAGAAACTTAAAGGAATGCACCTGTACCTGAAATGTCCAGATGAAGTAGCTTTTTGCACTCCGTGTCTTTAGTTCATCTTTACTTCTACTGTTTTCTGACAGACTGGCAGACAGATCCACTGGTTGGGGGGGGGAGGTCAGTGGCACACAGTAGGGATCTAAACCAGCAGTTATTCAAAGGTTTTGGCCTCCCGTTACTGTGTGTATTTGAAGTTGAAGTGAGTAGCAGTGAGGATATGTTGAGACTCTTTGTTGTACATTTCTCTCTCCACACAAACGAGGTGTCACAAGTATTACTAATGAGCACGAGGCTCCAGCAAAAGACAAACTCCTATGCAAAGAAATCCCAGACTAAAGCTTTTACCTGTTTCTAGGTTTTGCAGTTGACAGGTTTTATTATATTTTATTGGGTGATGTGTATTCCTTTCTTGTGAAATACTGAGTACAGTAGACCAAGACAGCTCTCATTTATGTCCTTTTCCCCCCACAGCATTTTAAAATGTACTCTAAAAGAATTATTGTAAAGAAATGCATATATATATGAATAGTATACAATCATATTTATTTTTTCCATACATGTATTAATAATACCCATGTTTGAATTTCCTCTGCCTTAACTATAGTAGCTATAGAAAGGGACCTCTGTCAGACAGACCCGCCTTCGCTAGACCATAGTTCTCCTGCTCCTGGTTGTTTCCTCTTCATAAATAAGCTCACGTGGAATGAACGTCTAGTTACTGAATGTGTTCACACCACCTCACTGTACAGTAGAATGAAGGTGACGCCGACGCCTGTGATCGCTCACTGGCTTCGGTTCCACAGTGTTGCTGTCCTTACTTACAGGAATGATAACTAACGGTCCACGTTTTAGTTTGAGTGGATGGTGCCTTTTTTTTCTTTTTTAAATTTCATCAGCTAAACTTGTCATGGGGTTTTAATTTTGTATTTTCACACTTCCTCTGTCAGTCTTTTATTTTTCTTGTTACTATGTAGCATATTGTTAGCAGCTAAGTATCTATTTGATTTGACTGCAAAGAATCCTGATGCAGGATTGGCTGTTGTTTTCTCTGCTCATAGATATCGTCCTCACACATTACTGAAGCGCAGTTATGTTTTGAAATGCTGTACATAAAAAACATTTTAAGGACTTCTCATTGAGATATAGTAATTGTCTTCTAATGCACTGTCGTTGCTAAAATATCTAGTGGTAAATAAAAAATATGGTATTTAATGTTTTTTAATGTCTCGCTTTAGACACTAAACTTCTGGCAGTGCTATGAAAGTTAGAAGGTAGGTGTGTGTGTGTGTGTGTGTGTGTGTGTGTGTGTGTGTGTGTGTGTGTGTGGAAGGACACTTACTTGTACAACGCTTTTATAAAATCTAGTGCACCTCTAGGCTGCCCGTCCTCTCACATCGCCTCTTTTTTGATAGTATTGCATGTGCCTGTCTTTTTCCAATGGAGAACATAAGCACTTACTGTCGCTCTCGCAACACTTTGTACAGGCGGACAGACGCTCCATCTGCAGAGTTGAAAGAAGTGATGCCATTTGCCTTTTTTTTTTTAAAAAGAAAAGAAATTGGCATAAAAATCACAAAATGTTTCCACTGACACTCTGTCCCATTGTGTGTGTGTGTGGGGGGGGATTAGAGAGGAAGCAGAAAAGTAACTGTTATTTAAAAACCTTTTTTGTAATTACCATCTGCAAATTTTGACTAAAGCTTTCAATAAAAATCACCTTTTTTTTTCAAGAGGCTTTTCTTTGCCCAGGTCGCCATTGTAAATAAGAATGTGCTTATAATTACTTGCCTGGTGGTTAAGTTAAGGTGACACTGACTTGCTGCGCCACCTTGTGGTACAAATTGGTATTGCAAGGAAGTACGGCACGGTCCTAGTTGAACTTCATTTGTTATCTCTTTAACACCTTGCATAGATGTTTTCATGGCAGCTGTTTCTTCACATCCTGTTGAAAGCTTTAGTTCATTTTTGAAGGTTTATAATGTTTTTGAAAATGGGTATTTACAAAAAGTACCTCCCCCCACCCCCCACCCCCCCCACCCGAGCCACATCAGAGTAATGCTTTGCAGATTGGGGTGTCTGTCCATTTTTGACATTCTATCTGTATTACGTGAGTGCGTGTGAGCGTGAGTTTGAAATATACATATGGCCTAAATGGTATTGTCTTTTCATAGTGTTTATAGATAAAGCAGCAATAGGTCGGCGAAAAAGCGAAAATCCGAAAAAGTAAAAATTTATTTAGCTGCTTTTAGCAAACTTGTCCAAATTTCACTGTACAAATGACTGTTAAATGAGAAGAAGTCATGTATATTTATTTTATATCCTCTATTATAATAAAAGCCTCTTTTGTCTGAATCTGTTTCGTTGTGCAGTTGTTGGGAGAGTTGCTGCTTGACAGGGCAGCAACGTTGCAGCTGTTAGTATTCACCACTTGGCGGCACCCGAGGGTGTCTGTTTAATGTGCTGCTGAATCATTTTCAGACTATTCCTAATGTCAGTACTCAATATTCATAAACCTAAGTGACTTAGTCATTACAAGACCTAGAGTTTTTCCAGTTCACAAAGTTGTGCATCCATCAAGGATTTGATTATTTAATCATTTTTTTTATTCCAACATCCCATATATTGAATAACAGCATGAGTCAATGGTTTGGACGTTGTTCTCATTAAAGGGAAATGATAAGAGATAGGACCATAACGGTCTTATTTTATGCTATAATCTGCTTATTTTATGCTATAATCTGTTTAGGATGTTGATTCTTTGAATGTGTGCCTGTCCCAGCTGACCATCATCACTTCAGGACACAAATAGGCATGGTTATTTCAAACTCCCTTTTTTGGTTCTTGGACTCTACTAGACTCGCTTTGCATCATTCAAAGTTCATAATAATCCACCTCTGTCTGGTTGGTCTTGGTTTGTGAAGCGACAGGTGGATCTGTGAAACCACGTGCCTGTTGGCTTGTAATTGACATGTTGTGAGCCAGGGAGTGTATAAAGAATGATCCTCATTCTTGAGTTGTAGAATAACCAAAACTGACAAAAGACTACAGTGGTGTGAAAAGCTTTTGCCCTCTTCCTAATTTCTCTTTTTTCATATTTGTTGCACATTTCAGATGATCAAATAAATTATAATATTATGTAAAGATAACTCAAGTAAAGACAAAATGCTGTTTTAATGATGATTATTGATTTACTACCTGGCTGGGTGTGAAAAAGTAATTAATTACTCCCTAAACCTAAAAACTGGTTGCGCCAGCTTTGGCAGCAAAAACTGCTATCGAGTGTTTGTGATAACTGGCAATGAGTCTTTCGCATCACTGTGGAGGAATTATGGCCCACTCTTCTTTGCAGAACTGCTCGAGAGTTATTGAGCATGAGTGGATTGTTTAAAGTCATGCTAAAGCATCTCAGTCAGATTTAAATCTGGACTTTGACTAGGCCACTCCAACACCTTTGTTTCAGGATTTTCTGGTAGAGAGCAGGAAATCCTGGGATGAATCAGTGTTGTACCTACACTTAACAGACAACTGAGCAAAGATTTTAAATCTCAGCCTGCCACAAAAACACACAAGTTTGTTCCTATTTCTTCAGTTGAAACTATAAAAATGCCAACGATAACAAGTATAAAACTGTATTTTTCCACCAACAAGGTGATTCCCAGAGATATTAGCGTTAAATTTGGCATATCTTGGTATTGATCCTAAACTTACTGCCAATGCAGTAAAAGCATACCTGGATAGAAAAACACATACAACAGCCCTTTGTCAGTCCTGGGTTGGGTTCCCCAAAATCTGGACCTCAACAGCATTGAAGCAGTGGGTTGACTGCGGATCAGGAGGCAGGGAAGGTCATCTACTAACTTGAAGGTTGGTGCAGTTGGTGGTTGATTTCATCCCTGGCTTTTCCAGTCTGCTGAACCCTAAGTTGCTCCTATATAAGGACCTTACATTTACCAGTGTGGTAAATGGAAATTAAAGAATAGCCTGCCTAAGAGTTGGAGCTGTGTTGAAGAATAAAGATGGTTGCATCGAATATTGACTTCTATGCGTATTAGAACTGTACAAACTCTGTTTTTGGCTTCTGTATTTCCATGTATGTTTGCACATGTTGCTCAAGACTTTTGGACAATACCGTACCTGCAAAGCATCCTGCCAAAGAGCCAATAGTGTGCAAATGTCAGCGGTGATGGGTGCTAGCATAAAGTGATAAAGTATATTTTAGTCTGATTTATGGAGAAGTAAAGACTGGATGGACTGCAGAAAGTCAGCCTGTCCTAATTACTATCCCTGCTGGTGTTATAGGGTTACACACACTGGAGCGAATGTCTTTGGCTGATCTAAACACTTGTACCAACCAACAAGACATTCCAAAGGATGCGTCAAGTAAGCACTACATTCAGTTCTCCCTACAGGCTGCTGGTGTAAAACCACTGCAGACAAGCTGAGACTTGGCATCAGCTGCACGAGTTCTGGCAGAGGCGCTGGATTGACAGATCAGCCTGCGGTGTTACTGCTACCACTTGAGGGAAATTTATGACTTGGCTCAGAGAGAACTCAGCAGAACGTGTTAACACAGATGGCCCCATTTCCTACTTCAGGTGCTGCAATAGCAACTAAAGAGCAAACTCATCCCACACGTGTAGCTTCCAGTTTAAACCCTACCACGGGCAGGGTTCAAACTGACCCTGGACCTCAGCATAAATTCTCAGAATTTGCAACTGCTATCTAAGGGATTGTACTCAGTTTAGGAAGAAATGCTTTGGTCTAATTAAAACTATCAGGAGCTTTGGTTTGGTAGTGATTCTGTTCAATAGCACCGACAACGACTTGTATGTACATGCAACTGACAGAGTATGACAAAACTTGCTGTGACAGACATTGCGTGCTGTAAATATAACTGATGTACAGCGTGGCCTGGCATCAAATAAGCGTTTAACAGAACACGCCTAAGCCAAAAGGAAAGTCCGGTGAGATGGTGAAACCTGGCCAATAAACCATGTGTGCTAGAAGAGGTTCTTCAATGTTCTTCTAATTTCTGGCATGTTTTTAGACAGGTGATCGCTTATATAAATAGATGTACCCAGTTTGTAATAATGAAAGTATATCTATAAGTAATCTCCTCTGTCACACCAACCCTCTGCATGTCCTCCTTCACATCCTTTGTCCAATATATTCAGCATCTCTCCTGTGCACATGTACAAACCATCTCATCCTGCCTCTCTAACGTCGTCTCTAAACCACTCAGTCTGAGCTGTCTGCTGATGTACTCATTTCTAGTCCTGTCCATCCTACTTACTTCCGATGAAAATCTTCAACTCTACCACCCCTTTGTTAGCGCTGTTGTTTCCAAGTTATACATCATGCCAGGTCTCAGTACTATCTCGTAAACCTTCCTAGCTACATTCTCCCAACAAAAGCTTTGAGTCTCTTATCACTTTCACACTGCATCTTTTTCGTGAAGTATGTATTCACCACAGCCATTTCCATTCTTCTTTCCACATCACCTTAACACCATACCTACCCAACCCCTCCTCATCACCCCTTTGATTTCAAACTCATGTTCTAAAACTCTCTTTGTCAGCCCATTTATCCTGTCTTCGGAGTGGTACTAGAAGTGCACTGGCCTCCCTGTGGCTAAGTTTAGACCAGTGTTTTAACTGATAATATATAACATTTAGATCAGCTTTTACATTTTCAGTTGGTTATATATATTATATTACCCACAAGTTTGCAGAGCCACTTTTTTATTTTAGATTTGTCTTTTTATTACTATTTTTTGTTTTTGACCCAACATTGTAATGGAGTTTTGTGTTTTTGCTCTTTCACAGAACCACATATTCTGTTTACTAATAAATATTTTATACTTTTATACTCATAATTTGCCTGTTGTTTACATTCTCATCCTTTTTTTTTTTTTTTTTTACTATTTTTAGTCTTTAGTTGTAGTTACAGTTACTGCTTATATTTGATTTGACTACTTTCCACTCTTGTCTTTTCCCCATGTGACCCCTTATTTACTTGTTATTGTTATTTAATAATAATAATAATAATAATAATGTATACTTTATTCCTGTGTTACTTTGCTAGTTAGTTGTCTTCTGTGTCTTGCAAGCTGTTTTCCAGGTTGATAGTGCGTACTGTATCTAATCCTCATTAGTGGGAGGGTGGGAGAGAGTTCCTTTAATTGCGGAGTGCCACAGTGTCTTTTAACCTCACGCCAATGCTTCTAGACTAGGGGTGTTAAACACAAGGCCCCGGGCTCAGAGGTATCGATGTACCGCTGAATGTGGCAGTATGTAACAGCTGTCGCTTGTTAGTGAAAGCCACATTGCCACCTTTAAGTATTAATAAAGGTTAAAGAGGTGAGTTTGCCATGTACGATTGTAATAAAGGGGCACGCTATCCTTAGAGGCCAAAACCTGTAAAGTTGGGCGTTTTAACATGGGAATCTACTTGAGAGCAAGCCATTCGTAGCAGCATTTCGAGGAACTGCAGTCACTTTGTCACTACCATGGTGACTTCATTTTTGACCTCTAGAGCAGGGGTGGGCAAACTATGACCCGCGGGCCACCTCCGGCCTTTTGATCTTTTTATTCCGGCCCGCTGAAGTTTGGTGTGTCTCATCCATGTCTCAAGCCATGAAGTTGCGGGGCGGGGCATGGAGTATGAAGTTACTGTAATTAAGTACTCATTTGCGCTGTCAAAATTGAAAACTGTACCACCAATAGCCCGGGCTACTCTCTGTTGTTACTCTGCTACTACTCTGAACCTATCTGCAACAATAAGTGGGCGAAAGAAAAGAAAAGTCGACAGTGAGTGCAGAGTGTTTAACAAGGAATGGACAACTAATTACCTTTTCACAGAAGTTTGGTTAAAGGCCGTATGTCTGTATTTGCCAAGAAACCATTGCGGTCTTAAAGGAATACAACATGAGCCGTCACTTTTCCACCAAGCATGCTAATTATGCTAACAACCAGTTGACACAAGAACACACGACTACCGCTCAGAGATTAGCAGCTAGTTTGCAGGTTCAGCAAAACACCTTTATCCAACAAACTACCATCCAGGAATCAAGCACGAAGGCAAGTTATATACTGAGCCAAAAAGTTTGCCCACACCTGCTCTAGAGGCTGGTCAAATTCTGTGTTTAAAGTAGGAGGTTGGAAATCAAGAGTTCCAAGCTGAAATTTTCAACTGGAATGCCAATCAATCCAGGTTTCTTACATTTACTTAGAAAAAGTCAAAAATCCAAGACGGCACCAGTGCACATAAACACTAATGAAACTGCAAAACTTATACTGTACCAGAGTACTGTATTTGTGACTCCCTAAAAAAGCCACACACAGACCATGCTCTGTGAACAAGCATTCCTTTGTATCACTACTGATGGTTGAATGCCTCTGCCTTGCTAAGGCAGAAAACAAAGCCTGTTTAACTTGCTTTCCAACTACTACTACTGAACAAGGTGAACTCGGGAGGGATATTGTTTCCAGCTCTGACGTTTGAGGTAAAAGGGATACAGCATAAAACAAGCAAATTTAACTCCTATTTCTCTAAGCCCACCTCTCTAAATGCCCAATTCTAAATGGCTTCCCTTTGCTTGGCTTCCACATACAAAGAAATCCCCAGAATTTCCCATTCTCTTTGGGGGGATGACAACTTCTCAAATTTACACATTGATTTTATCAATTAATTGGCAGGTTTTCATTCAGACTGGTGGCAATTTTTCACTGAAAATATGACAATTTTACAATATTTCTATGCAGCCCTAGTTTCTGCTGAACAAGACACTTTTAACGCACGGGTCCCTTTAGTACAAATTCCAGTGAACAGGATGAACCTGTTGTCTAAGTATGCTGGCGATATCAGACAGGCACCACCATGAAAACAAAATGTTTTACATATCATACAGCAAAACACAACTTCAAATATGAGTAGCTGTTTTCGTTTCATTTCAAATTTGTTGGTTGGTTTTAGTCAACCCGGGATTATAACATGCATAAATTTAAATATAGCACTGAACTGGATTCACACCTGATTTGTTTGTATTTTTAAGGCAACAGAGCTTACTTTGGGTTAGAAGTGAGCATTGGCAATTCTGACTTTATGCTGACTGGCTCACTGCCTGGCATGGGATGTTAGACTGCTGTCTTGGTGTACTCCTCCTTCTCCTCTCCTTAGTGGACACAGTGTTTGCACTTTCACCAGCCGACTGAGGGTGGGGAGCCACAGAGAGAGAATGGATAGAGTGAACCTTGTATCCAAAGCAGCAAAATCCCTCAAAATCAAAACGTTCCCTTACTGCCATGTCACACAGCTTTATATTCTCATGAAGTCACCAAGTTATTCTTACCTTCTCCTAAATTATTACAATTTGTTTGTCCTTCCTTCTTTTTTGGTCTTTTAGTGACAAAAAGTGCAGTTCCTCTAGTGCCCCACATGAGGCTGGCTTTAAAAGCAAGTCAACTACCATAGATTCCCATGCTAAAATACCCTACTTTACAGCATGACAACTGATGGTAGGCTGATATAGCACTTGGGTATAAGGTCTAGGATGCATGTAGAGAAAGTCCCCTGTGGAAAACGTGACTTGAAACCAAAATCAGGGAAGCCCACAATGATGTGTCAGTTAATTGAGGAGTAGAAGAGTCATGAGAGACGGGTCCCGGATGAATAAGAGGTACAGCAAGGTGTTCATAACTGAAGCTCTGGAAACTGCAAAACAAAGGCTCACACCTTTGGCCACTAGGCTGAAGAGGTATGAGAAAGAAGCAGAGGTCGAAGGAATGAATGGCCTGTTCTCCACTCAAGATCCCAGAAACTAGCAAGATCCATTCAGGTTGTACTCTCAACTACAAAGGAACAACAGCACATCTGGGAAGAACAGGTATCACAAGTGCCAAGTGGCTGGAGAGAGAGAAAGGCAGACAACCAACAATGAAGAGTTGGACAGCACCAGCCACGCCCACTTGCTGAAGATTCCTCTGTCATCATATTCTTGTCTGGTGATTATTCCTACAGGCTCTGGACTGTCTCAGTGTCTGATAATTTTCCTTCTGCCTCTTCAGCATAAGCAACGTTTCGTCACTCATCCAAGTGACTTCTTCAGTCTCAGCTGGCTGCAGGTTTCCCCAACCTTATAAACAGCACATTTGCACAATGACTGAAACTAGCCCAATGAACAACACAGAGCGAACATCATACCCCAGACAGAGCAGCCAGGGAAGCAGAAGAACATCCATTGACGATTAATCAATGGTCTTTGATCATTTGCTGTTGATCAATGGTCAAGACAATTTACATATTAATGATCAAGAAACTGACCTCACAGCCCATTGTTCATTCAGTGGTGCTAGTTTCAGTCATTGTGCAAATGTGCTGTTTATAAGGTTGGGGAAACCAAGTTACTTGGATGAGTGACAAAACATTTTCCCACTGAAAATGCTACGTCCAGATGAACAGAATCAACTTTTTGGGATTTACTTACCTGGATGATTGAGCATGCATCAAGACACTTCGCTTGTAATATTTGCCAAGATGTGATAATGAAAGTGCACAACAGGACTTTACTAACAAATGGCTGATGTTGTGCTGGCTATGACCATCTTTTATATACAGTCAGTGGAAAAAACTTGGCACTGATAATCATGAGGTTTTGGGTATGATCTAGGATTTGGGAGTGCAGGATTGAAAACTACACGCGTGTTAGCCTCATGCTGGTAATCTAAGGAGCTTGGAAAGAAAAGTGTCTGGACTTGAAGTTTTGTGAAGACATTTCACCTCTCATCCGAGAAGCTTCTTTAGTTCTAAAAGCAATTGGTGGAGAGTCTCAGATTTTAAGCCCTATTGGGAGTGTCCCTAAGAGGGTCATGGGCCTCAGTTATCTGGACCATAGTGGTGCAGCGAACATAGGCTCTATTGAGCCACACTGCTAGCACGTTTGCTATATACAGGTGAGAAAGCTTCCATAATGAAGATTTCTCGGGTGGATTGAAAATCTTCCATCCATCCATTCTCTTGTGCTTATCTTTGTCACGGTCGCAAGGGGGGCTGGAGCCTATCCCATATGGCGAGAGGCAGGATACACCCTGGAAAGGTCGCCAGTCTGTCACAGGGCTAACACATAGAAAGAAATAATGATTCACACTCACATTCACACCTATGGGCAATTTAGAGTTACCAGTTAATCTAACCCCACTAACTGCATGTCTTTGGACTGTGGGAGGAAGCTGGAGTACCCGGAGAGAACCCACGCAAACATGGGGAGAACATGCAAACTCCACACAGAAAAGGCAGGTCAGGTGGTGGAATCACATTGGTGTAGGCAACAGTGCTAATCACCGTGCCACTGTGCTTTTTCTAGTCTAATCTTTTTCTAATATAATCAGCCTAATAGCGATCATTTAGCCCTGTCTCAACAAAAGTGTGAGCTGCATGTCCTTTCTATCCACTTCAATTCTGGCTGGAGAGTACTGCACTCATCCACATAGTGTCAGTTTGACCTTATGGGTAGGAGATCGGTGCCTGGACCTCTGCCATCAGACTACTCACTCCCAGTCTGCTTTCAGGGCAGCCCCCAACCACAACTTGATGCTTACACTCCACAGACCTTGACATTTCAATTGCCTCTCAGAAATAAATTCTCCATTCTGCTCAAAACAGGCCCACACTGTGTTTGTGTTGTTATCACTCAGTTCCTTTATTCTTATTAAGCTTCTTTTACAGATTTTCATGCATATAATAGCACACACAGTGTTACAAGCGTAATAGTAGCTCCCTTGTTTTGTCAGATTCAGAAGTTTACTTCTAGCAAGAGCCGATAGATTCAAGGAGTGTGTGGGGCATTCTGGCTCAAGACTTGTCTGGTTTGCATCTCGGCTAAAGAGACTTTTTAATATTTCTTGTATTCCTTGCTACAAGTAGGCTAATACTTCCATTTATCTCTTTTCAGCTTGAAACCACTGACTGCATTATTCATCCAGTTTGAAAACACTTGAACATGATTAATAGGGTTGATCAAAGGGTACTTGGGCTTATCTGGTAGTGCCCCCCTAAAAACGAGTCTATTCAGATTCACATCAGATTTAGATATTACATAAAAGTACAAAATCTCCAGCTTGTCAGGATCCTGGATCTCATGGCCCAGTGTTTTGAGTTTCTTGTGTCTCAGGGTTTTTGTATTATGACCAGAGATGGGCAGTAACGCGTTATTGTAATGCGTTACAGTAGCGTGTTTGGGTCTCTTGTATTCTGTTTAGTTTTCTGAGTGTTTAGTAGCTGCCCTCTGTGCCTCCTTTATGTTGGTGTCTGTGTTTCTTTGTTGCTCTGTCTCCCCTAGTCAGTCCGCATCTGTGTTACATTTCCTGTTTTACTTTGAAGGTCTGTGTCCTACGCGAATGTATTGAGTTTCGCTTCCCTTTGGGCTCATTATGTCTGATTTCTCCCAGCTGTGCTCCCCTCCTGTGTCTCATTCCCCTTGTTATTTCCCAGTGTATTTAAGCCCTGTGTTTCTCTGAGTGAGTGTTGTGTTGTCCCTCATGCTGTGTGTCTCCCAGTGTCTCCCAGTACACTTAGAATTCTCCCAGTACACTTAGAATTCTCCCAGTACACTTAGAATTCTCCCAGTTTAGGTTTGACATGGTTTTGTATTATTTCTGAGCCTGCAATAACGCAGTGTTTTTGAGTTCCCATTTTTGCCTTTGTAAAGTCTGCGTTTGAGTCCTCATCCCCTGCCTGCACACAACGCTTCTTGACACAGCTGTAATTTCAGTAAATGTACCTCAAGATACTGAAAGAGTACTGTGAGAGGCATTTAAACTGTCAGGCCCAGGCTAAAAGGCCTATGCACACATTCTAACCTTGAGATTTATTACAACTGAAAGTTTCTTGAAGGTAAGTGTCACAAAATGTTAAAAAGGACCTATTCTATTTATATATTTTTCTCTGTGATTGCCCAGACTGTAAATAGGTTCACTGTGTCTTAGTCTGTGTTCTATTAGAGAAATTGAAAAAATTAATAAAAAAAAATCAGAGGTACAAAAAAAGGGATAGATTCTGCTTTTCCTCATTTTTGGTCATATCTTTGTACAGTTTCAAATAATGAGCTCAGCATATGTTGACATTTTTTTTCTATTCTTGGCTCTCTATGATGTCACTGAGTTTGGTTTTCCCTAAAATTGTCATCTCAGATAAGCAACCACCTGCTGTTTAAATGTTCTGTTAATAAAGGGCCACAAATACAGAGAAAGTTGGCATAAAGGTATTGGAAAGGGAGCTAAAACAACCCAGCTGTCACTATGTGGACAGTGAGGAATGAGGGGCTAGAATGCATAACGCAATGACGGTGTTGAAAAACAAAAGTGAGATTTTTTTTTTCCCTTTGGCTAATAACCCCCCCCCCCCCCCCCCAAAAAAAAATAAAAAAAATAAATCCTAACATAAATCCAAGTCACAGTCCAAGAATTAAAACTACAAAATCCAAGGGACCACAAAGAGACTGCTGGGGAAACTTGTGGTGTGGATGATCGACAGAGTGGACCAGGGGAGGAAGTAAAGCTAAACATAATACACAAGAGACAAATGGCAGCAGAATAAAGCAGGAAGTGGGAAGCAGGCACAGAACTAAACTAAACATGGGGGAACTGAGACTGAGAGGAAAGGCAGGAAACACTGAGGACATACACAGAGGGAATACAATAAACACAACAGTAACTGGAAGTAAACCCTCAAGATTGAAAACACAGAAGGTGAAAACCTAAACAATAAGCAAACTAAGAATCAAACAGAAGATATATATCAGTAAACTGAACTTGAAAGTCCAAAAACATAAAACAGTGGGTCAAAGAAGCAGAACCATGACGTTGTTACAGACAGATGATAAACTGAGGGGCTGCACTGAGACCAGAGTAAGATAAATAAGGATTATTTGAAACTATGTAATATGCAAAGCTACTTGCAGAGCTACCAGCAGAATCAAAGACAGAAAATATGTATTTGATAAAATGAACATAATAGGTACTCTTTATGATCATGTAAGAAGTAGATATAATATACGTTTCTACCAGCGTGGATTGAAGGTATAGACTCATGTATTTAACATATAATTGCATCTGTGCTGATTTTAACCTCAGTGTGATCCAAGCGTGATGCTCAGACTTGCAATTTCATAAGTCACATTTGTACATCTGAGAATGGGACGGCTTCCCGCTCTCTCAGTTCCCCCTGTCCCTAATGACACTGTGTCGAACTGGTCGGTGCTGGAGCTGCTGCATAGCCCTCCCTGTATGTCCGGTGGACAAGCACAGACGTTTGCTTAAGAGGGGAATAATTGCTGGAGACCTACTGCGCGGCTAAATCTAAACCACTGACCCATGACAAGCTGTCCTCAGACCGTGACAAACGGTCCATGTTCCATGCCAAGATTGTGGGTGGCCGGCTTTCTTGCTCCAAAAAGCCTATCTGAGGAGTGAGACCGGCTGCTATAGTGGATTTCTCTCAGCTGGGTGCCCGTTAGGTGCAAAGCTTGCCTTACTTAAAAAAAAATAAAAGACTAAAAAAATGCATTGTCATTCTTGTAATATGTGTCAGCATATACACATGTAGGGAAATGGAACTGGTGTAGTGTGTGTATGTAGAGGGAAGTGTGTGCAGGAGAGTTTATAAGTTCCTTCGACTTCTTAGGCAGCTTGGAGAACTGGAGAAGGAATAAACTGAAGCCACATTCACCACATGAATTCACTGGGACTTCTCAAGAATTTCGATTCTCCTCCTTTTATTTTTCTTGCTGATTCACTTGCCTGACACAAAGCCCCCCGTTTACCACCAGCTTATCTCAAAGTGTAGAAGGCATTGTGTAAAGCTACGAGAGCAGTGGACAGAGAGGATAAGAGGCTGCACTGTGCTGTCAGTTTGCTTCTCCCACTGGAGGGGATTTCTTCTCTCCGGGCTTCAGACCCAGAGTCAAGGGGTCACAGTGTGTGTGAGATAGCTGGGGCTACAATTTGTGTGTGTGTGTGTGTGTGTGTGTGTGTGTGTGTGTGTGTGTGTGTGTGTGTGTGTGTGTGTGTGTGTGTGAGTCATTGTGCTACGCCGACACACGAGACGCCATATGTTTCCGCCCAGTTCGCTGAGGAACAAATACACAGTGCTTTTTCACACGAGTTCCCACAAGCGTCTGTTTTCTCGCTCACACTGTGTGAGATGTGGTCCACGTTAATTATGTTCTAAAAGAAGGATTACAAGGGACACCTGCTTATGGTTTTCAGGCACGGTGAAAAACATCATGACTAACTAAATAGAAGTGGGTGCAAACTTTTAAATTAGAAAAAAGGTCAAACTGACTGGTTCTTATTATAGTGCTTTTCTACCCAAGCACTCAATACATGGCTCACAAGTTCTTTCTATCCAACATACATAGACTAAAAACTGAAACCTTTTTTATACCCTCTATATTATAATGTTAAAAGACTCAAATTACTGAAGCTAATGAAAACTTAACTACATTTTTACATTCTAAACAACAATTACTAAACTAAAATGAAAAACCGGTTCTGGAAACCATATGAAACAGAATTAACTTTAAAAAATTAAGGAGTTGTACCATGGTGGGAATTTTAAAATCTTAGGCAAACTTTCTTCTCGAGTTATCTCATTCAGATGATTTTCTGAAATTTGACCTCTGACCTTGACCTTGAGGTCAAGGTCACTGAAATTCAAACTCGTCCGACAGTTTTTAGAAGATGCACTGTTGGTTTGGTAAAGCCATCTGTAGATGAGACCCCCAGACCTCCTCACTCAGAAGCCTGTCTAAAATGAAATAACAACTTAAATGACAACTATTCGCAGGAACCATGTTTATACATAAAAACAGCTTAAAAATAAACAGAGTCAGGTGATTGTTGCGATTTTGAAATGCTTTACCTGATCATTTGTTATCCATCCACTTGAGTCCAGTTGTTGAGGTGGGTATTACTGTTGTATATAAATGAAGTCAACTGTGATTTGGTGCTTTTAACATGCAGCTATAAACACCTACCAGTGTTGTAGACATTAAGAAGGTCATCACCATGCAAAACAAGGAGGCTCTGTAGTCCAAGGGTGCACATTCCTGTCACATCTGGTTTGTAGAACTGAACTATGAACAAACAGAGTACAATATTATGAAACATTCAAAAACCATGCCACAATCAAACTTGCAAAGACAATAAAAACACCACCAGTGTTTGACAGTACAGATAACAGTTACTGACTGAAGAAGGGAAAATCCACAAGTTTAATGTCATCAACAGAAATGAACCACACCACGTCACCTGATAAAATAAAGTTCATTTCCAACACCTTAAAATAACAATTTCAGTTTTTCAAGAGTTACAGTTTGTATTCATACTGTAAAGCATATAAGTATTTAACATTCTTAGAACTCAGATATGGTTGTTGGCCTGCTTCTTTGGGAGCTGTGGTCTGGCGTTTAAGGGGTGTCTTTAACAGGTGCTGGGTAATTCTCGAGTGCCTGGGGCCCTGGGGTCCTGTCCTCAGCTTGTACTAGGATGGCCGGGGGTTGGCTACCCGTTGCCTCTTGTCCTTTGGGCCTCTTGCCCTTTGGCCGTGGGGCCTGTCTGGAGCCTCCCTCTTCCTTCTGTTGAGGCAGACACGTGGTTATCATTGGGAAATGTGGTTTCGGATCCTCACTACACTTAATGAGCTGTGGCCAGCCTGGGTCTCCTGGGCCTTTCTCTGTCTCTGGTGTTTGTTTCAGCTTTTCACACACATTATCAAGTTTTTTTTCTTTGACTGTGTTTTGTTATAGATGGAGCAGTTGCAAATGGATCCTAGACCCTTTTTTTGCTCTCTTTTTCTTGCCTGTCAGCTCTGACATTGTTAGGCAATGCTTATTAAATAAATAAAATAAAATAAAAATCCATCCATCCGGTCTCTTCAGCTTATCCTTACCAGGGTTGTGGGGTGGGATGGAGCCTACCCCAGCTGCCATAGGATGAGAGGCAGGGTATTGCCTCTCTGTCACAGGGTTGACACATAATATTATGTGATGCCCTGAATACATTACACAGAATCACCAGTTAAGCCTCTGTCTTTGGACTTTGGGAGGAAGCTGGAGTACCTGGAGAGAACCCACACAGACAAGGGGAGTACATGCAAACTCCAAAACAGAAAGGTCCCAGCCAGATGGTGATATGAACCCATAACCCATAATAATAATAATAATAATAATAATAATAATAATAATAATAATAATAATAATAAATCTTCTTAATAAAGAAAATAAATAAAAAGAAGCTGACTAGCCTCCTGGTGTGGTTTGCACAACAGATCATTCAGATCATATTTCTTTTTGCTAAAGCTGCCTGGTGGGACACCTTAAAAGTGAAAAAAAACAACAACAACAAAATATTCAGACCTGGCACAGTTACCGCTTCATCCAAATGGTGAAATAATGACATTGTTTGACTTGTTATTCCTTGATTGCTTATATTCTTCATATAATAAACAGTTACAATAAAACACAATAAAAACAAAAAAAACAAAAAAAACAAAAACATGCATTCTTCATTTCCAAGTAACATTAACTCATTTATGTCAGCAAGGAAAGATAATAGAATTTACATAGTAGCTCTGCTATTGCATACTGGACAGACCTTTTGAAAAACAAACTTCTGCAGCCATCTTTGTGAATAATGTTTGCTATCATTTTATCATCCTATCTGGGCTATTGCTTGGGAAATACAGGCATTTATTAATAAAATGCATTAATGAACCACCACAAATGTTTTAACACTGTTTTAACAGTGGGTGCTCGCTGGATCTGTTGCTGTTTATAGTCCAAATTGGGATGTTCCGGATCTTTAATTCCAGCTGTGGATGAGTGTTAAAAAGCAGCAGAAGTGTTCATTTCTGGCACCAGTACTTTTTTTTGTTTTGCTAAATCGAGTGAGGTGTCACTGAGCGATAAGGGGAAGATGTTCTCACCCTGCCCTACTTTGTGGTTTTTCTTGTTAAACTCAGGCTGGTCTGTGATCCTGTAAACCAAACAAACAAATGGAATACATCTATGAAACTTGATGTTGGGCTTGTAATGACCTAGTTTAGTTTTAACTCTTTTCCCCATAAAGATAATATAATAAATGATGACTTTCGACATCTCAGGATCTGTCATTAAAGACGTGGTTTGACGACCATTAGGATAGTTTCTAGGTTTTTCAAGGGTAGCTGTAGCAGAGACCACCTCACTAACTTCTGATCTTATTTTGTTGTATTAGCAGGCTGAAATATGACAGCAACTGCTCAGTTCAGACAAAAATGCTAATGATTCCAAGCAGTAAAGAATTTAAAACATATCGATATTTTGAAGCCTACTTATTTTTATTGATTTAATCGAAAAAGTGAGAAGTATAGTTGTATGCATACTTTTTTAAGTAATAATTTGTGCTCGATGTTTCTAAACACAGAACACTTGTGCAGTGTTATTTCTGTAACTGCTCGATGTAGAGGCCGTAGTGCAAACAAACAAAAAGTCAGAACATAATGTAAATATTGTGTACAAGTACTCTTACATTTCAGAAAAGAATCTCGCTTAGTCATAGTTATTAATGTATTTATAAAATTAGCTTAACTCGGGTACTACAAAGTGCAGCTCATTGATTACAATTAGTTTAAAAACTCAAAAATAATCTATTATAACTTGATTTTATTTTTTCTGTATTGTTTTTAGTAAAGCCATCTTATCACATTTATTTATTCATCTCATCTGTGCTTTCTCTGTGAACTGAGAGGAGATCAGCGTCAATCAGAATGCCGCTGTCTCACTTCATATGGGTTGGACCAAAATGCAATTTATTCCCGTAATTTTAAAGGGAATTGGAGCAACACATCCTTCTCCCGTCGCTTGCACCTTCTTCTGCTCAGCCTATTTTGCAATCACTACTTTCTCTTCCCTCGGCACAACTTGGGAAACTGGGGGAAAAAAAGAAAAACAACTTTTCTTCTCGCGATAGTAACTAGTTTAAGCAGCCGCCATATTCTTTGACAGTATTTTGATTCGTATCTGCTGGAAGTGAGGAAAAAGAGAAAAGTGAAGGGCTGTCGAGGGGAGGGGGGGGCACAAGAAGAGGAGCTGTCAAAAAGGTATTCCCGAGTCTCTGTCAAACGGCGGAGGACTAAGGCTCGGTATCCCTCTCCCTAACGCTATTTCGAGGACACAGAAGGCCCGGGGCCTCGGTGCAAGTTGGCTCTTCGTCTCCCTGGCAGTAGCTGGATCCTTCTTAGCTTCTCTTCTCCCAGCTCCGCGGCCCTCCGGAGGTCCAGCGGCGGTCTTGGGTGTTGAAGGCGGCCCGGGGAGCGGCGGCGGAGACTGGAGGGTAAGTTACATTTAATTAACACGGCTTTCGCCATTTAGCAACAGCCGGAACAACACAGTTTTAATAGCGTTACAGTGAAAAGGAAAAGGCATTTCGGCTTATTATGCCGCAAGTGCTTCTATATACGGCCCATTGTATTTGAAAGAAAATGGAGAGGAAAAAAAAGCTTTTCAGATGTGGAAAAAGTTTTTGTCTACAGTAAGCAGCTAACTTAGTTAGCTAACTTGAAGTGTTTAGAGCCTGTTCAAATCTCTGAGTTGGGTAACTACTACTTTACATTTTGAAACCAACTCGTTAGCTTAACCGCTAAGTCCTGTTTAATATTCATAGCTCCGTGTAGATACTAAGGGTCTCTTTATTTTAGAGTTACACTGCCTGGCGCTACATGTTTTATAGTGTGTGTTAGCTCATGCTATTTTTTCCATTGAGCTCTCCGATGAAACGTCGCACGATTAGTCGTGGATGGAAACGTTAAATCATAAAATTGAAGCTTCTCTTCTTCTCCTCCCCAGAATATTTGATCCCTTACGAGCTTAAAAATGAAGCTCGTACACCTCAATTAACTGTTTATACCGTCGCTACCACAATGGAAGCACGAAAACTTTCTTACTGACTAACTTTCACACAAGTTGAAGTTGTGATACATACACGCGTGGAAGCCCTACTGTATGTATCATGAACAAGTAGAGCCTCCGAGGTTCAAATAGTGTGGTCTTTGGTTGTTTGATAACTAAGGCAATAAGACAGTGACTTCGCCTATTTGATTGCTTGTTTCTCGCCTTTTAACCGTATGGGTCCGACAGATTTGTGGCACTTGTGATAGGGAGTGGGTCCTAACCTTTACCAGCGAGAATGACAGCTCTGGGTATAGTTGGGATGAGAAGTGTTTGTCCTGAGATCATTTAAACTGTCGGGATGTTGACTTTTCTGGCTTGTGTTGTATTATTTATACTCGTGAAAACACTAAAGGTGCCAGCATGGACTGGGAGATACATTTGACTTATCGTGAAAGTTTCATGTGAGAATAAAATCTGTGGCAGCAACTGCTCCTTTTCTTTGTCAGCTTTTAATCTTAGGAAAAGTATTCCGAATAGAAGTATTCCGTGACAGGTATTAGATTAAAGATGCTGGATAAGTTTGCTACCTTGTACAAAAAGAGGTGTAACAATCAGTTTGTCGTAGCCCAGCGAAAACCCCTTGGGTGTGTTCAGGCAGGCTGTGTTTCTCCATGTAGCCTCACTCAGCCTGGTGTTCCTATTAAGACAAGACACCAGTTGATGCACAATGTTGGTTGTGGCTGGAAAGTCTGCTGGCTCCAGCAGCCACTTTGGAAGGTGATCAATCTGTGTCCAATTAGTCGTTTTTGTCCTAAAATTGGCAGCTTTAAAATCCTGAATTGACTTGTGACTTGACTTCTGATTTTTTTTTCTCTTCTCCCTCTCCTTTTTGCTTCTGTTCTTAAAGAAACAGCCCAGTCACAGCGCAGCCTACCTGACTGTGGCTTTTTATGTGATTCCCACTATACTACTCATTTACTGCTTTCAAACTGCAGAACTCAGAATCCCTTTGTTTTTGGCCTGCAATCAAAACCTTGCTATTGTCGCTAACCTGTAAGACTGTGTATTATTCACTATCAGCTTTTGCCTGTCTTGACTTGCAGTCAGCATTGCACTTCCTGACCAATAAGCTGCCACGGCCAACTGTTTATAGGTGCAGACCCCTAACTGAAACCATGTGTGCCTTTAGCTAGGCAAATATGTTGCTAGGAGACTTTGCTGATTTGCCACTCTTTGGAGACTCGGCAATGAATGCACGAGCCTGAGCGATAAGTGCTAAATGAGGATTTGGGGGAGGATTATGGAATTGTATAGAACGGCATGCTGCTGATCGCTTTATTTGGTTAGCATTAAGGCAAATGTTAACAGGTAGTTGGAGTGCTTTATCCTTATGCTAGTTGAGAGAAGTGAAAAGAAACAGGCTCCCTTGTTCTAATTGCTTCTGTACATAATAAACAAGCAAGAACTAACACTTGAGAGCTTCTACAACCAGCCTGAGAGTTTGTGGTATGTTGTCGCGAGGCCTGTGCCAATGCTAAAATCTTTGTTCCTGGAAAAACCTGTTTGCTGATTTATCATTTGCAGTTTGTACAACAAGTTATCACTGCAGAGCAAACCAAAGGGTGGGGGTGGTATAGTTGTGTAGCTTGTGCCCCTGCCCCCCCACCCCCACCCTACAACTGGCTTCACAAGGGGAAGGATAATTGCTGCATATTAGTGTTCTTGGACTGCGTACAACTTGCTTGTTGTTCAGATGAAGAGTGCAGAGTCAGTTTAACCCAGGAAATGATATTGGTTTACCTTTCTGAGTGTCAGGGGCGATTATATCTAAGACGCTACAAATGCTTGAGCACCCTGCTCAGTGACTTGTCCACGTAGGTTATTTTGGAGGGTGTGCTTTCTTCAGAGGTGTTGGTGGAAAAAAAACAAACAAACTGTAAGCCCAAATGGGAGTTAGGTGAAAAGGAAGGACCCATCACATTATGCCCAAATGCTGCAGACTCAGGAAGAGGGCTCAATGTTTTTTAACCCTCCCCCTCTCCAGTGTGTGGTTGTCAGGAAGAACCCCCTCCCCCTGTCCAGTTCTCCTGACTTCTCTGCTTTATAATGTGAGGCCTCCATTACACATGCTGCTCATGGTTGTCTCCAGTTCAAGGGTTAAATTGCACACATTGAGGCTGACACTGCACACTCCTCTATACGTCTAACTGCCAAAGGCTACGAGCTTCTTCATTTTGCAGTGTGAATTTTGCAGCAGCTTTACAAATGGTCCGTGGAGACGCGGAGCTGTGTATGATTAAGCTTTATTGGCACTGTCATTTCATTCAGGCAAAAAGAACTCCTCACTGACCTAACAAATACAGACCTACAATAAATGTATACATATCAGAGCTTAGATTGTTTCTATCCACTAAATATATTTTAATGCCAGATATTGTGTCCCATAATCTCCGGAGTTGTTTCCATTAATGTGTATGAATGACATTTGGTTTAGTTTCTACCTGTTTGACTTGCTTATGTTGATGCTGCACAAGTACATTAGATGTAGCTGTAAACCTAAAATATTAGCCGAAAACAAGGCCGATAGTGCCATAAAACTGTAGAATTCAGTGGAAATTTGCCAATTTTCTGCTGCAAGCATCCTTTCTGATCATCAGACACTTAATTATGCATTTGTAGACCTAAATGCTCAAAGTAATTAAAGCGATTAGGTTAGGTTAAAGCTCTTACTGCATTTTCTTTTAAAGCGTTTCTGTCGCATTTCTCACTATGTGATTGGAGAAAAGTAATTTTATTTGCTGAACCTGAGCAATTTTGTAGATTAAGTTAGCCTTACTTCTAAGTCTAAATTAAAAGTAGTTATTTTGTGTAAGCGTACTCTACACTTGGGTAATAATATTTTGAAATCTGTATTCGGCGTGATGGAGGTTTCAGGTCTGAATGGCACTGAATTGTTATTAGTTACATTATGTTTGTGGTAGAGATGCACAGATATATTGGCTGAATATCTGTATGTTCTGAAAGTCAAAACCAACAAAATAGAATATCAGCATTGTAATTGGCTATCTAAACTAAAACAATTAATAAAAGATAATCTAGTAGAGAAGAGAACTGATGAAAAACAAGGGCGTGTTAAATGTATTCCTTACCCGCAAGGACTCTGGTGAACCCTTCACTTATCTTTAAGCCAGATACTTGTTTTGCAGTTGGGACAATGGGTCAACATGATTGACAAACTGCATAGATGTTGCAGCACTAATGCCAATAAGGAACTGAAGATGCATAGCGATTAGGCAGTGGCATGCTGTGACTTACAGAAAGGCAGACAAAGATCAAAACATCTTTGCCACTGACTAACAAGACATATCTCATCATTGTCATATAGATTACTACTGTAATGCAGAAAATCATATGTTTGTGGTGGCTTTCCCGTGTGGACTTAACATATCTGAAAAATTAATACGCTCAGAAACACAAATATAAATATGTTAAAATAATAACAAAACTCACAGCTGAACTGAAAGGCTTGTGAATTGTGTCACAGGGTTAACTGTCAATATCTACAGGGATTAAATTATTAGAGAAACATGAAAGTGGTTTGTTGGCAAACAGCTGGTTAAAATTAGTAATGATTTCTCAGAGATGCTAATCTCTGATGGCTGAGCCTGCACCTGTTCAACTGGCCTGTTTTATTAAACTGGATTTGAAACCCCTTCTTCATCATCAAAGCTTTCCTTGCTTATATACTAAAAGAGATAATAATAACCTCTTCATGCTGCACTTGATCTACATCACACATGTTGGCACACATGAGAAAACTTACCTGTCAGTAATCTGTGTGTGTCTATTTGCTAATAGTAGCCGTGTTTTCACACAAAACACGGCTTTTAACTGATCTCTGAGCAGTGAAAGCAGTGACAATGGCAGCGTGTCTAGCATGCAAATCTCCCATCAGTCTCCCACCAAAAATGTTTTTGCATTTGATTAGACAAGCACTACTTACCTTGCTTGTCCTAATGGAATGCCACTGAGATCAGGTATTGTCTGATATGTAAAAGAGATGTCGTTTATAAATCTGCATCCACAACTGTGATGTTGCTGTTGTGCTGGAACTGAAACTGGATTATCACTGAAGAAGTCTTTGAGTCTTGCAGTGTACATTTCCGTTTGATCTGAGAAGTTTCCATTTTAGTTGCTGGGTACATTTTTGTTTCTCCCATATTGTTAGTGCTAATGTTTGTTGTAATTTATTTCCATCTGTTAGTTGTCTGGAAACAGTGAAATTATGGCCTGTCTTAATGATGCATTCAGTGACTAAGTGTTGTTGACTTAAATTAATAGGATGGGAATTTCAGGTGAAAGTAATCTTTATTGGTGGTGGTATGTCTGGGCCTTTGTCACCTGTAATGTGTGTATCTGTACTTCTAAGTTCAGGTGAAAGTTACATGAGGCAGCTTTACCCAGTGCTGCTGTGGTCTGTTGGTTTTTGCATTTCTGGGCTCTTGACTTTCAGTTCCACTTTGTTGGCCCACTTTTCAAATGCTCTGCTTTTAAAGGTGTTGTCGTAGCTTGCCTCTTCAGTGGCATTGGTCGTTGTGCACATCAGATAACATAAGAAGAGTGAACTGCAACTTGGACACTCTATGTACGCTACCCCTCCCCCATCGTGTTACCTCTGACTTGGGTTCCTGGGTTTCATCTCTTATTGCTTTCTACTTCTCTAAGATCTCTGCCTTAACTTCCCTTAACTGACACAGACCTAGAACTACTTGGGTAACTCTGATGCTGCAAAACTATCTAGAAATAAATAAACAAACCCAGGCCTGATCATCCTGGTCAGTACTCTATCAGTTCTGTCTAAATTCACATTTTAATAGGCTCATACATGGTTACAGTTAATTGTGAACGTATGCAAGAATTATATATTTTTAGACTAAGCCAATTTCTGTTATTTAAAAAAAAAAAAAAGGAAAAAAAGTATAACTGATTACCTTTTAAGCTTAAGACTTGGAGTCATTCTTTATCGTAAGACAATATTAGGATTGACTTAAATTATATTTTACAAATGTTACATACTATTTGCACTAGTCAACTGAGTTGAGTTCACTGAGTTTTTGCTGCATACTTTAATTTACATTTTCACTACTTCCCTTCTCCCACCCTCAAACGCGTATGTAGAGCAGTGCTGGCAAAAGACAGGTGAAGTCAGCTTGGCTCGCCCTGACTCAAGGGTTCTTTTGGTTTTTCATTGGGTAGTAGTGTCTGGTAGCATGTACTTGTTTAATACTTACTGGGCCGCGGTTCCAAGCAATTTAAGGCAAGTTGGACACGTGACACCACCAACCAGCGATGCCAACGATTGGCCAGTCATTGGCATCACTCGATGAGTCATTAGAGTGACTCATTCACGAAAATCAAAAGCGCAATTTTTGAAACCCCGACAATGAGGGAAATGGCTGCACAAAAACAACACTGTGGTCACAGAGTTTTGACAAAAAGAAATGCACTAAACAGCAGGTGTACCATCGCCTCGACGTCCTCCATTGTTGTTGTATTTGTGTCATACAAAAATGATGTCTATGGACTTTTGGCTAAGTTGCTATAATGACCCCACGCACATCAGGTAGTACTCAGTTCAGTTGAGTAGGTACTACTGGATGAGGGCTACAAGTTATATTAGTGTAAGTGGAATAAAAGCTTCTTAGTAAGTATTTCAGTGAAAGGGCGAAGTCAACAGGAAAAGTATGTGTGAGGTTGTTTTTTTTTTTTTAAATTGTATCAACTTGCGGTTAAGTTTAAAACTCTTGCAAACATACAAAAACAAGTGTTTAGCTCCACATTTAGTGGGGTACCTAAAGTAGGTGAGAGCAAGCATACCCCCAAACAGAAAGCAACACCCCCTGGGACAGAAACTAAAGCTGTATACTGGTGTGTGCACACCTTGCAAAACATGAAAGTTGTTTGTTTATAACAGCCTTGATTAGATGATCTGTGTTGTTGTGTGACCTTGGTATTGGCTAGTTCAGATCCAAAATAAAATGTCCAGAAAAAGTGAAGTCACACAAAGTAGAACAGGAGTTTCTGCCTTCATCAGGGCACGCCTAGCTTACACATTAAGCCTTCAAACTTTAAATTATTTATTGTTTGACTGGTGTCGAAGGATTTGTCCCTTTATTGCAGAAATTTGCAATTCATTTGCTTCATTATGTGGCTCATGAATTCCAAAGTGTGCATTGAAAAAAGAAGAATATAGTGTTGATTTACATATTATGTGTAAGATGGATAGATGTTTTGATCTCCAGCCAACCAATAACATACTTTGTTAATTACATTTGGATGGTTGTGAAGTTACTGCTGTTCATTTTGTTAGTAATAACTCCCCAATGATGAAAGAAATAAAAACAAGTCAACAAATGCAGAAACTTTCCCATGTCAATGGTGTGAAGAATTATTGACTAAAATTGCTATTGTCTGCATTCATTAGCTCTTCGAGACATGAGCACATCAACTCCAGTATTAGCAGAGTTTACAGGCCAGGGAATTGTTCAGCTAAATAAATTAACTCAAAATAGACATCCCGTGTAATAGCACTTGTAAATCAGAGTTGAGTACGATGGAATAATTAAAGAGGAGCTTTCATGCTAATGAAGTGCTTTTCAAGTCTCCTCTGCAGAAAGTCTGCTATGAAATAGGATAGTAGCACAACCATCAATTAAAGGAATATTGTGGAGCTCCCCGGCCGGCTCCCTTTGGATGCAGCATTTAAACTAATTGGAACCAGAGCTGCTGGTGTGTTAAACAGGCATGTTTGGAAAGACAGCAGTGCAGCTCTTGAGACACTTTTGCATTGTTAGTGGGATCAGTGTTGTGCTTGAAGCGTTAATTTCCAGCTTCGCTTCTCTTTTGTGATTTATTGGTCAATAGAAGCAGCAGACCAGTAAGGATTAGGTCTGTCTTTCTTCTGAATGACAACAAAATGCCTTGTTACAACAGCATGACAATAGAATGCACTCACTTGAGCATACAGAAAACTTGTTTACTTCCTGTTGTTGGAGTTGTGCTTTTGGTTGTTTTACTTTCACATAGAACCAGATGCAAGAACCAACAAATTCTAGGATTCAGTTTGACAATATTTACTCATTATTCAGTTTTTGATGTCCTTTTGGTCTATAAAAGTTGTGTTTGGTCCTTCTGCTTTCTTTTCATGTATATTCTTTACAAAGTTAGTGTTAATTCCTTCATAGTTTATAACTAGAGGCTTATACTGCTAGCAGTATCACATTCTTCCACATCAGCTAATGGCTGTTTTGAATTTTCAACCACAGACATCTCTCAGATTTCAAATTGGCCGCCTGTGCCTTTTCTTAGACCCCCTTTTCAGTGCAATCTGGTGCTGTTCAACTTTCACAAACAAGCTAAATATTAAGTATGAATTACAGATATCCTTGTCATTTTGTTTTTCTGCAGTCACTTTCATCACAAATCTCAGGTGTTATATGTTACTGTACTTTCACAGGACTGCTGCATGTGCTGCTCTTTTTTTATGTAACCTCTGTGTGACAACATACAGGAAGATGGTTCAGTGGTTATCTTTGGCCTCTGTGCTCCTCACAGTCATGCAGACTGTAGCCTCCGCTGCAGGATATGTGTGCTTGACACAAACACTTCCTCTCCCTTTTACATTTCTTTCTGAAACTCCTCGCTTTGCATTTTCACATACATTCAGGTTTTGTCAGAGGAGCATAGGATTCAGTTTTAGTTAAATGTAATTTTATTTATATAAATCACAAGCACAGTCGCCTCGAGGTGGTTTGTAAGCTATAGACCGTTAAGTAATAGTGAGAAAACCCCAACAATCAGACCACTGCCTATTAGCAAGCATTTCAAGGAATGCATTAAAACTGTGCATTGATGTAGATGCAATTATCAGTTTTGTGAATGGCCCAGGACTCAAATGTGGGACTCTGCAGTAACCTTTTGGCATATGGGTCATCTGCTCAACCAATGGACTATATTAGTGCCCTTGTTTTTTTTATTTTTTATTTTATTTATTAGACAGTAGTAAATAACTAAATACTACACGCATGTCCTGACCTTACCTGACATCCTGAAGCGAAATGTTTTCTTTTTTTCCTTCTTCCTTTCTTTGGTGGCTGGCTACAATATATGAAGGGCTTTTGGCTATTGAGCTAGTGGAACAAATTCAGTTTCTTTGGGAAAAGTCTGACTCTGTGATTCTAAAATTTGCTGACAGTATTTTGCTGCTAATTGTTCTTTTCTTCAAATAACATTCCTATTATTTTATATAACAGAAAGAAATTTATAATGAAACCAGAATTTAAAAAATTGCACAAATTTTGAGCAAAGTTCAAATGTTTCTTTGAACATGGTCATAGATGATTGCTTAAGTTTTGTGTTCATTTTAGAATAAGCTGTCAAATTTCCAGTGATGACCTTCACAAGTCAAGAAACACTGAATATTGTAAACTCCCTTTTTAAAGCTGTATTCAAGTCAAGCATTACATTTCCTGAGGTTGCTTCAGTTTCCACAGATGAGCAGTTTCTGCACACGTAAGTAAAATTAGCAATGGCGGAAAAATAGGTTTACATACATTCACTATAAAGGGAATGGCACTGATTTGATTTAGAGGTGCAACTTTTACTAGACTTTCATGTTTCTTTCAATCTATTTTAATTCTGTCTCCACTGAATTGGTGTACTCTGAATAAGAAGATTGTAAACGGACCTCCCAGCTTGTATTCTGCATGGATGATATTGGAGGTTGGGACTGTCATATCACTATGCTTATCCTGTGGACAGGATCTGGCCCTGCGTTCCCTCTTACTCCCGCCAACTTTGACTTGCAGAGGCAATGCAGAAAGCTGTTTGGAAGTGCCATGCAGGGATTGCCCTGTCCTTCATCATTTCTCCCACAATCTGCTGATGGTCTTTCATCTCTCTCAGTTTTTTTGTGCTCACTAACTATGGGAAAGGGCTTTGATCTGGTTGTCCTATCAGTAATAGCAGGGGCCCCGGGCTCTTATACTCCCCCACTGTCTCACTCTGAAAACATATTGTCAGGGCGTGGTGGACAACCGAGTCCACCCAGCTGAAAGTCTTTGTTTGTTGTGGTTCAGTGTAGCTTTGCCAAGGGCAAATGCTTGTGTGGGTCTCTCTGAAATTCTTCAGCTAGTAGTGGTCTATTAAATTAGACTCTGGCTTTGCATCTTTCTGAACTTAAGATAGAGCTACCTGAGATGGTTGGGGGTAGAAAGTCTTAGTTCCCATAACACGTACAGAACCCATCCCCCGGTGATTACACAACACCACTGCAAACAGATAAGATTGTTCCCTGGGACCTTTGCTCTTTCTCCTAGTGGCACAGGGTCTCCCTTTGTTTGAAATTTTTTCCTGTGCTTGCTTACTGATCACAGGAAATTTCCTTTCAATGTATAGCACACAAGTAGAGACTGTGTTGGGATATCTCTAGATCATGGAGTCCAGCCACCTCATCATTCTCATACCTACCCCCATAACCTTTTCTTCTCTCTCTCATCTCTTGCCCTTTTGTCTCCCAAACCTACTGGCCTGCCTCAGCGCCTGGTTAGAGATGTCACAACAAAGCCGCTGTGCTGTGGTATTCCTTAGAGGAATGCACTGCCTTGGGTTCTGGTGTGCGTATGTGTGTGGTTTGGCTGATGTCCGTGCAGTGGACCAGGCCAGGCTGATGCTGGCACCCCCCTAGGCACACCTGTTGGTGCCAGTCTTTGCAGAACCGATGCTGTGTTGTCCCTCCTGTCCTCTGCAGGCCAGGAAAACTGGATGTGTGTGAAAAGAGAGGCATGTATCCAGGAAACCATGAAGTACTGCACACTGATGATTGCATTTCACAGTATCCTTAAGTTGGTGGTAGATATAACTCTTATCACAATTTGTGCACATTTACTGCAGTAAACAATATATCTGGAGAATTTATAGGCTTATTGATTATAAGAGATATCTGGCTTCAAGATCTCACTTTTCACGCCATATACCTTGTTAATTTTTTTTGTTCCAAATCAATCTTGTTATTTGCATTTTCTGCTCAACAGAGGAAAATGCAAAGCATGTTTAAAAAAAAAAACAAAACCCTCACAGATGATGAGCTTAAGGGATACCTTTTCAATAAGCCTTCAGTGTTGATCAAATTGCTTCTATCTTAAGAGCCTTTTGCTGTTTTTAAAAACATACTTTTATGGTGAAGGGGCTGTTGAGAAATTCTGAGCTTTCAGCCTTGAGTTCTTTAAAGCAAAAGTTCAATACTTCAGCTAATACTCCTTCAAATAGCTAACAGGGTGTTTACCTTTACATTGTTATGATGATAGGCAGCTTTGTTATGATCTGCTCCCAGTAGTGTTCTTGGAGTCTAACATTACTCTGGGAATAATTTTTATAAGGAATGACTTTCTCACAAAGATTAAGAGAAATGGCTCAATGGTGTCACGGCTTCACAAATGAACTTTGGCTGCATTTTATTTACATTAAGCTGAAAACATAAATGAAGGGATATAAAACAGGTTTACCCATCCTCTATTTTTTTTTCTGATCTGCCATTATGAGGACCTAGCTTTTAAACACAGGATGAGTGTTTGCCCTCTTTCCAGGAGTCCTCTGGCTGTGTTCAGTGCAGAGACAGGTCTGGGCCATGTTTAACCTAGCTTCAATTAGGAGGTTAAAAAAAGCACTTTAGACTTTCCAAATATTCCAAATTGCATGTTATATCTTGTTAGATAGCAAGCTGCCAGGGATGCAACCTAGAGGCACCTGTGTGTTTTACTTACTAGTGTTTATCATATAACATGAGAAGCACTTATGAAATACTGTCATAACTCCACCCACCAGGTATCAGTTAAGAAAGTGCGTGACCAATGTCAGCTGCTTCTCAGACCACAGTGTCTCGTGTATTAGTTAGGTGATGGAGGCCTGTGAGCAGTTTCCTCTCAGTTCTAGTTACTGGTGCAGTGGTTGGGGCTAGTTTAAGCTATATTAAACTTGCAGACGGTCTATTCAAGAATTGTAGAAATACAAAACATTACAACTGCCCAAAGAGAATGGCGGCTGGGACCTACCATGTTTTAAAAAAAATAATACTATACTTCAGCAATGTTGCACTGGTGCGATCCCTCGTATGTAGCAACATTGAAGGAAATTGAATGCAAAACAAAAACCAATATGCATATACAGGCAGTTCTAAACATCTACAGGACTAAATTTCCAAATAAGAAATCCTTGGGTAAAGACCACACTAGGGGTTTGGAAAATGGTGGTAAAAGAAAATAAGCTGGAGAAGGATATAAAAATATTAAAATGGTGTGCATATGATTCGGAATTTACATCAAATCAAATAGACCCTAGTTTTAAAAACTGGATAGATAAAGGAATTACATTGATATGTAGTATTGTAAAGGAAGATGAAATTATGAGTTTCCACACTTTAAAGCAAACGTTTATTTTAGAAAACCAAGACCACTATAGATACTTACAGTTAAGAAACTTCTATACTCGAAACATTAAAAACCAAATACCCACTACAGCAAGGCCATTTATTCAACTCTTTGTAAATGCTTATAAGTCAGAAATTAAGAAAGGTGTAATCTCACAAATATACAAAAGTCTTCCTGATCTCAGCAATTATTCAACAAAGTATATAAAAGAAAGATGGGAGAAAGAGACAAGGAGACAAGTATGACTTGAATTTTCTGGCAATTACAGAAGAGGAATGTGCATAATAATTTATTTTAAGGTGCAATTATGAGGGTCTATCTAATAGTTCCTTAGCAACATCATCCATTTTGGGTTGTTTTTTTTTTTTTTTTTTAACACATGTGTAGCTGTTATCCATGGATGTATTCCACCCCTACCTCTTACCCTTACATTAATAGTATGTGTAGAACAAATTTGGATTTCTACAACAGATTGGCCAGCTGCAAAGTACAAGATATTATTAGTTGTTTAAGGTTTGAGCTAAAAGAATTTTTTTTTTAATCCCTTAAAAATATAAAGTTAAAAAGTTAAACTAGTGATTTTATATTAATAATAATGGCTTAGAATACTTAGACACAAGTAGTGAGAAATCTTTAATGTGGACCAGATAAACTGACCAGTTATGGCTGAAAGCTTAGTTTGTGGTTATAGTGATTTGTAGGGTTATAATGACAACTAATGGCTTGTATTGCAAGTGCATTACAATGATGTGGGTGAAAAGGGCTCGCTCTCTGTAGGAGACAAGTATGACTTGAATTTTTTTTAGAAGGGTAGAATAAAACTCAATGGCATCTCAGCAGCAGAGGAGTCACATGACTTGGCTGCTATTTGTCTTTTGGTTGGCCTCAAGGTGGGGGAATGATACTCCTAACAGCTGCAGGAAGTATTTCCGGTGGAGGGTTTTTTCCTTAGCCAAGCAGACAGAGCTCTAGCAATACAGTCATGCATTGATGTCTACTTCTTTTTGAACCAAATTTTAAAAGCTTGGATTTGTTCAACAAATCACAAAAATAACTGTTTGATTTGTGATTCCACTTTCTTCAAAGGAAATCTGAGAGGCACCTATTCTGGAAAGAGCCTAAATTTGTTGCTTTAGCCTCACAACCTAAATCTACACTTAAACCCTGTTAAAAGTGTGGTTAAAAGGCTTCACAATGTTTTTCCCACCTGGTAACACCCTCAGAGGTGGGTTGAAACGATAGATTGAGCTGACCAAAGACAGAAGTACTGCTAATATCCCTCTGTCTGTGTACTTCAGAGAGCATGATGACATACAGTAAGTGCATTTCGTAAGGTGATAAAGGGTGAAGATTTGGCTGCTGCATACTTGCCATGTCATCACCAAACGTCTGAGTGCTAGGAGTCTCGTAGAAGTCTTATTGTGTACACTTGCCTTGCAGCGAGTGGTGAGAGATGCCACTGCCACCCAAGCTCTGACTGCAGTGAGCCAGAAGGTCAAAGATTTGAATCCCAGAGATGGATAGGAAATGCTTCCTCCTCCTCAGTGGATGTGCCTTTAAGCAGGGCACTCAGTTTCTTGAACAGTGAAGAGTAGATAGCTGTAAATGTACTTGGATAAGTAAGATTACAATTGCACATTCAGAGCATACATACACACACACACACACACACACACACACACACACACACACACACAGATCACTTGTTACAGATTCCTCAATAATGTAAATAGATACAAAACTTCATCTCTCATTCGTCTCTAGTTTGTACTGGATGTCTTCACATCAAAAAGGTCAAAAAGTGATCAGAAGTAACTTTAAAGATAAGTAGCATAAATAACCTGGACCATTTCTGCACCTAAAGATTTTTGTTTTGCAGGAAATATTGGGTGGGATCTCGGCAGGAGATGGCTTGCTCTGTTAGCGTGTCTGTATTGTTGCACTACTGAGGAAAAAGGCGTGTGTGTCGGGGGGGGCTGTTGAAGGAGGGGCTCTGGAATGAGATTGACATAGAAGTTATGTCTGGTATTTATGTCTTTTATTGTGTGTGTTACTTTATCTCAAGGAATGGTTAAGATACCACTCTATATACCAGGTATTAGTCAGAGTCAGACTGTTCAGTCCAGACTGACGATCTTACTCATGATTGTCAAATGTCGTCTGTTGAAAATGTCTCACCAATCAAGACATTACACCTTTCTACTCTCAATCTGAAAAACCTTTGCTATCGGCTTTTGTCACACCCTGATTTGATTTGTAGGATGCAAAGGTAAGCACGGTCCAATAAATTCCCAAGTCTAAGCAGCCACTAATGAGGCTGAAGTTGCTGCCTTGGCCCTCAAGCTGCCAAATAATCAATCATTGAGAAACATGTAGTGGAGGAATCTGCTGCCATGCAGCTGGACAGTAAAACCAAGTGGTCTTTGAAACTTCTGGCAGAAAATTTATCAGAACCAACTGTTTCTGAACCTTTTTCTTTTTTTGGTCCACCCCCCCAACAGAGTTCATCTACTTCCAACCTCTCATCAGATTGGTTTTCACATCACTTGGATTTTCCTTAGTTTTTTTACTGTCTTTCTGCACGAGGAGAGAAACCGTCAGTTGTGACAGGAAGAAAGGTGCACATCTTAGTAAATGTAAACTAGCTTTAAATTTCTTGTAGCTGATGAATGTAATTCATAGTCTGCTTGTGCAATGTTCTCTTCCACTTAACAACTAAGCTGGTGTTCAGTTGTTTTTAGAGCAGCCAGCAGGTTACTTCTGCCACATGTCCATGAGTCACCGTATGACTTGTTGTTGTGGACAGGCTCCATTCAGCACACCAAGTTCCTTTGTTTATCTGCTGTTTTTTCTGTCTTGTATATTTTGTTATCCAGGAACAACTTTTTTTTTTTTCCACCAAAAAGAAAATCTTACCTTCAAGTGTATTGACATACCGTATTTTTCGGACTATAAGGCTTGCAAAAATCTGTCAAAAAATGTTTTAATGCAACTTTGGTAAGCCGCACCACTTGATGGATTGTCGGAGCATTACAGCTACCGTAGTCAGAAGCCTCACGGAGTAATCCGGGTCCAAACTCCACTAGTCCTCCCCACTGTGTGCTGAATCTTGTGCCATGTTCTGACTGAGAGATTTCTGAAAAAATTAAAGCTCTGCTATCACTTCCAACATAAATGAAGACAGAAAATGAAACGACAGTGACTTTTGAAGGGTTACTGAAATTAGACTAGCTGGTATATAATGAATGTTCTAAGTGATCGCTAGCGACACAGCTATGTTAGCATAACATAAACACAGTGAAGCTGGAGGATGAACGCTAACTTTTTTCCACTCGATAAAGAGAGAATTCAACATTAATGAATCAATGGTACGGAAGTGGAGGAAGCAAGAAGAATGAGTTGAGTAAAGTTTGACTTATCAGACTGTTTTGTTTTGCCTAACGCGCCTTATGGTACAAAAAATACGGTACTAGAAAAGCAACATATGCAGTTTAATTGTCCACAAGTCTGCAGGGGACTGTCAGGGGCATTACAAAACCTTCAGCTGCTCCTTAATATATGGAGCCAAGTCAGGGTCAAAAGTTTTATCAATTTGAAAAAGTGATTAGAAACTGAAATTCTGAATTTTTATGTTTAAAAAAACCAATTGAACATTTTTTTTTTCAAATTTAATTTCAGTATAATATTCAGAAATGAATGGGTGATTCTAGCTGGTGCATTTTGTCGGTGATGCAAGAGAGCACGAATAATTTCTAAAGCTTTGAAATTTTCTCCAGCTGTTATTTTTTTTACCTTTTGAGAATCATTTCACTCATTTAAGTCTTTTGTACCTAACCATTTGCATGCAACTGTACAAGTAAACAACTAAAATAAACTTGATAAATATTTTGATTTGTAACTCTTCACTGCCCATGCACATGCAGATGTATTATTTTTTTACTTGACCAGTAGATTTGGAGTTGTTGAACCTCTGTTTTCTTTGAAACGTTCTTCATTCTGGCCTCAGCTGCATTTGGGAGGCAGAACACAGTGACCACTTGACAGCTGTAAATGAACAAATGCATGGAAGCAGGGTTAGTCCTCCTAGTGATTGACAACTACCTGCCAAAACTTCCTGCAGAGTTAACCTAAGGTACCAACAGTCAAGCAGTACATGCTTAGTTTCCCTCACGTTCATGTTTGCGTCACTCCTGTGATTAAAAACATTAATTTTAAAACTTATAAAAACCATTTTGGGGGGAAAAAATCTTAATTTGAAATGTTGATGATTGCAAAATGTCTTCTTTCAAACTGAAAATTTACTTCTTAACACTTTAAGTGTTGAAGTTTTGTTGATGGTAGTTTCTGTTCTGTTCTGTGGGTGTAGTAAAATGAAGAATAGTGGCACTAATTTTCCACCTCCTGCGTGTGTCAAAGTGGTCATCTTAACCACAGCACATGTTAGGGCTGGGCGATATATCGAGTTTTTTTTTTTTTTTTTTTTAAATATCGATATATTTTTATAAGAGATATAAGATGTGACAATATCCTTTATATCGATATAGTCTATGTTACGTTATAATTATAGTTGTGGAGACACAAGTTTGCCTCTCTTTCGTCCACTTTTGTCTTTACTCAACGTTACTCGGCCTTGCCTCTCTCCTTCACTGAACACAACTCCCCCTTCTCCCCCATCGCTTCACCTGCAGGCAGCGACAAGATGCACACGGCAAATCTCCGTTAACGATTTACAGCGCATCGCCCCGTGTGTGGGGCTGGACGGCGTCAACGTGTTATCGAGCTAACCACGCTAACGCCATGCAGCCCAGAGGGGCTGCACAGCCTAAGATCCTTTAATTCTCTCAAAAGTTGACAGCACGCCTTTTGTATGAATTCTGGTTGTGCTTGATGACCGCGAACCGATTTTATGTGGTACACAGCACTCAGCAATCTGTCAAATTTTTTAGTACGACTTTGGTAAGCTACGGAGCTGCACCGCTTGATGGATTGTCGGAGCATTACGGGTACCAAGAAGCCTCGCGTAGTAATACGTACTGTGCTTCAACGTAATATATTCAACGTTTTCTCCGTAATAAATGCTCATAATTTATTTTTGAGTAGTTTTTTTCATGTACATCTATGCTGTATGTTCATAAAAGTGCCTGTGTGACATCTGGGACACAGCTTTGACTAAGAACTCTCTTTTTGTTCTTACTTAAAGGCTTTAAAAAAATATCGAGAGATATATCTTATATCGCCATCCAGCTAAAAAATATCGAGATATAAATTTTGGGTCATATCGCTCAGCCCTAGCACATGTCCAGAGCGAAATGGTTCAAGAGACTCAAGACAGCAGACTGGCATAGGCATCAACCTGACCAGCCTGCCTGTAGGTCATTGGCTCTGAAATTGTGTGGTGTCAGCCCTTTACAGCTGGGACGTAGCCAGCTAGGTGAGAAAGAGGAGCTATTGCAATGACCTTTAGCTTTTAGCAGTTTGGTAAAAGTTTAGTAGCATCTGAACTTTTAATATGACAATGTGGCCAATGTCCAACAGCAAACTGATGGGTCGAGGGATGAAAAACAAAAATAAACAAAGGTCCTTCAAAATATGTTTGGGCTGCCATAAAAGTGTGTGTGGGGAAACCCTGGATATCCACCAGTAGGGATGAAATAATTAGTTGACAGACAGTAAATAAACTCAAAGCTGTTTTGAAGGTTTATGTACATTGTGGTTGTCTGTAATGGAGACCAGGGGTTCCATTACCTGGTTGGTATTGTTAATAATAAATTGTTGGATTGGGAATTTAAAATAGGGTAATAAAGAAAACACATTAGATCTTTTGGAGTCTTTTATTAGGTTATTTGATATACAATTAAATTGACAGCTTGTAACAGAAAAGAGACAGTGGGACTGGCCATCCTACCTGTGTCGGAGAAGAGCCAAAGTTAGAGCTGTTTGCAGTTAATCATTTATCAATAACCTAAACATATGTGAAATGAGAACTTGTAAAGGTACTCACCTGTCCTAGTTGCTTCTTGCAGGATGTGGAGCAAAAGAGTGAAAGCGGCTCAATCACCTGTTTAAGAGCTCTTGGAGCAGACCAGTGTGCCAGGTTAGGGAGTATGGATAAAGAGGGTTTTAATTTAGATAGAAATGGGTGAAGCTTATGTTATTGGGTTGTTTATAGTATGTGTTGGAAATATGTATATGTTTGTGATGTGCTTTAATGTTATTGTATGTTTGTTTGTGTGGAGGGTTATGTGTTCATTTTGATTAGTTAACCCCCATACTTGGGCTATTCCAGATGCTCACCTGAAAAGGTAGAGTATAAAAGGAAGCCATTTTGTTTAGTTGTAGTTAGTGTTTGTGCTGTTATCATGCTCCTTCTTTAATAAAGTGCCAATCCATGGATGTCTTTTACTCCAGTCTCGCGTCATATTATTGGACAGAACCTATGACCGCCGGCCAAAACTGACATTGTCAAAGATATACAGTGTGTGCAGTGTACAGTGTCAATCTGTGAAAAAGTGCAGTGAGGTTTTCGATTAAAGGAACAGGAAGAGCAGGGGGCACTTGGTGATTCGGAGCTGAGTCACTGAACCTGTCGGCCATCGCGTGGGACACAGGAACATGTCTTTATCTATCTTCTCTTGTCGTCCTTCCTCATGCTTACACACAAAATGCAGATCTGTTGCATCCTTGTGCTCGTCGGTTTCCAGAGTTTGCCATTTGCCATCCCACATGTAGTTGTTGCAGCTTGTAGTTTTGGGAATAGATCTGAAAATTTTTCTTTTTCTTTTCTTTTTTTTCTAGGACAAAGATAACTTGGTGCATCCTGTTGTATTTGGACAGCCGCTTAGACGTGCAGTGATGGGAATAATAGATAATATATGGAGCAGAAAATGAATAGCTGTTTGGTCACACCAGAGTCAGACTGTGTGCACTACTGTGGTATAAAGTGTTCAAATATTCATCCAACAGCTTCATATACCCATTTTAAATGTTTGAATTGCTATTTTATTTATTTCTTTTTTACTAGCAGTCTCAGCTTGGATTGGTTGGTTTAAGTCTCCACCCTCCTCTTGGCCTCTGGCTGTATTTGAGTGAAAACTGCACAGTTTGCAGTGAGTGCCAACGGTCTGTACAGCATTTTCCTCCTCCTAAGCATGCTGGCCCTGTAAAGTGTGAAAGCAATGTACACAGTCACATGGTTTGGACACTGCTGCTTTGCTGATTGGTTTAAAGATGGAAAACTAATCTCTATCTCTCTTTCCTGAGACTAGGCTTGGAAAGTTTAACTTATAGTTTCTAACGTACCTGCTCAATGAGAGTGTGTGTTGGGGCTTGTCAGCTGACAATTAATGTTTCCACAATGTAAGGAAAAACACAGTGCCCTGCTGAGGCCCTCGTTGCTTTACACTTTATTTTCACTTATTAATTTGCTTTGTAGATTGCTCGCGCCCTCTCTTTTAATTCAGATTTCCCTGGAGGAAGGCAGACAAAAAGATTAATGGTTCAGGATAAGGCTTTTCATGTTGTTGAGGGTTCTATTTTAAGCCTGGGCTGTGGTCCTGACATATAATGCCTAAGGAAAGTTAAAGCGGGGAGTAGGGTCTGCAAAAACAACTGCTGTCAGTGGTGGAGGATTGTTGCACAGCCTCAATAAAGAGGTGTTTCTTTGACTGATTCATCACTGTAAATGACAATGTAAATGTAAGTTCTGAGATATATCTTTTCATCATGTTTTGAAATTCAGTGAAATTTGAAACACATGTAAATAAGAAACATTTATGATTTAAAAACCTAACTGGGGAAGGAAAATCAATCATGCACATTTGGCCTGGCATGAAGACCCCTTTGCTGCTATTCACTTCATGATTTTTCTTAAGCCAAATGAACATGCAAACTCACTTCAATTTGGGGAATAAGAAATGAATGTTTTCCACAGTTTCTCATATTTTGCACACAGAAGGAAATGTTTCACTTCAGGTGTGTTCATACCACTCTAGTGGAAATTCTCCTTGTAGTTTAGGCAAGTAGGTGCCTGGATAGAGCGAGTCATTCTACAGGCTTTCAGTGTTTCATACACGGGACTGTCAGGGACACAGCAAAGCTTTCAGCTGGCCCATGACATAGCATATTATGGATTTTGAAACATTTAGATGATTATCATCCTGATGTGAAAATGTATCCTCTTTCATCCTCTTTTCATATACATTATTCCCTCAAACGGTGAAAAAAAGCATGATCGTTTCAAACCTTTTTCTGTGTTGGCCTTGTGATGGATTGGCGACCTATCCAGGTTGTACCTAATTCTTGTTTTGTGAACTGAAAGAGCCAGCGGCACACATGAAGCTGACTCATTAGTGGTAAATGCAGCAAATGCAAGCAACTCTTGCAATGAACTATATTAGGAAACTGGCAGGTTAAATTTCAATATGACTGCACTGCAAAGAAAAGTCCTAGAAGAATTCAGGCCTGCAGTATACGTCTGAAAATGACTCAACAATCTGTGAGTAAATGAACATCCTGTGATCAGCTATGGAGCAGTCCTCGGGATGTCATTCTTGCATGTCAATGTGGTTCACACTGTGACCCTAACCTTTCCTATTCAGAAGGAATGCAGAATACTCTTCTAAACAAATAATGCTGTCAGTGTCTGACAGCATTTTTTCTCTTGTTGAAGTCAGCCATGTAAAAAGAATGTAATTTGATAAGAAATGAAGATGCCAGTTGCTGGAAAAGGAAAAGATGGATGAACGCCATCCAAAAATGGAAAAGAAGTATACGGCAGGATTTAAAACCTTGATGGTGTTTCACACACAGCGTGTTTTAGTTTTAATGTTGGGATGAATTATAATTGGGGTGAAAAAGTTAATTAGTGTTACATACAATTTTTTTCTTTCATTTCAATAATGCACAGTGACTCTTTAAAGGTTGCTTTGTGGTATAATATTGAGCAAAGTATTCAAGTTTGTCATATATATATCCATGGGCCAGTAGCCCAGTGTCCATGCCACCAAAACCATTCACTGACCATTCACAAACTAGTGTATTCCTAGTGCCAGTGCCAAGAACAGATAAATGGGAAACTGTGTCAGGAAGCACATCGATCATAAAATCTTTTCAAAACCAAATGATGCATCTGTTCACTATGACAACCCCACTGAGCAGCTGAGGGCACCCTTATCAGATAGCCACATTAGGTGTCTTTATGGTCTCATTACTTCATTTGCTCTTCCTAATGGCTACCTGGTATGGCTAATAATAAAACAATAATGCTAATGTTGGAGTTCGGCAGCTACCATTATCCTATGCACCACACAGTTAAAAGAATAAACTGGATTTCTGAATTAAATACTGATCTGATCTTAATCAGAATATCTCTTATTGAAAAACATAATTTAATAACACCACCTTATCTTTCATGTCTTTTTTGAATCACTCAGTCATTGTTGTCCTGGTACTAGGGCTGCACGATTTTGCATAAAATGAGAATCACGATTTTTTTTGCTTAGAATTGAGATCACGATTTTCTTTTCCAATATAAATATTTATTGCACTTATTAACTGCACATCAACTTTGTAACAGTTGAGACTGAACATAAAAACAACAAATGTCTCACATTTTGTCATTGCCGCAAAATGTTGTACTGCTTGAAATTCCGTCTCCACTGTTGCTCGACACTGCGTGTATAGAGCAGGTAGTGCAACAATAGAAAAATAGTTGCGGGACGGCACTGTGTAGCGTTTGTCTAGGGTGTTGATCATTTTCCTAAATCCCTCGTTTTGCACAGTGTTGATGGGAGCCATATCTTTGGTCAGGTGATAAGTAATAGCCTCCGTAATTTCTTTGTGCCTGCGGGAGTTCGACGTGTATAGGGAAGCGCTGTATAAGGTTCTGATATTTGGGTATTTGGGTACTTTCTTGTCATCCCTGACGTGCTCTCCGTTGTTTTTTCCGTGCCAATTTTAGCAACCAGCTTCTGTATCACGTGGCATGAGGCTCCGCCCTTGTCATTTGTTGAGCAGGAAGAGTGAGCGCTTGTTTTCATGCAGATTACGTCCCGGATCAAAATGCGGTACAATTGTCATCTTTTTTTTTTTTTTTTTTTTTTTTTTAATCGTTGTCATTTGGAAATGAGATCGCACACAAGTATGAATTGAGATCGCGATTTTTCTTGCCCTCCTGGGTTTTAATTGCACCTTAGAACACACATGCATCAACACTACAATGAGCGGGTGGAGGGAGGTTTGGAGTCTTCTCCCACCCCTATTCTCTGCGGCCTGCTGGAGCGGGAGGGCTAGGTGGAGTTGGCCGTCCGACTGCGGTCTGGAGTGTGGGGCCTCCCTGCTGCTACGGAGTCGGGGTGGTCTGCCTCTCCCCACCGCAGGGAAAAGGGTAACACCACCTGGGTCTGGGTGCAGTTCCCCCCTCCAGGAGCAAGGGTACCTAGACCCGGTTCGTAGAGTACGCTTGGGGAGTGTGATCGTGTGTACAGCGTCTCTTTATGTCTGTCTCCACGTTGGTTGAGTGTGGAGTGAGTGCATATGAGAGCATGAGGGGGGGAATGGATGTTTGTGTCTGTGTGTGCCTGTATGTCTGTGTCTATATGTCAGGTTGGGTATCAGACGCCACCTCTCTGGGGACACCTCAGGCCCTCCAAGGTTTGGAGGCCTATCTCCACCTACCACCACTTCCCCTGCCGGTGGCGGACTCCCTCAGGTGTCGGTGCGTTGGTGGTTCTTTGTGTCTGGGGGTGGGCGTCCAGGTACACACCGGCTCACTCCTTGGCGGCCGCTTATCGGGGCCTGGAGCCTGGGGCTCGCTCGGGCCCCTTCGGGGGTGGGGTGCCCCCGGCCTCTCGGCCTGGGGCTCGGTCACTCAGGCACAGCTGGCGGCCGGCGGAGCTCACGGGCGCGTCACTGCAACTCCCCCTGGCTTCTGCTCCGCGGCTGCTGAGTGAGCCCTCATCTGGGACTCTCCTCAGCTCTTACTGGCACAGTGGCGCGGCTGCCCCTCTGTTGGTCTTCCATGGTTTCTTGTGTTCTGGGGGCCTCTGGATGTCTGGAGTTTTGATCTCCTCCATACCTGCTTCACACCCTGGAGGACGGGGCTGTGGCCCCCCCACACTCCCTAGCAGATCGTTACATGGAGAAACCTTTGGAATACAAGCGCGCTGATCCACACAGGTATGCACACGGGTGTTCACTGCTCGTAGACCCAAATTACACCTTTCTTGGCTGCTACTTCGAAGCACATCTGTCCTGCGTGCTGCACAACAACATTGAATATTTAGTATTTACTGCTGTTTACACTTAGCTAGATTAATGCGATGGTGTTGTGTTTAGTATGTTGCTTTGTTTTTTGTTTTTTTTGTCTTTTTTTGCTTGTTTTCTATTCTTCTCTCAACAGGTGATCCAGGAGATTTTTATTTTTTTTCTCCCCCCCTTTCTCACTGTCCCTCTCCCCTTCTGTTTTTCCTTTCCTTCCTCTTTCTTTCTCCCTTTCCTATCTCTCACTCATGTCTGTCCCGTCTGTAACATCTGAAAATAAAATATAATAAATAATAAAAACAAAGATCGACCAAATGGACCAATACGGCAATGCCACGATGATCCATTTGGCAAAGTAAATCCATTGGGTATCCTTGTTGGTCTTCAGACAACAATTCTGATGGCTAAAGAACCAAATGGGACAGGCGGAAAAAAAAAAAAAAAAAAAAAAAGATCGCGATTTTCTAACGATTAATCGTGCAGCCCTACCCTGGTACTGTTAATAATCTCATGCAACTTTATAGCAAGGTCAAGGCCACCGATTCTCCCATGAACAGCACACAGTGAGGAGGACAAACTTCCGCTGAAAGGAAAAAAATTGCTACTGCACCAGATTTAGGGTAGGCAACGGTCTACCCTGACCAGTCGGGGTTAGAGAGGAAATGCAACAGCTATGTGACGCTAAGCCTGTTTACGTAGTTGTGGATAGTTGACGTCCTCATAATTTGTTTTCACATATGGATATACAGTTGGAAGACAGGTTAGTTTATAGTAACTAGCTTCTCATTTTTCAATAAGTTGTCTGTAAGCAGTTTTTATTTTCTCCCCATTGTTGGCAAGTAAGCGTCTTCAAAGTCTAAGATTTTCAAACTTTTTTGCAAGAGAAGTAAACATAGAAATTCTTTTGTCTTGTCGGAGGAGTTTGCACTACGAAAGGAATTGAAGAAGTCAACTCAGTAGCTTTGTAATGCTTAATACAGGTTATGTTTTAGCCACAGACTGTAGATAAAAGATGAAAATAGCTTCCAGCTTTGAAAAGTAAGCCAGTGTGGAAATGGCATAAACCTGCTTAGGAAAGGTAACAGAGAGCACCTCAACTAAATCAGTCTGTCATTTTTAATGTGTTCTTAATGACTTGCCAGTTTTACTACAAATAAACAGTTTATTGTCTTACTTTTTTATTATTATTTTTTTTCCTTTTCATGCCTTTAAAAGCTACAGGTTGGAAATAACTGTTGTCAGCTAGCAGCATAGCTACAGTTGTATTTTTAATTAGATTTGTTAATGGATTAGCATCCCGCCACCTTCCTGCTCGTGGTCGAGGTGGTTGCAGGTGAAAACAGCTGTAGGCCGGCTGCGTGATGGAACACACACATTTGTACTCTAAAAACCTGGCTAATGAGCTCAGCAATGTGCTGCCCACAGACATTTTGTACTGAAGAGGTAGGTGGAGGAGGATTTTTTATTTTATTTTTTTTATTTTAAAGGAGGTGAGTTCATTTCCTTTCCTTCCCTTATTAGGCAAAGATGGACACAACGGGCCAGCTGTTTTACCTGTATGGTGTTTACAGAAGAAAACAAAAAGTTGGAAAAAGCTGTCAGTCCATGGTTGCACAGAGAGGCCTCTCGAGAAAGGCATGTCTTCGCACTTCTAAGACCTCCCAGTTTCCCACAGTGCCTTGGGAGGGGTTGGTTAACCTGGGGAGCTGGTGCTCTTGCCTGCTTCCAATCAACTACCATCTGCAGGCTGCGGTCTTGAAGAATTTTTGATTTCCTGCACACGCACGCATGCACATGAACAGTTTCATGTCCCTATTTTCAAAAGCGAGCAACTAAAAGCTGAGCAGAGTTGATCCCAGCTCTGCATGGCCTTTGAGGCCCAGGCTTCAATGGACAGTGGATGGCAGTTTGGATTCTGCACTTAATGTGTGTGGTTTGTTTCTGTTCAGGAGGCATTGTCTGGTGCATGTGTGTGTGCGCGTGTGTGTGTGTGTGTGTGTGTGTGTGTGTGCGCGTGTGTGCGTGCGTGTGTCTTCTTGAACAGTTGTCTCAAGATTCCTTACACAATTGCAGTGTATCTTAAAGTTTATTTTACTCTGACTTGTGACATTAATATGGTGAGAAATCACTTTGATTCAGGTGGTCGCAGCTTATTTGATGACTTGAGAGCTCTTTTGTTAAGACTAGACTCCTCAGTAAAATTTCCATGCATTTCTATGGTTTGTGGGAGGCAAGGTAAGGCCTGTGATTGGTCAAAGTCATTGCATCGAAATGAAATGAAACAGAGCAAAAAGTATGAGTCAGGTTGCGTTCTTTAAGAACACGTATATGTGAGTAATACACAATAATGTGAATAAATGGAAGCAGACAGCTGCAAGTTGCATTATAGCTCAGCATAATCATAAATCTTACACTGTGTAGTACAGCACATTTGATCTACAGCTTTGCGTTATCTTTAGTGCATTCCTTGCTATCTGAAGTGTAATTAAACTGATTTGATTGGCCTTATTGAGAGCTCTGTGTTGTAAATATGTTGCTTATGTGCAACATTATTCTAAGTTGGTAAGTAAGCAGCTTGCTTTGCTATTCTGAGAATAATTTGCCACAGTCATGACTCACAGGAGTGGATACTGGTCCTGTGAGTGCGTTTAGCAGTAGCTGACTGTGCATGATGTTTTCAAGTACGACATGTCCATGCCTGTGTTAGTGTGTTTGCTTAATGCACACACAAACTTACACATACATGTGAGTTTTGGGTTAGGGAGGGACAGGCTACCAATTAGCGTCTTTATTTGTTTAGGTTTTGCTGGACCAAGACACAGCAGAAATATTTCATGCAGTGCTGCTGTGCTGCTCCTTAAAGCTGCAGGGGACGTTTTGGATTCAACCTGTATGTTTTTAATGTTTGAGCTACCATTTCTGCAGAAGATCAGTCATTTGAAGACTTGACATGACGAGCTCAGCACTGTCCTAAACAATTACCATCATGCATTCCACCATCTGCAATCAGTAGATAGTACGACATGACATTTTATTGTTCACAGTAGAGCAGGGCTATCTGACCAAAAATATTTATCACGATAACACATTTTAAAATTTGCGATAACAATATAACTGACACTAGACAAATTACTTTACAACTTCACAACTTTTTTGCACTAATAATGTATTTTCACTTGAACAAGCAGCTGTTTTTTATGTGCATTAAAGCTATATAAAAATTTAACCGTGCAAATGCAAAACCTTGCTGACAGTTTAACCAAAAGGTATTTCCAGTGGGAATTGGCCAACATATCCTCAGCATAACCATGTATAATATCCACAAAACTTCAAAAGAGGTAATATTATGTTGAAGCACAGTACGTATCACTCCGCGAGGCTCCTGCCTACGATAGCTGTAATGCTCCAAGAATCCATCAAGCGGTGCAGGTACAAAGGCACTGCACATGTGCGTTTTACCCATATTCTATCGCGATATTTCATTTTCTTATCGTTGCCCAACATTATACCGGTATTACCGTGAGCGGTATGATATGGCCCAGCTGTAATTCAGTGTGTTTTTGTTTTTGTTTTTTTTTGTTTTTGTTTTTTTGTCAGCTAACTTTTTTTTGGGAGGGGGGGATTGCACAAGCATCAGGTGCTGGACTGATATTGCTGCCAAGAGCTCCTGTTGATGATTTATTCCCCTTTTATTTAAACTTTAATTGATTTGGACGTTTTTAGGAGCATTCAGTCTTGCGTAGTGAATGACTCCATTGATGTAGCATGGCAAGGCCTGCTACTGCCAGAAATGAATGTGGGGCTGTGGGTCAATGCTTTGGCACAGTGAATAACACCCTGAGCAATGGGAGCTTTGTCTCTATCTGTGCTGCCTCAGGCATCGTTCCACTGCTGCCTTCAGGGACAGCAAGCACTGATCTGCTCCTGTCAGAGCAACCCCTAATACACGGGCCGCTCACAGACCTATAATTACCTAGAGTGAAGAGGTGTGGACCTTTTTTTCCTTCTTTTTTCTTTTCTTTTCTTTTCTGTTTTTTTTTTTTTTTTTTTTTTTTTTTTTTTGAAGTCGGGAAACAATCTAACCATGCTGTTGACCTGTAACTGGGTCAGCCGCCAAACAGCGAATTTCCTTTCCCATTGTCCCACAACGGCTGTGCTGCAGCTCTCTAAGTGGAGTTTAAATTGTGGACTGTTGCCCTCTGGCTCCCTGCACTCATGCATCCTCTTAGCCTGTAAGTCAAACAGGTAAATATACACTGATAATATATTAGTTTCCCTAAGTTGACTACTTAAAAAGATTCATTTTCTTGTGGGTTTATTAGCTTCGTGTGCTGGTGGAGACGGAGCATGCTTTACTGGAGTAGTAGGCTTTACTCTAAACATGTAATCTGAGATGCGGCACACTGTTTTCCTCTGGTTTGCAGTTAGTTGCTCATCAAGCTGCACTTTGTGCTTCTTTTCGACACCCTCTAAATGAATTCCACAGTCTGGTGGCATACTTGCAAAGCTTTCCATTTGCTTGTATTTCAGAAGACAAAAGAAAGCACTGACAGTTATTTTAGATTCTTATGTAATGGACAAGTTTTATCAAGACTTTAATGGTTCTTCTCTTTCAAGAGGACCTGGAAAGAAAAGTCTTTCATAAGTGGAGAATATCATAAGTTGTATCTCTGTGAAAGAAAATATATTTTCTTTTTTAGATGAAAACATGACTGTCTATGCTGGTAGTGCTCTTCTAAGGAGATCTTCAGCTTTGACTTCATGTTGCCTGCTATGGATTTTTAGTCTCTCACACGAAAAGGAGCTTCAGCACTTCTTTGCAGTTGCCACCCTACGATTGACAGTAGCAAATAGGTCCTCCTACTGCTTTCAGCTATAGACGGATGTTTTGCAGAACTGATTTACAACTTTGAAGTTATGACATTACACATCCTCATTTCACAGATAAGGCAAAAACAGCTGCTTCTTGGCTGAAATAAGATCCCAGTGAGGTTGAAGTACACTCATGATTTCTCTCATCATTAAGTAAGTGTATTTAAGTCTCTGTAAATGATTTCACTTTTAAATCTCATGTTAGGATTGCTGTTGAGATGTATCACTAATTCCTTTTTAGCATTGACTGGCGTCGAACACAACAGGGTGTGCTTCATGTGTCACAATGTTGTGATTGGCATATTTGAACCTCCCACTGAAAGCTGTTTCGAAAGAGTGTGGTTAGAAGAAAAGTGTGGGAGAAGACTAAACATGGCTGTCATGAACTAACGCTTTGAAGTTCTCATGGCTGCTGCATTCACTTTTGTCTGCTTGTGCTTCCTTCACACAGCAGGATAATGGTGGAGAAGCGGGATTATAGAAAAGGTTTTTTGCAGGAAAGATGACTGCAGTGCGTTGACTGCTCGAGAAATTGCACAGTGGCTAGTAGTAAAGTGTGGTTGCTTTGGCAAGTTCCCAGGTATGAGTAAAGCTTATACGTTGAATGAAGTACAACCTACCAGCCAACTTGGTCTTTTAAAACATACTCCGCTTCTGTTCTTTTTCTTTCTTTTTTTCTTTAGTCCTGGTTTGGAGCCCGTGGTGTTTATTATATTTTGAACTATACAGAAAAGTGTTTACTAATACAAGCTGACTTACTGATGGTACACTAAATATAAGAAGTGTGTGCCAAAAGTAGAATTTAACTTCTTGCAGCAGAATCCTTTTCAAGTAGGCAAACATGGTTGTGAAATTCAGGGCCGATGCAACAGTTTGAAAGATAGATGATACCAGTATTGCTTTCTCGTTTGTTTGGTTTCTGTAGGTGCTTCACCTTTTGAGTTTTGTGTTTTAGCTCTTCATCTCACTGCCTATGAAAATGTATAGCCAAAGCAAAATTGGTGGTAGACAGCAAATACGTCAGCCCCTGATATCAGTATTTTATTTACTGTATATCAGCTAGTGTCAGCAGGGGTGATAATGGCTGATACCAATATAGAAGTGCTTCTGATATCGAGATGCATCAGTAAATTTTAATCAAACCATAAATATCACATGTAATCTTAATTAAATGTGTTTAATTTGCTCAAGTCTCCACTAGACTAACTTTGCACTTTACAAACTAACATGCTGGCTTAGCTGTTCCCTCTGTAAGGCTTTACTCTCTTTAACCCACTGTTGTGATTGGCTGCCTCTCACATACAGGTTTGAAGACCAGGTTGGTGGGGCTTCTGTGCTTACAGAACAGAGCATTTATGGCATTCGAAATGGTTACGAATCCTGACGTCAAAATGCTTTGGCATTGTTTAATTTTTGCATTCACTGTTGTTGCAAGTATGTAGTGAATTTCAAATTATGAGAGGAAATAAGTAAAAACCTCAAAGATTCCCTTTAGACCAAATTTGAAGAGCTGGAAGGAGAAATGTTTAGTTTGCACTAAAGGGGCAAAAAATTAAGTCCATTGTTATTCTGTAGCAGTTTAGCTTGGAGATATAAATGTGCAGTTTCATACTCTTCATGTTTGTTTAACCATTTTCCAACAGCGCTTTGTTCAAAAGCTGTAAAACATAACAAAGCAGCAGCATTATTACTGTGGCTCACAAATGTTTCTCTCAGTGGTTCACATTTATGTGTGCAGGAAGGGAAACTAACAAATGGCATGCAGCCCTTTAGCTCGGTCTTTATCATACAGTGGGATTCTGAGGAATCAACTGTTCTGCACAGCTGCCTGTCTATATGAAGATCTGCATCCACACTACGCTGGTTTTCAGGCCCTTTTCTTTTCTGTAATAAGTGAATGTTGATGTTGAGATGAGTTGGAAAGGTTTTTTCTCAGTAGTCAGTTGGAGGTGGTTTCCTCCCTTTGCTACTCTTTTATTAAGGAGCTTTGTGGGGAGAAGGGCTTTTGAAATGAATGCTGTCTGTTCTCATTGAACATCTCTGAAATTTTGTTTTGAAAGCTCCCAGGCAATAATGAAAAAGTCGACCTCAAACGGCTGACGGATGTCTTTTAGAGAAAATTTGCAATAGACCACATTTGCTCCTTTTCTGCCTCTTGGACAGATTCCTTACTGAATATTAACAAAACACCGTTATACAACTCATAATGGTGAAATGGTGGTCAGAGTATTGTCTGTACAGAGAAAGAGATGTTTCTATTTGACAGAAGCACCATGAGAGAGTGTTGTTTCCTTATCAGATTCTCTCCTTCCTTTCTTTGTTTCAATTTAGAAGATGTTCAAAATGAAGGCAGTTTGCTGCTGAGACTGACTTCCCCGTGTGCTGAACAGAACAAACAGACCTGGCATCATACGAATGGCCCAGGGAAGCCACCAGATTGATATTCAGGTTTTGCATGACCTGCGCCAAAAGTTCCCTGAAGTCCCAGAAGGTGTTGTCTCCCAGTGTGTTCTGCAGGTAAGGGCGTTATAAACACCTCTGCTCGCAATTATGTGAAAGAAAATAAAGTCTGCATAATTTATGGTGTTTTTGCTTCATGTCTGTGTGTTTTGTATTAACTGTCAGTGGCTCAGTGTTGGTATCTTAGAAGTGAATGCAACAAAGAAAACAGCATAAATTGAGATAGCTGTTGAATAAGACAAAGCAGTTTTCATGCCTGGGAACAGGATAGTAGTGTATACTAACAATGAATTCAGCTAAGAATGTTATGGCATAAAGGAGAGTGGGCCAAAATAATGCAGTGTGTAAGCTTACCTCCTGATTGTGCTTGGGCAACCAAGGTTACGTTTTTTTTCCACATTACTCTAAAGAAATTAGGATCTTTAGTCCAGCCTTGATAAAACATGTCTAGTATTTTGTATACTCTGGATGATCATGCTCAGGATGAAATGAGTTGAGTCGATTATCAGGTTGTTGGGGCGGGGGGGTTTGTTTAGTTTTTATTTTATTTTATTTATTTATTTATTTTTAAACAAGGTTTTTGATTGGTGAAAATCAGTTGTCGCAGTTTAGAAAGATGTCAAGTGTGATATGATCTGGTAGTGCATTTAAGAACAAAAACAAAAAGAAACCCCAAAACTCACTGAGTGAATTGACTAAAGTGTAGTTCAAGTTTGTAGAGTTGGGAGTAACAGCTGGTGGTTCATCTTAAACCAAAATCAATTTAGAGGGCCCGGTGGCGCCAGTGTCCGGCAGCCTCGCCTCTGTCAGTGCGCCCCAGGGCAGCTGTGGCTACAATGTAGCTTGCCAGTGTGTGAATGGGTGAATGACTGAATGTAGTGTGAAGCGCTTTGGGGTCCTTAGGGACTAGAAAAACCGCTATACAAATGCAGGCCATTTACCATTTTAGCTCCTTTTCCATTAGTACCTACTCGAATCACCTGGTACCAGGTACTAATGAAAAGCCCTGAACCGTGGCGAGTCGATCCAAGTAGGTACTACTGGAAAAGGGACTTTTGTGTCTTAACAATGAATAACGGACTAATTTTAACTCCCGTGCCTGAAAGACCAAAGAGATTATGCCATGGAGAGGCATCCATGTTCTGTTAGTCCCCTATAGAATTACTACACCATCTACAGTATTAATCAGAATTAAACTTGCCAAAAAAAAAAAAAGAGAGAGAAAGAAAAAGAATTAAACTTGCACACAATGATCAATTCAAAAGGCTTCATCATAATTGATGCCAAGGTCTCTTTTATCATTTTAAGATAAGATAAGATAAGATAACCTTTATTAGTCCCACACGTGGGAAATTTGTTATTGGCAGTAACTTGTGAATTATGTTGACTCATGAGTTGGATGAGCTACTGAAGTTGTGGTTCGTATGTTAGTTGTTGCATGACAGCGGTGCTGCCAAGAAAACAAGCTCCACACCCCTTGTTACAGCATTGATCCCTGCATACAATTTTTCAGTAGTTGTGTTGTTGTAGGTCTGCGTATTGTGTTGTATTTTCAGTACCTGTGTATTATTATTTCTTTCAACCTGGCCATAAAATGCTATTCTCAAAAATGGAAATGTGGAAATGGTGTAAGCATCTTAGTTTTTTCATCTTCCTGTAAGGAAGTAAACATGAAACAAACACACATGTTGCCTAACAAGTCTGTCTCTTCTCTCTCCTGCAGAATAACAACAATTTAGACGCCTGCTGTGAATACTTGTCCCAAGTCAGTCCGGGCTACCTGTACAGCGAAGAAGGGAACCTGAGCTTTTCAGACGACCCCAGCTTCAGCAGGCTCCATAATCACATGACCCAACTGAACCTGGACTTGCAGCCTCAGAATGTGCATGTGGGCCCGGTTCGGGACAGCCTGAGAATGAACGGCAGCCGGACTCTGGCCCACAGCCTGAGCGAAGGGCCCCTCTCTACAGGCCAGGCCACTAACAGTGACTTCTTTCAGCAGGAGCCCCAGTCAGCCCCAGTGCAGGTGCCCTCCAATTTCAATGTATTTGGCGTGATGGAGCCCCCGCGTAAACCGCAGCCTCCACAGCACCTTGGACTCTACCCTCTGGGTGGCAAAGCACCAGCTATGGGTTCCCAGCAGACACCACGCTTCAACCCAATCACCGTGACGTTAGCCCCTAACATTCAGACAGGACGCAACACCCCTACTTCTTTGCACATACATGGTGGGCCACAGTCGGGCCTAAGCAGTCCACAGGGTAACTCTATTTACATTCGGCCTTATGTTAGCCAGTCCGGTACGACACGGCAAAACCAGCAGCAGGGAGGCAGGGCCCAGTACAGCCCCACTTCCCAGCCTCAGCAGCAGATCTACCAGATCTCACATCCTTCCTCCCTGTCTGGCTCCTGGTCCGGCACTCAGCACTCTTCCTCCTCCTCTCATACCTCACAGCCCCAGACCCAGGGCCATCAAACTTCTCACGTCTACATGCCCATCAGCTCACCTACAAATCCCCAGGCGCCTTCCTTTCTTCCTACTGGAAGTCAGGCCTCTTCCTCTGGTGTCTCATCATGCTCCTCTTCCTCTTCCTCCTCTTCGGTCATGCCCAGCTCCCTGTCTGCGATCAGCCAGTACAATATCCAGAACATCTCCACCGGCCCACGGAAGAATCAGATAGAGATCAAACTTGAATCTCCCCAAAGGAGCAATTCTACAACAGCTGTGCTGCGGACGAGCAGCGGGCCCCGCTCATCCTCCACGTCCTCCTGCCCTTCCTCTTCCTCTTCATCTGCTGGGGCAGCTTCTGTCCCTGCCACCCCTCTGTCAATCGGAGGCTCGGGTCCCACTGTTTACATCTCTACTGCTGCTACCACTCCCTCCGAGGAAGTCATTGTTGCCTCAGCCGGCTCCCGCCCACAGCCCAAGTTGGGTAGGAATCCTCACACACTCTTCATCTCAACAAACCCTTCCTTACAGGGGCCCTCAGGTGCCAGGAACATAGGGGGTCAAGTGAGCATGGGCCCTGCCTACATCCACCATCATCCACCTAAATCTCGCCCCTCTGTGGGAGGAGGGGGTACAGCTTCTTCCCCACGCGTGGTGGTCACTCAGCCCAACACCAAATACACTTTTAAAATCACAGTGTCTCCTAACAAACCCCCAGCTGTGTCCCCTGGAGTCGTGTCCCCGACTTTTGACGTCAACAATCTCCTCGGCCTACCCCAAGACCACCACTTCGTGGAGACAGACCCCCAGCATCTCTCAGACCCACTTTCGCCACACCGGGAGAGACAGAGTGAACCTCGCAGACTCAGCATGGGCTCTGATGATGCAGCATACACACAAGGTAAGAAATACACAGTAGCATCGATAATAAAGGTCATTCCTATTTTTACAATGCTGACATTGTAGCATTTCTTAGTTGTTTGCATAGAAAGCATCTTCTGTTTTATAATGCTTGATATATAGACTTATTCTGTTCTCTGTTCAGCTTTTTACTGAACAGACACAAAGCTCCAGAAATTGTTTACACTGTGAATCGTATTTCATATAGACCTCTGAAATCTGGTTAGAAATGTTTGGTTTACAGTTTATTGACTATGTAGCCAAGGGTACAGCGGGTTAATATCTTCAACAGTCCTCCTGTGTATGTTGATCTCATTTGAGTTTTGTTTTTATTAACAAATATTATTCAGGTTTCTGCTATTCTCAGGAGGCCAAAATACCTTTTCCACAGACTTCTGCCAAGAAAGTCATTTAACTATCAAGTATACTGCTTTTTTTCCCATAAGACCCTCTGCAGTGCATTTCCTGAGCCAAACTGTCTATGCTTGCTGTCAGTATTGTTCAGCCATAGTGGAAACATGTTGTGTTCATCTCCACAAAGTTGAAAAGCAAAGGTGACTCGCTGAGTGGGGGCCGGTGTGATCATGACTCTAGTGTGAGTCCTCCACAATAAATGCTGCATTTGCTCCACCAGCGCCTGAGACTTGCAGATTCTGTTGTGTGAGTCAAACATGTCAGAGCACACTGCTGTTTCCTTTTTTGGGCTTTTCACTGTATTGTGAGTGAGTCAGCAGCTATGGCTCCTGCACTGTGGTGACTATCACCAAGAGGGGCTTCACACCAGGCATGCTGCCTCTACCATTGACCCTCATCAGTGCAGTTTTCCATCAGTTTATCCTCACTGGTTTGGGAAAATGTTATCCCCTACTGTTTTGATTGGCAAGGTCACTTTGGAAGTTGGTGCTATGCAGACACACCTGTCACCACATAACTGTTAGTTGAACATAACTGTGTTAACTACCATCAGTCACCAAGAATGTGTGTTATTGTCTGGCAGTGGAATAACATTAGTGGTATTGCATAACTGTTAAACAGTTGGTTCTGCCCTCTGGGGCAACAGCCACTTTTTTTTTTTCCTTTTTTTTTTTTGTACCGGTAAATCATCCATCTGAATTCTGGAGTTGTGGGTGTGATCACCTTGATTGACAGGTGTGCTGACACAGGGCTGGGCCATAGTTTCGTTTGTCACTGAACTGAACTGCTCTGCAGTGTTTGTACCTTACTGGAGGATTACTGAAGTTTGTGCTTCAGTCCCAGTACAGTGTACGGCTGCAGCTGGTTATTCAGCATTGTTAATTTTAGCCAGTAACTTGGCACTTTACCTCTTTTGGACAAAAAAGTGACAATGGCACTTCTAAATGCAAAGTCCAAAAGCAGTGAGTGATGTCTATGGTACATGCTGCACACCTTTACGACAGTGACTTGTCAATTATAACATTGGCCCAACATGAAGCGTTGTCCTTCTTAACTCTAATAAGGACCATAATTTACTAAATACGTCCATCCATCCATTCGCTACCGCTTATCCTTTTCAGGGTCGCGGGGGGCGCTGGAGCCTATCCCAGCTGTCATAGGGCGAGAGGCGGGGTACACCCTGGACAGGTCGCCAGTCTGTCGCAGGGCTAACACATAGGGACAGACAACCATTCACACTCAGATTCACTCGCACATTCACACCTAGTGGCAATTTGAATTATCCAATTAACCTATCCCCACAAGCTGCATGTCTTTGGACGGTGGGAGGAAGCCGGAGTACCCAGAGAGAACCCACGCAAACACGGGGAGAACATGCAAACTCCACACAGAAAGACCCTGGCCTGATGGTGGAATTGAACTCAGGACCTTCTTGCTGTGCGGCAACAGTGCTAACCACCGTGCCACCATAAAATGTTTACAGGGGGTTATTCCGACTTCTTTTGCACCATAAAAAGGTCACCTGTCGCTGACAAATAGAACACATATTTAAGGCACTTCTGCACTGAGCAGGAGGAGAGGGAACACAGGAGGAGATGGATGGCGAGAGACACCTCAGTTTATCACTTCCAGTAGTCAGTAAAGTAACGTGTGTGTGTGTGTGTGTGTGTGTGTGTGTGTGTGTGTGAGAGTAAATATTTATCGCAGTTTGCCTCTCCAGTGTATGCTGGATCTCATCTATTATGTCACAACAGCCTCGAATCAAATTGATTTTGATCTTCAGGAAGTGGATGAAGTTGGAGGGAACCTTACAAGTGGAGTTGGTAAACAAACCTGGCGTTGATTGTTGAACTCCTGCCAATCGTAATGTCTACTGGTCCTGTTAATTCTTTTTATCCTTTTGAAAACAAAGAAAAAGAAAAAAATCGACTGAATACAAGTCTACTGATTCACCTGATAACCTTTCACTCACATCCATGAATCAGGTACATTAATTAAATACTGGAGGACTCTGTGGGCCATCATGTTATAACTCCTCAGTGTGTAGTGGCGTGTGTTTGTGTATTGCAGGAGAGAATTGTTTATCGTAGAATGCCTGTGAAGGAGGTGTTGCCACCTGTCAGAAAGTGCAAGAACTTTAATGAATTATGGGAAATGTACTATAGAGACTTGAGTACATTATGTGCATGGTTAAGGCAGAATTTGCCTGCAGCAGTTTGCTAATCAGAATAAGTCTCATCTCCTTGTGTTACCACAATAGGTGATGAAAGGCAGCAGTGAGGATTCTAATGTTGCTTCGCCGTCTCTCCTTACACAAGGCTGTCTTTATGGGAAGAGAATTATCTAAACTGGTTTGACTGTTGTGTGCAGTCTGTGGTGCATTTGAAAATGTGTTGTTACTTTATACCCACGAGCACAGTGCTGCTTGAGTGGCTTGTTGTCAGCATTTTTTTGTTCTTTACTTAGTCTCGGTCGTTGTGTCCTTGGCCAAGACACTTCACCCACCGCCTACTGGTGATGGCCAGGGGGGCCGATGGCGCGATATGGCAGCCTCGCTTCTGTCAGTCTGCCCCAGGGCAGCTGCTGCTACAACTGTAGCTTGCCTTCACCAGTGTGTGAATGTTAGAGTGAATGAGTAATGGAATTGTACAGCGCTTTGAGGTTCTTGAAAAGCGCTATATAAATGCAATCCATTATTATAATTTTTATAAATGAGTTTTTCTTGAACTTTTCATGGATTTCACCCTCCGTCCTGTACAAATCAGGTTAAATTATGTTGTCATTTCTCATTGATAATAATTGTTACTGAGACTTCTTTGTGTTTGTCTCTTTTCTTTTAGCATTGTTGGTGCATCAGAAGGCACGAATGGAGAGGCTGTGGCATGAGTTGGAGATGAAGAAGAAGAAGCTGGAGAAACTAAAAGAAGAGGTCAATGAAATGGAGAATGACCTGACCAGGAGACGTCTGGAGAGATCGAACTCGGCTTCCCAAATTCCTTCTGTAAGGAGAATTTGTTAGTTACCAGAAAAAAAAAAAGTCTATGGTGTGTGTGTTTTTGTGGGAGTGTCTTTTTTAAAACATTTGTAGTTGAATCTGGTGCATGAAGTTGGTGATATTTCTAATTAGATGGAGCTGCTGTTAGCTAGCTAACTGTGAGCTAGTGTTGCTTGGTATTGAGGCTTAAGATTACTTACACAGGTTCTAAATAGCATTTAACATGTGCATAAATGCTACCTAACAGACTGCCATAAGAGCTTCACTGCTCATTGCAACATTTTCGTCACTTGTTGTTTTGATCTTTGGGGTGGAGAGCAGTTTTTAACACATCTGTCCAAAATATCTCGTAGGTATTCAACTGGGTAGAAATCTGGTAATGATCTCTTCGCTGAACCAGTCAGATTGTTCTAATCTTTGAAAAGGAGAATTGTCAAAAGTCTCCTAAACCACATCTTTTACTGGCAGATCAACAGATTATAAACAAAAACAGTTTATTATGATTGTATCAGCAGCTGATTTAGAAATAAAAATGCTAAAGAATCAGCATAACTGAAACCAAATGTACTTCTGGTTATTATTGATAGATAAAAGGCTGAATAGACAAAACCACATTATCTGGGTCATATTGCCATTCACATCAGTTCTCCTACACCCTGAAAATATGTTGATTACAGGGTCCATTTATGATTTGGCTGATAGCGCACACACTTTGTCTGATTCACTTTGCAGTTCATTTTAGAGCTGTGCAGCTACTTTCAGAAAAAAGAAAACACCCCTTCTTATTTTCTGCACATCCACCATCGCTGTTGCATTTACGTCTATGATTTTTGTTGTAATATTGCGGGTTTAGAAAGAGCAGTGCTTTCTGCTTTATGTCGAGTCAGCTGTTTTCATCGGGTTGAGTCAACAGAGTGGGGGAGAAAGTAGCTGAAGAAGGTTAATTGGATGGTGGTCTGAGCTCAGGAACTCTTTGGTTCAGTGTTGTTTACTGAGGAGAGTGGAACAGCTCTCCTCGTGACACGGTCACAGGTCACTGACTCCAAGCTACCTACATTTGAAGCTACGTGTCTGAACCCTTTCTTTTTTTCCCTTTCAGATTGATGAAATGAAGCAGTTGCGATCCCAAAACAGGTCATTGCAGATTGATATAGACTGCCTCAGCAAAGAAATTGATCTTCTTCAAACAAAAGGTACGAGCCTGACTCACCATCTCTGATTTATTTGTATCTGCGTGTATTTTCAGATTATAAAGCCAACAGTAAGTCATTAAATGAAGCAGGCCAGATCAGATTGAGGCCTGGCAGCAATAGCACATCACTCTGGCCTCCTCACATCCTCTTGACACATGCAGCCAAAGTGCTACCATTGTGCTGCTAACTACCAGTTCTTCCTGAATTGCATCCTGTAGCTGGTGGGTAACAAGGGATTTATTGGTCCCCTGGCAGCACTCCACTACCGACAGATCACTGCCGCTGCCTAACAGGTCTGCACAGGTGAAAAGGAAGGCATAAATAATCCTTGGGGATTTTTTTTTTTTTTTTTTTTTAAATCACAACACAGAATCATTTTTGTTAAGGTATTACCGACTGTTAAAAAACAGTGAAATTTTGATGTATTTATTAATTTCAGTGAATTAGGCCTTTGTTGCAAATCATACATGGCACTTCCATAGATATCCTTATTATTTTTAGCTGCTATTCAGAGACGGATTCATCTTGATGGAAAAGCTCCATCAAGATGAATGGATCCAAATGGTTTTTAAATGTAGGGGTGCACTGATCGCACTGAATGCAGTTTGGATACAATACTGATACCTTTGCTTTAGGTATCTGCTGACAGCGATTGCCTGTCCTATACTCACTTGACCACAGTTTGCAGTAAGGGGGAAAAAACATAGAAACAAAGATACAAATAAAAGTTTTTGGTGTTGCAAGACTGTAAAACTGACTTGCTGTTAGTGTCCTCCATGCTATGTATTGTTTGCAACCTTTGTTCATGTGTGATGTAAAAAAGAAGATTACCTATAACTCCTGGAAGAAATTATATTTTGCGTTTTCGGAGCAAGGCAGGCTAATTATTTGAATTTGAACTTTAGCTACATTTTTGGCATTCAATAATTACACACACAACTTGATATAATAGCAGTGAGATTTTTGCCCCTCCCTAAATTTTTAAACTGACTCAGTTAACAAGATCTATCTAGAGGAAGTAAGACTCAGTTTCCATAGGGGAACCTGTTGAGCTTGTGGAGTCAGCTTCAACCCCTTGTTACTCATCCAGTGGCTGCCATGCAAGTCTAGATATGAATTAGATATCTTAAACATTCAAACTCCCATTCTCTGGACTCCTTGTTTCAGCTTTTGCTGCTCATCAGATAACCCAGAATGAATGGAGCCCTGATGAGTGTATCTCAAATGTGTAGGTTTCTGTTGATTTAACTCATAGTGTGTGTGCTCTCTAAATGTAAATTCTTCCCAAACAGCACGCATTAGCAGAATTCTAGCATTTTATGGGTGAAATGGGAAATGTTGTAGCCATTCCTGCAAGAGCTGGCTGTTAGTTAGCTGTTTTTATAGTTTATAATGGTTTGCTGTTTTTACCTTGTAGCTTTCTTATTGGTGGTGCAGAAAAGATGCTTTGAAGGTCGTTGTCAGGGGATCTCCCTGCTAGGAAGTACCTCAGGACCTCTCTAGTGCCTAATGCTAATAGTACATCATACCTTTGCAATACTGTCCCTTAAGATTCAAGATTCTTTATTTGTCACTTGCATAGTTATACAAATACAACACGCGGTGAAATGTGTGGGAAAGGCTTGGTTCCATTCTCCTTCATTTTGTGTACAGGACCACACTTTAATCCCGGTGCAATCCATAACTTTTACGACAACATTGGATTCCTCGGTCCTGTCCCACCCAAACCCAAAGGTACTTTATCTATTGGTAAGTTTAAAAAAGGTTGCATGTCTGACGTTTCTCATTGCACTGGCCACCGCCCCTGATATCATAAGGCACATGTGTCGAACTCCAGGCCTGGAGGGCGGCTGTCCTGCTTATTTTCCACCTAATCTGCCCTTGTAGCTTCTTATTGGGAAAGCACACCTGATCCAGCTAATCAGCAGCAGGTAGTGCAGGGATATCTCAAAAATAAGCAGGATACTGGCCCTCGAGGACTGGAGTTTGACACCCTTGTCCTAAGGTTAAAGCCGGCATGTGGTCAGGAGTCAGTGCACTACACTTCTCCTCGTGTTGATGTGCATGTCTGTATTGTAGCTGGACCACACAGCAGAGGGTGTGTAAATACTGAGACCTCATAGTGGAATGGTTGTGTGGTTCTTCTCAGTCCTGTTTCTATCGAGTATGCACTTCTTTTGCATGCTTAACAGATTTCTAAGCCCCTGTGATGCATGTTCAAATAGCATACCCTCATTTATGGTATTTGCAAAACTTTCGAAACTCCAGATAGGTGTTGTTTGGAATAAGTGTTTGAGAAAATATTGGAATCAGCCTGTCTTTCAGTCTTCCTTGGGGGGGGTGTTTCTTACAGAGTAAAAAATGTCTTCTATAAATAAGTTTTAAAGTATTTTAGCTCTTTTTCACACAGTCTCTGAACATTTAGCTTACACATAGTTGATGTGTCACAAGAGATACATATTGGCCTCATATTTGCCATTAGACCGGTGGTGATATTTGGCTCATCAGTCAAATCAAAGCTATGGAAACCGAATCCCATGAAGTATCGGTTCTTTGATAAACTGGCTGTCTTTTAAACTGGTGAGCTTACAAAACTTTGAAAAATGAAAAAGGAGGGTTTCCAAATATGAAACGGACACAGTGGACGCTGTTGTTATTTCATCATCTGATCTGCTTGTTGAAGTGGCAGCCTTTTAGAGACTCTTCTCCTTGACACCAAGGCACTATCAGAATATTACATTTAAGTGCTGATAAATGCATTCTTATGCTTGTGATGTTACATCTGTCCCATCCCTCACTCGACTCCTCTTCTCCTTCTCAGACACGGGCAGTAAGAGTGTGAAGCCCATCACAGACCAGGAGGACGAGGGGACGCAGTGGAGCTGCACAGCCTGCACCTTCCTCAATCACCCTGCCCTGATCCGCTGTGAACAGTGCGATTTCCCGCGGAACTTCTGAGCCAACAAGGCTGCGACACGCTGCCCCTTCCTCTGCCCGCCTGTCTTCTAGCAGATTAGAACAGACCGGGGCTCTGTCTGTTACTTTCTAGATGTATGAAAACCGGGACAGGGCATAGTCCTCGTACACCGTGCAGCCCGTTTGTTTTTGTTTTTTTGTTTTGTTTTGTTATTTTCTTCTCCTCTCTATAGGCTTGTAGAACACTGTCCATTGAAGGCTTGACTGGATGGTGTTTACAGCTTGCGTTTCTTAATATAGGCTGGCAGAGTCGGATGATACCTCACCTTAGAGACTGGCATAGTGTGGGGTCCCGTTCTCCACACATCCCTTGCTCGACAGGTGACACTTTACACCCTGGGGATACCTCGCTGCTCCCACTTCACAGTATTACAAGCGTGGCCCTGCAGCGTGATTGCACACATGCACACTCAACACAGATGTGCCTTTTGCTGATTTTTCTTTTTTTTTTTTGTCCCTTTTCTTCTTCTTCTGTGGTGGTGGCATGACTGGGGAAGGGGGGGTGGGAACTGTGTTGAGCCACCGTTCTCCACTTGAAGGGAACTCGTGGACTTTAAAGTTTGTTTGCTGTTTGTAGTGGATGCCAAAGGAGGAACCGCCAGTGTTGCTGTCACTCAAACGTGCCTACTTTCCTCAGCGCCATTCTCTGTGTCTCTGATCGTGAGTTACCAAAACGCGAAACAAAAAACGGTTGCATGGTTTGTGTACAGAACACGGAGGCAGAAACTCCCCTCAAGCTTTTTACTGTACATAATTTTAGAATGTGCCTTTTAAAACCGTTCTTCCTCACACTATGAATCACTTGTATTTCCTGTAAGTATAGCTTTATAGACTTTTATTAACTTGTTTTGATTCCCTTCTTTCAACCAAATAAGCACCGTGCCCCCTTTTTAAGCTTTGATTTCTGTGAGAGTTGAAGCCTTGCAGAAGGAGAGGAGTGGAGCTGTTCAAACCCCCTCGCAGTCATCATGAAGCTACGTCTGCCCGGCCCGTTCATCGCCCGCGTCATTGCTGAGGTTCCTGTGTATGATCTGCAGATGCAGCAAAAGTGGAAGGCGATGGAGGCGTCTTGTTTTTGTTTTTTTCCTGTTTTGTGAGTGTATGTGTGTGCGTGCGAGTGTAAGCGTGAGTGTGTGTTTTTGTTTTCCAGGACACCAATTACGTTCGGGACTGTTGGGGGTGGGTTTGGAGAGGGGAGGGAAGGGGTAAATAACAAACTGCCATCTTATCTGACAACTGGAATGTAGTTTTGATGTTTGGAGGACAACGACACCTCAGTGCAAAGAGACACTCACTCTCCAGTGCAATCAAGAACCATGTCAAAGTGCTCCTGGAACAGTTTCCATGTTGCTGTGTGCCTGAATTGGCTTTTTGTTAGGTACCAAAGGTCAAAGTGAATATATTTCTGTTAAAGGTGTTCCTGTGCCTTACAGTCAGGATTGTTGCGTGTTGGGAGCAGTTGAGGCAAAACAAACTGTCTATTCTGCACACTTTGCTTTGGAGCAGTTCATCCTCCTAAGCTTTTATTGCAGAGGGTTTTTCTAAAATGTACTTCCTGTCATGTTTCACTGTGGAACTGTGGATTATGTGAAACAATGGCTTGCATTAGTGCCTTTGTATTAATAACCTGCCCTGTCACATCCAAGTTTGTTTGTTTTGTTTTTTTTAAACCCCTAAAATTTCCTATGACTTTAACTCACTGATTTATGAATTTATAAATGAATTCTTGTCTCTTAAGCACTTAATGTCATACTTTTTTCTTTTTCCAACCCCCAAAAACCAGTTTTCAGCTTTATCTGCACCTTGGTGTGAAGAGGCAGTTTATTCATGTTTTAATACATGAAAAAAAAAAAAAAATTGGACATCTAAAGTGTTTTTTGATTTTAGCTGGGAAAACTGTCTTTGTAACAGATAAGTTATTTGTAAAAATTAAAAAAAAAATCTATTCAGAATGTTTGTGCTGCTTCTGTCATGTTCTGAATGTTCTGTCCACTAGATGGCAGTATAGCTCAGTGTACAGGTTGGCTGGGAGATTGTTTCCCTGCAGATGGTTAGATAAAAAGAAATTTATGATGCAGTCTTTTTCAAAATTGCCTAATATAGCAAAATGAAGCAATAATTTCCAGCTTTATCTTTATTATCACATTTCAGCGTTTCATCGTGTTATCTACTACCTGCATTTTTATGGCCATGGCCTATGGACCTTTTATGTCAGCCCTTAAAAAACAAGGAAGAAAGATATTGCAAAAGTGCTCACATGTCAGAGAGCACTCTGGCCTCCTCTTGCTTTATTTCCTGCTTCCTTGTATTTCGTCCAGTCTTTTGTAAGTCAACAGCTTTCTGGGAAATGCAACGGTACATTAAACACAAAACAAAATGTCACACAGGTTTAAAAAGAGGCTCAGAAGCCCGTGTCTCGGGAGGAACATGCATGTGCTTGACGTGTGAAGGAAAATGTCTGCAGCGTCATTACTGGTTGAACAGCGGGCTCACTTTAAAGTAGACGTACTCTGCTGTTCCTTATTTGCTGTTCTGTACTGTTCCAGTATGGCCAGAGTTTAAAATCGTGAAATCGGTGTATGTACACAAATCACTGATACTTTTCAGATCCAGAAGCTATGTTTGTTTCTCTGATGCAGCCCTAGGTGTAAACAGCTTGTTTCAGATTGATGGCATGCACCAAAATAAGGATCATTTTGAACTGTAAATCATGCAAAGCTGCTCTACTAAAGCTACCATCAGAGAGCAATGGCTGTCTTTTTTTTCTTTTCTTTTTTTAATGACATTAATGGCATTGAAATTTCAACTTAGCTTCACATCTATAAGCACAGTTTCAAATAGAAAATTACCCAGTGGTAATGTGGTTTGAGCGCTTTTATTTCTCAGCAAAAACAAGGCATTCGAATTCATATTAAAAATAGATCAATGACATTCTTTACAGAAATATAGAATATAGCGTTCCTCACTTTGAGGCAACATGGGAAAACAACACATGCTGCTTTTATTTAAAACAAAAAATTTTCAGGCTACAATAAGTAGCTTGTATGGAGCTTAGTGCATTGCACTTTTACACTAGGATAAAGAGAGAGCACTCAATCTGCTACATTTTCTGCAGATCGTGTCACTTTGTAATGCTTCAAATGAAGGGTAAGTTTGCATCATGTTCAAGCAAGACAAATCATTTTGCACAGTACAAACTGTCATAATGAATTCACAGTAATTTCGAGAAGTGCTCTCGTTCTTCAGTTTTCACTTTTCTTTTGAATTGAGAACTCCAACATGGGCTCGGTTTGAAGAAATGTAAAAAAAAAAAAAAAAATCCTTGGGATCTAGAAACTGAAGTGGCTCGCTCTGTAGTTCTGGATGAGAGAAATCAGTTCAGACATGTCAGACACGTGCGGGTAAGCATTCATGACTTGCTCTACCATGTTCTGGGGGAATAGGGTGCTAAGCTGGATCCTCAGAGCCTTCCTCCGCTCGCTCAATGGGCTCTTAGCCCCACTGCTCAGCCTAGGGTCAGACAGGCTGCCCTGCACCCATGGGTCCCTGGGCAAGCTGTGGGTCTGTCTGTGGGAGGGCTGTCTGTAGTACTGCTTCTCTGCAAATTGAGAGGGAAGCTCCCCATTATGTGGTGGTAGAGCTGGACATGAGCTCCATCCATGCTGCTGGAGGTGGTGGTGGTGCTGCTGCTGGTGGCTGTTTGGGGATAGTCTGGTCTGCTGGTGACAGCACCTGCATTGACTGCACGTGGGGGGCTCACGCGATGCCAGTCCATTTGGCTGAGCGTAGTAACCCCCGTTCAGGCAGATCCTCGGGGCGTTGCCACCATAAGACCCAGAGTACTCATCTTGACTCAGGCTGTAGCTGGCCACCCCGCTGCTGCAGCTGTGCACAGGTTGCTCCCTGCTGTAGGCCATGTCATGGATATAGAGCCTGGACAGAGAGCTGTCCATGGAGCTGAAGGCTTCATCTATATCTGGGCTCGGGCAGTGTTGGAGACTTGAGTTCATTTGGTTTCTCGGGCTGCTGGTGTCCCTCTGACAGATGGACTGCTCCCCTGGCGAAGCCCTGTGTGACAGCTCATCTATGCCCAGAGGTGGAGGGGTGGAGATGTACCTGTGCTCCTGCTGATATGCAGCAGGGGAGATGTTCTTGGCTCTGTCTCTGTCTCTTAGGGCCCTCAGCTCATCAGCCACTGACAACTGGGACTGGTTGGCCCTCTCTGGATGGTAGAACTTACACTTTACTCCATAAGTGCATTTCTTTCCTAAAAGACAAAAATACAAATTCCCAAAATTAGAAATTGTGTCTGGGCCACTACAAGCTAAACTTTAGCTCAGGATGTGTGTAAAAGCCACTAGAATTACAAACAAATCATCTGCTCTCTTTGTTTCTTTGGCACTCACAGTGTAGGGCACTTTGTAGCTGTCTTATAAATGGATGTCTTTAAGTCCAGTCACTGACTGACTCCTCAGCTAAGCTCTTCCTGAGAGATCAGGGCCTTCCACAAATTTCAAATTCTCCAGTTGAAAAGTCACTGCTGAATGAGCGCAGACAAGTGAAGCCAGAGCCCCCTACTGGCTCAGTTTCTCCTCATTTGTTGGCCATAAAGCACATGATTTCAACATTTAACAACCTTACTTTTTTTTTTTTTTTTTTTTTTTTTTTTTTTTTTAAACAAAAAACTGTACCAGTCATTAAAAAAAGGTTGTGATGTGTTGAAATCTGAGTTTTGTAATGACATCTGGAGACTTTATACTTCCTCTGTGGGCTGAAAAATCATTCTATTCTTATGAAATATTGAGATAATGTCAGGAATACACTGTGGTCAGTCTGGGTTTATCTCCAGCATTTCCCACATTTACTACTTCGCAGTCAGAAAGTCTGGGCTTTACTGTTTTTTCTGGAGGGGGGAAGGTTTACTCAAGTTTCAAACTATTTTACATGCTGGTGATTACAGTTATTAAACTCCACACCAGATTTAAGGCTGTATTTTAGACACAGGCACATTCCCAGAAACCGGAGTATGTCATAAACTTTCCATTTGGTTGTGCCATATTGGAGAAAATTCCATATACAAAAGTAGACGTGAACTGAACCTGTGGCCCTCACTGAATTATATCAACTACCAAATGAATGAGCTGTTCACCTCAACAGTGGTGGATGACTTATTTGGATTTCAAGGTCATTTTTATCAATTATAGGGTGAATTACCACCGCTACCATTCTATATTTAATCATTAGTTATTATTAATTTCTAACTATTTCGTCCTGTTTCCCTCCCATCACCCCCAACTGGTCTTGGCAGATAGCCGCCTCTCACTGAGCCTGGTTTTGCTGGTTTTCTTCCTGTTAAAATTGAGTTTTTGAGCACTTTGGCAACAGTGGGAAGGAAAGAGGGTCATTTGATTGTTGGGGTTAATCGTCTTGTAGGGACTGAGAATTATTTTTGAACTTGGAATTATGCAAAGCTACTCACTGCTTAAAGCAGAATGTCTTCTTCAAAGTAAAATTAGCTTTATCAGTTACTATTGTCTGTAAAGGTTCTCAGTCATCCAGGTCATCATAGTCTAAGGAGCTTAGAAAGAAAAGCATCTGGACTTCTTTCAGTTGCTTGAAGATGTTTCACCTCTCATCCGAGAAGCTTCTTCAGTCCCTAGAACTGAAGAAGCTTCTTGGATGAGAGGTGAAACGGCTTCAAGCAACTTAAAGAAGTCCAGATGCTTTTTTTTTTTTTTTTCTTTCTAAGCTCCTTAGATCAGCTACTTTTAAACATAAATACTCATGATACTAGTGTAAAACGACCTGTTTGTATGCACTGGTCCTCTGCTGTGTGTGCTGAAGTTTGGACAGGAAATGCTGGTGGGAATCTTCTGATGCAAGAAATGCATCATATTTGCTTACTGTCATGTTTGCTTAACAGCAGTGTGTGGGTGTATCCCTGGTGACTGAACTTGAAATGGTATCTGCTCAGAAAACAAACCTCTATTTACACAGAAGTTCCATTGATTGTATATATTTTTTCTTATCTTTAGAGGAGCACAAGGAAGTGTAACATGAGCTGTCTGTTCAAATAGACCGTACTAACCATATGGACAATGCTGCAGCTTGTTTTCTGGGGTGCGTGGCTTCTTTCTCAGAAAATCATCAATAGTGGGACCATTCCTGCCCAGAGGATCATCTGGAGGCATGAACCTGCACCGGCACAGAGTTGTAGTTAGTCTAGCTGAACACATGGTCCAATAGTGGGGCAAATCACCCCCAATCAGCCATGCAAAACAAGTAACCCCCTTCAACCTGCCCCTTAAGAAGCCTTACTTGTCATTGGCGAATGTGTACATCAGCAGCCTCTCCTCTATGAATTTCTTCCACTGGAGGTTCTCTGTCTGCAGGTCGCGGTAGTTGTCATTGGACACGATGATGCCATCTGAGTCAAAGGCCAGCTTGACTATGTAGCGGTCATCATAGCACACCACCCTCTTCCCGTTTACGCAGCGGGATGGCGTGTACACCAGGATCTTCCTCCTCTCCAACTCGTGGAGAATATGTTGATCTATGGGACAAAAATTATACAGGTTAGAGATTACTTTAAATGATGTGTGGTAACGTCCTTGACAGATACGAGACATTTATTCAGGCAGGTGACTGAGGCACCTTGTACTCCATGTGAGCTTTTAATCTTTTCTCAGTCTCTTTGTTTTTACAGTAAACATCACACCAGGAAGAAACAATTTGTGGATTTTTTTTACCTGACACTGATAATGGCAATAAAAGCTGACTGCAGCTTTCCGGAAAGCAGCTATTTTTAGCCGACATGATTGGACATGATTGGACATGAACGACGTGTAGGATTTCAGTTTTCATGCTTACACTTCCTCATTGTTTAAGGAGGCTCTATGGGTTCAATACCTGCTTTTCACAATGAAACGAGGTCATAACTATTGGATGGGCTCCATTGGAAGCCACCAGCTGCCAAACAAGATGACTCTAACAGCCAGGAAGAAGGGACAGGGATTTACCAGCAGCCATCTGTTATGTGCCCCACTGGCAAAGTACATGTTAAGAACACTTATAAAGATTTTATTTCCTTCAAATCCTCCGAGCTGTGGCTCAGGAGGGTGGTAATAGCAAAAGCACTAAGTACCAGTCCATTTACCATTTTTGTGATTGCTTTGCTAATAACCGATCAGACAGTGTGTGGCACACAGTGTAGTGGCATGCACTGTTTTCTTCAGCTTATTTAAATGAACTGCTTCTCTAACAGAAAAATGCATCATTTCCTGTGAAGCACACTTTTTCTGCCTGGAAACTCTGACTGTTTACAAGTGCTTCAGACTACATTAAAGCTTTACACTGATGAACTACAAAAAACAACCTGCTTTGTCGACCAGCATAGTTTCAGGTTGGGTTTCTTTATAACACGTGCACACACACAGGCAGCAGGACGTTCAGGCAGCTTCTGTGTATTTGATTATATTTGAGTCAGGAGTACTGTTGGTAAGCCAAACTTACAATTACAAAAGTATATGAGCTGAGGATGTACTAGTATTCAAATGGCATGATTTAACTGTAACGTAAACACAGATTAAAGTTCCACTAATCAGTATACATTATATTGACAGTGTAATAAACCACTGAGTGTACTGTCACAGTGGCTGCTTGTCTCCATTTAAATGCTCTGCTAGTCTGTATCATCTGGATTTAGAAATATTAGACCGCATTTGGCACATTAAAGCAGATTCATTCTATGTACTGCATGCTGTATGCTGCAACTACCACTGCAAGCTCCTTTGGAACCCATGTCTGTTGACATAATCAGTCTTATATATGTTGTCACTGATGTGCTTTGCTCTGCAGTCTTCTGCTGGTTTTTTTGTGTTTTTTATGTTTGTGCACAGAAAGACCCACTGCAAAAGGAATAACATTCAGATTTTATCTAACCCTGAATTGAATAAGCTGAAGAAAATGGATGGACACATGGTCCTAACAGAAATAAAATGAATGACTGCAGCTTTATAATAGGCAGAATAACACACCCCACTGTGTGAAGCAGGAAAGGAGGAAATTCAATTCAGCTTTATTTATGTCAAATGCCAAATCGAACAACCATCACCTCAAGGCACTTTTATGTAGTAAGGTAAAGACCTTACAATGGAAAAGGGAAAACTGCAACAACCGGATAAACCAAGTAAGCACCTGGCAAAAGTGGGAAGGAAAACCCCTTTTAATAGAAAGACATTTCTTCCTGGTTACTGAGCCAAGAATCCCTGTAATCAAATTGAGGATCTTGAATGTAAATGCTGACAAACAAAACGCTGAAGTAATTATGGAATCATAACTGAAGCGTGAGTTAATCAGGCTTCACTTCTACTTCACCCTGACCAGGAGGATTCAATTATAAAGGCACTTTTTCATCAGTGAACAAGAATAATTAGTGGAGACTTGACAAACACAGCTGACCTGAGCTGAGTGCACAGCACTGTCAGGTGACCTTACCTGTGATGGGCGCCTCAGGCTTCGGCTGCTCCTTCCTCCACAGGGGGACGAACACAGTGATGTCGCGCATCCCTTTGTCCCAAAACCAGTTTACTGCCAGCTGGAGACCCTGGCACGAAAACACCTTCTTGTTGCCGTGGCTACAAAAAAAAAAACAACGCATACAAAAACCAGAGTGAACAACAGAAGAAAAAACAAAACAGAGAGCTTCTTCTTTTGCGCTAACGTGCACATTTTGCCCACACATGCTTCTCCCTTTTTCAGGAAACTAATGATGTTGCAAGTGTTCACTAGTTCATGATTGCACAAGCACAGAGATAAGTCGTTTTCAACGTAAGAGAGACTCTTCACGTGGAATTTGTGAGATCATTTATTAATGTTTTAAAATTCACAAAGTGGAAGCTTAAAACAAACAGCCTTCTCCAGCAATGTATTAATCGTGAAATTTTGAGGAAAACAGAATAAGGTTACATTTCACTACACTGCTGAATTGTGGTCATTGTCACACCTAGCCAGGAGAGCCTGAGACAACACGACACTTGTGTTTGTTCTAGTTCAACATTCATTCTTTGGAACAGCTCAACATTTATTCTCTGAAATACAAACCTACTGTATGAAGTCAAAAGGCTTCAGAAGAAGTAAACTGGATCGTTTTGCCTGCAGGAAAAGAATAAGGCGTGTGCTTGTGGGTGTTCCCCTTCTTTTCATCATCAGGAAGTGGCAAGATACTTTGCATACAACAGGTAACAAAGATAAAGCTTTTGGCATGAGCTAGTTTATGGATCCCAGATAATCTAGCTAATCTACCTTGCATAACTTTACAGATGACTCACAGATGACACTTTAAAATGATATTTCCTGTCTTGTTTAAGCTCCCAGAGAAGTCGAATGAGACCAGAGGGCTGCACGTTCATTCGTGAGTTAAAGGGAACAAAATAAAAGCAACTAATTAACTTTAGAAATTTAAATGAAAAAAGTGGATTTTTAAGAATAAATGAACAAATGAATTTTTTTATTTGTGGCTACTATAACCAAAAACAGTGCAGGAATGTAAAAAGTTAATGCTTTTTATTTATTTATTATTGGTCTATTTTTCATGAATCAGTATTCTGATTCAACTCATTACCTACTTTATTACAGTTGTAAAGAGGTGTTGTTTAAGTTTTGATAAACTTGTGCATAGGAGTTACTGAATCTTTTAAACATCACATAAGAGGAAAAAGTAAAAAGCCACTTGAGCTACTTGATTCTGGCCTGTGTCAGACTGTGCTGGTGTTTGGCAGCAGTTTCCAGTGTAAAGTGCCATCTGCTGCTGTAAACATTAAAGCTGCAAGCTTAATAATTAGCTAAAACAGGTTAAAGTGTTCTGTAAAGCTGAGGGGAACTAGTGGGTGAAAAATGGTTTGTCTGTGGGTTTGTCACTGTGAGCGTCTTTCAGATTGGTGATATATAAATCCGTGCAGCTTTAAATCCTCATGTATTGCTGATAAAGTCTCAGTCTGCTGAGTAATGAGTTTACCCGAGCTGCCAGATCAGCAGTTCGTACCTCCAAAATGTTATAAACATGTCTTTTTTTTTTTTGTACATTTCTCATGTGTGAATCGTTCTCTTTTGATAAACGTGAAGAATTACTTGTCACATGTGCTGGAGCATAATGTTTTTTGTGTCAAGAGGGAATGAAGGGACGTGTCATGATTAATCTAGGTATGGGCTCAGAAATGACAGATTTATCAAACCAAGAATGTGGGGGTGTTTCAATCAAAAAACTAAAAAGATGTGGGTTTTTGCAAGAATCTTGCAAAAACACGGTGTGAACGGCAATGTGTAGGAGTAGTAGGTTTTTGTTTTTTTGTTGAGTTTTTTTTTACTTAGTGCTTTTTTTTTTGTTTTTTCTGCAGCTGTCGGGCCTAAAATGTAATTACAGGTAATCCAGTTTCAATAAAGTGCAGCAGTAAAATCCCTTTGACTGATTTCCTTTACATGGCCACAAAAAACTAATCAGGAAGAAAGAGCAGTGAGAGGCTCTGATGACTGAGGACAGGAACTGGGTCTGTTTTTCCCATGAGACACTCAAGTTCCACTTAAACATGATAAACTGTACGTCAGCTTCAGAGCTGAAGAAGGGAAACAAAACAGGGAGACCGATGAGAGCTACCCCCCACAGCCTCTGAGGTTTCACACCTGAGGCTGGACTACAGTTACACCATCTTACCTGGGAATAAAGCAGTGACAGTAAATATCTGAGCCCTCTTCCTCTTTCAGCTCACTTCATGTCCTTACAGGAATATGCGTTATGAAAACATTGCTCCTTTGCTTTTTGTTTTGAATTCATGCCATACCGTCTTTGATTCGAGCGAAAACATTTTTCACTCCAAACTTCCTTGTTATCTACTTTGGGTGGAGGTGCAGATGCCAACCGTGAGATCAAATGGCGTTAATGTACAGTGCTACACGTGTAACAAGTCACGCTCGATACAAACATCACTTAAAGAGCTCAAACCTGACAAGTAAAACGCACTGTGGAATGGTCACTGTGTCAAAGGCCCTTCAGGGCACGAACATAATCTGGAATTGAGTGAAAAAACAAAAGGGAGAAAAGTGTCGGCTCAGATCATGTTTTCACTTCCCACGTCTTTAAAGAGGAAGTGTGTTGCAATCACATTTGTGAACTGAAACAAGTTCTGACATAGACAGACAGACAGCCTCTGGTGAGAGATTGAAAAGTTAAACCAAAGTTATCCTCATTCAGCCTCACAGAGAGGAACGCGTCTCCGCTCTTTTTACTGCCTCAAACAAGTGTTTTTTGTTTTGTTTTTTCCAGGAAGTGACGAAGCGTGTTTTCTTTGCTGTGAAAAAACGGTTTGCTTCCTTGTGCCTTCGTGCCTGTCTGATGAATAAACTGAGCGAAGGGCTTCGGTACAGTTGTGAACAGCTGCCTAACACCCATCGGGTCTGTGGCACAAACTTGGGGTTAGAGTTAACTTCGCTCTCAGATGTTACCTTTCAAATCAACACTCTTACACACTTGTTCTGTAAGATCAGCTCCATTTCAGAGAGGCGAACATTCAATTAAAACTTTACGGGTGGATGTTGAGAAGCTCAGATAAGATGTATTCATTGCGTTTCACCCCCACCCACTCCGCCTAACACCTGACAGACACGGTTACTCTGATATGAAGAAGTATGAAGTTACTGTAGTGCACTGTAACTGGAGGACTCCTTCCACTGTACTTAATGCATAAGCATACATAAAGCGAATGTCATGTGCTGACTCACCTCATGGCCACGTTGCTGCCGTCTATAACCACCGGTCTGAATCCAGCTGCCGCTTCTCTGTCCGGTCCCGGTCTGGCTTGGCTGGGGCTGGGGCTGCAGCCTCTGGGCACCAGCTTGGGGCTGTTTGGCACGCTCCTGTTGTTGTGGGTGCGAGTGTGGCACGTCTTTATCAGCTCCTCCAAGATGTCATTGGTCTGGGCGTCGTGCCGGAGGCTCTCCAGTACCCTGAGGATGTCGCTGTAAGAGTATCCTAACTTGAGAAAGCGCTCCACTTTGGCGTCCATGGTTGCCAGCGAATCAGAGTGGCTCCTCTCCTCCTCCTTTGCGCGCTCGGGACCGTCTGGCTGGGGAATCCTACTCTTCGCCTCCTTATTGTGGCTCATCGGCGTTTCCACGGAGACAGCCTGTGTTTTGGAACAGTTGACAAGTGTCAAAAGAGGAGGAGGAGGAGAGGAGAAGGGCGAGGGGTGGAGACAGAGAGTGTCGGTATAAACACAGGAAGCGCAGCTGCGGTCTCACAGGGGTTTTCAGACAAATTGACTGTGGTTGATAGAATCTGCTCTGGTTACCACAACCTCATGACTGCGAACGCTTCACTGACGTCATGCTGGCTAAGAAAGCCCCTTTCTCTGTCTCTCCTCCTCACACACACACACACACACACACACACACATACACACACACACACACACACACACACACACACACACACACACACACACACACACACACACACACACACACTAGGAGAGGAAGCAAAGGGTCTGCACTGATCACAGCTCTAATTTTACCTACAGTCACACCCTGCTCTGCCAAATCATGAATGAATGGAACTGATGTGAGCGGCCTCTCCCATTCCACCCGCGTGCTGTTGCGCTCTCTGGAAAACCCCCTCTTGCGCTTCAGGTCCAAACACAGATCACAGTGAGTGTAGAGGTGAAGAAAAAATACTGCTGAATGACTCAGCCCACTTCTTCTGTTTGTCCTCCCACAAAGACAGAGCTATTTCGAGTAGGAGACCTTCACAATGTTCTCACACACGAAACCGCTGTGAGGAAGTGTCACTGACCCTTCAGCCTATACGCCATCGCACTTTTGTGCAACGCAGGATGAGCTGATTACTGTACTGCCCTCCGTGTGTTAACGCAACATTTCAGGTATGAGGAAGAAAGAACAAAGCAAACAAAAAGCAAACAAAAAGCAATCTAACAATCGTTTCATCTCTAAGAAGATTGTTCGACCTATAAAAGCTATTATTATCTCACCAGAACCAACATTCCACAAATATCTGTAAAGGAGAAGCTGTTTTCATCTGACACCACCTACAGTACTGTCAGCAAGGGGCTGCAGTCTGCACAGGCCTGCTGCAGCCTGCAGCAGACCACATCCTCTGCTGATCACTTGGTAAACTGCAAGCTCCTAGCACTGTTTTCTGAAAAAGCCACACTATCTCCCACAACCTCTGTGCTCAGGGCAGACCGCACGGTCTGGACCTGACACAGAGCTACACATGACAAGACTGCACCCTCAGCTCACATTCAGCACAAACAGCAGTCAGACTTTGAGTTCACACTTACAGATTCAGCAGGTAGTGGCTCGCAGCATTAATCTCTTTCCCTCTGTGTGTGTGTGGGATCTGCTCTCAATGAGTGACTTACATAGACAAAACCACTGGTCTGTGTGAAGCTGCTCTTATTACTCACTGGAGGAAGTAAAGGCTGCTGAGAAAAAAAAGGGGGAGAGAAAAAAATCCTCTATGACCAGTAAGGAAGAGAACATGTAAATAAGCCATCTGAACTTCCTTATGTGCAGCAGCCAGGGCTGATCTGGGATCTGGGAGTCAAAGGGATATGTTTGACCTTTCTCCTCGCTTTTTTTTTTCAGCTCTTGTGATGTGGTGTAATAACTGAACTGGACAAGTTAGACCAAGGCTTTAGACTGTTTCCATGAGCTGTTTGACATTTTCTTTTCAATTCAAGTGTGTTTGAGTTGCCTTCAAACACACAATCTGTGCTGATTTCTGCTATTTGTTGTCTGTTATGGGATTATGAGGAAGTAAGTCTACTGTCTGGCCTGGAGTTCAGTTGCTTAACATGTTTGTCTGAAACTGCAGGATGGTCACTGAGTGTAGAGTCAAAATTTGCCTGCTATATTTTCCATGTTGTGGCAAAAACAATGGTAGTATGTGTTAATAGTTATGTTTGAAGTAACATGGCTGTCTGATGTGGGCAACGGCCTAAAAAGGAGAGAAAGAAAACTAATGTGGAGTTTCAAAGGTGAGTCAGTCTTGTGAAACAGCTGCTGGTGAAAAATGAAGCCAGTGTGGAAGAAACCTGCAGTTCTTCTAATGGCCACTTGAGGCTTACTCGGTGTAATTCAGGGCTCAACTTTACTAAAAATCTTGAACATAATAACTCAAGAAGGATTTTCAAACTATTACCATATGTGCGAGGAGGCTGAGGGCTAGCACTGCTGGCCACCAGTATTTTTGCTGATCTTTTGGCCATGCTTGGTCTTCTGTAGGATGTAAGGATAGACTAGAACACCCACAGCCATATGTTGCATCTATCAGTCTTGGAAAACTTGTAACCTTGGTGCATATGTGCCTGTGTTTCCCATGATACTGAAAAAACCCAAATGAACCAAAACAAATATCATCATTTTTTTCAATATTATGAAATTTTAAAATCATTACCTTTCATACACGGCCAGTGAAAGTAAGCAGATACTCGCTGGCAATGTCACAATACCAGAAAAGTAGTATACTAATACTACTTTTCTGGTATCGCCAGCTACTGACTATAGTCAGTACCAACAGTATGATTCTCAGTGCTCAGTTTGATACCACGTGGGGTTATGTACTGTATGTACTTAAACAAAAACCATGAACTCCTTTCACATGATCTTTCACATGGTGGTGTCAGCGTGTATTTAAAATATTAAAATTATATTTTGATGACAGGACGGATTAAACTGGTTGCAGAGTAGTCTACTAACATTACTACAGGTATAATATTATATAACATAAAAAAAATGTTAATTCACATGTTGAGTGATGCCAATACCCAGCATGTTCTTTTGTTGCTGAAGTTGGATGCCTAGTTGCTGGTTACAGACAAAAATGCAAAAAAAAAAAAAACCCTTTCACTGATTTAGAAGCGTGTATGTCTGCTAACGTCTTTGTGGTGTAGTACTGAGCAGGCAAATCAAATATACACAAGCGACATTCCACTTTGTCAACATGAAACCCAAGGGGAGAAAATATCGCCCAAATATGATGCTGACAAAACCACAAGGTGACATCCAAGCTGACCTGAGTGACACACTTTAATCTTCACCGCATCAAAACAACAATGAGAGTGACATCTGATCCTTCCACAGAGAATCTGTGTGCGCCGCTGCCCGTCAAATAAACAAAAAGGACTTTTGTTCAGAGACTCTGCCGTCTTCAATCAGGCACATGAGTGATCAGAAAACTGGGTCTAAACACACAGATGAGATTTTATAAGCTGTACTATTTCCACAAATAGAAACTGAGTGTCATTCACGCATGCACTGATGAAACTGTGGCATGTTTATAATACAATTATTTCTTCATTCTTTCTTTCTGTTTTTTTCAAGTAGGTAACCTGACACCACAGCTGACATGACAGTATATAGTTCATCTGAATTGCTTCTAGTTCTAAGACCTGCTCTGGTCAAAGTGTGCACACTGTGGCGTTGCTCTTTGTGCTCACACAAAGCCTACAGTCTGCTTTTCTAGCTTTACATAAAAACAGATATGTGTTCAAAGATAAGCAACAGAACGATGACTTCACAATGATGTGATGATGACAACATTAAAAGTAGGGCAGGGAAAATCGAGAACAATATAAATACAGAAGAATAATTCAGGCAATGAGGAACAGGAAAAGTCACAGTCACAATGAAACAGCATTAATGCCGCCCATGTTTTTTTTTTTCGGTTTTGTTTTTTTGTGCGCATTATCTAACCAGGATGTTGGACATGAAAGAAAAAAAGAAAAGAAAAAAAAACACGAGGAAATAATAAATATTAATGGGGACTAATGTGTGTGTGTGGGAGTGAGTGAGAGATCAGAATGGAGGGGCAAGGCTACAACTACTGACTGGAATTTCTTACTCATACTTGAGTACATGTTGAAAATGAAAATTACAAGACAATCACAGTTTTAGGTCAGGAAAGTTCATGGAAAAGGTGACATGAAAGAAAAGTTGTAGTAATGGAAATGTAGCACGACACACCGCTGCCAGAAAATCTGCTTTAATGAGAATACGTTCATGCTTAGAGCTCATGATTTGGGCAAACACACAAATAAGAGTAAATAATCCATAACAATGGTGCTCATTAAACATGTTAGGAAAGTAAACAGTCATTTCTTGAAGATTATGTGTTAGAAAGAAAACAATATAATAAGGCTCTGACAGAGTCTGACCGGTTCTTTTGCTGTAAGGTGAGGATGGAGTTGACCAATACATTTTGTTTGTTTTCCTCAAAAGTTTAACTCTTATCAGTTTCTACTTTTCAGGTTAGATTTCAAACTTTCCTTTTTGACTGCTGATCCTGAAGTATTCCTTATACCGCAATATGTTCAGTCTGCTAGCAGGCTTCCCATGATACCCTGAGCACTTCTCTTCCATTCTTTTCTCTCTTCGTGTGTTTATACCTTTTGTTATCTTCTTCCTGCAATAGTTATAATATAAGTTATAATGCTGAGCTCTCACTGAGCCTGGTTCTGCCAGAGGGTGTTTTTCCCCTGTTAAAAGAGAGTTTTTCCTTCTCACGGTTACCAAGTGCTGCTCAAAGGGGTCGTCTGATTGTTGGGGATTCACTCTAGCATTGTAAGGTCTTTACCTTTCAATATTAAGCAATTTAAGGTGGTGTTGTGAATTTGTGTTATATAAAAACACAATTGAACTCAATTGAATTGATAGTGGGGATTTTTTTTAGACAGCCGGAATCTCCAGAAATGAACGAGAAGCAATGGGAAGAGACAATGATCATACTTTATTATAAGTTTGGTTACATGACCTGTGATGACCCTTAAACACAATGTGCTACACCTTACTTCAAACTCTGGCTTCATCTTGACTTGAGAATCAAACTTTATTTCATCATTTTATGACTGTATATTTCCTGTCACAGGTCTCCTTCCCACATAACATTAAATAATTAATGCATAATTAAGTACCTCAAAGATTTTTTTTGGCACAGCTAAAAAGTTTTTATGTGTCCTAATAGTCCAGTATGTTGCCACGGAGACACCCAGTGGTTACTGTTCTTTTCTGTCAAAGAAAACTCGGAAAAGGCAAAATCACAAACACAAGATGGAAAACAGAAAATAGTGTGCCAATGGGTGCGTTAAGCACAGATGTGTTTTCTGTGAACAACTGAATAATGTTAAAGGTATGTTAGAACACTTTGCATGCCTTTAGCATGTAAATCCTTTCCCAAAGAGTTAGCTGTTGCTCAACTTATACAGCTATTTTGTTTTTAAAATGTAAAGCCTGAAACATGCTTCATTTCTATTTTCAGCATATAGTGTCACACCCACACACTCCACTGCAAAAATCTTTACCAGCAGAACACCTGAGGTGCTGCTACATCAGCACTGACAGCAGGGCAAAGAAAATTCATTAGAGAAAGTGATTAAGTACTATATTTATGTATACATTTATATCTGAGGTCCATTATACTGTACTACACACACACAGATGATATATATATATATATATATATATATATATATATATATATATATATATATATATATATATATATATATATATATATATATAATGGCTGCATAATGATCATTTAAACTTGACTTAATTAAGTTGCCTTTAGTCAGCATTATGAGTGCATTGACATGTAACACAGTTAATCTGAAGTGCAGAAAATTCTGACTTAAATGCAGCATTTGAACAGCATTTTTACTAAATACTGACCACTTCCCACAGTAGAGGTCAAAAGTCTATACGGCATTTTAAAAAAAGCAAGATATGCCAGAACACAAGTATGGAACAGGTTTTTTCCCCTATCACCACCACTCAATGAGCATGTGTATTTATTTCTGAAATAACATATGATGCTTTTGGTTCCCTAAAATGACATCTGAGTTTCCCCCTGTGTAGTCACACTGTGTAAAATGAGGAACAAATACAGGTAACAGTGATGGATGACTTCTTCTGTGAGCAAGACTTTCCTAAAAGGGCTTGTTCTGTTTTATAGCTGCCTTGTGATCACCTTTAGTTGGCTCTGTTTCCAAGAGACGCTTGATTAATTCCTTGAAAGGCACGTGGTTGAATGTGAATGAGGGTGGCAGTGCAAACAAGGACACAGGTTGGATTATTTATTACTGTTTCTAATTCTAATCTTAATGACTTCTTATGTGAATACAACTTATTATGATAGTAATTGTAGGTCTGTCATCCAGGGTTATTAATGTAAATGAAATAAGATATCAAAATATGCAGGGTTGAAAGGAAATTGCAGAAATATAAAAAGTGTGACATAAGAAGTTAATTAATTATAAGTGTAATTGTTTCATCAAGCAAAAAGGTTAATTCCATTAAATTATAGTATATATTATGAAACGCTCTGTGAATCACTACCTTATCATGGTGGAGGAGTTTGTGTGTCCCAGGGATCCCGGGGGCTATGTTGTCGGGGGCTTTTAGGGTCACCCATGGCAAACTGGTCCAGACAAAGAGCGATTTAAATGACCTCTATGAGTAGAACATCGAGGGAACAGTTCAGCCCGGGATAGGGTTACTGGGGCTCCTCCTGGAGTCTGGGGAGGGTGCCCGAGGGCAAGCGTCTCAGTCCATGGGGCCCATCCGGGCACAGCCTGAAAAAGGATCATAAGCCCAACTTCCTGTAGGCCCACTACCCACAATAGGCACTGTGCATTGTGTGTTGGGCAGTGGCCAGGAGCAGAGGCCCTGGTGAACTGATGCCATCAACAGGAGCCAGTTGAGGTGGTCCGGGCATCTGGAAGTATGCCTCCTGGCGGAGGGCATGTCCCACTGGGAGGAAGCCCCAGGGCAGACCCAGGACACGCTGGAGGGATTCTGTCTCTCGGCTGGCCTGGGAATGCCTTGGTGTTCTCCCAGACAAGATGGAGGTGGTGGCGGGGTAGAAGGAGATCAGGGCTTTTCTGCTTGGGCTGCTGCCCCTGTGACCCCGGATAAGCAGAGAAGATGGATGGATGGTTGCATATATATTATGTAATATTCACAGTACTATATTATAATTTCCCCTTTACATTAACAAGAGATGGTACATATAGGTATAGTACAAACACATTGCATGTCTCTGCTACACAGCAATATGTCAATTTCATCTTTATTGTTATTCCCTTCATCCCCTGGCTCTTTTTGGAGAATTTAATATCCACCGTCCTCTATGGGGTCTTATATGAAAAGGTGTGAGCCTTTCCACACACTGTCCAATCAGTTGGATTCACCACAGGTGCACACTAATCAAGTTATAGATTAGATTAGATTAGATTAGATAGAACTTTATTAATCCCTCGGGTGGGTTCCTCTGGGAAATTCGATTTCCCAAAAAAGCACAGCACCGACAGAAGTTACAGAGTTACAGAATATTATATATATATATATATATAATACACACACACACACATATATATATATAAATACAGAGACAATATAAATAAAATATACGAAGGGGATAAATAGAATAAATAGGAATAAAAAATAAAAATACAAGTGAATTGCACATTTCAAGTATTGAGTCTATTGCACCGTTGACTATTTACAAAAGTATTGCACAAAAGGTATTGCACAGTGAGGTGAAGAGGCACTACAGCTTAGTTGTTCCCCCCTCCTTTGTCCTCCTGTTTCCCCTCCCTCTCCCCTCCAGGGAGGAGTTAAACAGTCTGATGGCGTGTGGGACAAAGGCGTTTTTAAGTCTGTTAGTTCTTGTCTTTGGGAGAAGCAACCTGTCACTGAACAGACTCTTCTGGTTGTTAATGGCCGTGTGCAGAGGATGCCCAGCATTGTTCATAATGTCCATCAGTTTCTTTAATGTCCTTTTCTCTGCCACTGTCACCAGAGTGTCCAGCTTCATGCCGACCACAGAGCTAGCCCTCCTGATCAGTTTCTCCAGCCTGGATGAGTCCCTCTTTGCTGTGCTGCTCCCCCAGCACACCACAGCATAGAAAAGTACTCCAGCAACCACCGACTGGTAAAACATCCTCAGGAGCTTCCTGCAGATGTTAAAAGACCTCAGCCTCCTGAGGAAGTACAGTCGGCTTTGGGCTTTTTTATACAGGTGCTCTGTGTTGCATGACCAGTCCAGTTTATTGTCCACCCACAGCCCGAGGTACTTGTACTTGTTGACCACCTCCACCTCCTCCCCCTCTATCTGAACTGGCAGTGGACCTGCTCTAGACCTCCCGAAGTCCACAACCAGTTCCTTAGTCTTTGAGGTGTTGAGTTGCAGGTGGTTTGTGTGACTCCATGCGACAAAGTTCCTCACCAGACTTCTGTACTCCTCTTCCTGATCATCCCAGATACACCCCATGATGGCTGTGTCGTCTGCAAACTTCTGAATGTGGCATAATTCAGAGTTGTAGCCGAAGTCAGAGGTGTACAGGGTGAAGAGAAGAGGGGACAGCACAGTTCCCTGTGGTGCTCCTGTGCTGCTGACCACTGTGTCAGACGTGATGTCCTTCAGCCTGACGTACTGTGGTCTGTCGGTGAGGTAGTCGGAGATCCAAGCCACCAGGCAGGGGTCCACCTCCATCCTGTTCAGATGATCAGGGAAAACAGGATGCATACATTTTTATTTCAAGCAAACCTTTTATTCTAATTTTTCTCACCTGTTATGTCGATCTCCACCCCATCTTGGTCCTTCATTTTGGATACTTTCTCTCCTGTTTCACTACCTGAGCTGGTAAAACTAGTGAATTCAGTGAAAGCATCCTCTTGTTCTCTTGACATTGTACCTGCATCATTATTCAAAAATGTCTTCCAGGCAATTGGTCCATCTGTGCTCACTCTAATGAACTCTTCACTGTGTCTGGTATAGTTCCAGTTTACTTAAAAAATGCTTTTTATATTCTCCCACTTTTAAAAGAACCTCAGCTAGACGCCTCTCTTTGGAGCAGCTACAGACCAATCTCCAAATTACCATTAATTGTTAAACTGCTAGAAAAGGTTGTGGCTAAGCAACTTATAGCGGCTCTGGAAAAACATAGCATTTGCGATAAGTTTCAGTTTCGCTCACTCCACGGAGACAGCCCTTCTTAGGGTCTCAAATGACATTTTGATGAGTAATGATGCAGGAAAATGCTCTGTTCTACTTATGTTGGACCTCACATTGGCTTTTGACACTGTTGACCACCACATCCTCCTTGAAAGGTTTAATCATTGGGTTGGTGTATCTGGAACTGCCTTACAGTGGTTCTCCTCATATCTCCATCACCGATCCTTTTTTGTGGCAGTCTCCAATTTTAGGTCATCTTCTACCGCCCTTACTTGTGGTGTCCCTTAGGGTTCGTTTTGGGGCCTTTATTGTTTTTAATATATCTTCTCCCCCTCCAGCATATAATGGGCTCTTTTGAGGACATTTCTTATCACTGTTATGCTGATGATATTCAGTTGTACGTTTCTTTTAAGCCCCATGATTTATCTAAGCTTCAGCTTCTGAATGACTGCTTAGATTCAATCAAACATTGGATGGCTGCAAATTTCCTCCAACTCAGTGAGGGGAAAACGGAAGTCCTCATATGCGCTCTGGACAGATTTTTATCCCAGATAGTGAAAGCCCTTGGTCCTCTCTCAGTGTATGTTAAATCCTCTATCAGGAATTTAGGTGTCACTTTTGACTCGACTCTCACATTGGATGGGCATGTGAATTCTCTGGTTTGGTCTTGTTTTTATCATGTAAGAAATGTGGCTAAGCTAAGCCCTATTTTATCTCGCTCCTAACTGGAGATTGCTATACTTGCATTTATTTCGTCACGCTTGGACTATTGTAACTCACTGTTTATGTGTCTAAGCAAAGGTTCTCTGGATCGTCTGCAGGTTGTGCAAAACGCTGCAGCAAGGCTTTTGACAAAATCTTCTAAGTATTCACATGTGACACCATTGTTATCTCAGCTACACTGGCTTCCTGTGGAATTTAGAATCCATTTCAAGATCCTGGTCTTGACATTTAGTCTTTCATGAACTAGTACCAGTCTACATCTCTGAACTGCTACAGCCCTATGTCCCTAGCAGGTCCCTGAGGTCATCGGATCAAGGCTTACTTGCTATAAAAAAGACTAAGATGAGAACTGAGGATGATAGAGCTTTTGCCACTGTGGCCCCTAGGTTGTGGAACTCTCTCCCCCAAACCTTAAGAACTGTGGACTCAGCAGTTGTTTTTAAAAAAAAACAACTCAAAACTCACCTTTTTAAAACTGCTTTTGATTAATTTTTGCATGTTTTATATTGTCTGTTTTACCTTTTATTCTTTATTATCTTATGTGCAGCACTTCGTGACTCTGTCTAGAAAGGTGCTATATAAATAAAATTGTATTATTTTGGAAAAAAGCTGTAACATATGGAGCAAGTGCTGGGAATTCATTCTGGATGTATACATATTTTTAACTGGAATTTTTGTAGGCCAGGCTGAGGAGTAACCAAAAATAATGTAACAAAAAAAAAATGCCCCAAATAATTATTTTTTATGAGTAAGAACACCAGTACTGAAGACAAGAAAAACTGATATCTTCTAAAACCTTCTAAAAGAGGACAGGACCTCTCAGCAGTCTAATAGTCTTATCCAATCCATAATACATTTTCTTGAGGCGACATATGAAGCCACTGAGAATGTGTAGGAGGAGCAGCTTCCTTTCACTGTACTTGCATTGCCTTTTGCTGCATTTAGCTGTGCATCTGCAACCCCAAACAGAGCCTGAAATAGTTTCAAATACTAAAGCACCGTTCAGTTCCCATGCCTTCTATGTGAAATCAGAGCTGTACACAGTTAAAGTAAAACCCACAGTTTGACTTGTTTATTGCTGTAATGAGCAATTACAGCAATAAGCTGAAATAATCACCTTTTCAGTTTCATACTTTACTTGAGCTCAGTTTCTAAACTAATTTAAAATAAATGCCCACATACACATACGACAGTAAACCAAACAAATTTGGACTGGCAGGACTGAATGACAGCTTCTCATTCAGCAGTCACAACAGTTCATTTCTCACAGTTTTGTATCTTTTTTTTTTAACATGCTGCTAAAACGTGTAAGAGAGCTAAACATCAGGGAACAACGCTCAAGCCACAGGTGAAAATCTTGGGGTTGAACACCGTCATCGATCACTTCAGCGATATTTCTACAGTAACTGTGTTCAATTCAGTCGCAGCCCATCCCCGTCAGGGTGTGCAGCATTATTGCTGTGATGTTTACAGGATAAAGGTGATAAGGGGGTGAGTACACAGCGTAGGCAGCTGGGGAAGTCTACCAGTGGTTCCACTCGGGGGTGTGAAGTGGTGCAACCCTTTTTTTCCACTCTCTTCTTTCAGTTCCTACGGGTTCACCCTTTAGTTCCATTACTGCTCACCGCACATCTCCTCACCACCTACAAATCAACATGTGTATTCGGGGAATTCAAAACATTGTGTGGTAACTCTTTCTTAAGAGTTACATGTCTTGATCAAGAGATTACTAATGTTGTGTTTGTGGTTAGCTTTACTTAGAATAGTCATTTCTCAGTCATTCTAGAGAAGTATAAAACCCTACAAAGACATTTTAAGGATAATCCACGTCCCGCATAAGACTTTAAATACTTTTGTTGTCTAATGACTCATTTTATTTGATTATTACCTGTGGATCTGATGGTGATCTGATAAAAAAAAAAGACCACTAAGAAACACAATTAATTTACCAACATTTTAAAAGGTTTACAGCTGCACTTTCATTTTGACATAAGACACATTCTTGGGTTATAATTGACACAAAATCTGTCCTTCAGATTTCTGTAACATTTCCCAAACACACAAGAGTTTACTTTGAGAACTGGTATTCTGGCATAGTTGAATCCTTTTTGTGTTCATCCTTTTCATGTCATACTTTAATTGCGCTCTGTAATTATCATTAATTATATTTATCACTTTTTCACAGGCGAATCCAAACTTTGCCTCAGCTGGATTCCTGTAATATTCTCACCATCAACTATGGCTTGCAGCTCCATCATAACAATTGGCTCAGTCATTGTCATTTGAGAAGCAACTTTTTACCTGTAATTTAATAAAACCTGAAACCTTATGGTTAGACCAGAGGACAAGAGGTTTAATTGCCTGCCTATCAACTTTGAATTACTGTCAGAGTTTGTTTTTTTAATTCTCAAGTGATACTTGCAAACATGACGCAAGAAGACAAGTCTAGCAGCAGAGATACTCAGAATACATTTATCTGACCAGGGTCTTAATCTCTTACTCATACATCCACACAAATACAAAACTGTACTAAGTGTGGTTCAGCCCACCCTCTGGATATTACAGCTTGCTTTCAGGCTGATTATGGTTAATCTGTCTAGCTGATGAAAGGTGGTTCTCCAACTGCCTCATATTGGCAACGGTTGCCTTTTTCTGTTTACGTAGTCTCCATCTCTAAGATAACCAAATCCCAGTTCTTTTGGATTTTGTGCAGCAGGGCCTGTATCCACATACCCACGTGACCAAATGTGGGTACCTCCTAACTTAGCCTAAAAAATTCCAGCATAGTTCTCTTGCACAAGTGAAAAGACTCTGAGCAGGGAAGGGGCTAAAACTCTAACCTCAGCGGCAAGGCCCAATAGCCCAATCGCATGCTAATAGTTATAGTCTGTTCTCTTTACTGACCTCGCCTGTACCTCACCTCTCGCACTGTTGTAGATGGGATAGGCTCCGGCGCACCCTCAACCCTGATAAGGATAAGCGGACCCAGATGGATGGATGGATGACTTACCATCTTATATTAACGGGGGAATGGTTTAGTTTTTATCGATATTGACAACACTAAGAAGATTATGTCTATACTTCACAAGGAGCAACTCGCTTTTTGGGGAAGCTTCAAGAATATAGGCCCAAATTTTTGAGCTTATTGGAATGATATAAATTTGAATGCTGTGAGAAAGGTAATCATTTTGAATTAAAAAAGGCAAACTTTCATATATTATATAAGAATTACATCAAAAGTTAAATATTTCAAACATTTTGTTTAAATTTTGCATATAGTGGGTTCCAGGGCAACAAAATCTGAGATGTGACAGTTTTCCTGAAGACACATGTGTGTAGTTACTCATGATGCACTGGCACCAGCAGTGGCGGTCCTAGCCTGTTCGGTGCCCTGGGCGAACACCCCCTCTGCGCCCCCTTTTCTACTCTGGAATAATCTTGTCAATTTTCTTGATATTTATTTATAATCACCTCTGTTAATCCTTGATATTTAGAACTGATTATATATTAGTATAATATATACTATATACTACATATAGTATGTATATATATATATATATATATATATATGTTTCACGATACATGACCTGCCATGACATCTGCTTACCTGTATCTTTTGCTCTTTTCTCCTCCTCTTCTTTTCTCTTTTTTCTAAACTGAGCACCTGATGGCTTTGAACTTTTCTTGTCCATCTTCCATTGGTTTTAATTTTGCACTCCAGTATGAACAATCACCCCCCAACCCGAGGATCACCACAACATAACCTAATAGACCTACACCTTAGTTCACAGAATCACTTTGTCTAGGGTTTATTTCTGAGATTTCGCACAACCCAGGATTCAAATCATGAATACATAATGGACTTGGATTTACAACATTATAAATGAAATGTGCTCTGTTTGGAAGCGGCAGGGCCCCCCTCCCCTTTCGACGGTTTGTGTGTGAGACTTTAAATAATCAAATATAAATTTTAAATTGTTATTGATCCCTTTACCAAAAGTCCTAAAGTGTATATTTATTTTCTTACTCTTCTTATATTTATTGTTTGTTTACTTGCACTGTTGTAACTGGAGCCTCATCTCTCTATATCCTGGACTGTATGTAGCGGAGATGACAATAAAGTTTACTTTGACTTCAGCAGCGAGCAGGCGCACCGAGGGCTCTCGCGCTCACTTTTCGCGTATGGAATTTTGAAAAAACAGCGGTGCAAATTATAAGTCTGTATTAAAATGTCTGTTGTTTTCGTGTTTGGTTTGTTTTTATTTAGTTTTATTTTGCGGGTTGGTTATTAGATGCTGCTCCAGCCAGCCAGAGAATCCCCCGCCGCCCCGCCCTCTCCTCCCTGCGCCGCAAGCAGCAGGCGCACTACGCAAACGAGGGCGCCCTTACTCCCAGCAAATGGGCGATAGAAAACCGATCGGTGCCTGTGACATTCCCTGCGCTGGCATGACGTGATGCCGCCCCCCACCACGATGCCGCCCCGGGCAACCGCCCGTATCAAAAACCGCTACTGGGCACCAGCCTCAGTCCACTCCTTGTAAAGTTCACCAAATTTCTTGAATCAACTTTTAACGATCTTTTCGAAGCTGCGGTCATCCGTGATGCTTGGGCAACTTTTCCTACCACATTGTTCCCTTTCAGTCAACTTTCCGTTAAAATCCTTTGACCTTCTGTGACTTAACCTTCTTATGGAGGGAGCCAGTGATCACCAGGTAGAAATATTCCCATGACAGTTAACTAGACAGAGCACTCAGTACTCATCTCGTTGGAAGAATTTTTACTCAAACACCGTTAGCACTGTTGTCTCTGAGGTTTGAATCAACCGCCTGGCCGGGACCTTCCTGTGTGGAGCTTGCATGTTTTCCCTGTGTCTTCGTGGGTTCTCTCTGGGTTCCTCCCACAGACTTGCACTTGGATTAACTGGTGATCATCATCAAAGTAAAAACAAGAAATTTGAAAGATTTCATGTGTAATGAATGTAGAACATATGGATGTTTACCTTTTAAAAATTAAATTACAATAATAATTTTACTATTCTAACTTTGTGAGATGTACTAGTAGAATGATTTAGAATTTTATGGCCTACTTATAGCCCCATTAAAACAGATCATACATAAACCAGAGTTTTAGTTTTGTATTTCTTCACATTCATTTTGACTTTTAAACTTTCCTATTCAGTTTAGTTTCAGTCAGTTTCCAGAGTGGGTTTGTTTGTTTCAGTTTAGTTCTGATTTGTTTGAAAATGTTTAGTTTTGGTTTAATTGTGTTAGTTTTAGTCTTTTTATTATTATACAGAGGGTATATGTGGGAGCAAAAGATTCACTCACAGCCATCACAAACATCCCAAGTCTCAATAAACATGTGCATAAAAGCCTCATCAGGAAGTCAACAGTCTTTTTAAATGTCTGACTTTCATTGCGAACTCAAACAATTTTTCACACTAATTTTAGTTTAGTTAGTTATAATAAGCTTGCCCTACATTTTCGTGCCTTTTTGCAGGAAACCCAAACACATATAAAAGGCTGCAGCCAGGGTTAGAAGCAGGAACCTTCTTGTGGTGCAGCGCTAACCACAGCAACGCCATGCAGTTTTGTGTGGGGACAAATTTTAGTTTGTGGTAGCCACCTGTCCACAGTTACAAACCTCATGGCACATCAACAGGTCTAAAATCAGCTTACAGTCATGACGTTTTTATTTCAGCATTTGCTTTTATCCTTTCATCTTCTTTTCATTAGTAACCTATATTAACCTAAGACCACAATGATAATACCTCAAATCTTCCCCTTGCGGGCTTTTAATTGATGGCAACTGAGTGGCATTTTGAGCTACGGTGTGACCCCAGATCTAGGAGGTGGGTGGAGGGAGACACCAGTGAATTCCCTCAGCAGTCTGATTACACCACCCAGCAATTTTCCATGTTGACATTTTCTAAATGTAAAAGACCGCACAGTCAGAAAGTTGAAGGTTGGATATTAATCATCTACCACTTTTGTTCTAAAAAATGTGTGGGGTTCAAGGAAAGGAAGTAAACAACACTTATTCGGTGACATCTGTCACGGCATTCAAATGAAGTGAAAGAAGTGATCAAATAAAAACCTCGTTACAGTGAACTTTTAATGCACATATAAAAAAAACATTTCTTAGTGGCGATCTAGACGACGTGACAAAAACCTGACAATCACCCGACTAGTTCCCTAAAAGTCAAGATCAAGTGATTTAAGAGGAAGTTTAAGATGATGAATATTCAGACATTTCATGATGATCACAGTTCAGTGGCTGTGGTCCAAATACATATATATCTCATTCGTCCTCTGTCCTCCCTCATCTGTATCTACTCTTCTCCTTGTCCTTGGACCTCTTGGGAGAGCGACTGCGGCTCCTGTCCCTGTGGCCTTTATCGTGCCCCTCTTTCCCATGTTTGACCCGGGACTTGCTGTGCTTGTGGTCCCTGTCTCTGGAGCGAGATCGTGAGCGTGAACGCTGGCGGCCTCCCTTTCTGTCCCGCCTGCCCTCCTCACTGTCCTGGAAAAGAAGGAGAGGCAGAGTATGTTCAGTAAAGCAGCTCGTCTTTAAGTCCATAAAGAGAAAGCTACAAAAAATGTTCTCTTCTCTCTTTTGGTTACTGGTATTTAATATATTTTCATCAGTACACAATTGTAGGATTTGCATACGTATGGAACAATAAGCTCTATTATTACCCGGTTTCCAGCGTGTTGCACAAAGCATCCTGAGGGTGGTTTGCAGCCTTAATGCTGCTAGGCTAGCAATCAGCTCATAAACTGTTTCAGTTTCAGGAGATTCTGAAGGCGTGTGTCATGCAGGAAATAAATTTGCAGTAACTGAAAATGACGTCAGTCAGCCAAGAGTTATGTTCAACTTGTAAGCCTGAGAACAAGGATCAGTCAAAAGGATTGACACAAGATAAGACCTGACAGATAACGCACAGGAACAAATTTCATGTTTCGCTTTTTCAAGGTAAAAGTTGCTACTTTCCCCTCGGACCCATGGCATCTCTGGGAAATGAGTGTTTCTCAGGCACTCGGGAAAATATTTTCCAAGAATCTTATTTTGTCTTCGTTTTTCAGGTAGGGCTGGATTTATTCATGCACGAGCCGTTTTTGTTTATCCGAAGTTCAGACATAACAGGAAAATGCAGGTTTCTCTCAAATAAAGTAAACGACTAATTATTTACTGTCGGCGGGCAGGAAGTCCTGCAAGGACTCCTTCTGATCCAGAAAAATCCCAATAATATGACCTTTAAGTTAACCTTTTACATACACTGAGGCTATTTATGACATGACTGAAAGATCCACATATTGTCTGACACTATTATACATTAGACACAAGTTCAAGAGCCAAAAAAATTGCAAGTCATGCAGTAAAACATTTATATTTACAACATGACTGATCAATGTCACGTTACAAAAACAACAGTGTATTTCTTTTCTTTTAAAAATGACCATAAATGTTTGAGTGTTAGCATTTACTGCTATACTTGAACATGAGTAGAGCAGTTACACAAATGCAATGATATAAATATTGCAATGAATTCTGTCCTGACTGGTTTCACTCCACATCCAAAGTTGTAAAAAAAATAAAAACAACCAATCTATTCCATTCTTTTCCCTGTGGAGGTGTTGATACACTGGGCTCTTTTCTAGGCAAAAGAGCCTAGAAAAGAAGATCTTAGGAGAATAATTAAAAGTAAATACTGACTGGACAAATGTATAATTAACCAAAGAAACAAGGAAACACATCACATGATAAGCTGGGGCTATCTTGACATCTGATACCATCTGTGAAAAACATGCTGACTATTAAATTCCATATGATGCAGCTGAACATGTGACACACATGTTTTTGTGGAGTCATTGCAGAAATGAGAACAAACGGTTTTTAACACAATCAACAGACTGTCCACAATGTGCTGGTTCTACACACTGACAGATGGTTTTAATGGAAACGAGGAAACTCCAGATATCAAAGGTCAGTGTGTAAACAATGGAGTCGATCACTTCATAACCTAATTAGGCAGCCAGCCAGGTAACTCCTCGCCTGTAAACACAGACGCTGTAAAACACAGACGCTGTAAAACACACTCAGGGACGGTTGTAACTGACGGCGAGCCCATCACCTAACGAGGCAGATTTCTGTCAAACATTTATATTCAACTGTGTGTGTTGTGTGTATAGACCTAGACTAAATAGGGCTCAGTGATGCACTGTGATTGCAGCTCTGTATAACAAAGGAAATAACTCAGTGAACACAGTATAATTATTTCAGACCCTAAATCAGGGATGTCCAACTCCAGGCCTCAAGGGTTGGCGTCCTGCAGGTGTGTTGTCCCTGGGTCAACACACCTGAATCAAATGATTAGTTCATTATCAGGCCTCTGGAGAACGTCAAGACATGTTGAGGAGGTAAATTAGCCATTTAAATCAACTGTATTGGTTCAAGGACGCATTTAAAACCTACAGGACCTTGAGGCCTGGAGTTGGACACCGCTGATCCGAAAAATCAATACTGGTTCAGTCTTTTGCCAAGTGAACTGTAATGATCTTTGACCTTTAACATGTTATCTGAGGCTCGTATAATGAGATGTACCTCTTGTGTTTTTTACAGTTTCTCAGAGCATTGCTGGGAGGTCCGATCTCTGAATCACTGACAACTGTCTTTTCCACTTGTGAATAATCCATCTTATTGTCCATGGTGGAATTCAAATTGTTGGGAATGACCTTATAACCTTTCCCAGACCGGCTTCTCTAAAACCGTCACCGATATCTTTCCTCTGTGGTGCGGTGATAACATTCTCTTGAACAGTTCAGTCCCACACACAACCAAAACCTCTGCTGTTACAGAGGTGCTCGAATCGTCTGATCATTAGTTAAACAAGTGCAACACATTTTCAGGACCTGACTGCTGCTTACTCTCTTACACATCTCCTTCATTGTTATTATGGTAGCTGGATGTGACATGGGCAGTAGAGCTTGTGATTACAAGCTTCTAAACTATTTAGAAGACTTTTCTAAATATTAATATATTTACTGTGTATAACAATATAGACTGACTATTTATAATCCATGTAGCCCACCTTTTCTATAAGTAGAAATCAACTTATTGGAGGTACTTTGGTTGAGTGAGTGGGAGATGTGCAACTATTTTCTTGATCAATTACTTTCATCACTGATATATCAGAGTGTCTGTTTTCTTTTTGAAAAAGTCAGAACCTGTACCAGGTTAAAGCAGTTATATGTGCACAAGAAATAACATGATAATAACTGTATGTTAATTAAAACGATCCAGTTAGTCTTTAATAAAGGTGAAGTGTCACCTCATGTAGAGGCACGCATCTGCCTCTGCCTCCGTTTCATGGTAATATTCTTTTACTACTCCAAGTGTTACCAGCACAAGTACTGATGATAACTCTTAGAACACGTAATACCTTCATCTGCTGTGTGAAATTTATATTTCTATAATGATACAAAATACAGCAGCTAGTATGACTAACTCTCTTTACCACTGGGTTAAGATGGTTTAATCCCTCAGAAAATTCAACATGAATTTATAGCTAAAGAAGTTATGCTCTACTTTAACATGAACCGTGCTGCCACTCTTTAAAACAAAGGAAAACAAAAAAAGAAAAGAAACTATGACCGGGACATGCTTTTTATGAATATAACTGTGTAGGACTGTGATCCTTCACAGATGATGATCAAAGATGCCAAAACCAGAGTTATGTAGGTTGCCACAGGACAGCATCCTGTCCCCACCGCGCAGAAAGTCAAATATTCAAAATTCAGGACTAGTGACTCACAGTTACCTCGGTTTGATTCTGAAATGAGCACCTGCCTGACTGGAAGTGATACTTTGATGCTAGCATATTTTTCTCAAACAGCACGACACCTATAAGGGCACTGCACGTGGACAAACTGTGCTGTCACTAAAGGGAACTAAATATTAGAATAGTTTACCCGTGGCAATAAAGGAGCACTCCACATACTGTTAAAAGCTTATCCTAAACATTGGCAAACCACATCTGTGACCACTTTTAACTCATTTGTGTCTATTCATGCTTTTTGTTTTCGCCATATATCTCTATGGTTTTTTGTTTATTATAAAGTTTAATGCAACCTGCTCCGAGACTGCAGTTGTAAATGAGCAGTTTTCCGATGATCTGACATGATTACACTTTGTGTTTGGTATACTGATGTTCATTACCATGTGTTACCCTGTTAAATAAGTGGAAAAATGGAGTGTTGTCATTGTCTTCTGACCTTTGACACCAACAAGGCATTTTTACACAGACAACTGCATATCAGTGTATATGTCTCGATGCATGCTCAGTCATCCAGATAAGTAAATCAAAAGGTTGCTTCTGTGATCAATGTATACTCTCCGTTTTTTTGGAACATTCTCAGTAAACCCAAGAGACTATTTTGTGGAAACATCCCAGTAGACCAGCAGTTTCTGAAATACTCAGACCAGCCCATTTGCCACATTCAAAGTCACTTTAACAATTCCCATTCTAATGCTCAGTTTGAACTTCAGTAGGTCATCTTGTTAATGTCTAAATGCATTAAGTTGCTGTTGTGTGATTTGAACATAATTAAATAACACAAAGATAAATATTTGTGTTACTGGACAGTTAAAAGGCGTACCTAATGAAGTGGCTCGCATGTCTTTAGGTGCATCACTAACAGAATTAAAAACACTTCTAAAACAATTCTTACTGATCAGCGAGCAAAGAAAAAAATGTTATGTCATGTCATGGACTGACTATTACCTTGCGCTTTTTGGACTTCCTGCTGTCCTCATCATCTGAATGATGATGGTGCCTCTTCTCTTTATGTTTCTTCTCAGAATGCCGATGACTCGGTGCCTCCTCTTCTTCCTCGATTATCAGGTTGTACTTGGAACTTTTACCTGAGTTATGGAAATCTCCAGGAAGTTGAGACAGTCAGTTCTGAAAGCTCTGCCAACTCAAACCAGGAAAAGAAAAGGAAAAAACAAAAAACAAACAAAAAAAGCACACAGCAGCTGGCATGTACTGCAGAATGATATGTTGTGGCACGAAGTGGAAAAGCTGGAAAACTCAATCCCAGCCTATTGACGCACAAGGATACTCTTGTTTTGGCTTCACCTGATCCTTGAGAGCCAGTTTGGATCGATTCTCTACATCCTTCTCATAAGCTTTGAAGTCGTCTTTAGTGTATTTCCCCCCTAGGAAACGGAGAAAGCAGTGAAGGTCACAGCTAATGAAAAGGTGTGGTAATACAAAGGGAGAACAACACCACTAATGACAGAAACTTTGGTGTAACTGGTGCACTTTAAACAACATAAACTAACATGCAAACCACAAAGCCTTCAGCTTCATTACCTTTCCCTTTCCATTTGATCTTTGCAACTGATTGACTGAAGTCTACGTGAATGCGTCTGTCGTCAATGAGCACGTTGTCCATTTTGAAGTAAGCTTTCTCACAGTCTTCTTGCTGTGGAGAAAACCCCCCCCCCCACAGTAAATCTAAGGAGCTTGGAAAGAAAAGCGTCTGGACTTCTTTAAGTTGCTTGAAGACATTTCACCTCTCATCCGAGAAGCTTCTTCAGTTAAAAAAAACAAAACAAAAAAAAAAAAAAACTGGTAGTAAAGCTGCTCGATAATGGTAAAAGTTGTAGTCCTGATTACTTTGCTCAACATTATAATTTAGGTTATATAACATAGCACTTTACATAGCCTCTGTAGAAATTATCCACACCCTCACTTATCTTAACTGCACTACTGTATAGCTCTGTGTAAATAATCATTCTGTACATACGATAATTTTTAATCCTACAACTGTTTACAACTTGCATAGTTCCCATTTCTGTATAGCTGTATATCTCAGATTCTGTAAAGTTATTTATGTCATATTCTGTATAGTTTTTCATATATATATCCTTATACTTATAGTTATAGAATATTCACAACATACTTCATACCGTGTACATTCTAACATACCATAATAGACCCATTTCTGTAATATACTTACATATCTATATTATTGCTAATATATATTGTAATATATCTATATCACTAAAGCACTTCTGGATGGATGCAAACTGCATTTCGTTGCCCTGTACCTGTGCATGTGCAATGACAATAAAGTTGAATTCTATTCTATAACACACATTAAACTGAAAACCCCCTCCCACCAGGACGTTTGCATATGCAGACCAAATGGCAACGTCTACCAGCACCAAAGTGACAAAAACTGTAGTTCCTCTTATGGCCTCTTGAGGCTAACTTCAAAAGCAAGTTATTCTCCACAGACTGCAGTAATGCTATTTGGTACAAACATCTTGGCCTATAGACAGTTTTCAGTTTCATAACAGCTTTGCAGTGGGCGTTTCTGTAGGAATTAAGCCACCTCTGCTAATTCTGAACTCGTCTTCTCCAGTGTGTTTGTGCTGTTGTAGCATTATTAATGAATTTATCTGACAAAGCAATACATCTCATTGGGTGATTCAAGTGGTATAAAAGGTTTGTGGTTCAGTTTTGGTGACTGAACTTTTAGTATTTTATATTGTGTGCACTGAATGTAAACAGACACACTAATATATAGATGCCACTTGATAACCAAGCTAGCTAGCATAAGCTGTTAATACGTTTTGGCCTAAATATGGACACGTCTGGCTCCAAAATACATGCAAGAGCAAACCACTAATACTAAAGCTTCAATATGAATAGTCCAAAAACATCTGTGCATGTCGTTGACAGTCATGCAGGAATTAATGCGTCATCAATCATGTGAAACAAGAATCAAGATCGAGTTTTGATAAAACGTTAAGTTACTGGAAACTGAAACCAAAAGACAGCAGTAATCTGTTATATTTATGATATTTTCAGCGTTTAAAAAGCAAAAATATGCTTTTCCAAAAATAAGAAAAGAAAAAACAGATGTTCTCAACATTAATGAACTAAGCAAACAGTAAGAAACCCTCTAAACAACAGCAAGGTTTTCCAATAAGAACCATTATCAGTGCCTACTATCAGATATCCAAGAAGAAGAAAAGACCTTGAGGAGAATTTGACATTAAGTGCCAAACTCCTTAAATAAGAATGACAGGCAAAGGTATCCTCCCTACTGACAGAGATTACATGGCACGAAACCTCTCTGCTAATCATAAGGGAAAACCCCTTGGCTGGGACTCACACCATGTAGCACTACCAATGAATATTTAAACTTTCATTAATCAGAAATCAAGAATTAGGGAACATATACATGGACATCAGCTGAACAGCTGAAGTAAACAACACAGGCCTGCATTTGTTTTTTTGCTTTTATAAAAAAAAAATTTGGTTCTAACTTTTAAGCCATTTTATATTTGTATAAATGAATGGTAACAATACAGTATAAGTTACATACATTAGCAATAACAGCTGGGGTGTCAAATTGAATTACAGATCACAACAGGGCCCAGACGTAGTACTGTATGTAATTTGCTAACATGCTTGAATCAAGAAGCATCCTGGATTTCTATTGCTGCATATCCCATTATGTCTTCTTACATACAGGGGGTGCAGAATTATTAGGCAAATGAGTATTTTGTCCACATCATCTTTTTCATGCATGTTGTCCTACTCCAAGCTGTATAGGCTCGAAAGCCTACTACCAATTAAGCATATTAGGTGATGTGCATCTCTGTAATGAGAAGGGGTGTGGTCTAATGACATCAACAACCTATATCAGGTGTGCATAATTATTAGGCAACGTCCTTTCCTTTGGCAAAATGGGTCAAAAGAAGGACTTGACAGGCCCCGAAAAGTCAAAAATAGTGAGATATCTTGCAGAGGGATGCAGCAGTCTCAAAATTGCAAAGCTTCTGAAGCGTGATCATCATTTGGCCATATTTCAGAGCTGCAACATCACTGGAGTGCCCAAAAGCACAAGGTGTGCAATACTCAGAGACATGGCCAAGGTAAGAAAGGCTGAAAGACGACCACCACTGAACAAGACACACAAGCTGAAACGTCAAGACTGGGCCAAGAAATATCTCAAGACTGATTTTTCTAAGGTTTTATGGACTGATGAAATGAGAGTGAGTCTTGATGGGCCAGATGGATGGGCCCGTGGCTGGATTGGTAAAGGGCAGAGAGCTCCAGTCCGACTCAGACGCCAGCAAGGTGGAGGTGGAGTACTGGTTTGGGCTGGTATCATCAAAGATGAGCTTGTGGGGCCTTTTCGGGTTGAGGATGGAGTCAAGCTCAACTCCCAGTCCTACTGCCAGTTTCTGGAAGACACCTTCTTCAAGCAGTGGTACAGGAAGAAGTCTGCATCCTTCAAGAAAAACATGATTTTCATGCAGGACAATGCTCCATCACACGCGTCCAAGTACTCCACAGCGTGGCTGGCAAGAAAGGGTATAAAAGAAGAAAAACTAATGACATGGCCACCTTGTTCACCTGATCTGAACCCCATTGAGAACCTGTGGTCCATCATCAAATGTGAGATTTACAAGGAGGGAAAACAGTACACCTCTCTGAACAGTGTCTGGGAGGCTGTGGTTGCTGCTGCACGCAATGTTGATGGTGAACAGATCAAAACACTGACAGAATCCATGGATGGCAGGCTTTTGAGTGTCCTTGCAAAGAAAGGTGGCTATATTGGTCACTGATTTGTTTTTGTTTTGTTTTTGAATGTCAGAAATGTATATTTGTGAATGTGGAGATGTTATATTGTTTCACTGGTAAAAATAAATAATTGAAATGGGTATATATTTGTTTTTTGTTAAGTTGCCTAATAATTATGCACAGTAATAGTCACCTGCACACACAGATATCCCCCTAAAATAGCTAAAACTAAAAACAAACTAAAAACTACTTCCAAAAACATTCAGCTTTGATATTAATGAGTTTTTTGGGTTCATTGAGAACATGGTTGTTGTTCAATAATGAAATTATTCCTCAAAAATACAACTTGCCTAATAATTCTGCACTCCCTGTATAAGCTGATCCACATAAAGGTCTCAACAGCTGGTGATAAACTTCCCAGTAAATTATAAAAATACAATTTAGTGTTTCCTGTCTATTAAGATCCGCATACTTTTGCACGTTTTACAGATGAGCCAAACATTTCCCTGCTGCTTAAACCTAACAGAGGATAGATTTAGGCCTGGAATAGTTCATTAACCAGAGAAGCGGTATTAACGGCAGAGCTCACAATTCAACTCTGCTCCAGTGAGTGCAGACCTGAAGACCTGTTTGGAAATATTTTGTTGTAATGAATTTACTGGTGATAAAAAACAGGATAAAACAGTAAAAGTAAAAAAGAAAAATATTCTACCCAAGTAGTGTGGGCTCAAGTCTCTTAATATAGTTAGATAAAGACCTAACAATATTAGAAAGAAACCTCAATAATCACACAAGCAAGCACTTGGTGACAGTGGGAAGAAAAATATCACTTTTAACAGGAAGAAACCATCCCACTGAGTGAACGTCAGAGGAACCCTACTGATCGTTTGATCATTATTTACACTGAGGTAGATAACTGCTGTTCCATATTTTTAAAGCAGAGCTCGCTCAAAGTTTCAAATATACATTTGATGTACTTTAACATAATTCTTTTGTTTGTTTCATTTGCAATCTATATGCTTGTAGATCTTTTTAAAGACGCGCTTATGTTGCAATATATGTGACTCTACAATTAGCTATGCACTGCCTTGCATTGTTTTGCCCTCTTGTGGACGAATGCTAACCCAAATAATTTGAACCTGTTTTGTTTTTTTAAATGAAACATGATTGAAACGCCTCTGAAAGCTCCAGCGGTGTGCATGCAGGTGTTGGGATGTTCTGAGGCCAAGTGCACTCAATCAATAATTCACCATAGTCAGTGAAAAAACTAATAGTCCATGATTGTGTTCTTCGTTATCTTCTGATGGTGTAGATTTACGAGTTTACCACAGGGAGTTGCCCTTTTAATAGTTATAAGTCATTACCAGTCATAACCTGGGGCAAATTCCACAAAATCAAAGTTTTATGGTTTTTATTTTCACAATGTATAGCAGGCTGACAGCACCTTCATGATAAACACAGTCTTATATCGTGGGTTTAGTTCTCACTTCTCTATGATACAGACTCCACTGAGGCACGGCATGACAACAACATGTCACTATAAGAACATGACTGATTTCCATTACTCCTGACCAGGGTTTTCCCATCTATCACTTTCACTAAATTTATTGTATTTACTCTACTGATACTGATAGATATGCTTCCCCATTCTGCACATATGTATCACACAAAGGACAGTGAAACATGGAAGACTGTTAAAGATATACTGGTTGTGTCATGCAAACTGAAATGCCAAATGTGTACACACAAACATGTCATTAGGGACATGTTAATCAGTAAGCTAACCAGGCTAATCGTGCCCTGGCTCAAGCTCATGACACCAAAACAGATCATCACGATATCTCTAAAAACTATAAATAGAGTAAACATAATGCACTGATTATATTATTATTATTATTATTATTATAGGGGAAAAAAGTGTTTCCTTAAATCTAGAACTTTTTCTTTAAACTGTCATCACTGCAGTATACACACACTTACCTTTTCAAACTCTATAAAAGCATAACAGAGGGAGTCTCCAGTTTTCCAGTCTCTGATGATCTCACAGCTACACAGAACAAAGGATTATTTGAAGAAGACAATATAGAACCAAGGCAAAATATAATAAATAGAAATAACTGAAAAACAAGATACTTTGTAGTACTTGGAGTGAAGCGTCACCTTTTTATGCATCCAAAGCGAGAAAAAATGATTTCCAGGTCCTCATCTGTGGTCACTGGGTTCAGCTTGCACACAAACAGCACGTTTTCTGGAGGCTTCACATCTGCATCAGGGAGGTCGCCCACCTGGATGGATTTACAACAGAAGAGCTTGAGTATTTATTTTTTTGCATCTTCTTACACGCACTCTCTCACACACACACTTCAACATGAAGCTGAGAGCAGGTTTCCTTATCTTACCATCTCCAACAGGATAGCCTGAGTCTTGGCCTCTTTCTCCTTCAGCTTCTCCTCCAGTTCCTCGGCTCCTTTCCCATCTGTATCATCGACCACTTCATCTGCACCGATACGGCCACTCTGCACAGCCATGGCAGAAACATTTACTTACGGTACTGTACAGAAGTCATGCTAATTTCTTTAGATTTTGCTTCCAAGGTGCCAGACCTAATTTTTAAAGTGGTTTTTGAGCAATAGTTCTCCTGGCTTTCTGACAATTGTTCAAGTGTTTTTTGCATATTGGCTGCTTCTTTTACTGCAGTGTGTACAAGTACTACTTCTACACAATTCAGAAAGCATGTGCTTACAGCCATCTGTAAAACATGGCAAAGGCTCTGTCATGGTTTGGGGTTAAGTTTCAGCCAGTGGTGTTGGGGATCTTGTCAAAACTGATCGAATTATGAACGCAACAAAGTATCGTTCGATTCTGAAAAACCATCTGGAAAGGATCTGACTGGCAGCAGCTTAATTTTTCAGCATTACAATGATGTCAAACTCACTGCCATTGCAGTCGAAGCATACCTAGATAGAAAAACACACAACAGAACACTATCAGTCACGGATTGGACTCCGCAGGGCAGTGTGGGGTCATCTTGACAGAGAAGGCAGCCAACATCCAAAACAGAACATTGATGTCCATCAAGATCAATATTCTTTTAAACAACTTTAACAAGCAAGCTGCCTAAGAAAGTTCAGGATGTGTTAAAGAAGGTGTTTGACCTTTAAGCTTGTTAAAATTAGAATCGCAAATATGAGATAGATATCTTTTTTATCTTAGCTTTATGATCTTGCTATGAACATCTATCTAATTGAAGCTGCGGCCCTATACTCACATCCAGCTGCTCCTTGGTGGGTTCAGGCGATCGATCAGGCACCGGTAGGTCAGGAGGGTCATCGAACGGGTCGTCCAGGATCACTGTGTGGTTTATCCTACAGCAAAATGTAATAATAATAATAATGATGATAATAATAATAATATGCCCTGAGGTTTTTTTTTATTAAAGTAATAATGAACGCAGCATTAACATTATTCTTCAAGTTGATAAAACAAGTGCAATACAGTTTGTCTTGACTTGCCTGATATCTTGGAATGGGACAAAATCCTTGTCAACAAAGGCCTCATTGATTTTGTTCAGGACGTCCATGCCCTCAGTCACTTCCCCAAACACTGTATGAACTCCATCCAGATAGTCTAGGTTCTCGCCAGTGGTAATTAGAAACTAGGAAGAAACATACCTCTAGATATAGTATCTCATGTTAAACAATCTTGCAAAATATTATTTAAAATGTATTTATAATATATATTACATACAGATCTATGATTTCTGTATGAATGTTGAATATGTTTATAGATCATCTAATCTGGTCTAACCAACAGGGGATGAATAATAATGTATTTTTTCTGTGGTTACTGGTCTGAAAGCACTCAACACTGGGTGCTCATCTCATTCACCTGAGAGCCGTGCTGATCATTTCCATTGTTCACCATGGACACCGTCCCCTTCTTCTTGTGTTTAATGCGTGGCATTTTCTCCAGATCAAAAAAGCGTGCCTGGTCCCCATACAGTTTGCTAATAAGGCACAATGGAGAGCATCTTTATTTTTTATCCAACATCCTCAATCTGCTGCCCTCTTAAAAGACGGATAAGACTCACCTATACACAGATTCTCCTCCACGACCTGTGCCAGTAGGATCTCCAGCCTGCATGATGAAGTCTCTCTGGAAAGAAGATGAAGAGTTATGACATGTTACACATATAATGTGAAGAAAAAGACAGAAAAAGTGCAAAATCTTCATTAGAGTCTGAAAAAATATGGAGAAGATTACAGATGTTAAAAGTTTCTACTGAAAAGTCTACATACGATTAAATATATGAATAAAAATTGGCAGACGACACCCAAAGGCAAACGCCCGGTGGTCCAGCAGCATTAAAACCCTGACAATGGGTTTGCTTTACGCAGTGGCAGCACAACTAAATCAAGAAGAAGCTAAAATAACGGATGTCTGAATGAAATACTCTAACTGACAAACTGCTGCATGTGTCAATTTGATAGGTTTCTTTTAGACTTTGCTGCAGGCTGACAGCAGCAACTTTGTCTCTTTATAGCGGCAATACCTGGAGTACGCACAGGTGACTCTCGACGGAATGAGAAATGAAATTACTCCAGTTATTTTAAAACTTTAGCTACTACATTTTTCTCATTTAATTTTACAATATCAAATACAAATCTAATATGAAATTATACTCTGACGTTCAGGCTTCCAGTGATCCATCCATCTACTGCTTATTGGGGTTGCATGGGCAGCAGAGAAACCCAGACCTCCCACTCCTCGGCCACTAACTCCAGCTCATCCAAGGGAACAGTGAGGTTTTCTCAAACCCGCCAAGATATGATCTCTCTAGTGCAGGGTTGTCAAATATACGATCTGGCTTTGGAAAATGTGAAGAGGGGCATAAATTGTGGACTTTTAACTGTATTTTTCCTGCTTACAAAGACCTTCCCCATGGCCATTCATGCTACACCAAAGTAACTAACTGGCAGTTAGACATTTAAATGACAGAAAAGTTCTTCTTTTATTCATTATCTGCTATAGAAAGTAATTACAGGAGAGCCTCGTTAATGAGCTACCAGAACCTTGTTTTCTGTAATTTCACAGAAAAAACAAACAAACTTCAATTTACAAGAACAACATTTGTTTATCATGTAGAAAAACTGAGACGTACTGCATGCACGACCATGCAGGTGCTAGACAAGTGTAACTAGTAAACTGTTTGGGAGTATTTAGAGACTTGTCCTGCTGATAAAGGTGAGCCATGGAACATGGATAAAGTTCTGAGGACTATCTGTCTCAAGAAAGTTGTGGCTAACAAGCAAGGAGGTACTAAAAGGAAATTAAAATCTAGACTAATCAACAAGTCTGAACGCATGGGAACAAACTTAGCAGTAGAAACACCAACCTTCCTTTCTTGCACGGTAACGTCTACATGCTGGTTTGCCATTATGGCAACAATGCAGTTTCAATTGAATTTGAATTCTGCCATATTAACTTGTTACTGGGTCCAAATGCAACACCACTTACACCCAACTTCCGCTATTACTACATACCGTATTCTGGGTTGCTTGAGGTTTCCCAAAGAAAACCAAATTTGAACCATTCACTACCACATAAAGTTTATACAGGACATTTCGCTTTACCTGCACATTGTGGATGAGGCAGTAGTTGTAGTATTTTATCTTGCATAACTTCAGAAAGTTTAAGCAAGCTGGAAAAAGAGCACAGAGTCCAAGTTAAGCCAAAGTAATTATAATTAACTAAGTCTTTATTAACAGAGTATTTATAGCAACACGATGTATGGGTAACTTTGCACAACACCGGCTAATGTTACTAAAACGAATATGAAGCAAACATGCTAACGACGGTAGCTAGCAACCATTAATTCTGTAGTTTAACGTCCCAGTGAGTGACTCAACCAGCAGCCGCTTACAGAAATTAGCTACCACCAAGAGTAAGAATTTTTGTAGTCTTACTTTTAGGCCTTTCGTCTGTAAACAAATCGATCACAATATCGCCCAGACTCGTTTCAAGGAGCACCGCCATGCTGACGTTCCTCTTCTCGCGAGAAGAAAATCTGCGCCTGCGCAGTACATTTGCGTGCTCAATGTTTTTGTTTTAGCTGTCCTGCTGCTGGGAAGTGAACTCAAAATGGAAATGACGTGGTCGACAGTTTGTGTTCTATTACTTCTTTTTGTCTCAGCAACTCGCACAGAGTCGTCGAATAGACAACTGAATACGGTAAGAGCCACGGAGGCAGCAAATATATGGAGCTAACTTGATCATCATAGCATTAGCTTACTGAGAGTCCAGGGCCCTATTCCGGAAAGCAGGTTTAGCCAACAATTGAGGCTAAACCTGATGAGTGGAAATTCCCAAGTTTTTTTTTTTCTCCCAGAAAGAGAGTTAACGTAATCTCAGCCTCGGATACCTTGGAAACACTTTGTGAACTTACCTTGCTCACTAGCAAGTTTTAGTCAACCAAGTCGTCCTTCCACAGACTCCTCCCTTCCTGCAGCACCTGAACACATTTTTCAATTTCCTCATCCAAATAGCACATAGCAGAGCGAATTAATTTACAGAATTTTACATTTTACAAACACAGAAATCCTATTTACACGTTAGTTTACTGTTTTATGTACCCAGCATGAGTGCTTTTATAATCACTTAGTCGTCAACAACTGATACAGCGATTACGCGGATTTATTATCAACTCAGAATAAACTCTAAAGGCTAGTCTGCATCTTTCTAACTCTTGACTATTTCCCTGTAATAAAAAGGTTGACCGTTTTAATCAAATCTTTAGACACAGAACACGCTGATCAGTGATCAACCATATTTGTGTAATCGGTCACACTGATGGAAAAATGCCTGTCATAGTTGAGATCTTGGTGATGTGAATATGTGAGTGAAGAGGAGGCTGAAATGGTTTTGGTATTTTAAGAACTAAACCGATTTTAAAGTGACTTTTTAAAACGAGGCTGTAGAAAGTCTAACTATAATCTGATTACACATCATGTTGAAATGTGTTCACGGACTGAAATTCAGTCATTAAATGATATTAAAAAACATCCCACTGTCAACATCAGCAAACAGGTCTGCCTTGGAGTCAACTCGCACAGTGCATAAGGATCACAGATTCAGACTGGATCAAATCTGTATCCAATTCAGATCCAGCCATTTCCCATCTGGACCTGCTTTGGATCAGTTCACAGTGGCTTATTTTGTCCCAAATCCCACAATGCAAGTAAAATGTCTAATTCAGAATATAAAGAGCTCTTTAAAAACTTTGGCATATCTTATAACATGTTTGTCTTTAATGGTTAAAGTTTACATTCATAACAGATTTGAAAATTTGTCCTGCATTTTTCAAGTTGCATTCAAAACAGGTGCAACATGAACCCAATTAACTGTAACATGTCTGCTATGGCTGCAAGAGAGACAGTGAAAGCAAATATTAGTTCACATTATAAAGGGTTAAACTGGGGAACACTAAAAGGTTTTTTTGCAAATCTCATTAAGAAATGTTTTTTCATGGGAGAAATGATAAAATCCTCCATTCAATTTTTTAAGGTGGTTACAGCCGTTAAGTACATTCAAATATAAAACAGTGATTAACTCTCTGTAACTCTTTATTTACTTGTTGCCATAGTGAACCTGCTTCCTGCAATAGAGCACAGCTACTTGTCCGGAACTGTTTTTATCATCTAAGAAACATTTCTAAACTCAGGCTACTGGTGTCAAAGGCAGAACTTGAGATGATTATTCATGCTTTTATCTCTTCTCGTTTGGATTATTGTAACGGTCTTTTTACGTGTCTTAACAAATCAGCTCTGGATCGCCTTCAGTCTGTACAGAATGCAGCGGCAAGACTTTTAACTGGTACAAACAAGAGGTCACACATTACTCCAGTTTTGGCTTCTCTTCATTGGTTGCCTGTAAATTTTAGGGTTCATTTTAAAATTTTAGTTGTAACTTTTAGAGCTCTGCACGGTGAAGCTCCCCAGTATATCTCTGACCTGCTGAAACCTCATGCTTCATCCCGAGCACTTAGGTCTTCAGGTCAGAGGCTACTGGTGGTCCCACGTACTAGATTTAAAACACGTGGGGATCGGGCTTTTCAGGCACTGGCACCTAGGCTGTGGAACTCTCTGCTGTTGTCTTTACGCTGTCTAGACTCTACTGACTCCTTTAAAAAGCAGCTGAAGACATTTTTATACAAACGGGCTTTTAACTAATTTAATTAATTTTAACTTGTATGTCTGATCTTACTGTAAAGCACTTTGTGATTTTTACCTGTGAAATGTGCTATATAAATAAATTTTACTTACTTACTTACTTACTGTAAATTACAAGCATTGCAGTGTTAAACCTAATCCTTTCGTTTTTAATTACTGACCACCGTAGGAAAACATCCTAATCAATGTGACAGCGGGGACACTGGCAGACACACAGCTGCAAGACTCTAACAACTTACAGGTACTCTGTGTAAACTGCTCAGTAACCGAAGGTTTGTTTTCTGTAAGTATGAACTGCGACAATTAGTCGCCTTTTTGTTTTGTCTATTTTTTTTTTCTTTTTTCAGATAAATTTAAACATATCAGTGAGTGAAGAGCAGGTGCTGGTCAATGACGTCCCAGTGGAGCTGTCAGGGGTCACTAGGTTCAACTGCCAAGCGCTTCTCTGTGAGTTTTTCACACATTTATTCAAACCACTGTGGTTTTAATCAGGGGAAAGCACTTATCTCAGCTGGAAGAAAATATACTGTTCAAATGTTAGAAATGTAAATATTATTGTCAGTGTAAATTCAGTAGAGTTCAGTATTGTTTAATCAATCATGATTTCAAATGTATATCAGATTAGAGTAGTTTATTCTTATGCTTTTCCTTATTGTTTTTGTTAAAAAAGAAAAGAAAAACCACATGGTGGTTAATCACATTAAATAAAAGTGGTCTGAAACACTTTGGGAATGAACCAAGGGGCAAGCTCTATATAAGACAAATACAGATTATTTTGGTATTTGGTGAACTGTGAGTCATACTGTGATAGTCTAGTTAAATTCAATAAGAAAAATATGGATCTGGAAATGAACACAAGTCCACTTTAAAGTCAATTAACATTACAGTGATTGGAAAAGTCAGTGATAATGGACTTTTAGACAATCATAAATCACTAATGGTTTTTTAATGGACTACCCAACAGACAAACAGGTGCCTGGGTTCCACATTATGTTTCCTAATGTGAGTTTATCATTTTAAAAATGCCAAGTGATCAATAGGAAGACATTTTCCCATTAAGTAAGCATAGCTGAAAACCGTACTGCTGATTAAAGAAGCAATACATTTGAGCAGTTGAAGCAACAACTGAAAAAGCCTAAGTCTTCAGCTGGCAGCTTCATTAAAGTGTAACCATAAAACAGGAGAGATCAGAGACTGGCCAATAAAAGATGAAGATTCAGACATACAAATGAGCACAGACAGTGGGAAATGTGGCCTGTTCTGTTGAAGCTGCCAGTTGGAGCCCAAGAAGTAAAAATTCTTATATTCTTGCTCAGTTGTGCACAAGGTCCTCCCACCAGTCTTTTAGAGACTGGTTAGACCCAACTCCAGTTCTTGTTTTCAAGGGAAGTCTGTGGATTTCTTGACAGTGACATTTCAACCTCCAATTCCTCTAATTCTGCTACATTTTGTTTGTTTTTCTTAGTGGACAGTGTCAATGGGAGCAGTGAGTTTGAGTCTGGGGACATAGTGTCCACTGTTACCCGGGTGATGGTGAGCCAGAACAGGCTATACAGTGACTCAGAGGAGGTGGTGGCTCTTCAGGTCTTCAGTGAAGTGATAGAGATGGATGGCAAAGAGGTAAACACTAATTGTACAGCTCTCTGACAGAATCTCACAGTTTGTTTTTGTTTTTTTTTAATGTTAAGAATAACTCTGGAGTAAATATGACTGAAATTATCATGTGGGGACAAGCCTCTGTGGCTTTAAAGAGGTGGTGATTGCTTATACTAAACATGACCAGAGTTTAAAGCTGATGCTCTTAAAAACTTGCTTTCACATTCAAAAATCCAAAGTGAAACAGTTTATGTTCATGTAGCAACAGGAAATAGTGTTTCCTCATTTCTCCAGTACAGCCAAATCGGATGGACATAGCTTCCAGGTCTGACATGTGAACCATATGTGGAAATCCCAAAAGTTGATTCTGTTTATGTGGACGTAGCGTTTTCAGTGGGAGAAATGTTTTTTCACTCATCCAAGTGACTCCTTCAGTCTCAGCTGAACGCAGGTTTCCCCGACCTTATAAACAGCACATTTGCACAGTGACTGAAAGTAGCACCACTGAATGAACAATGGGCCCTGATATGGTTCTTTCTAACGGCCAGCAGGGGGCGGCAATTGTGGTGGCTAAAAGAAGTTTATAAAAGTCTCTCGAAAAATGTCCCTCGCTCTATGACCTCATTAAACACTTTGCCGACGATTATGATGCCAGTCATTAGTTTTGAGTCTTAGAGGATGCAACTTAGTGTTTATGTTGTAAATTATGGTCCCCTTTAACATGCACAAAAAGCAAACAAGCCAGACTTAGCTTCTTTTTTATGGGGGCGGGGAGTTCACTTGTGATTGACAGATCACTTTAGAATGAGCAGTCAGCCTTGCTTTAACTGTGAAATTTGGATAATGGTGACAACAGGGCTTTTTTTGACCCTATGCGACCCATATCCGATCACGGTTTGACAGTGTGAACAGCACAAATCCGATATTTTCAAATCCGATCTAGGTCACTTTCGCATGTGGTACTGAATCTGATACATATCTGATGTTTTAGAAAGCGACTGCTGTTTGAACGGTCATGTCGCATTAAATCCGTCTTCTACATCACTGACACAAGACAGACGCCAATTAACAGCGCTAAAGAAGACATCGCGAACGCTTGCTGGCCATCCAGTGAAACTGTTTGGAAGACAGCGTTGGAGAAACGTGAACATTTTATTTGTACTGCATAATCTGCAGATTCTGACAGAAATCTGCAACTATCCTTTGAAGCACCGCTCCTCTCTAAAACAGCAATAAGGATAATTATTAGGCCATATCTAAATAACAAAATAACTTTATAACTTAAAGCAAAATTGAGAAACGTAAAGTCCAAAACAAGTCTTTATATTAAGGGCCATCAGTCAAACAATACTGTTTGGTCTGGGTCTAAACAGTGCGTTGTGTGTGACGTCTTCTTTTGCACATGCGGGCCGCTTTGAGGGTTCACACTAGAGCGCGTTTGCTGTCATATTTTATTTGTAGTGTGAACAAGCAGACAAAAAATTCGGATTTGATCAAAAAATCAAATCCTTAATTGAGCATTAAGACCTTTAGTGTGAACGTAGCCATTGTGTACGGCATTCTAGAATTTGACTTGTCATTCAAGTCAAATTCCAAATGCATTGTGGGATGCGCCTTTTGAGTCTGATGACTCATCCATAAAATATGCATCAAAGAGGCAGCTTAAGTATGTTTATTTTAAAAAGTTGTTGCATTTTCCTTTTTGTTTTTTTTGTGTGTGTTATTCAGGTCCAGCAGCCTGACATGTGTGAGGTGAAAATACTGATGAGCCCAGACTTCCAGAAGCTGGCCCAGTTTACCAACATCTACCCCATTGGACACAGTGATATCTTTAGGGTTCCCAGAGAAAATGATGTGGTTGTCACAGATCCACCAAATTCTAGAAAAGGTTTGCTTTTTGTGTCCTAATTGTCAGTAAACTACTCATTAGCTGTCCAGTTTAGAATATTGGCTATTAATTAATATTTAATATTTTTCCTCCTGCACTTTTCAAATCAGATGAAGAGCAGCTGATCTCTCAGACCACAAGCCAGTATCCTCTGAAGCACACAGAGACCACCCGGGAAGAGATTGCATCCCCTGGAAAACTCCCAGAGACCCCCCTGCGTATGGATCCTGACCTCCTGTATGATGTCAGATATGATGATGAACTTGATTACACTTACCCGAGCCAGCCTGATCAGAATCAAATGGAAACTCCACCCAAGGAACTTATTTCTTCTTACTCTGTAAGTGCAAGTCTGCAGTAAGATCACACTCATTCCAAACAATACAGTCTGCTCCACAAGGAGTTTCATAGGGTCGGACTGAGGATAAACCAAGGCCAGTATAAAATACTGTAAATCACACAAAGCTACTCTTTGGAGTCACAGAGTAAAAACAGGGAGCCAGAGTCTCTACTATTAGGAAGATTAAAGTGAAAGATCTGAAAAAAAATGTCAAAGTTTGTAGTTATTTTATGTTATCAGGAGAAAATATTGAGTTATTTCCATCACAAACTACACAAAGTTAGCTATACAAAAAGAAATCCTGCAATCCAGCAGTTAAAAGCACATCATTTCCTCAATTTTGACACTTCTAGTCTTCACAAAGTGAGCACATTGTTTGAAAATTTCTTCCACAACAATTAACAATGTCTCCCCAGGCCATGTGTCAGTGGGTAGAGCAAGCCAGGGAGCGTCTGCGGCGCTTCTGTTCCGAATCCCTGCCTCTCTTCTTCCTGGTCATGTGGGTGGTCGTGATCGGCGTGGTCGGATCAGCCGTCATCGTCAAGATCTTAGATGTGTTTTTCCCAATTTGTGAACATAAGTGAGTTTGTTGCATAGATACAAGATGAATGTAGCTGTTGTCACCTATTGGTTTCTTTACTCTTTGGCTGCCGCCATATTTGTTTTCTGGAGGTGGGAGTCACCATATTTAGATGAAAGGGTGGCGTGCTGAGTTGCTAAAGAATGCAAGCTTGGTTAGGAAGCATTCATATTCATGTGCAGACATGCATATTGCTAACAGTTTAATGTAATGCTAGAATTTCACTCACCAGAAGAGAAGAGCAAACTTCTTGAACTGCCTCCTAACTTTAAACTTTCAAATTCAAATTATTGAGTTGCAGAAAAATTCCTGGCAGATGAGGCTGGTTCTGCTGAGTGTTTTTCCTTCCCCCTTTTGCCAAAGCGCTTGTTCATAGGGGTTATATGATTGTTGGGGTTTTCTGTTGTAGGATCTTTACCTTATAATACAAAGCGCCTTGAGGCAACTGTGATTGTGCACGCTATATAAATAAAATTCAACTGAATTTTTGGTGCTGACCTCAAGTGGTCATTAGATGAACTACAGTTCTTTTTGCATCAGCTTCATTTTTGGGACCCAGAGGTTGGGTCCCAAAAATTTTGACCCCCCCGTGATTACTTCCAACAAACTTTATTTTCTGTTTTACAGGCGCATTTTTAATGTAAACTCTGTCCCTGTGATGCCAGAGGATGAGAAGCACAATCTCCTGGAGAACATAGAAGTAGAAGCAGAGGAAGAAGAGAAGAAGCCTTGAATGAGGATCATCTTGACCGGCTCCTCCAGTTTGTTCCTATTTGTTGTTTAACCTGCGGTTTGGCATGGCCTGGTTTTGTTCTGATCTGTGAATCACCACAGCTTTTCCTGTCACTTTACTCTTTCATGGTCTTCGTGAATCTTTTCATCAGCCAACATAAGCTCATTTAATGTTAGCTTATATGAGTCCCTCAGAATGGAGATTAAAGTGAGAGATTTATGGTGCTGAATGTCATGATGCAATGAGATTAAAGTATGGAAGGCTTACGGTTACCTTACCAGAATCTGCTTTCAGCACATCATGCAGAGAATCTGCAACAGTGACCACTTTGGCTTTACCCACACCCAAAACATGTTTAGCTGTAATGCAGTTAACAAAAACAATGTCCAAGATTCAAGGGATTATCAGATGAGCTGAAGCTCTGCTTTTTGAGAAACACTTCGTTTTTGGTTGTTTTTTTTTTTAAGTCATTTTAGCTGAAGGTCAAAGGAAAAGACTGATACCGCTCTCCAGCTGCTGGTCTTGTTTAGATTTCTTTAAAGAAATCTGCCAAAATCTTTCTACAAGCAACCCTTCCTAACTGGCACCCATGTTGGAAGGTGTTTTGAAGCTCCCATCTAAATGAATGGTAAGACCCTCTCAATATTATTTATAATGTCCATCAGGACAAAAACTGGAAAAGGCCTTTTTGGTAATAACATGACATAACAGCTCTTATATAAACTCAAACCATTCAAAGTTTACTCTCTTTCCTTTGCTTCGGTAAAACTAACTGTTAGCTGCAAGGCTAACGTGATCAACCCAGTTTCCTGATGGCAGAGCTGTGCAGACACAGTGTATAGGGCATAAATACAAATGATTACATTAACATAAGTCATTGAAATTTCACCACCAGGGAGCAGTGTTTTATCAGTGGGTGTTTAGAAATGTTTTTGAATGTAAGCTTCTTTACTTCTATTTGGTAATTCTATTTCTGCCATATCCCTGATTCCGCAAGTAGCTTTGCTTTTCCCGGTATGATATTGTTGATAAGAATGTGCTCCTAATGACTTGCCTGGTTGGCTCACTGCACCATCTTGTGGTACAAATTGGTATTACACAAAAGTATAACCTTTAGCCTTTGTATCAGATCTGCTCCAAAGCTCAAGACCAAAGCAGTTTGATATGGTCTACATCCTCAGAACTGTTACTAAATGGACCATTTATCCTGTTTAGTTCAAGTTTACGTATCACTAAAAGTTTGCAGCGCAGAATAAAAAGCTAGATGCTGTGGGGTTAACCTATAAATATGGACAAACTGAGAATTTTAGAACCAGAACCAAACACTTCAGAGTTCCCTTAAAAAAAACTTTGTGTATGTAGCAGTTCTTTGTTTTTTCTCCAAAATCATTCACCTACAGCTGGAAAAAATGAAGACAGCTCTAAATGCATTAAATGTATTTAAAAGTAAACAGAGGCAAAGACACTTGCTTAAATCTGTTGAAATGTCTAAAAAGACAAAGCTAAGCAGATTACTGCGTCAGAGTTTCTGTTCTGTCGCTACTAAAAAACATCTTCCTTTGACTCGACATTACTGACGTTCATCTGTTAATTGTCTTTTTTTTTTTTTTCACTGTGCCTCAGTTTTTGTTTTTTATAAGGATTCTATCATGAGAAGGATTACTATGTGGTCTACTTTAATCAGTATTGTTTGTGGCTTCCTGTTACTAATATTGTAGAATGTCCGTGAAGCTGTTCAGAATGTCTATGCACCTTCTCTATATATATAAACTACGAGCGGACTGATACAGTCCAAGACTGAAACACAATTCTTGTTCAAAGAACGAATCTGCATGTCCTCACTATCACTTCAGTGGCCTGTGCTACAAAGTAGCTGTTCTTTTCTGAACTTGGGCTAAGCGACGCCACAATCTGACTAAGCAGTCACACAAAGGTGGTTATCAACTGCAGAAGTTACCCCCAGTTTCCCATCTATCCATGTGTGCGTTCACATAACAGAGGAAGTGCTGATCTCAAACATTACCTGCTCCAGAGCAGGTTAAATGTTCAGCAGGTTTAGTTGACCTTGCGAAGCTTTAATCATGCTTTGCAGTGCAGCCCTCTCTGATGTTTGGCAGCTCTAGGTGTGAAGGATCAAACGGCTCAACAGGCTGTCGGTGAAAAACCTGCGTTTTCATTCATCATAAATTCACAAACCACATTTTCTCTTTTCATTGGGTTTTTTTGTTTGTTTTTATGTGCGAGGGTGTTATTTTAATATTGGTCATGCTTTTTCAAAGACATCCCAAAAGATCAGCTTGTGATGTCATGATTTTCTCTCCCTAGGGCTCAGTTAAACTGCAGTATGCATGATATACTGCGTACAACGAAAAGGTGCATGCATAGTGTAGCTAGTGACTAGAGTTTGCTGCTCCATCAACAAGTTTTCCATTAAAAATAGGAAAGTGCATGATGACTTAAAACAGTGTTGGAATCTGCCTCAAGTTGTGCAACAGAATGCTGTACGCAACACCTAGTTGGTTCAGAGTTAAACAACAAATGTTTTAATTTGGTCTTTGATACATCAGCGTGATATCTTTTTTTGGCATCTGTGTGCATACATTGTATGAATTACAGCTGGACTGTGTATTTGGGTCAGAAATCATGCTAATTAAAAGCTTTCCTTACAACCATCACATGGATATATTGTCTGATAATTGTCTTTGTATGTTGGGTGATCATACTGTGTTACTGTACAGACTAATGATCAAGTGTTATACTGGCACGTAATGTCTACCTTGCGGAGTGACCATGCACCCCTATACACCAAGCATCATGGAAGAGCTCAGAGTACAACCATAAAACTAAAAGCAAACTCAGTGTAGCTCCATTTTACAGGTGGAGGACACTGACATTTTCCCCTCATATTTTCTGACCGTTTTTTCCCTAATTTTGCATTAAGCTGTGGTCATTGACACTACTGGTGGAATGATGTAATACATGCATCCTACAGAGGATGTATAGGTAGTCCAGTTCCTCCAGGATGGCACATCAAGACATGCCAGTGCCAGATTTGCTGTGTGATTCCAGGAGACAGGCAGTTAGTCTATGAGAGCTGGATAGGGCTGTAAAGGGTCCTGCATCCCTCAGCAGGACCGGTATCGGCTCCTTTGTGCAAGGAGGAACCGGATGAGCACTACCAGAGCTATTAAAAAAAAAAAACCTTCAGCAGCACACTGGTGTGAAATGTGTCTGACCAAACAATCAGAAACAGACTTCATGAGGGTGGCCTGACATCCTTCAGTGGGCCCTGTGCTCACTGCCTAGCACATTGAAGCCTGTATGGCATTTACTATAGAATACCAAAAATGGCAGGTTGACCAGTGGCATGTTGTGCTTTCACAGATTAGAGCAGGCGAGCACATGTGACAGACATGAAAGGATGTCAAAAAGCTACGGAGAACGTTATACGTCCTGTAACATCATTCAGCATGACCAGTGTGATGGTGGGTCAGTGAGGGTCTGAGGAGGACCATACATACACACCTCTAAAGGTTGAGCAACAGCACCCTGACTGCCATTAGGTATTAGGACGACCCAACACTAGTGCAGTGGGTCCTGGGTTCCTCCTGGTTTACAACAATGCTTCATGTGGTGAGAGTATGCAGGCAGGTCCTGGAGGCAGAGGTGGAGCCAGACATTTGAAACACCCGGGGTTTAGCCCTAAAGGGTAGTATGCATGTGGGATTTTTTTTTTTTTTTTTTTTTTTTTTTTGGGGGGGGGGGGGGGGGTGTTTAGAAATGACTGAAAGATTAATAGGCTCTGTTTTGAGTTTTGTTCAAAAAAGAATGACTTCATATAGGGAAAAATATATATCACATATGCAGGACACCTTAAACTAGTTTTTTAATTAAGCAGCAAGGCAGAACAAAGTCGGGGCTGTATCAAGACTCGAGGACTAAACCCCAATTCAACCAGACCCTGAACTGATCCAGAATTAAAACAGGACTACAACAGTTCAAAATCAGGACTACTTGGGATTTAACCAAGACAGAATCAGAACTAGATGATAGTAGCACTAAAAATCATCATAGACCTGCACTACACTTATGTTTTAATTCTACCAAACTACACTATTTAGATTGAGAAAAGTTTATAAAATTATTTGGCCTTGTTGTGCAAACAAGCCTGCATAACTTAATAAATGTAGAATTTGAAAAATTGCAAACCTAAAAAGAAACACTAGGTACGAGATACATGAGGACCTATGATACGGTGATACTTTAGGTAAACAACCATTTGACTAACATGTGTCTCACCTGCTCTTGTTCCATCTCTGTTCTGTCCTCATTCTCTCTCTCCCTCTCTGTTCCTCTCTCTCCCTCTTTGTGCTAATCAAATATACAGTTGAAACCAGATATTTATGTACTCTTCAGATCAAAACACAAACACTTTTTTAATTGTAACATCAAATCAGACTAAATGTTTATTTTTTTAGATTGATAAATATAAGAAACATATTTGTTAACTTTAAGAGTAAAGAGAGAAACTATCTGTATTTCTTAATTGTAAATGGCACCAAATTGTATTCAAACTTGAGCCACACTTATGGAGCTCCACAGTTCTTTTTCTGGTGTTTGGTTGACATCTCTTGATTTTCCCATTTCAAAGAAACAGGCTCTGTGTTTTGCCTTATATGCATCCACAGGTGTGCCACCAATTTACTCACATGGACTCTACTAACCCATCAGAAGCTTCTTCAGCTCAGAATGGAATCGTCTGGAGTTTTCTTATTAATTAACAATAAACTTAGTGTACATGTACTCCTAAATTTGATGAAAGTGATAAAAATAGACAGCTCTGTCTCTCTTTATTCTGACATTTAACTAATTCAAAATATATTTCAATATTTATTTATCCAAAACAAAACAAGTTCACTCTAAATTGATGTTATACAGTAAAAAAATGTTCTTGTGTTTTCCATAAAGTGTATGTAAATATCTGGTTTAAACTGTGAATATACTGCTGTGTATTGAAGTTCCTCTTGTTTTGCATAGAAATATACTGAACAACATACAAAGCATAATATATAAAATACTACCAGAGTTTTTTCTTTGAAAGACGCTCCTTATGTCCATTCTTGTATATCAGTACATTACTGAAACCGATTTATTTAGCCGTGGAGGGTAACAACTGAAAATATGAAATAAACACACATGTAAGCTGAGACTCTCTAAAGAAACAGCATTGTTGTTGTTCGGCTTTTCATTTTGCCATTTGTTGATTCACTTGAAGAGCGAGTAACATAATATGGGTCAAGTGATCAGTTTGATATCAATCTTTCGTGATACACCGTCATATTTACATTATTTGTACAGTACGAATGCTTTGCTTTGGTACCTGGTCAAACTTCAGTTCTCCTCTGTCTGCCTAGCTCCGTTTCTCCAACAGCGCAGCAGCTGCCCCGCCCCGCTTACTGCCTGAGCTCGGATCATACCAATATTAGGGGGATTTATGCACAGTCGTAAATTCCCACAGTGTGCACTATGTGCTTCGAATATTGTGTGTAGTTTTTCGCTTTATACAGTTGTCAGTCAGGCATCTAACTATGAAAAAAAAAAATTACACTCCAAAAGACCCCGGGCTTCTGAAAAAACAACCCGGGCTTAAGCCCAGTAAGCCACCCCCCCGCTCTGCCACTGCCTGGAGGATAAATTAACTGTTACCACTGAATGCCCCCCCCCCGACTCGTCTGACCCAAATCCAATAAAACACCCTGGGACATTTGGTTTCAGTCTATCCAACACCACCAGGCTGTACCTCAGACTGTGGAAGAGCTCAGTTCAGCAATCTGAAACACGCTGTCTTAAATTAGTCTCCCTCCCCACTCCCTTTAACCCAGCTACAGCTCATGGAGGTTTGAACAGCAGGTGGAGCCATAGCTGTGTGAGTGACAGACTCAGTCCAGATCAAAAGTTTAAGACAACTTGTAAAATGGCAAAACAAACAAACAACAAAAAAATCTTTTTTCCTTCTTTTCTTTTTTTTTTTCTTTTTTTTTTTTTGCGCCATGTGGTCCTAAACTTTTGATCAGCTGTAAAACAGCCTGTTTCAGTTTAAGCATTTTTTTCAATAAATTCCATGCTCAAAAAAATGTTTTGTCTCACTCTCATTTCTTCTTGTTGGAGGGTGAAGCTCTACCTGGAACCTTGTTAAGATCCAACCATGCAAAATATGATTTATTTATTTATTACCATTTTTCAAGTGGTCTTAAACTTTTGATCGGGACTCTATTAAGGACACCCCCTCTCAGTAACATACAGATCCAAGCATAAAAAACCTGAAACAGAGCTTGCAGGATACAGGGGAAGTTGGACAGGTTTGTTTTGGTTGCAATTAAATGTGTGAACTCATCTGTGTGTAGATTTTTTTAAGCAGATATAGTGAGCAATAAATAAACTTGCACGTATCGCAATATAGAAATGGCTTCTTAGTTTAATGTTTATAAGAAAAAGTGTTATAGATCCATACGGTTTAAAATAAAATCAAGTGCAAAGTGAAAAGAACAACAATAAAGGGAACAACATTTGATTGGCTGGTTCTGTATCCAACAGATACACCAGCACAAAGACAATAAAACGACACTGAGGATAAACTAATAATATAACATGTTTGGCCTTTTACTATTAGTGTATTTCAGGAAATGCCGACGTTTTGTCAGTTTTTCTAATAGCTATATCCGATTTGTCTAACATTTTGGCAACATGTTCAGGACCAGTCAACTAAAATGATTAAGTCCAAAAATGAATTGTATCAACAATCAGCTCCGAGTTGTTCTTCTTTCGACACTCACTGAGATGAAAAGGTTTGCATAGCAACAACATGTACAAGAGTTACCACTTTTCAAGTGCAATTACGTTTGTAATAAACCTGCCTGCTGATTCAGAAATGTACTTGCAGCTCGATACACCAGAGCTGACACATTTCTCCAAGAAAACATTTCAGTTAGCAGGAACACAAAACCTTACACTAAGCTGCACACTTAAAGTTTCATCAGCAGGAGCCAAACTCTTCGATCCACTTTTCATACTTTTCCAGGTCAGCTGCAGAAACTGATTTGGACACTTTCCTCAGAGCGGACTCAAAGTCCTCCATGGTGGTGGGCATGTGCATCTCATCCCGGGAAATGTTGCGGATCTCCTCTGGAGTGAGGCCTTCGATCCTTCGCCTCATGGCCATCAGAGATGCGTCCCTACGCGACACACAACAACGATTTGTCAGATTTCACTTAATACTGTTCCTCACATACAAACCTTTAGGTGGGAATGTTAGGTTAAATTGAAACCAAACTCATGAATGTTTTCAGCGTGCATTATCATACTGCAAAATTGCACCCAGCTGTGGAGATTATTCTTGTTGCAGAGTCCCTTGCATCAGCGTCTCTCTTAGTCCCCAAGAAAGTGTTATAAAGCAAGCAACACAGCCAAAGAGTACCGTAACAGTCCACTAATAACTAACATCAAACACATATGGCTACCAGCACAACAGACTTTAACACAAGCTCACAAAATGATGTGGTTTCACATAGGAATGTGCTAGCCAGTCTAGAACACAAGAAACCTAGAATTAGCGAGGAAGCAACAATTTGTCCACGTTAGCCGCTAATTTATTATTAGCTAACAAACAGGAGCTTCGTGAGCATCAGCAGAGTGATCACGATTCACTCTCTCTCTCTCTCATCTGGTTAGTGTTAGCAAAAACTAGTTTTACTGCTAACACGGACAAATTGCAAGACATCTTATGTAGCAAAGTACCATATTTTTCAGACCATAAGGCGCACCGGATTGTAAGGCGCACTGTCGATGAACGGGTCTGTTTTCATGCATAAGGTGCATTAAGCGATACAAAACAGGCAGATAAGTCAAACTTTACTCAATTTATTCTTCTTGCTTCCTCCATTCATTAATGTTGAATTCTCTGGCAGCTGCTCTATTCCCATGTTGTTGCAGTATATTAAGGACTAACCTCGTATCTTGGACTGATTATCTCAGTTGTTCTCCTGACTGAAGTTTAGTCCGTTTACAGCATCCTGCCATGCTATTGCATTTGTTAACTTTTATCAAGTGGAAAATAGTTAGTGTTCATCCTCCAGCTTCACTGTGTTTATGTTACGCTAACATAGCTGTATCGCTAGGGATCAAGTAGCACATCATTATATACCAGATAGTCCAACTTCAGTAACCCTACAAAAGTCACTCCTGTTTAGTTTTCTGTCTTCATTTATGTTGGAAGTGATAACAGAGCTGTACGTTTAAATTTTTTCAGAAATCTCTCAGTCATGGTATATCACGTTTAGGTGGAAACTAGCGAGCTAACTTCCTGCGAACTCCATTAAATTGACTAAATTCTATTTTCATGGATGCCTGGATGTTAAACTTAATTGTTACACCTGGTGAAGCAGCAACGCTGATCCTTTTATTAAAGATGAAAGAATTTAGACAGTTTTTAACTCTCAGTGATCCTGCAGTGTTCGTTTGACTCTGGGACCTGAAACAGACAGAGTTTTTGACCCTGGATTACTCCGCGAGGCTCCTGACTACGGCAGCCGTAATGCTCCAACAATCCATCAAGCGGTGCAGCTTCGTAGCTTACCAAAGTTGTACTAAAATGTTTTTTGACAGATTTTTGAGCGCAGTGTACCACATAAAATCGGTTCGAGGTCAGTAAGCACAACCAGAATTCATACATAAGCAAACCGGATTATTAGGCGCACTGTTGATTTTTCAGAAAATTCAAGGAGTTTAAGTGCACCTTATAGTGCAGAAAATATGGTACTGCAAATACCAAGACTACAGTTCATTTAACTACCAGGGCCATCAGTAAATATCAGCAGTTATCTGGAAGTTATGCGTAGTGTATTCTTGAAACTTCATTTTGAAATATGCCCTGACCTGCACACGTTAGTGATGTCAGCTCCTGAGTAACCCTCCATCTGCTCAGCAATCTTGTCCAAGTCCACGTCGCTGGCCAGCTCCAGCTCCCTCAGGTTAATCTTGAGCAGCTCCACTCGCCCCTTAGCTGCAAACAGAGGGCCAACAGCAACTAGAGCATGCTTTCTGCTTCAGTAAATGGTCATTTCATCAGCAATATTTACACGAAGACAGAAGGTCATCATTTACTCAGCATCGTTAGCAATTTAGCCCTCCTTGAGAATATTTATGTTGGGACTATAATTCCATGTTGTACATTTCTAAATCAACATTTGTCAAGTTTAATTAACACAAAGCAGACACTGAACCAGGCAGCCTTCTGGCATGGTTATAAATGTTTCCATAGAACAGAAAGTAGCTTTAAAAAAAGCTGCATGTGCTGTCAGCTGTGTGCACTGTGCTTCAAATCAGTGGAATGTGAGGAATGTGGAGGCTGAGCAGCTGATGCTTGTCACCAAGTCGAGCAGTTATGATCCAATCTGTTATGATCTGTTATTAGTTATTGAAACATGCAACACTTTTCAGAGTTTAGAGTTGTTGGCAGTTTTCATTTTCAATAATTGCATTTCATTGCCAACAATGTGGAAATCAGTAAAACAACAATTGTACTTGAAGGAAGAGGAATGTAGATCCGCTTCTCCAGGCGCCTCCTCAGAGCCTCATCAATGTCCCATGGAAAGTTGGTTGCAGCCAGGACCATCACCATCTTTGATGGGTCGTCGTTCTCTGATGCTCCACCAACACCTGCGTAAAAACAACAACAAGAAGAGAAAAAAAACCTGCCTCCATCAAAAGGTAAATATATCTAGCATGAATGGAAATAGACAAAAGTTCTATACCATCCATTTGCACAAGTAGCTCTGCCTTTACTCTCCTGCTAGCTTCATGCTCCTCTGAGGTTCCTCTGCGGCTGCACATTGAGTCAATTTCATCAATGAAAATCGTGGTGGGAGCATAAAAACGTGCCTGTACGGGGACACATGCAATGACTCAGATCAAGGACAAAAAAAAAAGTGCATTATTTTTAATACTAAGAAATTGTTTAACTTTACACAAAGATTGTTATAATTGGTTCACAAAAATGGCTTAACTTAATATGAAAGCACGTTTTATTCAGTTAATGATTATTTATTAATGAGTGATAAATTCACTCTCAGAAATAAAGGTGTGTTAGGTGATTTCCATCCACTAGAGGGCTCCAAAACTAACTTACAGTCCTGAAAAATTAAAGGAAATACTACTACAGACAACAGAAACTAAGTTCAGAACATTCAAGCACACCAACAAACACAAAACTGACAAAAACTGAACTTACCATTTCAAAGAGAAGGCGAACTAGTTTCTCAGACTCTCCTCTGTACTTGGAGGTCAGAGTTGATGAGGAGACATTGAAGAATGTGGTTCTACATTCAGTAGCAACTGCTTTAGCCAGAAGTGTTTTCCCGGTGCCAGGAGGTCCCACCATAAGCACACCCTAAAGAAGAAAATAACATCTATGTAACAGGACGCATGTGATACAAGTGATGACACAAACTTGTGCTTGCACACTACCTTCCAGGGTCGTCTTATTCCTTTAAAAAACGCTGGCATCCACATCGGCAACACAACTGCTTCTTTCAGCAGTTTTTTTGCATCTTCCAAGTCTGCGATGTCATCCCTATAAAAACAGTTTAGACTGATGTCAGATGTGAAAACTCTCAGGGAGGCTGGTGTTCATGCCAAGAAAGATAGATAAACCTCTACAGGACAAAAAGGCCATTAAGTGAAGCCAAAGCAGACATACCAAAAACTACAGTTTGTCTAACGGAGGAAAGCTCAAAGACTACAGCTTAGTCATTCAAGGCATCTGAAACGTTCACCTACCATTTAATATTTGGATTTTGAGATATAATATCCCTCTCCAGAGCTTCCACGAGGTCTTTATCATATCCTGCCCCATCAAACCTCTTTGCTTCTTTCTCCTGGACATCTGATTTATTCTGAGAGGCAGACCATAAATAAGTAAATACAAATAAAATAACCCTTCCCAGTTCCTTGAACAAATCCCTCGGGGAAAAAAACCCAAACTGGAATGACAGGCTAGGTAGTGAGTAAACAGACCGCATGTGATACTGTTTGATCAGCAATACTTTGTGACTTTTTGTTATGTGGTATAATAGAGAAGGCTGTGACTATGTGTGCTGCAACTTGGAACCATCAACATATCGCTCACCTTATCGTCCTTTGCTTTGCCAGCAGCCTCCTTTGGTTCCTTCTTTTCTTTGCCCTTGGAAGGTCTGCTTCTGTCGCCGTTGGCCCCTCGGGGCAGGTGTCTCTGCTGGGCCTTCACAGCCACACTCAGGCGGTTGTTTGCAGGTTTGCTGTCTTTGTAGGGGTTGGTAGGACGTCTGACAGGACAGGGAGAATGTCTGTGAAGAAAACAGGGATAAGACTATCAACTGCAACCCCTTAATGTCAACAGGTGTTAAATCATTGAAACATTTACATTCTTTGTGAATCAGCTTTTGCCTTAGTGCTTGGAGCACAAACCAGACAGAACCGTATGATTGATCGTTTTTTCCCCCCCTTAAATATTACTGATCTGACACCACTCCGATTATTCTATCGGCCAATAGCCAACTAAAGAGCTTAATATCATAATCTTTCATTTAAAACTAGCAAGACCAGACCAAACTGCCACAGCACACAGTCAAAAAGCCAAAGGGGAAAAAAAAGGCTGAGACACAGTCCTGCATTTGAAGTTAATGCTACTCTTTTTTTTCCCCTCTAAACAAAAACAAACATTTATTTAACCAGGACGTAAAACTCGTGAGATCAAGCATCTCTTGTGAGAGTGTCCTTGGTGATGATGATAATAAGCTAGCATGTTTTTTTAAGCATCATCATTTGCACTAGAAGCCAGACTCTCAGTCCAATCTGCTTCTCATTTTGAGTCAAGGCAACCTCTGCGAATGAAAAAAGCCCCTAAATGCCAAAAACAGTCCCATTAAACAGCCAACGTTACAGTTTTTTGTTGGGCTTTTTTTTTTGCACAGACATGTTTACAGACTGTACAAAAACAGATTTGGTCTCTTTGCATAATTTTCCTCTTAAAAAATTAAAATCTGTATGGTGGGTGAAATGGTTAGAGGCAGCTGTAGCCAAATAAGACGGCGTCCTTTGTGGTATCTGCTATCAAAGACGTTTGTGCTTCAGTTTTGCTGAGTGAAATTCCAGTATTTTATAAGACAGCACTGATGTGCAGATATCTGTGTTACAAATATACAGTCTGCTAATTACCAGATAACTTAAAACTCACTTGAACTGGGTGGGTGGAGTGCTATTTATTGTGTATCGCATCGGTATAAATAAAATCACACAATATTAGAGAAAGAATCACAAGAATATGTAAAGGTTCTCAGTCATCTAGGTCATCGCAATCTAAGGAGCTTGGAAAGAAAGAGTCTGGACTTCTTTAAGCTTCTTAACAGAGAAGCTGATGAGATGAGAGGTGAAAAATCTTCAAGAAACTTAAAGAAGTCCAGACGCTTTTCTTTCCAAGCTTCTTAGACAACCATACAAATCACATGATCCTCTGTGAGTAGTAGTCAGAGATGGTGTGGTAGAATAATTTCCTTTTAACAGGAAGAGACCTCTGACAGAACCAAGCTTAAGGTGGAGTAGCTATCTGCCATAATCTGCTTGTGGCAGATAGCTGCTCTCATCCCAAAAAGGAAATTTCTGGCTTTGATAAAATAAATATATACATTTTTAAAAATTACTAATGTTGTTCAAAATGGAGCATGTGGCCAAAAAAATATGTTACAAGCATACAAGCAACATAATATAAACTATGTTGCAAAAGTTAAAAAAAAATAAAAAGGTGAATTTTTCAAGAAGTGCATCTCTGACAGTTAAAAATACACAGTTTGAGGTTTACCAGCCATCTTTCTGGAGGGCAGAGCAGGCTTACAGAGGTTCACTGATCTCAATCATATGACTACATCATGACTATTGTTCTTGGCTTATTCAACAATTGCAGTTCAGAAAACTGCAGAATTGCACCAGAAGCAGATATGTGTTCACGAAGCATCGGAATTTGTAGCATATGAAATTTCCTAAGCAACGAATAAGCAGAAAATAATACGTGTATGTAAATAGCCAGTGCAGTACCTCTGTTCCACATGCAAAGGTCTCATTTCAAAATCATCATGGTTACTGGGTTTAACAGGAGCTGTGTCCAACTGAAAGTTCCCCAGAGTTGACATTATGTCCTGAACTTGTTGATTCTCTTCGATGATTTCCTGCCACAGCTGAGAAACAACCACAGGTGCATGCATAAGAAAAATTGGTACCGGCTCCTCATATGATCAGATAAAAGATCAGCACTACATTTACCTGCTGCCACCTCTGCTGGAAACTGCTGTCTCGCAACGTGTACACATATTTTTTGATTTGTTCAAGCAGCCCATGATAGAGAACACTGGCTGAGCTGTAGTTTCCCAGCAAGGCATATTCACGAGCCAGTTTCAGATTCTCACTAATTTCCCGTAGACTCATACCGCTGTGGAAACAGACAACAGGTTCACAAAAACTTATAACGCTGACTGGTCAAAATGGGCATGCTGCTGACAGTGAAATAAGGAGTGTTGAATAACTACAGCGCAGACAGAGATTGAAGTTTTAAAAATCTTACCAAAAAACAAAAAGCTTGCATTCACCTGGTGTAATCAGTAGAACATTTTCTCAGGACCATTTGAGGAACTACCCGTGTTCCTACTAGAAATGCAGGCAGTTTCTACATCAAGTACCATTTTTCTAACAAGGTCTAGTTTCCTGCCATTGTAAAAAATAAATTTAAATATTCAATTCAATTTTGTTTATATAGTGTCAAGTCCTAACAGCAGTCACCTCAAGGTAAAGACCCTAACAAAAATACAGAGAAACCTCAACATTCAGAGGACCGCCTTATGAGCAAGCACTTGGTGACAACGGGAGGTAAAAACTCCCTTTTAACAGAAAGAAACCTCCTGTAGGCCCAAGCAGGGGCAGTAATCTATTGAAAGTAGTTGGGGGTGATGGATAAGGAGGTAAGACAAAAGACACAGTGTGAAAACGAGTCAGAGATTAATTAAATGCAAACTAATGTATAAACAGACAGTGAAAAGAGGAGACAGGTGCCCTGTTGTGCTTCAACACAAAAACATGAAGCTACTGTAAAACTAACAAATTGTAAAGATCCACTGGTTTTAGTATTACTGCTTTCTTCTTTACTTTTTGCCTTAAATTCTTTTTTCTGGTTATTCTTTGTTCTGATACAGACTGAGGTTTGATTTACTCCCTGAAAAATAAAATTTTTGTTTTTCCCCAAAGGGCCAGAAATAGCAGGACATAGAATGGAATAATGTCACGCAGACTTATTACCCGAACCACTGTTCATGCGGACTGAAGTGCTCATTTTGAGCCTGGAAAACACTACAGTGACCTTTTTGAAGTGGCATATTACAAGCCATAAGGTCTCTATTACGTACTAGAATCATTACACTTGTTAAACAGATATTTTATATGCATTTGCATTTTTTACTATCCAGATTATCTGGACATAAATACCTAAACTTTAATAGCTGGCCTTAAAATACCATCTTGGTGCTAGTTCCATTGTCAGATGGCCCGGGCACAACACCTATGTTGTATACAATCTATGAAAAATACCCAAGAACATATGTAGTGCCATCTGGACACTGCTTTATATAAGAGTGATACTATATTTACGACACGTGCACAGTTTAAAACATGTTGTCACATTCAGCGAAACATACGTAGTTGACAAGTGTGACTAGCACCTCTCAGCTGAAGTTGTTTCTCCACAGATTAGACGGAGCCTCGCCCAACTATAATCTGTTAAAGGCAAAATGCGACACTCAAGTCCACACGTACAAGATGCTAACGTTTCAAAGATTAGAAGAACAGCTCCTTTGTTCGTAGGAACCTTAATGTTAGGCAAGATAACTAAACTAAACGCTAGTGTACGTTTGTACGCGGTAGTGGTGACGTTAACGACAACCGACGCATCCTTAAGTTTGAATTTCAAGCCGGCTGGCTGGCTTCTCTCACTCTGGTTCAAACTGTAAACGCATCGTCTTCGCAAAACTTGATGAACACAGTTGCTGAAACGACACTGAAACAGCTTTTGACACAAACCTGGTGTAAGTCGCATTTATGCTCAACTTTTCCTAAATGTGGCCGTGGTTCAGAGAAAGGCTGCTCACAGAATCCATCGGACTGGGAAAATAACTACACGATCTGGGGACATTTGTAGTCCAATTCATGACGGAAGTTTGTCACAGCGCACGTTGCGTATGCAAACCAGCTAGGGGCGAAAAGTTTTGAACTTCCGTTTTCGACCTTCAAAATTAAAACGTCAAACGTTATATGGACGTAAAAGCACAAAAAACTAAACGTAGAGTTTCCTGAAAAAACAATAACGTCACTACGACTACAGTGAATTACTCGCCCTAACTCGGTCATCTTAAGTAAGGCAAAGTTTGCATAATTTTTTAAAAAGTTCCTTCTGACGAAAGGCAACCATCAGTTATCTATTAACATAAAACATTTCTGAATATTCCTGCTGTATTTTTTAAGTTCACTCTTTAGGGGAGCAGTGGTTGGCACTGTTGCCTCAGAGCAAGAAGATCCTGGATTTGAATCTGCTAACCTGGAGTCTATCTGTGCAGATGTGAGTAGCTGGGCTCTCTCTGTGCGTTCCTCTTCTTCCCAAAGGAATGTGACTCTAATTTGTGAATATGGTAAATGGTAAATGGCCTGTATTTATATAGCGCTTTACTAGTCCCTAAGGACCCCAAAGCGCTTTACATATCCAGTCATCCACCCATTCACGCACACATTCACACACTGGTGATGGCAAGCTACATTGTAGCCACAGCCACCCTGGGGCGCACTGACAGAGGCGAGGCTGCCGGACACTGGCGCCACCGGGCCCTCTGACCACCAATATGAGTGTGTATAGTTGTCTTTCTTTGTGTCAACCTGGTGACAGACGTGAAACCTGTGCCCTGTTGTTGCCCAATGACACCTGGGTTGGACTCTTGCCACCTTGAATTGAATATGTTGGATTGTGTGTCCACAGGTGTTTGTACTTTGCGTCGTAATAAAATGACGGTAAAAGGCTCCGCCCACTTCCTATCAATGTCTTACCATGCAACGACTCTGTGAATGGACTGGAGAAGTGTAGTGGTAGAGTCCTCCGTCAGGAATGAGATATGTGTGTCGACTTTTTATTCTCCCTTAAAATTATTATGCCATAACGCTGCACAGAGCAGCTCTGCTAACAGAATACGCAGAAGAAAAATGGACGGACCTTTAATAAAGATCTTCATATTTTGGGCGAGCACGTGTACTTATACCAGGGTTTTAATAGTTTTGCAATTTTCATTAGTTTTTATTTTTATTTAGTTTTGACTTCAGATTTTCAATTTTATATCAGTTTTAATTCGTTTTTACCAATTGTTTGCTAGTTTAGTTTAGTTTTTATTTTTTTGAAAATCCTTAGTTTCAGTTTAGTTTTGATTAGTTTCAGTTATAGTTTTAGTTGTGTTTGCAAAAATTAAGTGTAACAAAATCCCAGTTTCGTCATATCAGTCATTCTCTTCTGCTTATTTTTTGGGTATGTTGCTATTCCAGCTACCATACCCTGCACCCTACACAGGTCGCCTATCTGTCGCAGGGCTAACACGCAGAGACAGACAACTCACATTTCCACCTATGGGTTCTTTAACATACAGGCAGACAAACAACCATTGATACCAGGCAACTATCCATCCATCCATTCGCTTCCGCTTATCCTTTTCAGGGTCGCGGGGAGCGCTGGAGCCTATCCCAGCTGTCATAGGGCAAGAGGCGGGGTACACCCTGGACAGGTCGCCAGTCTGTCGCAGGGCCAACACACAGGGACAGACAACCATTCGCATTCACTCGCACATTCACACATAGTGGCAATTTGGATTATCCAATTAACCTATCCCCACAAGTTGCATGTCTTTGGACGGTGGGAGGAAGCCGGAGTACCCAGAGGGAACCCACGCAAACACGGGGAGAACATGCAAACTCCACACAGAAAGACCCCGGCCTGATGGTGGAATTGAACTCAGGACCTTCTTGCTGTGCGGCAACAGTGCTAACCACCGTGCCATGCTGCCCTTACCAGGCAACTATAAAATGTATATCTTGGCCCCAATGAGACTATTAACTCTTGCAGCACCGGGTGTTCGTAATTTTGGTTCAAGTGAATTGATAAACTTTTTGAAGGCAATTGACTCAGAGTTATGTAGATATCCCCGTCCTGTTGTCTCGGGATGCATCACGCTGCCTTGCCTGGGGTTAGCTTCTGTTTTCTGGCTTCTGTTTCTGGGGATGAGGGTTGAGTGTGCTCCCTTACCTTCTCAAGGTAAGGGAGCTCAAGCCTTCTTGTGTGAGCTTTTCAAGTGCACTTTAAGGTTTGTGGGATTTTTTTTCCCTTTAGAAATGTCCCTCATAATTTGTCTCTTTCCACTACAAGACACTTGCTTTATCCAAAACACAGTCATATTCAAAGTAATCCCAAATTGGACTCTGGCGCTATCTCCCGACATGATTCTGCGCGTGGACGGAGCAGCAACACAGACGACTCGACTAACGTACTGCTACCTGCTGGCATAATGAGACGGCAAGAAAAAATCTGGAAACTAAACTTCATTTTCACCCTTGACTATTGTATGACACGCACACATCAATGAAAACTAAACACATTTTTGCTATAAATTCAGTTAATTTTAGTTAGTTTTCCTTTTTTTTGTTTTTATTTTTTATTTCAGTTAACGAAAATGTTTTTTTACTTCTAGTTTTCGTTAACGATAATAACCTTGGATTAAACTATGATAAACTTAACTTTCAGCATTTGTATTACTGATGAAAATGTTGACAGGGAAGACCCAAATACACATGTTTGTAGTTAGTTAGAAAAAAAAGGCACTTTGACTACAACTGAAAAATGAATGAATATTCCTGAATATTTACAAGAAGACAACTCAGTAGCAGGGAGCCAGCAAAGAAAAGAACAATAGGTACAGAGATACTGAAAAATAAATTACAATCAATTCACGATTTACAGATCAAAGTTGATCTATGAAGGAACAAAACACATGTAGTTTGTTTTTTATGTGGAGAACGTCATCCCGCATGACTGATTTATTGGTGGCTTAGGCTGTTGGACATTTGCACCTTAGAGAGCTCAAGGAGCTCAGTGACACCCTAATCCAGGTCTGGAAAAAGATCCCCAGGACACCATCCACTGTTACATTAGGAGCATTCTCCAACAACATCATCCCCAGTGCCACTCATGGGGGAGAGCACATCATGTTTGAGACCGTTCTGCAGCTGCCATCCTACCTCAGAGCCGGGGTCTGTACAAGGAAGAAGGTTCAGCATATCCACGACATCTTTCCAGCTGCTCATTTCACAAAACTATAATTTTAGAAACCAACATATTATCAAATATCATAGTTTCTATTTTGTTTTTCAACAAGAGGTTTGTATACTCCTGTTTTCCTTCATGTGCAGCTTTGCTTATTCTCTTTGGACTTGCCCCCAGGCTCCTTATTTCTATTGTTTGGATTTTGTGAATGTACTGGTAATTTCAACAATTAAAGGCTCACTTTGAAGTCATCCTTGCGTTTGTGTGCCTGCATTAAACACTCACTCCAGCTTTAAATATGACACAAACAGAAATGTTTATTTTTGCTTCTGTAATACCTTTTTCATATTGATCACTATGAATGAAAAAGTAAAAACAAGAACTTGAAAAATAATTGGACCAAGAATAAAAAAGTTACATAATTCACAAAGGGTTTTTTTTTTCCTGGGAAAAACTTGGTTAATTAAAACAAACATAACTTTTTCAGCTTCACTGAAATACACAGAAGGCCGATAAATGATCCATGTCCATCTGAGGACAGGATGTTGCTGTGGTGCAGGAGTAAGAGTACCTGAGTACATGAACAACAGGAAGACCGACACACAGGTGATCGTTTAAATTAGTAAGCCCTTTTTAATTCAGTTTGCTTTGCTATATAATATTGCTTAAATTTGTTTTTCTAAATCAGCATCTATATTATATGTTTATTTACTTTGACTTATGACTAAGCTACATAAAACTGTACTTTTTGATTTTGTTGCATTTGAGTTATTTTAACTGCTAGGGCTAAATAAAGGACGTGTTATCTCATTAATTCAAACCCAATGTCATATAAGCTGTCTCGCATAATAACGTTGACGTATGACAGTTGAACACAATATAATCCATAACGAGATGAATAAAAGAGATATATTGCTGACTGGGGTAAACAACCATTTATTGAACATGTCAGTGTGGAAACACTGGGTTTTCTCCACACCCTTGCTGGGAAATCAGAAAGCTCTGCTTCATTCATGTGGCACAATGAGGGGGGACAAAAATCAAAGTAAACTGCGCTTAAACTGAATCTGACATAGCTAGAAAGATGAGAAAAAAAAAGACAAGTTATCTTCATTGCCCATCTTTTTCTTCCCCTTCAAAACTAAAAATTTATGGAAATGTCTTTAAAGAATTCAAGGTGCCAAAGCTGCTTACACAGCAGCTAATGTTGTTCCACCCCTACACGGATCTTACATTTAACTTACACCATTAGGGATGTGATCATGCCTGTAAAGGAAAGGTGGACAGTGAAACTTAAAAAAAAAAAAAAAAACAAATCCTGAAAATATATACAGTATATATCTATAGCTTCTCTGGCAGCATTAAACCAGTGTAAGCAGCCAGATCCAGCTCCCCACATTCCCGTTTTACAGACTCGTCCCACTCTGATGTTTCTATTCTCTCAGCAGCACCACCATGTCCTCTGAACTCAGTCCGAGAGCTCCAAAACTTTAGCTCTTCAAGAGCATTTTAGTCCGTCTCCATGGCACCACTGTGCGTCTCCTTGGACACCATGAGTCTCATCAGCTTCCCATGGAGCTTTTCAATCTTCTTCACGTCCTGGGCCTGGTCTGTCTTGTATTGTAAACACTGTAAAGATGGAGAAGACACCAAATGAAGGCAGTTACAGCATGAAAACTACAGGTTTTTACGGTTTTATAGTAGTGATTAAGTAGTCACCTAAATGATAGAGTTACATTGTTGCTTTCTTTTGGTGGTGCACACCTTTTTGTAAATCAATAATTGCTTGATACAGAGTTACATTATTTTGGCATGTGTACACGGTTCTACACTCAATGCCTTTTAAAAATAAATCTTACTATAATTATGTGACAAGAACACAATCAGCATCTTCTTAGCTCATGGATGAAATCCAAACTTCAATTAGACTGTAACTGGTCACAGAAGTCATTGTTATGCTTTGTAGCCTTGTGTAGCAGCACCACAGCTCTCCACTTGAGCAAGACCCACCATCAACAACAATATTCCAACACATTGGAGCTGGGGTTGGGTTTACAACCATGAGAGGTGAGCCTTAAGAGAGCTCAGCAACATCCAGGAACACCACACCACCACAACTAATTAAGCCAGCACCAAGTACCCAGGGAAGACCCGCACAGACACAGGGAGAACATGCAATCTCCACAGAGAATGAACCTAGCCAGGATTCAAACCAGGGACATTTTTGCTGTAAAGTTACAGTGAAAACAACCAATTCAGGTCCCTGGCTGGTCAACCGGTGCATCTCTAGAAAACATCAACCAAACAACACGCACTATGACACAGCTGTGCTTGATGTGTTGGTTACCAAACAGCCCCACTTATATTCTCATATGAATAATACTAGACTCAAAGCAGTCTTCACCATGTATCACAACCCAAAAATTAAAGATATTAATTCCAGTCCAAAGATCCATTAATTACTTTATACAAACTGTATGCGATGATTTACAAAGGGTCATTCCAATTTCAATACAAATTTCATGGCCCAAGTAAAGGCTTGTCTAGCCACTTTCAAGTCATTTGTTTCCACAGGCAATAATAAAATATGGCTCTCTCAAAACTTTATCTCAAAAGGATAAAAGCCTGAAATTTTCACTTGTTTTTCTTTACACAGAGCTGAATCAGGACCTGTAATTTGTGACTGAAATATATAAAAACAAATGCCAGTACTGGCTAGTTGAAAACTATAAGCAGTCCTGTAAAGTACCATATATGAGCACACATTAATAATAATACAAAATAAATACATAAATAAAAACCTTCACATTGAGAAGTACTTATAACTGAAATCATTATTTTGTTAAATATATGCATATCCTTCATTTTTCAAGACCCACGTTGTAAGCAGCATGGTCAAGAAGCACTCTCATATTTCAGATTATGCTATCTATCTATGCGCACACACACAAACTTTTGCAGCGTTCATTCATGCAGTCAGTATATCGAATGCCTGTGGCAGTTGTGGCATTAAGATTAGGGCTGGGTTATACTTATACATCAGACTGCAAGTTATGCCATGTCGACATGGCAACTTGGCTTTGCAAGACTACTTATGTGGAATAACTTACTAAGCCATTTTTCGTAACTTTTAATTGTTTTGCTATATTTACTTTTCAAGATCAATTCTACCTGCCACTTTGAGACTTATCGCCCTGAAGAAGTCTTGTAATTAAGATTACATTTAAACATTTAAAACTCCTACTGGCAAGCAGGGATCAGGAAATTACAAGTTAAAAAGTATTCTACGTGTTTTATTTTGTATTATTGTGAAATACAGCTAGACACCACTCACAAGCTGCTGCTCAGTGGCTTTTGCCATGTGATATTTGTATTATTAGTGTGTGCTAAAATATGGCACTTTAAGTGCTTAATTTATTCATTTTTTATAACCAATGCACTTAAAAAAAAATATATATATATATATATATATATATATATATATATATATATATGGGGTGCAACGATACACAACATTCACAGTTCGTTGTTTTTTCCATACAAAAAAATGTTCATGCCATTGAACAAAAATGTTCAAAGGCATGAAAAACAATTTGTCATTTCTTAAAATTATAAATATATATTTTAACTCAAAAGTACAGTTTTTAAATTTAATGTTGCTGAAACAACAAAGTAATAAAAAAAAATACATCTCTCTGATCGACAAATCACTCATCTTTGGAAAAGAGAGTTTATTACAGAGAAATGTCTCTTTCCAAAATAAAAGCTATACTATACGCTTCTTCTGGGCTATATTCTCAGCAGCATATTAAACATATCAGGTCCCCATAAGGAGAATCATGTGCTAACGGCTGTCTAAATGACTCGGGTAAAGTTAGTAGCATGCTTGCTTGTTGTTTTTGTCTGCTTCCACTTGTCTTTGCACTAGGATGATGTCGGAGTAAATGTGCAGTCATATTCGTTGTGTTCCCACTAGTGCTGTCAGCGTTAATCTCGTTGAAATGACGTTAACGGCACAACACGGCAAATATCCGTTAACGAGCTACCGCGGATCGCCTCGTGCGTGGGGCTGGACGGCCAACACGTTAACGAGCTAACTGCGCTAACGCACTAGTTCCCACCAATGTAATAGAGCATTGCGTGGCACATCCAACATACTGTTTTACTTTTGTCCATGACGCGCTTACCTTCAGGGTCATACGTCACATGAAAACCAAAATAGTTCCAAACGCCTGATCTGAATGAGGGTGGGGGAGGTTCAATTTGCCATGTTGCAAGGAGAGCTTAACTTCTGTCTGCTAGCTTGCCCTGCGCTCAGTGAATCTGCGTTCGACTACTCCGCCTAGGCTGCACTGTCGAGCACAGATCCACTGAGCGCTCAACACAGACAGCATAGTCAGAAGGAAAGTTGATAAAATAGATTAAAAATTTTGTATTGTTCGATACATATGCGTACCGAACCGAAAGCACTGTATCGAACGGTTCAATATCAATACGAGTATCGTTGCACCCCTAATATATATTATAATATAATATAACATAAATATATATATATGTGTGTGTGTGTGTGTGTCCTAAAGTACAGAGTATGTTTCAATCCTGTACTAAGAAATATCAAAATGAAAATTTCCAGCTTTTATCTTTAATAGTTTTAATAGTTTGAGATGTTCATGTTCAAACATTGAAATTTGAGGCAAAGTGCACAAACATGCTAGATGGAGATGTTGAGCAGAAGGCTCACAATGATTTGAGACTGAATTAATCATATGCCATTACCTCACTTAAAGAAAAAGTGGACAAAGTGGCATGATAATCTACATACTGTCATTTTCTCCTGTGCCTAAGAACCATTTAAGCCTCTTTACCCTGATTTTATATGAATTTATGGATAAATGATTTTAAAACGAAATTAAATCTAAGAACTTTCTTAGCATTTTGACAATGGGATCTACTCCAAGTATTAAGAAAGTTTGTGAATATAGGGCTAGATGCCAATATTATAAATCTGTAGTCTTCTCTAAAGATGAGTTTACCCGCCAACCTTCCAAAAGAATTCATAGAAGTGAAGAATTTGGGATATCTGGAATATAATGCAGCCAGGTCATTAGACATTGGGTATCACTGTCAAGTAAGCCTAATATTTCTACCATAAAATGAACACGGAAAAATCCAGCGCAACACAGGAAGAAGAAAAACAGCTAAAATGGTGTATCCCCCTCCCACTGCTCACACTTTATTACACAACAAAACGTAAAATATTACAGGAGCTTTATTAAACAAAAAAAGAAAAAAAAACTCGCAGCTGCTAGCCTGCTTGTGTTACTCTGCTACACGTTACGATTTAGCCTCACACAAACTAGTACCAGCAGACTCAGAAAACAAAGAGAGAAGTTTCTGGCTGCTCGTCCAAAAAACAAGTTTTAAGAGCTTTCTCAAGAGAACCTCTCATATTTCACTGGCTGGTACAAACAATTCCACGTTTTTTCCTCGGTGTACTTACCACAGCATTGTCAGTCACTTTAATGCACAGGTTTCCGTCGCAGTGTCTGTATTTTAGAACCACTCTGACCTGAAAAAAATAAATAACATAACAAAAATGTTCAGAATTTAACATGAAAAAATATCGAACCACCAGTCAGCACAGTCACGTCGCTAACGTGCCATTTAGCTAACAGGCTATCCAGTATGGTACTTATTAAATAAAGCGTTATTACCTTCATTGGGTCTGTCAGATACAGTTTTTCTGCTGCACGGGCGAACTCCTCCCACGTCTGATAGTAAGGCATTGTTTTCACAAATACAATACTAACAAAAGCAGAAAACAAGTTTGAATCGGATGTTCGCGTTTGCTAACTTCGGAACACCACATCAGCAGCAACGTGAGTACAACCAATCAGACCGAAGAGACCACGGCGCGAACCCATATCCGGTGTGCGCATTCAAAATAAAAGCACAAGACTTGAACTTACTGAAAAATCACAAAAAAAGGTAAGAGTACCGTAAATCGAGCAGTGCTCCCTTACAAGCTATTAAAAGAGACGACGAACTGAAACACTGACTTGATAAAAATCCTAGACCTGATTAGACCTTTGATCTTTTAAGCCTGAAACTCTGATTGGGACCTGGCATTTTTGTTTGTTTGTTTTCTTTGGGGGGGGGGGGGGGGGGGGGGGGGTCTCTGTATGTTTGTTTGATCGTGTCATTTCATTCATCTGAAGGTGGCAAAATTCCCTCTGAATAAATAAGGGCCTTCAAAAAAATTATGTGCTGTGAACACAGGCCATAGAAAAGAAAAATCCAACACTGAGGGAAATCAATGTCACTAATGGAGCAGAGAGAAAATAAAATAATGTAGACTAATAGAAATCATCTAACGCCTAACTCTTGTGTCTTGGGGTGAGTTTAGTCAGAAAGATATGATTATATATGTATAAACAGCACTAGCAATGAAATATTACAAAGTTTTAAAACATTTACATTTAATTTAAGCCTTCAAAATTAATGTTTCATCAAGATACGGCCACATGATATAGGCTGACCTGAAATGCAAGATGAATAAATTGATATAACATACTTCCTCAATGAGCCTTTTTTAAACAGTGGTTTAAAAAGATTAAGTTAAAAGAAAACACATAACAAATAGCTTATTTAAGCAGAATGGTATAAAAGGCAATAAGAGGCAGACACGTTTGTTGATAAGGCACAAACCTGAAATTTCATTAAATGCAATCAAATAAAATCAGCATACACTTAAATTTTTGAAAACTTAAGTAATAACATAACACATGACAAAGTAAATAGATATTTCGAATTCAACAAAGCAAAAGTAAGCAGTTACGCAGAGTCATATAGAACAGTTTTTAATTTGTTTATTTATTTGTGTATTTATTTACACTGTACACTTTATGGAATGTCATACACTAGTTCAGTAACGTAAATATTGCCTCTCGTTTTTCTGAGCAGTCGGGATGGTTTGTTTTGCTTTTGTTTTGAAATTGTACACAGGCCCAGACCCGGAAATGTTACTGTGCTGTAAAGCGTGGGAATGCCTTTATGTCGCCTCCAAGTGGTTGTGGTTAAAGACGACTAAAATAACAAAATATGTATATCAAAATTTAAAATCATACACCCCAAGTATTTAGAATATTGAACGGCAGCAAAGTAAAGTACTTAAGTAATAATAATACAAATAACAATAATAATAAGAAATGAAAAAAAATGAGGACATGCTCATTATGTAAATTTCAAGTAAAAAATATTATATGTTGAAAATGAGAAATTATTATTATATTTTAAACATATGTGATCATTTTAAATGTGGCTGTTAAATTAAAAGAGAAAATCACAATCACAACACAAAGTTTTAAAGAAATGAACAATTTCATCCAGAGTGATACATATTAATTACAAACACAAAGGACAGGAACGAGAAACGAGCACTAATGTAACACTACTCCTTTTTATCAGTTAAGTAGAGTTTCTAAATTATTTACACATGACTGCACTCTTTGATTTACACATTACACATAACACATAAAAAGAGGGTTACACCTTCACACTATTGTCACATAAATGTCAGAGTTGGGGTGTGAAGTGAACCCAACTACATGAAATAGAATCTCTGGGTGTTTGCTATTAATTTGTTAAGATTAGTGGCAAAGAATCAGTTAGGTTTTTTTCTTAACTTAATTAGTTAAGAAAAAAAAAGCATAGCAGCAGGAAAAATACCTTATAATTGAAGCAGAGCAAAAACAAAAACAAAAAAACCCCAAAACAAAATAAAAAAAACAAAACTCAGGAAACTAAACTGATGCCCAGAGAAACAAACAGGGAAAAAAGAGACAACTGCACTGAGACAAAGACTGACAAGATGACAGATAAAAGAAAACAGAGGAAGGCAAAGGATATAGGAAGCAACATATATGGAAACCCCGAAGGAACTAAACACACAAAAGTCAAAGTAGCAAATGGACCAAGAATGACAAAACAATGGTTTGCAAATTAACACAAAAAAACAACCTTAACAGTCACTGTGAATCCTCTGAGGTCCAAGAAACCCCAATTCTTACCCAGGGCTATCACAGTATGTAATTTTTGTTTTTATGAAATTGTTCTCTCATGTCTTCACAACCAGGGAGCAAAGAAAATAACAATTTTAACTGAAACACATCTAAATCTTCTCACGTTTTCCCTATAAATTTAGGGTTCCATTTATGACTTACTGTCTTATAGCAGGGGTGGGGAACTCCAGGCCTCAAGGGCCGGTGTCCTGGAGGTTTTAGATATAACCGTGGGTCAACACGCCTGATTTAAATGATTAGTTCATTATGAGTCCTCTGGAGAACTTCAAGACATGTTGAAGAGGTAATTTGGGCATTTAAATCAGCTATGTTGGATAAAGGACACATCTAAAACCTGCAAGACACCGGCCCTTGAAGCCTGGAGTTCCCCATCCCTGTCTTAGAGCTCAGAGGATTAGGACTAATAAGTACCAATGCACCTAAGGTACTAGAAAAATATTTTAGTGAAGTAAGTGTGGAAAAGAATTACAGTACCCAAATACAAAGATGTTTTTTAACACTGGCAGAATGTTGGTAGTGTTGTGGAGATCATTTCATGGTCTCCACACTAGATGGCAGACAGAGTTCACTGGTATCTGGGGTGAACTTTAGAGACCTAATGAGCGCAGAAGAAAACTGATGCAACAAAACTGAGTTCAGATCAGGCTGCTTGCATCAGGATTTGGATGGTGCCCTTTTGCCTTTGAGCAGTTTGCAGTGAGAGTATGCTTCATTTGCCTCAGATCTAATGACATTTACTGCTTCATTGTGTTAGATGTCACAACAACAGAGCTGGTGAGGAGTGGGCGTTGTGCTGATGGTTCATTCATCATCGGTGAGTCAGTCACAGCTCAGTCACTCGAGTGGATGACTTGTATTGATTTCGGATTTTAGGATGGATGGTGCTAGTGTTTCGACACATACACACCCACGGGGACTCCATCCTCACAGAAGAACACAGCGACAAGACCCTTCATGAACAAACTGACAAAACACGGGCTTTTAGCACGAAGAACCTGCATCTCAGAGGCAACATTGCAAACTATAGCTGCCTCTAATGTTGTGGTAAAAGTCTGTTTGTCCTTTCCACTACATACAGTTTGATAATGATATTTCTAGGAAGCTGTTAGATGTCCTAGAAGAGGATAATAGAATGTGTAATCTGTTATGTTTTGGGATTTGCCACCTTGTACTTGCAGTCTACAAGAACTATAGAGTCAGGTCTTGAGTCAGGTCTTTCCGTTCGGCTATAAAACCACAACGACACACAGGAGTGGTTTGTGCACTTATACAATTCAGGGAGGAGGAGGATCTCCTTCAGCTACATAAATAAATAGTCCTTTCAGTTTTGTGGACTAACTGATTCAGCCTCACCTCTGATAAGCTTCTTTCAGCCCTTTTGTGTGTCAGTAGCTTACAGGACTTCACTTGATGATGGACATGTGATATATCCCACACACATATGGCTGAAATTCAAGCAACCAGTTAAAATAGAAACACTCGCTGTGGCTGCGGATCTGTAATGGTGACAACAGGATGACAATTTTGCTTCTCACTGACTTGCACATTAATAATCGTCAGGGATCAGCAGTCAGCGTTTTTACCACACCAGCATGAACTCTCACATCAGTCCACTCACACATAAACACACACCCGCAGTAGAGAGAGTGACCAGCAGTAAATCACACAGTTTGTGTCAGGCACCACCTGTGGCAGAACATCAGCTGTCTGTGTTTCTGACACCTGTTTGTCTTTGTGGGGAGGGCTACAAGTTGTTTTTGTGTGTGTGTACTTGAAAGTAAAATCCTCAAATGTATTTTCTCAGTCAAAGACATTAATAAAAATTCCCATCAGAGTAGGGAGGGATTCTTTATGAGACAAAGCCTGTTAAAAGCTTGAGAACCACTGAATCACACTAAAGTCTGAATGTTTCCAGCTTTCATTTTACAGTGTGTTCAGAAAGCATTCAGACCCCTCCCCCGAAATATCACATTTACATAGTCTTTGGCAAAAACACAACGACACATTTCTCTTGATCATTGCTGAGATGTTTCTACACCTTGATTAGAGTCCGCCTGTGCTAAACTCAATTGATTGGATGCGATCTGGAAAGACACACAGCTCTCTATAGAAGGTTTCACAACTGATTATATATATGAGAGCAAATAACAAGCCCAACAAGCGGGGGGGGGGGGGGGGGGGGGGTATAGTGAGAGAAATGACCAAGGACCTAATGATCACTTTGACTAAAGGACAGAAGAAGAAGACCACATGGATAACTATCACTGGAGCTCTCCATTGATCTAGGCTTTATGACTAATAAGCAATATAATTCTAGCTGTGAAATAAATGTATGCAGTGAAATGTACAATGCACAACCCTGAAATTTAGTGACGGAAACATGTAAGTACAGTGAAAGCACTTCACAAAACTTGTGACATGGTGTAACTCAGCTCATAACCTTAGCGCGTCGGAGCAGTATGCCTCATGCGATAGAGCGGCTGTGGCGTGCAAGACCTCTGTCTGGTTGAGCATTTGGAGCCTTGCTACCAAACCGGCATTTCATCTCCGAGAAATTTATCCCAGAGAGAAGTAAAGCAAGTGTGTAAGTTCATTTTGGAATGTCTGTAAAGCATTCCCACGTTAAGCATAATAACAACGGATATATGTAGCGACTGCCCCTCATTCTCTCCCTCCCTCTCCTGTTGCTACTTCAATGATCAGCTGATCGGCTTTTCTGTCGTGAGTCCGTCTCTCTTGCTTGTTTTTGGCCCACTTTGCACCAGAAAGAGGAAACCAGCGGCTGAACAACAGCAGCACGTTTAAGCTTGATAAGCTGTTGTTAGAATTTATTTAATATTAGTTTCTACACCAGGATCCTTTTCTACCTAGCTGACGGCTGGTAACTGTGCAGGGGCGGATCTAGCAAAGTTTTGCCAGGGGGGCAGGTAGGGCATTAACAGGGAAAAGAGGGGTACTAAGAAATACTTATCTTTCTTATTCTCGTCTAAAACGTCTAGCTTTTAATAAATAATTATCTGAATCTTACACCCAAAGTTTTAATCTGATGTAAAATGTATAGAATGACAAGGCAGAGGGTGGGGGGGTGGTTCCTTGTTTTTTTTTTTGCTGGGAGTTTGCAACCCTATTAGTTAGGTTGTTTAATATTTCTGCTAAGTACTCTTTAAAATGCCAGAATAGGGAGGATGGTGTAGGTTTAAGTTTATTAGATTGATCAGTATTGTCAGTAGCAGTTTTCGATATGAGCGACACGGGCGGTTGCCCGGGCGGCATCGTGGTGGGGGGCGGCATCACGCCCATTTACTTGTACTCATGCTGCCCGACGTCATGCCAGCGCATATTGGGAATGTCATAGGCACCGATCGGTTTTCTATCGCCCATTTGCTGGGAGTAAGGGCGCCCTCGTTTGCGTAGTGCGCCTGCTGCACAGGGAGAAGAGGGCGGGGCGGCGGGGGATTCTCTGGCTGGCTGGAGCAGCATCTAATAACCAACCCGCAAAATAAAACTAAATAAAAACAAACCAAACACGAAAACAACAGACATTATAATACAGACTTATAATTTGCACCGCTGTTTTTTCAAAATTCCATATGCGCAAAGTAAGCGCGAGAGCCCTCGGTGCGCCTGCTCGCTGCTGAAGTCAAAGTAAACTTTATTGTCATCTCCGCTACATACAGTCCAGGATATAGAGAGACGAGGCTCCAGTTACAACAGTGCAAGTAAACAAACAATAAATATAAAAAGAGTAAGAAAATAAATATACACTTTAGGACTTTTGGTAAAGGGATCAATAACAATTTAAAATTTATATTTGATGATTTAAAGTCTCACACACAAACCGTCGAAAGGGGAGGGGGGCCCTGCTGCTTCCAAACAGAGCACATTTCATTTATAATGTTGTAAATCCAAGTCCATTATGTATTCATGATTTGAATCCTGGGTTGTGCGAAATCCCAGAAATAAACCCTAGACAAAGTGATTCTGTGAACTAAGGTGTAGGTCTATTAGGTTATGTTGTGGTGATCCTCGGGTTGGGGGGTGATTGTTCATACTGGAGTGCAAAATTAAAACCAATGGAAGATGGACAAGAAAAGTTCAAAGCCATCAGGTGCTCAGTTTAGAAAAAAAAGAAAAGAAGAGAAGGAGAAAAGAGCAAAAGATACAGGTAAGCAGATGTCATGGCAGGTCATCCTGAAACAATCAGAATCAGAATATTTAACAGTAACAGACTAAACTCCAAACATTATGTAACATTATGTTACAGATTTTACACATTTAAGAAATAGCACTAATATATATATATACATATATATATATATATAAAAATTGCCCACTCGCCCCTGTAGGTGGTCAATCCTTCAAGCTGGCAGAGGGGGTGTTCGCCCAGGGCACCGAACAGCCTAGGACCGCCACTGAGTATTGTTGAACAATTAAATATTTTGGGTGCAGTGTAGTTTTTGCATACAGGTATAACAGAATTGCTTTAGTTTAAAAGAAAACACAAAAGCTTGACTATGACCTTATACAAAATGCAGCAAGATGTTAAAAAAACTCTTTTATTGATTAAAAAATACACTATATCGGATTCATATCGGTATTGGCAGATATCCAAATTTATGATATCGGTATCGGTATTGGACATAAAAAAGTGGTATCGTGCCATCTGTAGTTTAAACCACTCAGACTGTGACCAAACATGATTCTGTGGTTTGATTAAACTTTGTGGCCTCAGTTCTAAATATTATGTCTGAAGGGAAACCAGGCAGAGCTTATGACCTACTCAATATCATCCCTACAATGAAGTATGGTGGCATCATGGTGTCTGGCTATTTTTCAGCAGAAGGGACTGGAGACTAATTAGGGTTTAGGGAAAGCTGAAAGTAGAAAAGTACAGAGACATCCTCAGTGAAAACCTGTTCCACATGTGGAACAGGTTTTCACTGAGGATGTCTCTGTGACAATTACTTGAAGGTTCACTTTCCAACATGACAATGACAACACAGGAGTGGCTTAGGGACAACTCTACGGATGTCCTAGAGTAGCCCAGTTACTGACCTGAACTCTATTGAACATCTCTGTAGAAACCTGACAATGCCGACTTTCATCATCCAACCTGACAAAACAAACAATAAGAAGAAAAAAGTTGGGAAATAAATGTACAATGGTTGTTGCTTGTTTACTTTACTACTGTTTTCAGTTAGACTGACTAACATAATTACATAATTAAGACTTACATGTTAGTTATCAAGGGCATGAGTAAAATGTTGTGAATGTGTGTAAATCATAATGAAATCCATTTGAACTATTGTCTATAAGTGTGGAAATTAAGATAAAGAACAACGGAGTGTTATTAAAGACATAACCAACTCCTTACAGGAACCAGTCAACGCAGAAACACTGAAAAAGTTATCCACCTCAGTTGTCAAGGGCAACCTGTACGTGCGACGTCTGACAAGCTGCGTAAATTGCTGCATTCAGGTACAGTGCGACATAACCAACTTATGCCGGCTCGCATGAAAAAAAGGCAGCAAGCCGGGTGCTGTTGCCTGAGTTATGTTTCGAACTAAATTAGCCTTCTGTTGTGTTTTTCCAAAGTAAGCTTCATTTTATAAAAGGTACAATACATGAAGAAACCTGGACCAGTCCTAGATTGAAATGCATTAGAGGTTTCGACGACAGCAAAGTTGGTGGTAGAACACATAACTTGCAAGTGAAGAAAGGTTATTAAAACGTTATTTTGGGGCAAACATTTTAAACAGTTTTATTACATACGTGCTGATGCTAGACATGCCGATTTTTGTCCATGATGTAACCATTTAAATCAAAGTTCGTTTAGAAAAACTGCCCCAATAAGTGCCTGAAGGAGTTTCAAGACGAAAGGCAATACTTTTCTGTAGACACACCTGGCGCTGGTAAAATTCATTTTTTGTTTGTTTGTTTTAGGGAAGGGGGCATATTTATTCCCGAGAAACTTCAGAGTAGGAGTTTACAGCGGGTCCTTAAACGCAGCACATGTTGCGGCCAGCAGCCAGCGGCAGCAGACCGGTATCCGAGCGGCACAGCGCCGCATCACATAGAGCTGAGTGCGTCAGAAACAGCCGAGAAACGCTGCGATTCTCCGCTTTAGTTCCCAGTGATTCAGTGCCAGCAGCGGAGCGGCGATGCTCTAGAACATGTAGGAGTCGACTGTTTCTTTTTAAGCCACCATTTTCTTTTTTCTTTTCCTTTTTTGTACTTTTATCGGATAGCCCGCAAACTGTGAAACATCTTGTCACGCCGTCGTCGGGAGTCCCCATTCATCTTAGGTCGCTTGTATCGTTGAACCGAGCAGCGAACTTTGGTGAAAACTACACAGCAACTCAGCCGTCGTCGTTATTCGAAAGACTCTGTGACATATTTGGCCTGACACCACTTTCACCATGAGGTAGGAAGCCCCTGTCTTCATTCTGAAATAGTGTGAGAGGAGTGAGTGTTTTTTTGGGGGGGGGGGGAAGAGATGAAACAATGAAAACTACAAAATTACGCCAACTTTGCTTCCATAACGGCTTGTATCGAGTAACCGGTGCGCGCCTGCTTGCAGTGCCGTGTTCGCCTTATTAGAGGGTGTTTGTTTGTGGTCAGGTTTTATTAACGCCAGCAGGCGCGCTCAGTTGAATCTGAATTTGTGCTGCATTTGTGGACGTGCATGGGTTTGGAATGGCGCTCGCTTATTCCTCCTGCTGCTGCTACTCCCACTCTGCATGAGAGAGGATTATCTTTCAGCGGTGCTGCTGATGGGGTGGCATTTATTTGATGCCACATCATGATTGTCACACACGCGCAGAGAAGCACACAGAGAATGGCTGGTAAATAAACGCTAGCTCCATAGACACCCAGCCTGAGCGAGTCTGGTGGCAGATGGCGAAGACATATGATAGCTGCTTAAACACATAGTGCAGTTCTGACATGTGTCATGAACTCGGGAGGACACGGGTTTGACAATGTTCGTGCAGCATGTTGGATGTACCACCTGACAAAACCATCATAGCTTACCATGTGTGGCTGTTATGTAGCGTGGATGAAGTCTCTGTTTTCCATTAAAACATGATATCTTCTGAAGGGAAAGCCTATTCGTGCAGATACTTTGAACGGCTGCTTATTCTATGGAGGTCTGTTTTTGTCCAAATTATTTTCGGATATCTATTGTGCAAATTGTATTTGCATCCTTTCAACTTTACTTCACTTATGGCAAAACACTTTTTGACAAGCAGGTTGTGCTTGATGGTGTCTCTTTTGACACAAACATGTGTCAGTGCTTGTTTAATGTGGAGGGAAGACCCATCCCACACTGTGGTGTTTGGTGGTGACATAACAACGTGGGCTTTTGTGTAAGGAAAAAAGGGGAATGTTGAATGATGTACAACATAGAAACAGATGGTAAGAAATCTTTTAAACCCATAGAGGAAAAAGTTGAATGAATTCTGTTAGTAGTGCTGTGATGTGGTGACCACAGTGATATTCAGTGACAGCAAAATAATCGCTGACGAGTCTCAAGTTAAATGTTTCTCAACTCCAAGGTGAGCATCTGAAGTGACTAGAAATTACTATTACTAATGATAGAATCAGATGAAAATGGGCTCTAGTTTTGTCTCATTCATTTGGCAATAAAAACACTGCTTATGTTTGGAGAAGGGAGTAACTTACAACACGGTGGTGGGACTATTATGCTGTGGGAACGCTTCAGTGTGTTTGGAACTGGGAATCTCATCTAGAAGGAAATATGAATAAAGAAGGACATGTGAAGATTTTAAAAGAGAACCTCAAGCAGTCAGGAGCAAAAGTGGGTCTAGATTATCGCTTTAGTCAGAGAAATGACCCAAAACATACGCAACTTCTTGTGAAGAACCATCATCCGTAGTGAGTGTCCACATGAACAAAATTTCAGCCTCATATAGAGCTGAGTGTGGGAGTGAAAATGAATGCTGTGTTACTTTACTCTTTCTGGGGGTCATGATGTACAATGCATTTCTTGTGGCCTTATTTTCCACGATTTGGTGTAACATTGTTGCACAAGCCTTGAGGTTCCTGAAATGCCTCCTGCATGAGCAGCCACACTGTAATGTTACCACCAAAGTGTCAAGGTCTAGCACTGGCCTTGTTTAGATACATCATGCATGAAAGCTGTATTCTTTTTATTTTATTTTTTTTGTATTTTAAAATTTTTTTTTCTTCAGTTCATGTAGAGCTGCCATCTCCACAGGAATGTGTCCAGAAGAAGTGTTGGATTTACTTGATTCTGTTTGACATGGCTAACATAGCACGGCAATGTTTGTCAGACATTTCCTGTTGCGTGTTTCATTTGTGATGCTCACATTCATCCAGACAAAGCTCAGTGTCAAAACCGCTTCTGTGGACATTTGAGATCTTTATTTTACTGTGTGTGTGTGTGTGTGTGTTAAGAAGTGAGACATGCAGTGTGCAGGAGGCCTGCCTCTTTAAAGAAAACCCTTAATTGAAGCCAGCTGTTGGAATCTCTCTGTAGGCCAAACTGTGGTTAACAATAGTTTTGGTTGTTTCAAAGAGCCGCATGTTGCGTCCGTGTCCCAGAATGGAAACCGCTAACTTCTCATGTCTCTCATTTTCCCATCCTCTTCCTCATATTTCTTAACAACTCCCTCATTAGTTGTTTTTAGTCTCTTATGAGCCCCTGAGCATGTCTTTTAAAGTACAAGGAGGAGCGCTGAAAATGAACATCACCAAACTGCAGATAGCAACAGAGAGAAATAAAGGCTGATGTAATTTTTAACACAAGTTGTTTTCAGAGGCAGAAATCTTGTTTAGAAGGAATGTATTTGTGTGTCTGTGTCATAGAACAGGTGTGTGGACGAGTGGCTGCCCCAGCTGCTTGCAGCTGACTCATGCAGGACACTTGTGTGGATCTGTTGTTGTTGGTTTGTTTTTTTTTGTTTTTTTGTCCTTTCCTTGTCCCCCATGTGCCACATGGCTGTGACCACATGAACACCCCAAAGTTATTATCCCATTGAGTATTCAGTACATGCTCCTGGAGGTGAGTATTAGCAAGCCATTTTCAAAATTATCTCCAGCAAAGCGCTGTTCAATTTGTTCCAATCATCACAGCAAAGAAGGCAGTTTGATTATTTAACTCACAGCTGGGCGAAGGTGACGGTGGGTGGATGAGTTGACATTTATTTTTGCGCCAGCCACGTTGAAGGGTTCCCCACCCCCCCATTATATTTAAATTTACAATAAGATATAAACCTTTACAATATATATATTTTTTTAGATGACTAAACTTTTTTTTCTTTCTTTCATAAAACATTTTTGCTTTTAAAATGGTAACTGCTACTTTGCAGAGGCCAAGGAGACTTACTGAAAAACCCAAACTACTGACTGTCAATAAAGAAGTGAACACAGCAAAGTCTGGAAATGCAGTAGTGCCTTGAACCTGCATTCTTTCCAACAGCCATCCAGGGGCTACTCTTGTGGTTGCAAAATGTAGTGAGATTGTGTAAAAGTATGAGTGTGCAGTGTTCTTGGTTTCTCAGTCACATTCATCCTTTGCTTTTGATACCAAGGTTTAAAAACGGTGAAACTCAAGTCTTCAGAACATCAGTCCACAAACTGATTATATGGCTTTAGCAATCTTTTATATAGTGTCAATAACTCAGATATACAATATTAGCTTTTTAAAATTACAATACAATTTTATTTATTTAGCACGTTTAAAACCAGGGGATACACCAAAGTGCTTCACAGTAAAAATAACGGTAAATGATTACACTGAACAGTAAGTCATTAAAACAAGGTAAAATAGAGAAAGTAGAGAAAAGAAACAAAAAGCATTAGTAAGTAGAGAAAGGGAGAGATCATGATTATCCAGAGAAATGAGTAGCGATACAGCAATTAATGAGGTGAGAATTAGCAAATTAGAAAAGCCAGGTTGAATAGGTAAGTTTTCAAGTGTGCTTTAAAGGATTGAATGGAGTCAGAGGCACAAATGGTAGCAGGAAGACTATTCCAGAGGCAAAAGCACGATCACCCCTAGTCTTCAGACGGTGCCTGGGCTGGGCCAGAAGTAACTGACCGGAAGATCGTAAAGAACGGCTGGGAGTACAGAGACTGAGGAGGTCGGTGAGATAGTCAGGGGCTATCTCACAGACCTTTGGTGAGATAGCATTTGAAAGTAAGCAGCAGAACTTTAAAATCAATACAAAATTTAATAGGCAGCCAATGTAAGTCAAACTTTCTAAATTTGCAGTTTAAAAAAAAAATACAATGAAAAGGTTATGTGAGTGGTTTGGTTTGTCTGTTTGTTAGTAGAACTTCTCAGAAAGGTGGGGAAATATAATTCCAGTTTAACCATAGGTGAGGTTAGGCCCAGTTTACAAGTGATAAACTTCAGCTAAACGGATTTCGGAATTATTTGAAGGATTCTTTACTGTTGCAAAATTGGGCATTTTGCGTCAGAACTTACCCAGTTTGATATCAATTAGTTACAAAATAAACAAAAAAAAGGATTGAGAGATGGTATTGATGACGTTAAAACGCCTATTGATTGTTTCACATCTATGTGTCTTGCTAGATCCAAGAACTTAGTTTATGAGTTCTTAGTGAGGTGCGTGTGTGAATGCTGGATGTTTAGCAACATGGCCTCATCCTGACTCTTAAGGTAAAAGGTACCTGGTGAATGGTCCTTCTTAAACCATTAGGAGGAGACTTTATATAATGCTTGTCAGCTTATTCTTCCATGTTCTGTCAGGGCACACATACCACCGATGCCAGCTTATCTCTGGCTGTTTGATAAGCAGCACTGTAAGGGCGATGGGGGGCTGTGAGGCGTCACAGTAATAGTTCTTGACAACTGCTGAAGGGCCACGTGCCTCTGAGGCACTACAGGTTCACGCCACAGATGAATGGCAGGAGCTGAGGTCAGACTCCATGCAGCTTGGAACATTTTAATGTAAGTGTTGCACTGGAGGAACTGTTTATGAAGAGAAAAACACCCCCAGTCCCTCATGAGTTGAAGCTGGACTGCAGCCAGCTATGGTATCTAGTCCAAATGAGATATTAATGAGGTCATCCTAAGGCTAATTTGAAATTGGAATAAATGCAATAGACTTTACGTTGACTTAAAAGACTGAACACACAGTCACTGATTCTGGTCTCTTCTTTGGGTTTATCGTATCTCAGAGTGACAGAGTCAGGGATCCTTTCCTCGTCTTTACAGGTCAGATTAATAGATTTTCTGACAATAATATTACAAGAAGTCTAAGGAGCTTGGAAAGAAAAGCGTCTGGACTTCTTTAAGTTGTTGTCAGTTGTCTTAAAGAAGTCCAGACGCTTTTCTTTCCAAGCTCCTTAGACTACGATGACCTGGATGACTGAGAACCTTCACAGACAATATTACAAGAACTGTGATTTGATTACTTAATGGACACATAATGGCATCGCTCTCTGTTAATTTCAGCATAGCAGTCTTTGTCCACAAATCCCAGGGATTCAGCCCCCCCTGTCTGTGCCCTATCGTAGAAATAAATGTGACCTCTAAAGGAAAGTGAGGAATTGGTAGCAAGCTCTGGAGGCACATTTGGCCTTATTCCCCTCTAATACACAAGCTGATCGCAACCTGGTTTTCAAAGTTGGAATTTTTCAAAGGCCTTGTCCAGACTGGAAGTACAATGGTGTGTCTGTGTCTTTTTTTTTTATGAACTTTTTGAACAGGCCATTAACTTTATAAATCTTCGGGATTGCTATTCCTGTATTATGGTTTCCATGTAAATGCAAGGACTGGTCCAAGTTTTCCTCCAGATGCAGAGTGAGGGCTGCAGAGCTGCTGATGTGACCTTGTGTTATTGTGATACCTGAATTGTCATATATTTTATATTCCTATAAAATGTTAGAAATTATTATAAACAGACCAATCAACTGGAAGAGTATAAGAGTATAATCTGACTATAAAACCGAATGTATAATGTTGTCTGTTTATTGATGGGGGTGAATTGAACTATAAAATGGGACAGGAGAATAAAGGTGTTGTGCCAGAACGATTTGCTTTTGAAGTTTTTGGGGAAGATTTTGATCTCCTGGCAGCTTGCCATCATCTGCCCCTCATGCTTTCTCTCTCCCCTTCACCTCTTTCTGCAGTTGCTGTCAGCCAGTCCATCCTTAATCTCACATTCTCATTTCTCTTCCAATCTGCTCCAAAAAGGCCCGCTTTGCAGTCCTCTCTGAGCCAGGACCCCCCCCCCCCCCCAAAGTTTTCATCCCTTTGACGTTCCAGACGAGTTTCATCCCTCATGACTGAGGTCTTATGTTTCGGCCGTCTACTGGATGGCTGTTTACTGAGGTAAAGTCAACCAGAGGAGCAAAGTAATCATACCGTGGATTTGTGGCTGACACAGGGCCAGCTCTCCCAGGATTACTGCTGATTCACTACAGTAAAAGATGTGACATGGAGCTCTTAGTATTAAGTCACCATAGGTAACATATTGCTTTACTTGGATATATATTAGGGTATTTTTAAGGTTGTGACAGACAGAAAAGACCAATTAATGTCTTTACCATAACCACAGCCCGGTGCTGCTTCTGAAAGTTAAGTGCCTTGCTCAAGGGTGTCTCAACAGTAATTTATAAGGAGAGAATTACTCATTCATTTTTATTCATACTTCGTCCTTGCTGACCTCGTGATTCACATCATTGGCCTCCTGCTTAGAAGCTCCCTTCTCTAATCTGTAAGCTACCACCAGCCATCACGTCCTTGGTGTTTTTCTTCCTGCTGAATGATACTTGTGTTTAACTCTGTGCCTTTTCCCTGTATTTTTCTGATGAGTCACTCCATGGACATTCAGGATATTACAGACCAGACTGAGAAATGATCTCCTTTTTCTCTTCAGTGGTAGTTTGCTGCTTTTATGATTAGTATTTTCAGGGATACTTTGTTCCTTTGAGAAGTGGCAGTAGACAAATAAAGCACTTAAAATGCATTTCTACTGATAAACATTTTAACAATGGAGACAAAAATAGCAGTCACATACTACCCAGAGCTGAGCAGGTAAGAGATCTGGAAACAAAGGCTGCTGCAGGCAACTATTAACAATTCTTCAACAGGTTCATCTACAGAGACCTTAACTTCTCCTACCTTAGTTTAGAGCAGTGGTTGGGGAACTCCAGGCCTTGAGGGCCAGTTTCCTGCAGGTTTTAGATGTGTCCTTGATCCAACACAGCTGATTCAAATAGCTAAATTACCTCCTCATCTAGAGAACTTCAAGACATGTTGCTTCGTAACGAACTAATCATTTGATTCAGTCGTGTTAACCTGGGGTGATATCTAAAACCTGCAGGACACCGGCCATTGAGTTCATCACCCCCGGATTAGAGCCTAACCGATATAGTTTTTGTAAAGACTGATGTGGATATTTGGTGATTTACAAACCCAATGTTGTACTGCATTGGGTAGTGCGCATGTGCCAACCAGCGTGCAGCCTGTTACAGTCGCTCCTGCTTTTCTCTTAGTTTAGCTCTTTTTTTCTTACGTATTCTTTTTTTTTTCTGACTTGTATTTTCCTCCATTTTCTATCTCTTACTCAATCATGTGGATTGAGAGAGTTTTTGTTCTTCTGGTGGCCGTGGAACTCTTACTTTTATCAAGGAACGGGACCGCGGCACATCTCCTACACGCACGGACCGTTTACTCCAGAGATCAGCTGATCGCCCTGATGCCGGCCGGCTCGCTGGCCAGGCCCGCAGAAGTACCAGCTGAAATTTGGAGGAAAACACATCGGGGATGCAGAGGTCAAGGACAGAAGAGAAGAAAAAAGGTGACGGTGAGACAGCGGAGGCTCGAAGCGAGGAGGAGGTTTAAACCGTGTCTGCCGTCTATCGTGATGGGTAATGTGCGATCGTTGGCAATTAAAATCGACGAGCTCTCAGCACTGGTACGGAGTCAGAGGGAATACCGAGAGTGTAGCCTGATGTGTTTCACCGAATCATGGCTGCACCAAGACATTCCCGATGAGAATGCTTCCGTGGAAGGCTTCCACACTGTTCGGGCGGACAGGGACAGCATCGCTAGCGGTAAGCGGAAAGGAGGTGGGCTTGCTGTTCTAGTTAACAACCGGTGGTGTAACCCTGCCAACATAACAACCAAAGAAAGGATTTGTTGCCCGGACACTGAACTGTGTGCTGTTGGACTCAGGCCATATTATTTACCCAGGGAATTCTCTCACGTCATCTTGGTGGCTGTTTATGTTCCCCCCTCTGCTAACCCCACAGCTGCATGTGACACTATCCACTCTGCCATAGCTCGGTTACAGACTCAGCACCCGAGTGCCTTTATTGTGATCTCGGGTGACTTCAACCATGTATCACTGGACAATACACTACCAACATTCAAACAATATGTGGACTGTCCCACCAGGGGAGAGAAAACTTTAGACTTACTGTATGCTAACGTCAAGGATGCATACAGCTCCTCCTCCCTCCCCCCACTTGGAAGGTCAGATCATAACCTGATTCACCTCACCCCCTGCTATGTGCCAATTGTGAGGAGGGAACCTGTGACCACCAGGACTGTCAGGAGGTGGTCAGAGGAGGCCTTAGCGGAACTACAGGGCTGTTTCGAGGTGACCGACTGGGAAACACTCTGTGAGCCTCACGCCGAGGACATCAATGGGCTTACTGAGTGTATCACAGGCTACATAACTTTCTGCACCGACTCCATTGTTCCAGCTCAGACTGTTCATTGTTACCCAAATAACAAGCCGTGGGTGACTAAGGACATCAAAGCCCTCCTCAACAACAAGAAGAGGGCTTTCAGAGGGGGCAACAAAGAGGAGGTGAGGAAGATCCAGGTGTTACTAAAGGACAAGATCAGAGAGGCTAAGGACAATTACAGGAGGAAGCTGGAGTGGAAACTCCAGCAGAACAGCATGAGAGAGGTGTGGAGGGGCATGAAGACCATCACTGGATTCAGGCCAACCAACAGCAGGGGAGCTGAGGGAGGTGAGAATAGAGCTAACGAGTTGAATCTGTTTTTCAATAGATTCGACACCACAGTGTCTGCTCCTACCCCCACAACCTCACCTGTAGTCAGCCTGGAATCCAGAGCCACACCACTGTGCCAGCCTCTCTCTTCACATGTTGCCTCCTGTGAGATTCCTGACACCCCTCCCCCACCCATCACCTTCACTCAATACCAGGTTGAGATGCAAATGAGGAGACTTCACTCAGGCAAGTCTGCTGGACCAGACGGAGTGAGTCCCCTTGTCCTCAAGACCTGTGCCCCCCAGCTGTGTGGAGTCTTTCATAAACTGTTTATGCTGAGTCTGAGTCTGCAGAGGGTCCCGGTGATGTGGAAGACATCATGCCTCGTCCCTGTACCAAAGACGCCACGTCCCAGTGGCCCCCAGGATTACAGGCCCGTGGCACTGACCTCCCACATCATGAAGACCCTGGAAAGGCTCATCCTGGACCAGCTGCGACCCATAGTAAGACCACACCTGGATCCCCTTCAGTTCGCTTATCAGCCTCGTCTCGGAACTGAGGACGCCATCATCTACCTGCTCAATCGTGTCTACACCCATCTGGACCAGCCGGCGAGCACTGTGAGGGTCATGTTTTTTGACTTTTCCAGTGCTTTCAACACCATCAGGCCGACCCTCCTGGGTGATAAGTTAGCAGCGATGCAGGTGGATGCTTCTCTGGTGTCCTGGATTGTTGATTACCTGACAGGAAGACCACAATATGTACGTCTCCCACAGTGTGTGTCTGACAAGGTGATCAGCAACACAGGGGCACCACAGGGGACTGTCCTCTCCCCCTTCCTCTTCACCCTCTACAGCACAGACTTCAGCCACTGCACAGAGACCTGCCATCTTCAGAAGTTTTCTGATGACTCTGCGGTGGTTGGATGCATCAGCAGGGATGATGAGACAGAGTACCGGGCTGTGGTCGACTCCTTTGTCACGTGGTGTGAGCAGAATCATCTGCAGCTCAACGTGGCAAAGACCAAGGAACTGATCGTGGACTTCAGGAAGACCAGGAAACACTTGACCCCTGTTTCAATCCAGGGGGTCAGTGTTGACATTGTGGAGGACTATAAATACCTTGGAGTACACATTGACAATAAACTGGACTGGGCTAAAAACACCACAGCACTTTACAGGAAGGGCCAGAGTTGTCTCTATTTTTTTGAGGCGACTGAGGTCCTTCAACATCTGCCAGAAAATGCTGAGGATTTTCTATGAGTCTGTTGTGGCCAGTGCGATCCTCTATGCTGTTGCATGCTGGGGGAGCAGGCTGAGGGTCGCAGATGCCAACAGACTTAATAAACTAATCCGTAAGGCCAGCAATGTTGTGGGGATGGAGCTGGACTCCCTCAAGGTGGTGTCGGAGAGGCGGATGCTGTCCAAGATGAAGACAATGTTGGATAACACCTCCCACCCACTCCATGACATGTTGGTCAGCCACAGGAGCACGTTCAGTGAGAGACTGAGATTACCGAAAAGCACCACTGAACGACACAGGAAATCATTCCTGCCTGTGGCCATCTCCCTGTACAACGCATCCACTTAACACACTGTTTGCTACTACAGTGCTACTACACATGTTTCTTTTCCAACTATTTATGAGTGACTTATGTATGTGTATATATATGTATATTTTGTACTATTCTTAGTTAGTGTATTGTCTGTCTTGTCTTAATGTTGGTTTAAAATGGAGCACTGTAACAAAAAATAATTTCCCCCAGGGATCAATAAAGTATTCTGATTCTGATCCATCTCTCTATAGCTTAAATTTGTTATGTTTAGTTATTTATTTACTCATTTACAGTGGTCTCGGATCCAGCTGGTTATTTATGATATTCCAAATGTGTTTTGCCAACAGAAGTTTTAGAGTGTCCACTGGTTGATAAACTTTGCAACATAACACTTATAACTTATAGCTTGTAGCTAATATCGACTGATAATATACATACTAAGGAAAGGGTAAAAGCACAGTGCTGCAAAGCAAGAGCATATGTGTTGTAAGCGGATCAAAAAATGAGAGCTATATAAGGGGGGGGGGGAATGTGGGACTAGAGCTCAGTCAGCATGTTGAATGTCCAATTGATGAACTTTAAGCTAACTGATACTTGATATTATGGGGGATGGCAAAAATAAGATGCGTAAAAAATATACAACAACATCAATGAAATAAAAAGGAAGAAGTCTAGCTCCTATAATAATGTTAATGTTTTATTTGCCATAGCTGTTCGCTGCTAGCTTATTGATAACTTTACACACAGCTATTGTTCCTAGCGGGTAATTGCTAATAGTTAAGTAGCTAACATTAAAGTGTGGGCTGGCCAGATTAACACTTTTAACTGCTTAATACATCACTACTGTTGAAATGTGAAACTTTACTATGGTCTCTAGTTGCCAAGAAGCATTGAATTGGTTTTGGCATCCCATGGGGCCTCAACACTTTAGTATGATACCTGTCTGCTGCTTATCTACTAATGTCTATAGAAAGAAATGTAATCTTCTAGTGCTTCCTTTGTGTATTAGTTTGTGGTGCTAAACAAAAGTTTGTATAAAAGTATTGTTCCTAAGTACCTTCATCACAGGATCTCTCGAGGTCAATAGGTTGAAAACTATAGTGGCTGGAAAAAATTGGTGAAATTGAGATTTATTAATGCTTTCCCGAAATATTATGCAAATGCTAAGTTTCTAGCTTTTGAGTGTGAAACACTGGAATTATCTGACACTGTTTTTTGTTTTGTTTTGGGGGTTTTTGTACAATGAGTGATACCAGTCATAATTAAACCCGGTTTTGACATTTACCAAGAAGCGGCGTTACCCAAAGATAAATGCTGCTTGACATTTAACTGTGAAATGAGTAATGATTTGGTATAAAATACTTTTCTTCTCGTTAAATATGGAATATTTTGCATCCAGAAAGTGTATTTCTTTATCTTAAATATAGCTTTTGTAGTCTCCCCCTTGCCCCCCCCCCCCCCCCCCCCCCCCCCCCCGTGAAGTTACAGCAGTTGTTTCTTCACATTCAAGGCAAGGCAAGGCAAATTTATTTGTATAGCACAATTCAACAACAAGGTGATTCAAAGTTTACAGAGACCTTAGAAACAAAAACAAATAAAAAGCATGATCACACATTGATTCCTGTTGTATCCTTTTTAAAGAAAAAAATTAAATTATCTGATAAGAAAAAAGACATTTTCTTCTATGTGATCACATCTCTGCAATGCTCAGCCTCTTTGTCTAAACAAATGGCAAAGAGCAAACTCCAGCTCCATGTTAAACTATGATGTCATTGCTGCTGTTGTGATTTGTTGTTTTTCACCAAAACCCCCCCACAAGAGGCTGCTTGGGCCTAATGCATGCATCCATGCGCCTTAATATGTTTCTGTTGCAGGTTTATTTTTAGTTACAAATGTGAGTGCGCTTACATGGTGACAACTGAGTGCTGCAGAGTTGGAGACTAAACAAAGTGTTGACGATTCTTTTTAAAATCTTTTTTATTTATTTAGGGTTTTTTTTTTTTTCTTGTTTTTTTTTTTTTTGTAGCGTGGAGTTATTTGAGTTGCTCGGTGAATGAATCATTACAGCCTGTTTGTGTTTAAATGTGCTAGTGTATGACTGTGTATGCATGTCTGTAAGCATTTAAAGGAGTAACAATGAAGAAATGCGAGCATATCATGTAATTAGCCACCTGTAATTACTGTTGATGATGATGATCTGGTGTCCTGCTCAGTGATATTGGCCCAGGAATATTTTTAATGGCCTGTGGAGGAAGGACCCCCCCCCCCCCCCCCCCCCCAAGCTTTTAGTTTGGTAATATAAAAAAAATATAATTGTACATTATTATATTATTTTTTAATATTATTACACTACAATTAAGCAATATAGTTTATTGATTTATATTGATCTAAATCTGTAAAATGTTACTACAGTCTTGATCTGGCCTAGTACACCCCATACCCCCCTTTAGACTCACCCCTGCTTGCTAGAAAGTGAGATGATATCCACCAGCCTTCAGCAAGCGGACTAATTTCAACACTGTTTTATTTTAAATTCTGTAGCTTTACTGTAGTACTTCCTGTGTAAAACAGCAGGGAGTGGAAGCTGATACAACGGTCTTTCTTTCTTCACGTTGGAGTTGTTGATCAGGCGCTTTTCCCCAGTAAATTTCGGGTTTGCTTTTAGTTACATGACTAGTGTTGAAGTTGATTAAAGGTAGAAAACAATATTAATGCCTACTTGAAGTTATAGACCGTCAGTACTTTTCTCATCTTGTGCATTTTCCATGGTTATACCTCTCTGACCTGTCTTCCCCGTGATGTTTGTGTAATTTATGTATGGTCGGAAGGGTAAGATAGCGCTGGCACGGCTGGCAGCTTTAACCCAATTTCCCTCGGGATGAATAAAGTATTATCAATCAATCAATCAATCAAAAGTGTTTGCTGAGCTCTGAATGCTTCACTTGGTGTGTGTCTGTGTGTGTCAGACAAGTTGTGTGCTTACTTTACCATCCTGTGAAATTTGTGAGCTTCTGCCATGGACATCATTGTCTGAGGGGGAAAAAGTACTGAGACTACAAAATAGGAGTTTGGTATGATCTGTCCAAAATTCTTCCACGGTGGCATACAGTTCGATCATAGCGCAAAGGAGTATCTGGTATAAACATAGCTTTGGATCCATTAGAGGGAGTGGGTGTCAAAAGATCATGTTGGTAACATAGCTAATTTTTTGCAATTTATAGAACGAAGTATATTTACTAAAGAAACACACAGGTAGCTGGAAATAATTGTTAAAATATGGACACCTGTGCACATACTTTTGGCATATGTTTCATCAGAGCATGTGAAAAGGGTTGACTGTGCAGGAGTGTTTGAGACAGTGTTAGTCAACAGTACGTGTCATTGCTCTGGCCAGCTGCATGCCCACGGTGTGCTCAACTGTGTGATTTGCCAACAGGAGGCCACGCTAGCCTGATGATCCACGACAGCTCATGAATGTGCTTTTCTACGCTCTGCACTGCCGACCTTTCACTTGTCCTCTCCCTCTCCTTCTTCTGAGATTATGCTTATGCCATTTCAGCTCTGCTGGTCAGCATGCAATGAGGAGTGACAGTGATGATGGTAGATGAGGTGAAGCAAATGTGACGCAGAAGCATTTTTGCCCCTGTTGGTTTAATTGCTTCACAGTGCAGGATCAGTTGGATGTTTCTGATCATTGTTTGGAGGATTAAAGGCCCTTTTGGACCTTGGAAATAAGTTTTATATAGGTTAAGCATAGCTGTCACTGAGATGTGATGTGTTTATTCTTTAACTATGTTTTGCATCTATTCGAATGATGTTAATATACAGTGTTGTCAATATGATCAATCAGTCCAGTGCTCTAAAAGGTCGGAGTTATGGTGAAAACGGAACAGGACAATTTAACTTAAAGTTAACGGCTGGCCTGCTGCCTTTATTTGTATGAACAGGTTTTCCAGCAGTGAGCCAACATGCACTGTCTGAGGACCTCGTGATCTGCTGATTTAAATCCAACGATCAGTCAGACTTGTACATGTGGTTATAAGCAGCACTGAGGTATAATTTGTCCTGCAGCCAACCTAACAGCTACAACAAAATGAAGTGTTGTATGAGCTCAAACAGTATGTCCTTAAATGGACTGATTCTTATATAGCACTTTTTTACTCTCCCGGAGTACTCAAAGCGCTCTATACAACATGCCACAATCACCCATTCACACAAGCACTTTTTCTAAGCTGTTAAGTGCGCCCTATCTAACATTCATACACATTCAGACTCCAATGGATGCATCGGAGAGCAACTTGGGGTTAGTACGCTGCCTAAGGATACTTGACACGTAGACTGGCTCCTCCAGTCTGTCAGCAGAGTCGAAGTGATCTAATCAGACTGTTGGTGTCTTCCAATTCCCTTCAATTGATCTTATCTCTTTTCACATCTCACACATATTTAACCCTGTTGGTTCAGTTTTGTTGTCTTTGAAGTCTTTCTGTATATCTTTCTCTCGTCCATCCATCCATTATGTTTTCTTCTTTTTTTTTCCCTTTTTTTTTTTTTTTTTTTTTAAATGTGGGCAGATTTTTAATCAGATATGCACAGATCTGTACAACTCTCATTCTCTCCATTTGTGTTCTTAAGAGAAATAATTTTTCCACTGTGTTCTAGTTCTGGCATGGGATCTCATCCCAGTAGGACATGCCATAAACACCTCCTAGGAGGTGCCCAGGAGGCACACTAGTCAGATTCCCCAACCACCTTCGTGGGCTTCCTTTGCTACAGATCTAGTGAAATGAACAATGTTGTGTGATGTTTTTGAAATTGGTAATACAAAATTATAAAGCTTTTGATTAGCAAGTAAGGATTAATCAGGTTGGAGTTGGATAGCGTTGCTTTATTTGTGTGGAGTTTTTTTTAGGAGCGTGCAGAGACTGAAGAAATATATATTTTTTTTTTGCATATGAAACTTACATCTCATGCCATCAGCTTGTCCTCGGTCACGGTTTCCTTCCACATAAAGCTTTGCAAAGATTGCATAAAAAGCGCTTGCAGGAACAAAAACATAATATTCCAGAAACACGCTTTGCCGATCCGATCAGCTGTTCGTAGCACTTCACACATTAAAACAGATGTCACCGCTAACTATCGCATTTCCGCCATTTCCTGCCTGAAACCGGAAGTGACGTCATTTTCGCGGAAAATGTAGTTGTTGTTGTTTTTTTTTTTTTTTTTAACTTGTAGGCCTTAAAAGCCTATACTGGTCATGTTTGACTTTTCTGAATAGTTTCTGGGATGCTTAGAACTCTAATTGCACTGCTGGAAATAGTTTATTTTGATGCACATGCTGTTTTCTTTGCAAATTTGCATCATAGGATTGTTTTTTTTTTTTTTTTTTTCCTGCAGTATATAAAAATTGCTGCATCTCCAAAATAAAACTATGAAGACACTCAAAATAAATTTCCTGTTGTTGTAAACTATTTTTTGCAACTTTTTTGTATTTAAAGTTTTGAGGGATAAGCCTCTTAAATTTCTCCAAGTAGAAATATATGTAAAAACAAAAAACAAAATGATTTTCAATTTTTTTTTTTTTGTAGTTTATTGCACTTTTTTGCAATTAATGTAGTTACTATGGACTTAATGCATACATATTATTAAAATATGGGCTATAACAGTTGTATTGATGTATAGCAACTTGAAATGCTCCCACAAATGGCACTACAACATGTAAAAAAATAATATAAGCTCTGGCGGACTTGGTCCTATAGTAGGTCTTAAAGGGTTAAATAAATATCGTCAAATAATCGAGATCTCAATTTCAGTGAAAATAATCGTGATTATCATTTTTGCCATAATCGAGCAGCCCTATCCTCCAGCACAACTGATGCTCTAAAGGAGCTGTGGATGTGGCTTGAGGCACCAAGTAGCAGGCTAGCTAGAAATCAATAATAAAACAGCAGTAGTGAATTTCCCTCTTCTCACATTTTCTCTCTGTGTAATTTGGCTGTCCTGACACCACAGAAATCCAGCAGAGTCAGACTGGAAAGAGATTAGAAATGAACGGATGGGTAAACTTGTAATTTTGTTCATTCTTCAGTAAGGAATAAACAAACCAAGGCACACATACTGATGATGGCTGAAGGGATTATTATTACTCCCCTGTGGTTGCTAACTCCTTGAACCCTCTGCTAGGACAGTATATGGATTTATCATACACACATCTTTTGTGTGACGCTCTGGGGACCTCCTAATGGGGGGTGGGGTTGTGTGTGTGTGTGTGTGTGTGTGTGTGTGTGTGTGTGTGTGTGTGTGTGTGTGTGTGTGTGTGTGTGTGTGTTCTCCTGTTGACTGTTTTGTGTAACCTGTCTGTGTGTTAATCCTTTTCCTACAGGCAGATTGACTATTTTCAGCAGATAATAGCATGACCTACATGCATAAAAGAACCCATACTGATTGTAGTTATGGTATTGCTTTATATTAAAGTATTAACTCCTCATCACTGTCAGAATTTTTACGGAATTAAAGTTGCTGACAGACTGTTTGTCAGTAAGTAGAGCTGGGCGATATGAGATTTTTTTCACATCACGATATGTTTTTTTCATTTCAGGCGATAACGATATCTATCACGATATAAGCCAAATAACTATATTTGTAAGATTTAAATGTGCCGTTGCTCACAAGTAAAATGTGAAATAATCAGCAGCTTGTTTTTATTTAAATATTTATTTCCCATAATAAGTTCAACAGGGTAGATGTACTTAAGGAACATGAGACTTTTTCAGATAAATAAAGGCAAATATTGCAAACTACACAAAAGGCAGCCGCTAAAGCGTTTAAGTTTCAAAATAGAACAAATGAAACAGACTAAACTGTCAATTCCACTTAGAAACAAAATATTAATTCTAAAAATAAATCTTAGTTTGTTTTACAGAAGAACAGACAAAACTGACTAACTTTTGTCAATATCAAATAAACTGAGAACTAAAAGGAAATTCTCAATCTCTCCTTGTTGTATAGCTTAGCTTTTCAAACAGTTTTAACAGTTACTTTAGTCTGACAAAAGCCGAATGACAAATTAGCGCTTCCAGTCAGAGACTGAGGCTACGTACACGGGTATTTTTGAAAACGGAGATTTTCCGTTTTCGTTTTAAAAAATAATCCGTCCACACATAAAGGCAGAAATGAAGGAAAACGCTGCTATGAACATGCCAAAGCAGCAGGTGGCGCTAGATTCCTAACCGTGCCGAAATGTTGGCCAATCAAAAGTCTAGAAGCCTCGGTGGGAAAAAGTAAACAAAGCTGCGGCATAGAAGCAGAACCGAGTCGTATGTGTGGAGGGACAGTAACTGTGTGTATATGTAAGCATTTGAACACTGCAGAGAGTAGAATTAACAGTATTGTAGAAATTCATTTCACCGAAACAATAACGTGGCGCACAGTGTGACGCATGCACCAGTTTATTGTATTTCCAGACTTGCTTTCGGCACAATTTACAGTGCACGCTACTCTGTTTTTTGTCAGACTTGAAATAGCCGAAATACCCTCACACTACGGAACTTCTTTGGCTCTTCCGTTCGACAATCTCTCCGGCGTTGGAACCATCATCTGTTTTCTCTTCGGTCACGCTCGGTTGATTTTTCTAGTCGGCACACTCATTTCCTCCATTACGCGCTGGCTGCTTCCCAAACAAACACACGTGCGGCTTGGCACTTGTGCTGTACGTAACAAGTCACGCAACGTGACGCTGCGGCTGTGATTGGTTCGGCTCTGCGCTACTTAATTTGGATTGGCTGACCTTTTTTTTTTTTTTTTTTTTTTTTTTTTTTTTAAGAGGACAAGAGCGGCGAAGTCTATCGCGATAGTTTAATTTCTCTATCGAGTAAAAGTTACATCGCGATACATATCGTTATCGTTCTATCGCCCAGCTCTATCAGTAAGTCAACTTAAATACTACTCCATGAACTAAGATCCTCTTCAGCTCCTTTTTATAGCTAATCGCATACAATTGCTTAAAGCTCAGAAAAAGCTCATCTATTGCTTTTAATTTTGAGTACTGTTGAAGGGGTTGCTCAATAAAAGTAATGAATTACTTTCCTTGTTTACTTTTGTAGTTAGCACGACACTAATAGTCTCTTGGATTAGCGCACACTCAGCTTGAACGTCACTGTGTGTCTGTGCACTGTGTGCATCATTACGTATAAAGATGCTAGCATGATGTTTTCATAGGTTTTTTGGAAAGGTTTGATGTGGTGGATCATTGCACAGTTTGACCTTACTGCTACTGTTTTTTTTTTTTGTTTTTTTTTTTTAATAGTAGTAATCAGCACTGTTAAAATTTGAAGATCACTCTGATTGCTGTCCTGTCTCCCACAAAATGAAGTCAAGCATGTACATAAAAAGACTCGCTGCACACTGGAATGTGCATCCCTTTAAATTTGACTGCTGGTCACATGCAGACACTCCCGGCTCCGGTTGCCTAGGTAACCCTCTAATGTATTTACTACTACTTGGCATGCAGCTACAATTAATGATATCGCACACTCTGACTGGTGGTTTCCTCAAACACTTTGGTGGCAGCGGTTATTTCACCCATCGTTTCATGGAGTCGTAAAATTCCTTTCACTTTATATCACAACTTTAATATACCCTGTCACTGCAAATCACTTCCACTGTGGACACAGTTTTTTTTTTTTTTTTTTTTTTTCTATCCGCAAATCATGCAGATAATTGAAACATTGGAGATCAATTAACTTCAAATTTATGGAGTGCAATTAGTCACTAATAACAATCCTTCCACTGGGATAATTATTAGTAACTAATGCTTTATAGCACAGTTGGAGATAAATGTAATATGATGATAGTAGTGCTTTACTTTGTAATTTAGTGATGCACTGGTCCAAAATTTGGACTTGATATGAGATAATCCTGACCAAAAAGCATGACTGGTGACAGTGGACTGATTTGTTCAGTTAAACTAAATGTTATTTATATTGTGCAATCTTTGTTGATTGGTTGACAAGAAGGGGAAAGAGAGATAAGACATCTCCTTATGCTCTCTCTATTGTTGAAGTGTAAGTGGTGGATTGTTGCAAAATTATTTGGAATGCACTACATACTTTAGTTTTTCTAAAGTTTTAGATTTTAACTGAAGTTTTAGCTCACTTGTAATTTTCTTATTGCACAATTAATTATTAAAAGTAATATTTGTCAATGCTTCTGTGTTTAATGTTTGTTGCCTGTTATATTAACTTTTTCAAAATATATAAACTCGCATTCCCAAGTCTTGGATTACTGCCCCCTAGCCCAAATGGTTCTGTCATTAGAAGTGGTCGTCCAGGCAACACAAGAATACCGCCAAATTGACGCTCTTTGTTTGGCCCGTTGTGGCCTCACTACATCTTGAATGAACAGAAAGGGGGAAATAATAGTCACAGTTCCATGAAGATGGAGAGAAGGCAAAAGACAGGCGAGGGAGGAGCATAAGAACGTGACTTCTGAAACAGGTCATCCACATCTCAGCTAGGCCTCATTTGGCTTCCATAATGAAACGACCCCAGACAAACCTCTCCATCTTTGTTTCCCTGCACAATGCCTGTGCAGCAGGAGAGAATCATCTGACACATGAACTCCCAGCAGTCAGCTGTGTTCAACAGGCTGTACTGACACACACAGGGATAGTTTATCTGTCTACTGTGCTTCCAAGCACTGCAATATTAGCCAGCATTATTACGTATTGCATATCTGAGCTCATGAGATGGACAGTGTTCTCCTTTTCTTGCTTTGAGGGTAATTGTTGCCATGACCTTAATGGAGATTTATTTGATCTATTTGGCTAGACGTCTGTTGCACCTTCCAGAAAGTCTTAGTGCTGCTTTTAAGGACACGTTCTTGGACATGGTCAGGGCTACACTTCTTAGAAATCAAAGAGATACAAACAACATGTACAAAGGAACTTTTGGAGAGTAATGGGTAGGGCTGCACGATTAATTGTTAGAAAATCGCGATCTCGATTCATACTTATGTGCGATCTCATTTCCAAATGACAACGATTTAAAAAAAAAAAAAAAAAAAAAAAAGACGACAACGATTGTACCGCATTTTGATCCGGGACGTAATCTGCATGAAAACAAGCGCTCACTTATCCTGCTCAACAAATGACAAGGGCGGAGCCTCATGCCACGTGATACAGAAGCTGTGCCGTGTGATGCTAAAATTAGCAGGGAAAAAACAACTGAGAGCACGTCAGGGATGACGAGAAAGTGACAGGAGAAAATCCGTCCCGGTCAGCCACCCAAACATCAATAACAGGAACCTTATACAGCGCTTCCCTATACCCGTCGAACTCCCGCAGGCACAAAGAAATTACGGAGGCTATCACTTATCACCTGACCAAAGATATGGCTCCCATCAACACTGTGCAAAACGAGGGATTTAGGAAAATGATCAACACCCTAGACAAACGCTACACAGTGCCGTCCCGCAACTATTTTTGTATTGTTGCACTACCTGCTCTATACACGCAGCGTCGAGCAACGGTGGAGACGGAATTTCAAGCAGTACAACATTTTGCGGCAACAACAAAATGTGAGACATTTGTTGTTTTTATGTTTATTTATTGTTTTTATGTTCAGTTTCAACTGTTACGAAGTTGATGTGCAGTTAATAAGTGCAATAAATATTTATACTGGAAAAGAGAATCGTGAGAGAATCGTGATCTCAATTCTAAGCCAAAAAATCGTGATTCTCATTTTATGCAAAATCGTGCAGCCGTAGTAATGGGGCTTTATTACATGTATACAACACGCATGCATATTTCAAGTAAATGTCCTCAAAGATGAGCATATTAAATTTTGGGCACTTGGGTTGCAGGTTGTTCCTCATGAATTCCTTTCTTTTGTTTTGAAAATCACTACAAAGATGACACAACCTGGCTGATTTCATGTACCTCCTGCCACATGACCCACTAAACATATTAGTGGCTTATGGTTGAACTGACTGTCTCAGGTATAAGTGTGTAGCATTGTATATGTACTTTAATTCACTTTGGGTCCTTTTTGTGTGGTTGTGGTGACAAGCTAATAAAGCTTCTGAATCAGGCTGGGCGATTAATTCAAAATGAATCAAAACTAACACTCAAAGTCTCTAACTGACCTAATCTTGTTAATGTAGGTTATTTTATTATTCGTTTTAAAAGGCTGTTAACACTCCCTGAAGTTTGTTTAAATGGGAGATGGTCCAATGTACTGAGGGGATTGTCATTTTACTCTGCGCCTTCCACTCTGACATGGAAGCATCATGGAGAAAAAAACATAACACTAAGCCAACTGCACAAGTGAGAAGCACATTGACGGTGGCTTTGGCAGATTTATGTGCTATCTGCTGGCAGATTGAACAAAGTCAATTTTCACTTATTATACTAATGTTATTAGGAATAACCATGGTCGCGTGCCTTATATTAAATGGAGTTTTTCGCTGGCAATCTTTAAAAGTCATTAATTTGTCAAAGGGTGTTCATTCTTCCACCAATCAGCTGGTGTTGCTCTCAAAGGAGACCCACATGGTTATAGAGAACATTGTGTGCAGCACAGAGCAATCAACCTGCTGAGATCTTCAAATTCTCCTCCTTGTAGCAGCTACACCTCATCTTTTAAACGAAGCTCTTATTAAAATTTCAGAGGCCTCTGATGTAACTCATTTTCTGCTCGCTGACAGCTCAGTCGCACAGCTGCCGTTTGAAAGCAGCCTGCTTATCACCTGTTGACATTTGAGAACACACACAAAGAGTCGGGGTTGTACTTTAACTATTCTAATTACTTTTCACATAGTTCAAGACCTTGAGGTTCTATTATTTATTATTTTTATTTATTTATTTTTTTGGTATAGCTGCTTTTTGGGAGGTAGCTGGAACTGGTTATTTTCCTGCACGCTGGTCAGTGTGTCTGGGGCAATGGCTCAAGGATTTCAGACAATGATCTTCACAGTTGACATTAGTTAGATCATAGGTGTCAAACTCTGGCCCGCGGGCCAAATTTGGCCCGCAGCCTAATTACATTTGGCCCGCGAAGCCATACCAAATTACTATTAGAGCTGGCCTACTGGTATTATACAGCTAATATATATATTGTTTAGTATTAAGCTTTGCTTGTTCCATATTCAGTTTTTCAGCAAAATGTGTTTGAGTCCATAAGAAAAGATTCATTCTTATATCTGGAGGAATAAATATATTTCAATAAATATTAACGTTAGCCCGCGACTTTGTTCCAGTTTTCAATTTTGGCCCACTGTGTATTTGAGTTTGACACCCCTGAGTTAGATGATACCAGATTACTGCTTTCTCCACTGTTAGAAGTAAGAATTCAGTCACAGGGTTTGGTTGGAATGATTTGTTTTGCTGACTTGTGGCTGGATTTTTATGCTCCAGTTTCCAGGTTTTAATACTTTAATGTGGTTAATGCACGCATACGTGCATGCTCTTAGTATGAGTGTGTTTGTTGTTTCTACACACCTTGGCTATTGGCCTATTATGTGACAAATCAGCAGGAGGCATGGCTAAGATGACAGCCAGGTGAGGTGGACTAGGCTTCATTCTGTTTTACCACAGCCGTGTCAGGGGCTCTCTGGCCTGCTCTTCTCTGCAAATCCTGACCTGTGCTGTATTTCAAGAAAAACTGTCATTTGATGTCGTGTGTGTGTGTGTGTGTGTGTGTGTGTGTGGTGTGTTTTTTTTTTTTTTTTTTTCTTTTTTTTTTTTTTTTTTTCTTTTTTTTTTTTTTCTTTATTTAGTTTCACCCTCCAGTGAACGCAGTGGTCCCTGCATGTGTGGGTTTTTTTTGTTTTCTGGGTGACTGTGTGGACTTGTCCATGGACCATCGATGCACCAACTATGCATGTTCCTCGGGCAGTGAACTGCAAAGTATTATAACAGGAACAGCTACTCTACTGTCAACACCTGATACTTCTGCTGAGCTCAGAGTTAGCTACAGGGTGTTCAGTTTCAGGGGCACTTCAGTGGGCATGGCCCATCATTTCTTTTGTAAGAATTCAGCATCAGCTGAAGGTTGATCTCACACAAGTTCTCCTCCAGCGGTACTGTACACACTGAAATTAGTGAGGTAAATCCAATTGAGATAAGATGTGCTACGCAGTTAAATACCATTAACAAAGTACAGCTTGAATGACAGCTTTCCTTTAACAGTACACTCTGCTAATTGCACATGTCAAAATGGATTTATTAGCCAGACAGTACTGTTGAGACTGAAACCGTTTATTAATGTCAGGCAGTAGAGGATCTTAGTACAAAAAAAAACCTCTTAAGTGACATCACCAGCATTTTGAGAGTACAAATGTGTAAGACACAGAGTGAAATACAAATAGTGGAACACAAATATGGGTGTTTACAGGTAAGGCAGTGATCTAGTGAAAGTACATTAGAATAACATTCTGAGCTGCTGAGGGACTTTTCTTTTGCCCGGCACAGCCAATGGTATTTTGACATAGGCTCTTATCACAGAAAATGTGATAAGAGCTTGTAGGAAATAAGATTATGATCCTGACACAGACGGCTATATGCACAGCCTTACCTTCATTAACTGGAATCATTGAAGTGAACCTCTTCATCATGTTTGTGCAGTTTGGAGCATTTTTATTGGAATTTTCTGACAAAATGGAGCTTGCTCTGTGGTGGGTTTTTTCCTTTCAGGGTTACTTGGCGCCACCGCCACCACTACCACTGCTGCTACTACTAATACTGCAGTAACACGCAAACACTAATGTTGAGGCTTTGAAAGAGTCCAGTACATAAAATAATTGGAAAACAAATGAAATAAAACTGCACCCAAAGCAGTAAATGATCTACTCTGGAATAATATATTTGGTACAGGGTTGTAGATTCCCGCTCTGCTTTTAGGTTAAATCTGATACTTTTTTTTTGTTGTTGTTGCCATGGTTTTTACCCCTCTGCCATAAAAGGGTCATGGGTATTGTCGACACCCCATTGGGCGTGTGGACGTTGTGGACATGCAAGTTTGTGAATGCAACAACTCAAGAACATGGCGATGTAGGCGTTGGATCTAATTCAAATTCAAATTTTATTTGTCACGTACACAGTCATACACAGTACGGTATGTAGTGAAATGCTTGGACAACTGCTCGTGACCTAAAGAAAACAAAAAAGGAAAAGGCTATGAATAAGATAGGAAATAAATATGAAAAATTAAAAAGGGTAAATTTAACTAGGAAGGAATAAAATATAAATTAAGGTTAAAAATGAAATAACTGTACAACACAAATTAGAATGAAAGGTAAATTTAACTGGGAAAGAATAAGATAAAATATATAAATTAAAGTTGAAAATAAAATAACTGTACAACAAAATACACAATATAGAACTATATAAGAATGTATGAAGAAATATAAATAAATATATACACAATAACAGCAGCTGTACAAGTATTAACTGGAAATGAAGAATATAATGTCCAGTGTTGTGCAATCTTGGATCTTGATACCTTAGGTGCATCTATTATGAGGCTGGCGGGTCGTGCTGATGGCTGCCAGCATTTTTACATGTGGAAGAGCTGCCGGAGCCCCACCTATAGTAATAGTGGAGCGCTGGAGTATCTCTAGGAGCAGACGGCGGCTCTATTGGTCACGAATTATTTTGGAGCTTGTCGGGTTGTTGTTTTTTATTTTTTTTTATTATTATTTTTTTATTTCATTTATCCTTCCTAGCTGTTAAGGCACTGCTATGCTGGCTAACATTTAGAGTTGGCATTCTTGGTATTACCCAGTATGTCATTAGGTTCTGTATTTTTATAAAAATTGAAGTAATTAGTGCAACAATTGTCTTTCTGTGTTATGTTTGCCCCCTTAAATAGATGAGAAAAATACCAAAACAGCTGGAACTGCACAGAATCCTAGTTCCATGTATTGTTTTCCTCTTGTCTGTGATGACATTAACAGATAAATTGTTGCTAAGCTGCTGGTTAATAATGCTTTTTAAAACATCTCAAATGTTTACTTTTATTACTGGATTTTATACCCAAGGAACCAAATGACCTTAATTAGATGAATGCCGTGGAATTTATTTTTTTTCAGCTTGTTTGCTGGGTCATGCCTGTGCAGATCACATTTCCATTGCTGCTGTATTATCAGTGTAAGTACTATATCCACACATGTAACCTCAGGCAGCAGATGTCACTGGTAGTAAAAACTGGAAGAGGCTTATGTGGCAGCCTGTAATGCCCCAGCCGTTCTAATGCCCAATACCCTACCCTGCCAGCCATCATGTGGGCGTGTGTGTTTCTGACTCTGTGTGTATTAGGTGTGGAGGCTGGTTGCTGACCCAGTCCAGGCTAGATGCTCTTCCTCTCACACTCACTGTGGGCCCTTTCTGTGTGTGAAAGTCTGCCAACTGTTAAAACATGTTTCCTTTGTGTGTGTGGACAACAGCACATGCAAAAAGCTGAAGCACTCGGAGACATCGGGGGAGCCTGTATGGTGGGATGCTGTGGGTGAAGAAAGCTGAGCGTCTTGATAGAAATGTGTGTGAGATGAGTAAAAACAGGTGGCTGCTCTGTTTGTCCATCTGCACCCTCTTCCATAGCAGCTGTCTGTCCTTTCCCCTCACCCACTCTGTGTGCATGTGATTTCTACTAGGGTCAGGGGTCACAAACTACAGTGTACAATTCAGCCAGTCTACACTAGTAACACTAATAAATATACTTTATCTTTGTTTGCGAGGCTGCTGGTATGAAGTGATGTGGTTTTGTGTTTTAATGTATATGTGGGCATTTTGAAATTGAGAACATATTTCATGTAGAGCTGCTATGTGGGATTGTAAGGTTTTCATCTTGGTATGTTAGTCAGTTGAAATGAAAAGTTCTAGAGAAATGCTAGAGTCTGAAGATGATCTTCTGTGTGACGTTAGACAGGGTAACGGAGCTCAGAGTCCAAAAGATGTGGGGAACAAGTCCTGGAAGGAATTGGGTCCGGCAGAAGTGTGATTTCACATAAACACAAAGCACAGTCAAATGGGTTAAAGATTATGTTGAACCCCCGTTAATACGATTGAAGAAGGCCCCCAGATTTGGACAAATTTAAAGTGAGTGTCAGCCAGACGAAAACTAACCTCTTCAACATACGAACATGCGGTCACCTCACATAGCCAAACCCTAAACAAGGGATGGTGATTTCCAGGCTCTAAGAAGTCTTTTAGCCACAATCATGCCAAACTTTAAGGCTTTCTGAAGATGATGTCGAAGTGCCAGTGAGGTTATGGAGCAGCCTATGACTGCAAGTATACTATGTGGCTTTAATTTTAAGTCATAAATCTGGTTAGATAGATATAGATTGTTAGGGAAAATATTCTAAAACACTTCTTCAGTAAAGACTCAGAGAAGAGAAACACACAGAGTTCTTGCTAGCAAGGGCAGCTCCCTACTGAGAGACTCGCACTAAGAAACTGCCCCGGTCTTTATTTATACTTCTGTGTGTGTGTGTGTGTGTGTGTGTGTGTGTGTGTGTGTGTGTGTCCTGCTGATCAAAGGGTCATAAAACATGAAAGCACAAAAGGTACATCCTTGGTCATAAAGAGGGTAGTCTCCCCCACCCTAGATGGCACGGTGAGGAAGTCCAGCAGTTAAAGCACTTAGACTAAAACAGACATAGCTACGTTAAAACAATAAAACAAGGTACGACCTCTCCCATGCTCCCAGGATGTGGGGGTGAACCAAGCCTGCTAAAAATCACACATCCTGTCACTACCAAATAACTACAAACAGCATCCTACCATAAGCAAACTTATATCACTAAAAGATTATACTGACTACTAAATACAATTTTCCATTGACATAGATCGCTTGCTCTCTTGCTTCCCAGAAACTCCTGAGTGTTGGGCATGATCAAAAAAGGTGACCAAGGGTTCTTTCCACCTCTTTGCATTTATCACACAATGAGGAAATGGATGGAAAAATACTGGCTCCATTTCAGAGAAATGCAAACGATGAAGGACTTTGAACTGGCATTAACAGAGCACTCTTTAATCTTCTTCAACACATAGGCCCATAAATCATCTGATATATCTACTTGTATGTCAGGTTAATGGAGATGCACTACTTCAAAAACAAGCTGATTGACGTAAACCTTTTCACTGGGTAAACTGTTGTTGTTCAGTGTAGGGATAGTTGAGTGTTTGGGTCAGGACACAAGGACAACAAATATGCTGTCCTTGTGTCCTGACAAGAATAATTTAATCATTTCTTGTTAAATCAATTAAAATACTTTGGGAATACTACCAATGAGTGCTCGTCTAATCTCAGATATAATGATTAAATGTGACTTTATGTATGTAAACAGCAACATAGGAGATTGTCTATGATTTATCACAATTAATTTTTGTATTATGAGAAACGGGTTTTTATGTAATTGCCAGTTTGACCCATCTGTGACCGTGGCAGACTTTAGTAGCAGGTTTTAGAAGCAGTGTTGGTACTAAATTCTTGACGATCTCCTTTTGCAGTAATAAAGAAATGACAGAAGTAAGATAACTTGACCTTTATTGGATGAAATGGATGTATACAAAGTGTAATTCAACTTGCAGTTGAGAAGGTGATAGATCACATCCCATGTTATTGGAATACTCAAAATTCATTAATCACAATACTGTTGTATTCTGAGTGATGTGCTCTAATAACATTGTATTGTGTATTCCCACCTAACATTTCTGAAAGTGTGTTTCAGAGAAATTAATTAAACTGAAAAATTTAACATAGAATGTAAAATGAAGTTTCTTGTAAACTGTAGAATATCAATGAAGGGTTTAGTTTAGAAATAATCTTTTTAATTTTAATGTCATCTCACTAATGCAGTTATTTTCAAGAGTAAAACGGTATTTATTGTTTAAAAACCATATTTACTCTTTAAATAAATCTGTTTACATGTTTGTGAATGTCCTTAAACTTCCACAAAGTCAGTCTGATAATCTGTGTGTGCATATGAGAGAGAGAGCGAGGGAGAGAGAGAGGGGGAGACCTAAAGCAGTGTCTGTCCTTCATCCTACACTGTGTGAGCCAAGTCTGCTCTTATCAGCTCAAGATAAAGAGACGCTTCATTCTGACCGCTCATCTTAGCCAGCCTCTATTCTCTTTTCTCCTTCTGTCTTTTCCCTTTGGAAGCATGCTTTCCCTCCTTAACCTCTAGATTTTTTTTTTTTAATCATTTCATTTCATCTTCTTTCTGTTTGTTTTTGTTCAAATGTGAAAGACTTCTCAGAAACTCAGTTTTTTGGGTGTACAAATTCACACATTCTATGTTTCTGGTGTTACAGGGCCACAGAGTGATGCAAAGCTTCCATCTAGCTTTCTGGTTGATGCTCTTTGTGGTTTAAGTATGCTACGTCTGCTTTTTACATAATGAAAATCATCGTTATCAGAGTTCTTAAATCTGATAAATGTTTTTCTTTCCTACTGTTATTTCTTTCTCATTGTAACTGTTGGGGTGCATGTTACAGAGTGGAATGTGTGTGGGGGTTTTTTGGGCTACAATTTTACAGAGATCCCTTAAAGTGTCATGGCCCAGCCTTCTTGTAATATGGCAGTTAGACGTGGTATTTACTTCCACAGCTGTCTTTATGAGCATTTAAGTCCACCTTTTGTAAAAGTTATAACTTGTTAGCTAGGTGGAATTGTTATCATGCTTCTTGAAAACCCTGTTTTTAGGGTTACGCCTTGCTTTTAGGATTAGGTTTGTTTGGCCTTGATGCTTGTTGGTGGTTTATGGGAACTCGATGCCTGTCTACCTTCAGCGTTTTGTTTGTGTTTTTGGTTTTGCACTTCATCCACTCTGAGTGAACTCCCTGCACATTTCTGGCCCACTTGAAAAACAAACTCAGCCAATCATTTGACCGAGTTTGGGTGAGTGAAAGCTTCTCTCCGTTTGATCTGTGTATTTATGCCCCTGCACGCACTGAACTAACACAGCAACTTTTAACCAAAATCTGAGAACTACGTGGTACCAGGGTCCCCTGCAATCCAGCCACCAAGTTTGAAGTGAATCAGATGAATGGTGAAGAACAGACAGTGACGTACATCCAGGGTTTTCAGATCTTTGACAAATAAACAGTTTCCAGCATGTAAAATGGTAAATGGCCTGTATTTATATAGCGCTTTACTAGTCCCTAAGGACCCCAAAGCGCTTTACATATCCAGTCATCCACCCATTCACACACATTCACACACTGAAAAACGCATCAGTTGTTCTGTCTCTCACTTTTTTCCTTCTCTCATTCTTATTTTCCTCTTCGTTTCTGTTGTTCCTCTACCACGTCTTCTTGCTCTTGATCACTTTTCTCAGTTTTCTCTTCATTTCTCACGCCCACACTAACAGATGGGTTGCAGCCATTGTTTCACACGGCAAACATGGCCAATTTTTCAGGGTTTTGACAGCAGTTACAGTGCGCTCAAATCTGTGAATATAGCTGAAAGAAGTTTGCAACTTCCTCGGCCTGGTTTTGGGAGTTATCACAGTGCAGTTCCAACAAACATACAGTCTGCATTGGAGAATTAGGCCTCTCTGGCATTGAGTGAAATCACTGCAGAGTAAAGAGCACACACTCGGAGAAAGACGCTTAGCAGCGCTATCTGAATATTAACACGGTTGTCTCACTGTCTTGTCTTTGCATACATTTTGAAAATGATAAACCCAACTGTACAGTTTTCACTGTTCGCGTAGAGAAAGCGGCGAGTCTGGGTCCAGTAGAATCAGTGTGCTGAATAACTGTGGAGGGGAGGACTGACTATAACAAGTGTAGTCACAGACCTGTGTCATATGCTGGTTTTAAAATAAGGAGTTCACAGGAGGCTGCGATTGGGACTTCCATAAATATTTTCACTAACTCAGAAAATGCAGAGCAAAGGGAAAGTCAGGTGAGAGGAGGGGAGCTGGCAGCTTCATAAGAGCTTGTTTCTTTTGCTGACGTATTGGCGGCGCTCCTGTTGTCTTTGTCAAATTCCTTGCTGAGAGTAAAAATCTCCTGTGCAAACAGCCAGTGGTATGCTCAAAGGCACTCTTATCTGCTTTTTGCAAAGAATTCCAAGCATAAGCTGTGAAGTTTGAATATTAATCACTTTAATGAAGCACCATAACACCGTGCGATGTACAGATCGAGCCTTTTACTCGGGGCAAGGGTTTGTGCAAAAAATAGTGTCTGCTGCCGCTGTAATATGTAATGGTGCACGGTAGAGATTACCAATTTGTTTTCACTGTTTGCCGTTACCTAACGCAGAGGATTCGGCCTATAAAAGGGCTTTTATTTCGTCCACCAAGTACTTATGTAACCTTCTATTCACTCTAATCCCATCCTGTAAAAAAGCAAACAAAAAAACAGTTTCTATAAGTTTCTCTCAGCATTCATTCAACATGAGAAGGCGGCATTCTGTAAAAAGTGATGTTTAAACTAAATGATTTAATATATTGACTTTCTTTTCCATCTTGCACTGATGTTACCACAGGCTGAGACTTGGCCATCATGTCTTCCTTTGTACAGCCACACACACACTGAAAAATACTATGATACCTTTACTTCACTCTGTTTGTGGGGATCTGGTTTTCAGTTTTGGGTCAGCTTGTTGTTTGTAACTTCACCTGGGGAATACTCTGTGTAGGGGTGAATTTGGCCAATGGTAGAGATTTTGACTCTACCGCAATAGCACATGTGGATGGTGTCATCTGCGCCTGTTTTGGTCAAAAGCATTGCAGTGGCTGCAAGCAATATAATCTGGAAATTGTGCCGGGCGACAGTAATAGCGAAGAGACGAAGCACGTTTTAGAAGCCAAAAACGGCACTTCCTCCACTTGTGTACCGTTGATTCATTGTTGAATTCTCTTGCAGCTGCTCTTTTCGCATGACTTACCTCGTATCGTGGATGGATTATCTCAGTTGTTCTCCTGACTGAAGTTTAGTCCGTTTACAGCATCCTGCCATGCGGTTGCATTTGATCCTAACCATTGGGAACCCTCACGTTAACTTTTATCGAGTGGGGAAAAAAAGTTAGCATTCATCCTCCAGCATCACTGTTTATGTTATGCTAACATAGCTGTGTTGCTAGCGATCACGTAGCACATCATTATATACCAGCTAGTCCAACTTCAGTAACCCTAAAAAAGTCGGTGCTGTTTAGTTTTCTGTCTTTATTTATGTTGGAAGTGATAGCAGAGCTGTACTTTTTAATTTTTTCAGAAATCTCTCGGTCAGAACATGGTATATCATATTTAGGTGGAAACTAGCAAGCTAACTTCCTGCTAACTCAATTAAATTGACTAAATTCTGTTTTCATGCATGCCTGGATGTTAAACTTAATTGTTACACCTGGTAAAGCAGCAATGCTGATCATTTTATTAAAGATGAAAGAATTTGGACAGCTTTTAACTCTCAGTGATCCTGCAGTGTTCCTTTGACTTTGGGGCCCGAAGCGGACTGAGTTTTGGACCTAGATTACTCCACGAGGCTCCTGACTACGGCAGCCGTAATGCTCCGACAATCCATCAAGCGGTGCAGCTTCGTAGCATTTTTTTGACAGGTTTTTGAGTGCTGTGTACCATATAAAATTGGTTAGAGGTCAGTAAACGCAACCAGAATTCATACATAAGGTGCACTGGATTATAAGGCGCACTGTCGTTTTTCTTTTTTTTTTTCTTTTTTGGAGAAATGGATGGATGGGCAGTTCTCTCTCAGAGCACAACCGTGCATTGTGTGAAGTCATAGCACAAGACTGAAAAATGTGTATGGTGATTGTTTGAGTCTGTGATTACTACCAAAGCCCCAAGTGGCACTTGGAGCAGCACTGAAAGCTTGTGGTCCAGTTGATTAGGATTCTTATGGTGGTCTGCATCTGAGACTTCTGCCAAAATAAGGTACTGAGGTTTCCTTCATTTTCTTTCACAGCAAGTCCTTACTGACTGTTCTGTTATTTATTACTGCTTCCTTCAATAAGGATTATGTGACAGTGAGTCATGAGATTTGCCCAAGTGTTTGTTTTTTTTTTTTTTTTTTTGGTTTTTTTTGGTGTGTAATCTGTAGCTAGGTGCTATATCACGTTGCACTTAGTCACCATTGTGCTTTTGCATCATGGGATTCACTGGCTCGCTAAAGGGTAGCAGAGGGAAATATGTGTCTCATGAATCTTTAGATGAGCTGCTTAAGGCTTCATGAAGGAACATGGAAGTTGGTTTTTTTTCTTATTTTTCCTTCAATTTAAACAATTATTTCTATAGAATTATGGCTATTTCCCTGAGGGCTTTTCACAGCAGCCAAGCACCTTAATAAAACCAAGAACACATCGACCCCCTGTTAAAAGTGCACAATCTAATTCTTTTGAACTGTTGCATTAATTAATAATTGCTGTTGCTGGAGTTTTTAAAGTTGCAAAGTGAGGATGAAATTAAAGCCAACTCTAATAAAAGGACAAACACAATAATTAATGGAAGCCTGCATTGCAGTTTTAAACACTGCTAGCAGCTAAAAGCATTAATGTGTAAGTGGTGACACAGCTTCTCTTCCTCTCTGCAGGATGGATTCCTCTTTGCCTCTCCACCATCATTCAGCTGATTAAAAACCTCTCTGCTTTCCATATCAGTCTCTCCATCTTTGTCCCTATATTTCAGCACAAGTCTGGATCCAAAGTTCTGGACTCTGATCAGCATTGGTTCTTTCATAACATATAGTTGGTGACCTGTGAAGGCCCTGATTGGGATGGATCTTTATGCAGTCCTTTTAACATCAGTAGAGCTTTAACAGTTCTGCTTTGTCTTGTAATCCCCAGGAAATTGTAAGTAATGATGTGACTACATTGGTACCCATTTTTGTGGATCTTCAGAAGGAATGGGGAAATTCAGCCAATGAGGATACTTTGGAGATGTACTAAGAATCATGGTAGAATGCGAAGTAGTTGGACAGTTAAAAAAAAAAAAAAAAATGAAGTTAATGTCAATAACTCTCTTACTTCAGCAAAATTCTTTGTATATTAGTACATTATGACTACTTCTTTGTGTTCTTCAGGGCATCAAATAACCTAAAGAACCCACAACAACGCAAGCATGAATAAGATGGGGTTTCCCACAGATTCTGTTTATTGTGGAGACTGAAGTCACTGTAGGCTTGGCTTGTTGGCACATGAACCAGTTTTTGCTGCAAGTTCTGGCTAAAGTAGCCCGCCAGTTCAGAAGGACCGCAGCCACCAGCTGCAGTTAGAAATGGTGGACTTTGAGTATATTTGAGTACACTGGGTACAAGATCCTTGAGAAGCAGCTGAATGATATAAAGAATCGCCACAACAACAACGTGACGGAGCCAGACGCTAGTGAAAGAACTCGACAGAAGGATGATGTGCAGTAACTGAACTTTCAAAGTAAGAGCATGAAATGAAAAGATTAAAGTTGGTGTGAGGGTGAGGAGGGGAGGGGGGGGGGGGGGGAAACTAAAGAGAAACAGTCGACCACTTTGCTCCAAACTACTATATCGGTAACTGTGAGGTGAAATTTAGCAGAGACATCAGCAATAGATTGTATATGTAAAAACATACATGGCCTCTGAGAATACACCTACTGCTTTGTGACATGAAGGCTTGAGGTTGTTACATTCATCCTCCATTGATGTAATGTTTTCAAGAAGTGGATCTGACCCAGAAGCTGTGACAAAGCATGGCCTATAGCATACCATGCTTTGTCTGTTGTACTATAAGTGAAACTGTAATTAACTAAATGAGCACCGTGCTGTATTAAACAAGACGTGAAACTTGCAGTAGAGTTTGTTGACATTGAGCTTATAAACCAAGATTGGTTTGGCTATTTTTCTCCTCCATTTTCATACTGCTGGACTCCAACCTCTGCCACCAGCAGACTAGCCCATTGTTGACCATTAGAAAGAATACAGGTTTGAAGAAAATGTGGCCTTTTTTTCCCTTTTATGTTCAGTTTTAGTGCTCACAACATTTTGTTGTTAGAATCTGACCACCGAGTTGCTGCAAACCCATCAAAGATGTCTCCACTTCCATGTTTAGGAGCTTACAATTGTATGTTTAGAATTTCTGTTTCTCATTATGTCTGCAGATGCCATCTGCCTGTCACGGGCTTGTAATGGCAGCAGGCTGCGTAACAAAACACAGACTGCACGCACACTGGCACAGCAAGGAAACGCTCCATGAAAGTCCTAAATACACCAGTAGGGCTCACAAACAGACTCCTGTGCAAGTGGAATTCCACAGGCTCGGCACAAACTGAAGGCTGAGTTTGAACAAAAACTTTTTCTCTGCTTTTTAACTGGCGAAGAAGAAAGCTTTGAATACTGGACACTTATTTAGGTAAAGGATGCTTGAGGTGAGATTTCAAAGAGTGTGTGTGTATGTGGGTGCATCCCTGCAGTATATCCCCCTCCTTCAGTGAAGCCGAAACTCAGGCTGTGGTGTATCTATTTTTTGAGCAATGTGACATAAGTGTCTGTTCTTACTGTGTGGTGTTGAATTTGCTCTGAGAGGATAAAGAGGTCATTCCTGAATGCAAATAAGATAAAGACAGAATTCTTCTGTGCAGCCTGTCATATGCATACTGCCCTCAGCTGATGAATTCAGCACCCCTGAGTCACGGGGTGGCTGAGGTAAAACAGGTTGACTACCGGAAGGTTGCTGGTTTGAATCCCTGCCTGCTCCAGTCTGCATGCTGACATTGTGTTAACATTTTTCCTTTTCTCGGCTCTTGTGAAATGGGAGAGTTCATGCTGTGGATTACTTCAAGTAGAAAATGACAAAGGCTCATTTTATCTTGAAGTTTATTTGTGAGTACAGCCTGAGATGACTTTGTTTCAGACTCTAATGAGCATGACTGAGAAGAGGAAGATGGTGTGTGTAATATGCAAATAATGTTTTTTATTTTATTTTTTAGAAGCACTAATGCAGTTCGATTAGTAAAACTGCTTAATGTCATCAGCACGACAAGATTTAAGCATGCAATTAGTTTACCTTTTACTGTAGGTGCAAAATTCACTCCCTCCAACTATTTTCTTGTTCTCCACCAGCTCCTGAGGGAGAGATCTTGCTCTGTAGCTGCTAAGAGCTTCACTGTGTTCGGAAGCCTGCTTCCTAACTATGCTGGGTTGGCAGAATCCAGTGGTCTGTTTAAAATGTCTTACTGAAACAGTTTGCTGCGAATCGGGGGCGAAAGAGTTGAAACCCGCACAAAGAGCTGAAAGAGGCTAAAATGCACATTTTGCATTCACTTTTTTTTTTTGATTCACTGTTAAATACACAAATCGAAACAGCTTAAAATTGATATTAGGAATGGATTTGGTAATTTTTCTTTTCCTTTTTTTTTTTTTAAGTCTTAAACTTTACTGCCTAAAACCTTGGTGAGCAAAACATTAACTTACTGACTGTATATTAATGCAATTACAACATTACCACTTTTCCTCTGGTTAAAATCTGTAGCTTGATGGTTGTGAGTGAACAAAGCACACATGCTCAAAAAAGTGGTAAAGGATGATCATAGAAGGCTGAGGAAACGAAGGCAGGCTTTCTGCACATTTCTTACTCCTTGCCAGACTAACGCAGCCTTTTCCTTTGTCTCTACACCAGTTCTATCATTGAGTGTTGTTGTGTCAACAGCTGAGGACCCGTTGGGTCAGACTCGGGTTTCTGCAGCTCTGTCTGCAAGGATCCGCTTTGGGTCATAAAGTTTGTGCCAAACCCTCCAAGTAATATGATTTAGCATTTCTTTCATGTTTAGCTTCCAGATGGAATTGGAGTCCTTTCACATCATGGAAAAATTAATTATTGCCCCTGTTGTGGAGAGGAAATGTTTGTCTCTTACCATTAGTCTTTTACCCACTCTGTGTTCTTTTGTGTCCACATGTAACCACACTTACAGTTTGATAGATGGGACTCATGGTGCTTACAGTAGCAACAGAGTGTTGCTACCAAACACAGCAAACATTTGCTGCTTTGCCAAGTCAGCAGTGTGATGCTGTGATGATCAAGATTTTTGCTTTTTCATGTACACACTCACCCACATGCATGCTTACAGTTTGGTTGTCAGTGTGCTCACACCTTATTATTCTGAATTGGGTGTAATAACTTGTGTGTGTGTGTGTGTGTGTGTGTGTGTGTGTTGTACTTCATAGTAGTTGTAACAATTATATCTATACCAAAAGTTAAAGGGTGACAAATGTTTAACAACCAGATTTTTTTTATTTTTTTATTTTTAAACTAGCCTGATCAATCGGCGTTAACAAAGTTTAATAATGCTGTTGCTTTCTTATTGCTTTTAAAAGCCTTAGTTTCAGGCTAACCCAGCTAAACTGAACAGTAGTTTAGCTTCTTTAGTTCTTGAGTATTCCACAAATTTCAACACAGTGTCCAGTCGCTCATAGCAAGTTTTACCCTTATTTGAAATGTGTTGATGCATGCTTAATCATCCAGATAATGAAATCACAAAATTTCTAGCGTTACATCCAGATGAAGGAAATCAACTTTTTTGGACTTATTCGAAAGGGTGACTGCAAAATTTGTCTGTGATTGTTAGCTACCTCAGTTTGTGAAAGCACAAACACTGAGCAAAGCCAAAACACAAGTAGCATTGATTTGAAAAAATGTCGCAATGTCTAGGCAGTTAGTCCTAGCCTTTCTGCGTTTACAATGTATCCATCTGCTACTAGCTGAAACTTTTGGGGGCCACGATATACTCACAAAACAGTTCATGTAGTTGTATTTAATGATGTGAAGGCACTTGTGCACAAAAAGTGTGGAAATATGCAATTTTGAGATGTATCATTACTCTTCAGTTTGGATGACTGAACATCTTATCCTCATCCTGTCTGTAAGGCTGAACCCAGGCATGCTCATTTCCACTAATTGTAGCTGTATCCTTATTCTCTGATCACTACCCAAGCTTAGCTTTCTGTTCAGCACAACACACTGCAATATTATTCACAGCAGATGCTGCACCCGATCCGTATGCCAATCTCTTGCTCTACTCTCCCCTCTTTGTTGATCGAGACCCCGAGATACTTACTACCTTAAGTAGAGGAGTTTAACTCCTCCTTAACCTGGAACTATGTTCTTAAAAGCTAAAAACAAAATGACTTGCAAAGGGCAGCCACTGTAATCAATGATCTTGTGGCTGGGGGACAGTAAAAATTAATTAGCCAGCTGCTGATGGTTTGGACTGGTGATGATGGTACTATCAAACGCAGTTGGTGTCTATTTTCAACAAAAGCGATAAAGATGCTGTTGTAGTTAAAATGTAGCCACAGCACAGAGGGGTCCCATTACAGAGTTGTAGAGCTCAGATGAAAGAAACATTTTCTTTAGCATTCACAACAACAGTTTACATTATTGTAACCATGATTAAAACCTTTACTAGTAAAAATCCTGGTCTTTGTCTTCTCACATTCACCACCAAGGGCTAGTAAAACTGATTCACTGCCATAAGTGGGCAGTGAGAGAAATGTGTTGGACACTTGATTGCCCCATGCTATCCCTCTGGCTGTATAGGTACCAAATTGCCCTAGCAACAGGCCTGATACCCAATACTAAAGCACCCCCCACCACCTAACCCCAGGAGGATGCGGTCAAATGATCTGTCAATGTCCACAAACATGTAAACTAGTTGGGCAAACCCCATGCACCCTATAGTATTCATAGTGTGCCCCATACCCCTTCTTCTATTGGGATAGATGGTGATAGTATAATTATTTTTGTTGCGTCCCGAGTTAATAGAATTTTATTAAATTCATACCTAAAGAGGAAGCAGTTTGGGATTAGTTCCTGTTGTCAAGCCAGCAAGTCAAATAAATGCCCTGAAGTTTCAGCATAACGCTACCTCTGACCAATGTAACCATTTGAGCTATATTTATTGAGGTTTGCTTGTGTTTAAGATGATGACCAAAGCATTGCGTGCTATTGATTGTTAAAAATAGCCAGTATTTATAAAAAATGAGTCAAAGGGATATAAGACTTCAATTATATACACTTGCATTTAGATAAACATAAGTGGAAATGAAAGGTGTCTCTTGTACACGCAGCTTTAAATGGAAACGGCTGTAATTTCTCCTACACGATCTTGAGCTCACACACTCAGACGCTGACCGGTTGCTTAGTTGGCTCTAATCCTCTAGTTCATCGGCCCTTTCCTCTCCAAGGGAATGAAAAGTACATCACCATAGAGACCACATCAATGGCCCATTAGCATGAGAGGTGAAGAGAGGAGAGACTGAATGGAGAGGGGAGCGAGAGAGTTTAGACTGGGAAAAGAGATACTGAACGAGAAATGGAGCAAAGGAATGAACAAAAGGAGAATGTGTTTAAAAGAGAGGATGGGAAAATGTGGCAGTGGGAAACTTTAAAATAAATGATACATTGGCTCTGTTCAGTCAAGGAGGTTTATTGCTATGGATAATTCTGCTTTCCTAACTATGTCTGCTCTGTCTTTGCTTTGTTTAACTATGTTTTTTTTTTTTTTTTAATATTCAAAAGTTACTGGCAGTTTGGATCTCTACTCATAAAATGCACTTGTAAGTAAACTTCATTTGGAGTACCTTTGCATCTGATTGCCAAAACACTATTAAAGGTACCTGTTGTTGTTGTTGTTGTTTTTTGACGTTTTGACTAGACATGAATTAGTCTTACAATATAGCTACATACATTTCATGTGTCACTACTCTAAAGTGATACTTTATCACAGCAGTTTATATTATAACTGCCTGGGAAATATTTTTCAAGGTTTTTACAATGAACAGGTATTGTATACAAACCTCAAAGTTTGTTTCGACTGAACATGTATGCGCTTTTTATGCACTTGAGACCCTTTTGTGTTGAGATGAGCGAGGCATCTTTACACACACATTGGTTTGGATCGAGATGCTGCTACTGACGCTGGAGCTGGTGAAACTGTGGCCGGTGAGTGTGCTTTTTATAAAACCTAGTATTAGAAAAAACACATTTATAGATACAAACTGAAAGTATTACACTTCTAACACACATTAGCTTACTATTTTTACATGTTAATTCATGTTAGATTGTAGGGCTGCAAACTGCTGCAGTTTTACAGTTGACTTTTTGGCAGATTTCATTTGACATATTGCTAATTAGTTTGAAGCCAAATCTCAGTAAAAGCAGTCACAGTTGAGACTGAGTCTGCAGGGTACAAAAGTGTAATGTTTTTACAGGTAGTCTGTACCTCCTGCTCCCAGAAATAACATTACAGATGACTTACAACATCATACGGACCAAACAATGGACCAGTGGATCCTGAGACTACTGCTCTAGAAAACAATAGGGAAAGCTGTTAACGACACTGATGATTAAGATTTAAACATTGGAATTCCATAAAATGACACTCTTTCTTTTGAAGGCCAAACTACTACATTTATTTTAGGATTTTGTGTATCAGTTGACAAAAGCAGCACTGGCAGTGATTAAGAAGGATTATTTCTTTTAAACTTTTGTTCAACTACATCACAATGAAAAGATGCTATTTCTATTTGGGTTGTGTGAGCTCGACCCCCACCCACCCCTCCTCTCAGATGAGCATTCTGCAGACAGCTAAGCTATTTAACAGCTGTCTTAAAGTACTGTATCAGGGGGACGCAGCAGCAAATATAACTGACTTGCAAGAGCGTGGAAGAGACACTGGATTGAACTGATTTTTGAAGCGTGCGTGTTCTCTATAAGTTTTCTGACCTACATAGCCCCATTAGGATCATGGCCATCAGTCACTGATAGACTTATCTCACTCATCCTTGTGTTTGTCTTCCTAAGGTTAGTATATCCACTATACGTTGATGATAAACAGAATGTTACTGGAGACGAACACAAAGGCTCACAGCTCCTGCATGCTCCCTCTCCCTATTACATCCATGCTATGTACTTGTGATTCACTTAAATTTGCTCTGTGCTCTATATTAGATGCCATTTGCCAGAACAGATTGTAACAATTCAATACACCGTATTTTTTGGGCCATAAGGCACACTTTCGATGAATGGGCCTGTTTTCATACATAAGGTGCACCGGATTATAAGGCGCATTAAGCAAAACAAAACGGGCAGATAAATGGTAAATGGTCTGTATTTATGTAAAGCGCTTTACTAGTCCCCGAGGACCCCAAAGCGCTTTACATATCCACTCATCCACCCATTCACACACTGGTGATGGCAAGCTACATTGTAGCCACAGCCACCCTGGGGCGCACTGACAGAGGCGAGGCTGCCGGACACTGGCGCCACCGGGCCCTCTGACCACCACCAGTAGGCAAAACGGGTGAAGTGTCTCGCCCAAGGACACAACGACCAAGACTGTCCAAGCCGGGGCTCGAACTGGCAACCTTCCGATTACAAGGCGAACTCCCAACTCTTGAGCCACGATTGCCCCAGATAAATCAAACTTTACTCAACTCATTCTTCTTGCTTCCTCCACTTCCGTACCATTGATTCATTAATGTTGAATTCTCTCGTAGCTACTCTATTCCCATGTTGTTGCAGTACAGTAATGACTAACTAGAGCTGTGATATGAACAAAAATCTCATATCCCGATATAAGACATTTATCGTCCCGACAACGATATCACAATAATTTTACATTTTCTGTAAATTCTGTGAATCTTGGGCAACTCAACTTGCGTAAAGTTTTCAGCTGGGCGTCGTGTACCAGTGTTTTGACCAATACGTGAAACTATACATAGTTAGACATAAGTTGTAACGACCGCCATTTTCTTTGAGTCTGAGGTGGGGACCGGTTTCCTGCATAATTTGCATAGTACAGTTTTCTGGTCTGTGTCAGACTTTTCATAATCACACCGTGTCCATGATACAGAGGCCCCTTGTTTTGAAATAAGGTGCTCGATTGCAGTGTGGGAAAAAATGCACAGAAATAAATTATTTTTCAAGAATAATTAAATAGATTCAACATCTTTCTTCAACAGTATTGCAGAATTCACAGATGGTACCTTCCCAAAGGAAAAAGTACTATTGCTTACTAGGGTATATTAGACTTAACAGTTACTATATACAGTAATGGACTTCTATATTTTACATCAGATTAAAACTTTGGGTGTAAGATTCAGATAATTATTTATTAAAAGCCAGACATTTTAAATGAGAATAAGAAAGAAAAGTATGTCTTTGTGCCCCCTTTTCCCTGTTAATGCCCTATCGGCACCCCTGGCTAAACTTTGCTAGATCCGCCCCTGCACAGTTACCAGCCGTCAGCTGCGTAGAAAAGGATCCTGGTGTAGAAAGTAATAATAAATAAATTCTAACAACGGCTTATCAAGCTTAATAATGCTGCTGTTGTTCAGCCGCTGGTTTCCTCTTTCTGGTGCAAAGTGGGCCAAAAACAAAGAGAGACGGACTTGCGACAGAAAAGCCGATCAGCTGATCATTAAGCAGTTTCATGATTGAAGCAGGAGAGGGAGGGAGAGAGAGAGGGGCAGTCCCTCCATATATTGGTTGTTAAGCTTAACATGGGAATGCTTTACAAACATTCAGAGATGAACTTACACACTCGCTTTACTTCTCTCTGGGATAACTTCCTCGGAGATGAAATGCCGGATTGCTAGCAAGGCTACACACAGCCGCTCTATCACCTGATGCATACTGCTGCAACGTGCTACGGTTATGAGCCGAGTTACGCCGTGTAGCAAGTTTTGTGAGGTGCTTTTTTTGATATTTAATGGATCGGATTACATTTTTTATTTCTCGCCGATATCCGATCCAGTAATTTGGGTCAGTATCGGACCGATACGATACGTAATATCGGATCGGTCCATCTCTAGTTGCCACAACCATACATGCCAACCCTCCCGATTTTTCAGGGAGAATACCGAATTTCAGTGCCCCTCCCGAAAATCTCCCGGAGCCACCATTCTCCTGAATTTCTTCAGATTTTCCACCCAGATAACAAAATTGAAAAACTATATGCAGAATTCATAGCGCAACCCAGCCAATTCCAGTCTCCAACAACGGCGGCAGCTACTTAGTTTTAATATTACTCTTATTTCTCTTTCTGGGTCGCAAAAAAACTTTTAACATATTTTCAGGTAAGAATGTAGCTGTGTTCAAATATCTGAACCGACCAACACATCGGCTTCAAACCCCCGCGGTCTTTCGCTACTCGGGTTAAACATGATATATAAGTCACTTAGATAACTTAAAAATGTTATTGTTTGGCTTTTTCAGTGTTTTATTTGTTCGTGAATAAATCAGTTTGGCTGAGATTAAAGTTATTAGATTTGATTAAATTAAATTTAACTTTATTAATCCCTCAGGAGGGTTCCTCCGGGTTTTCACACAGCTGAATAAACGCCAAACAGAAAACTGAAAACAGAAGTGAGAGAGTCTAGAGTTTACGCCAGCGCCCGGTTATATTTTAGATAGCAAGGAGCAGACGGCAGAGTTTCACTCCACCGAGGGAGCTCGTGACGTACTACCCAGCTTTCTTTAGACCGCGAAGGCCGGGTCCTCAGGTGGAAGCAGCCTCTGAATTTGGACACGCCCACTGTTTCCAGACATTTAACGTATTTTATTCGATAAATAAACACTGTAAATGTATTTATCCCCCCCCCCCCAACAGCTCTTTTGAATTATCTCCCTAGTGTGGCCACAACACCTCACGTTTTTGCCACATGTATCGTGAACTAGTGATGTGTCAGTCGCGAACGAAATGGCTCTTGGAGCCGGATCTTTGACGTGAACGACGTGAGCCGGCTCCTTATCGCGAGCCGTGTTTTGTTTTTTGTTTTTGTGTTTGTTTGTTTTTTCCTTTCTCTCACCCTCTCTTGCACTTTTTTCCCGCTTCACTCCGCATGCGAGCCTTGTGCTTTGAGCTGGGAAGAGGGGGGAGGGGCGGTAGTTAAACTAGCAGTAGCACAGGAACAGAGCAGGATCATAAAGGATTCAGAAACCCATATGACAGAGAATATGCATGTTCTTTTTGTTTTCATATTTTCATTTATATTAATTATATTTTTTGTGTTGTGGTTTGCAGTGTTTTGTGTTGTTTCACTTTAAATTTGTTTAAAAGGGAAAAGCTGAAAATTTAAATAGTTAAAAGTTGAAATGTGAATAGTTGGTTTTTGTATTATATGATTTATTTATTACATTTTATGTGGAGTGAATAAATAAAAGTATATTTACGTTGGCCCCTAGAAACAAAACGTGTACAAACTCCAAAACGTGTACAAACTCCAAAACGTGTACAAACTCCAAAACGTGTACAAACTCCAAAACGCGTACAAAAGACAACCGAAGTGCTCCAGAATGCTAGGTGCAGTGTTGAGCTTTTGTTACCTAGTGGCTACACAAGCCAGGAAGTACCAACGACCGGATTTGTTGTGTGGTAGTAACAGGTAAATGAACTTTTTTTTTTTTTTTTTTTTTTTAAATTATTTGAATATATATGAGTGCTTGTGTATAAATACACAAACAATACACATATGCTTTCAATTGTGTAATTTAAGTGATCTAGGTAGCTCTGTTTTGGAAGTTCAGTTAACTGTTTTGGAATTTGTACGTGCTTTTTGGAGTTTGTACGTGTTTTGTCTCTAGGGGCCACCGCATATATTTATATATAAACATATATAAATAAAACCTTTTTTTTTTTTTTTTTTTTTTTTTTTAACATTAGTATTTCCTTTTGTGCATAATTTTATATTATTGCTAATAATAACTTCATTAAAGCAACAACACAACCTGAAGAGCGGCTCTTTTTAGTGAGCCGAGCCGAAAGAGCCGGTTCTCTGAAAGGAGCAATAAATCCCATCACTATTGCAAACCACGTTTCAGCTTTTGTGGAGGTAAAATACGTTCGCACATGACTCCAATTACGCTCAGCCATTGTTGTGAGTGCACACGCCAAGGGGCTGCGAGACAGACAGCCGTATTTCGCACATGACTATGAAAGGCGGAAGAGGAAGTAGTTCCTTTGAATGTAGACAATCCGAATGTTATGGTTTCTTTTCACTGTGTTCCTGTTAATGATAAACTACAAATTTAACCTAAATTACTAAAATATCGATATTTTAATGTGAGAATGTATTCTAGAACATAAATGATTGGTATGGGAGGAATCGATATTTCAGGATCGATCCGCACATCACTAACACATCCGCACATCGTTGTTGCTAACGACAATGCATAAAAAACAGTCGCTTGTCCATCCGTAGTGTGGTTATTTTAAATATAAGAGAAAGAGAGAACTTTAAGAAATTAATATAGCCACTACAGTGACCATCAAAACGATGAAAAACTATTGCCATAAAAAGTTTATTTTGCGACGCCACGAATCAAATGAGAGTGTAATATGAAACGATAGACATTTTCATATCGTCATCTGATAGATATGGTTATATTGAAAAGCCCTATGACTAACCTCGTATTGTGGATGGATTATTTCAGTTGTTCTCCTGACTGAAGTTTGGTCCATTTACAGCATCCTGCCATGCGATTGCATTTGTCAATAACCATCGGGAAACCTCCCGATAACTTTCATCCAGTGAAAAAAGTTAGCATTCATGCTCCATCTTCACTGTGTTTATGTTATGCTAACATAGCTGTGTCGCTAGCAATCACGCAGCACATCATTATATACCAGCTAGTCCAACTTCAATAACCCTAAAAAATTCAGAGCCGTTTAGTTTTCTGTCTTCATTTATGTTGGAAGTGATGGCAGAGCTGTAATTTCTTTCAGAGATCGCTCAGTCGGAACATGCTATATCATGTTTAGGTGGAAACTAGTGAGCTAACTTCCTAGATGAAACTGGATGTTAAACTTAATTTTTACACCTGGTAAAGCAGCAACGCTGATCATTTTATTAAATATGAAAGAATTTAGACTGTTTTTAACTCTCACTGATGACGCAGTGTTCGTTTGGCTTTGGGACTTGAAGTAGATGGAGTTTTGGACCCAGATTACTCCACGAGGCTCTTGACTGCGGTAGCCGTAATGCTCCGACAATCCATCAAGCGGTGCAACTTCGTAGCTCACCAAAGTCGTACTAAAACGTTTTTTGACAGATTTTTGAGCGCCTATACCACATAAAATTAGTTCGAGGTCAGTAAGCACAACCAGAATTCATACATAAGGTGCACTCCCAACCTTTGTAAAAATTAAAGGATTTTAAGTGCACCTTATAGTGCGGAAAATACGGTATCATAAAAACATAATCTTTGTCAACTCTTACTTCAGCTCGTAGTGTCAACAATAATGAACGTTATCTGACAATAGCAGAATGGTAGGAGTTCACAAATGTCAGCAAATGACAAAAAGCGGGGTTTCAGATTGAATCCAAAACAACCTAAGCTAATGATCTGTTGTTGTCTTAAACCAGTATAATGTGACATTATACACAGGTTAATATAATGGGTCATGTTAGCTTGAATTTGGGAAGCTAGATGACTAATTTCCACTCGTGTGTTCATGGTTGCTGTGTCACACCCAAGTCAAATTATATTGTCATTTTGATATTCCGATATACAACATGTAGCTGGTCTCTAAGTTGTTGCACAAAATAGATGCAATGTAGTACACAGTGCAGAATCCAGTTGTCGATGCTAGCTCCAAAATAGTACACTAATGATCTGCGTGCTAAAACTAGCAATTGAATGCCAACTGCAGCTCACTTGGTATCTGTGGGCGTCAATAATATCAATAGTTTTGCAAAACTCTTTGAAAAATGGGTTCAATATTGACCTGATGCACCTTTGAGAATTGTCCATAGAACCTTTCCTTTGAGGACTATAGAGTGAAACACTCCGACTGTATGCTTTGTCAGGCAGTGGGAGGTCAAACACAGGACTTCTATTCCTGCAGTTTCATTGATCTAGTAGCTTTCAGATCATTCCTGTACTTCAGTGCAATCAGGCCCCCTAAATAGCAGAGTACAGTAATTCAAGGCTGAGAATGTTCACATACTTTCATGCAAATGGCCTTTGAAGGCCTTTACTTTTTAATGTAGGCAACTCTGAGATTTTCGCATTGAGTTTCAAATGTGCATTGTTGAATCGATGAAAGGTTCCAATTCAATCCTTCAGACTTCCTTCAAACCATCTAGGTTATGTCAAATCCTATTGATCTGCCCCTCTGATCCCTGTACAAGAACTCTCTTTGTACATAGAAAAGTTTGAAATATGGGAAAAGTGAAACTTCTGTATACTTTCACATTTGTGCACTTGAAGCAAGTCACAGTCTTTAGTGGTATGATTGTTAGAGGGGGCTTTAGATGCTCTAGAGATGATCTAAGATGTATGATCTAAGGCATTAAACCTACTGTGTGATGACTGCTGCAGTGTTTACCTGTGAGTTTACCTGGGGGAAAAGACAGTTGACTGTTTTTAATTTAGAAATGCTTTATGAGCGTATTTCCCCGAGTTCAGTATTTTGTCAGTGAAAAATGATTAGAGGGGGGAGGGGAGGGAAAAAAAAACCTTTAGTTTCAGCAACCTGAGTATGAACCTGAGCATGCTGGCTCTGTCATGGCTTAATGAAACGCAGGAAGGGGAGAAAACTACTATTAACAGTCGCAGCTGTGCTTTCCCTAATGTGCAATGTCAGTGTGCTGAATGGAGACATCCCTGCTGCATCGTTTCACTCTGAGGGGAAGGAAGAACTAGTTTTATGTCGTGTGTTTCTGTGATGCAGCAGAGGCAGAATGTCAGCAGCACCTCTGTAGACCTCAAGTGTGGTGTTTTTTTGTTTTTGTTTTTGTTTTTTTTGTTTGTTTGTTTTTCCTTCTTTTTTGTTGTGGTTTTGTGTAATTATAAAGCCGTTAAAACATAAGCTGCTCTGTGACTGGAATGGCCTTAGCAGATGGTCTAACTTGTTGAAGAGATGTAGAAGGGCACAAATGTCTCTGTTTTGTTTTCACTTTCCAATCAGACTGTTTAAACTGTAAGCAGAGTGGGAAAACTCCCAAAGACTCTCAGATATCGGCACATAATTGTGGATTGTGTCCTTCTGTTTGCAGAACGTCTACCTGACTGGATATCCTAAGAATATAAATAAAAAGTCTAATCCAATGGATTAATTTCATTTGACAAAAAACATTTTATTTTTTTTTGTCTGGGTTTTTAAAAACCTATATAAGGATTTTAACGCTCATTTTCAGGTTCCTTCTTTGGTAATAGATGGTAAAACATGTCTTGGAGTTGAACCTTGAATTGGGAGACCATTGACAGTCCCCCACATGAGCTAAGCTGATGTGTGCAGGTCACAGTATCTATTTTTGGACTGTAGAAAAAGATTCTTTAACCCCTGACTCATTACACTCCCTACATGCCCCCACCTAGCTGCTCCACTTTTAGCCCAGGCTCCTGTGAGGTGAGTGAGTCCGGGTGGGTGTATGGGCTGAAATGGGGAGGGGGTTACTTCCAGCAGGCCTTGTGGTTGGGTGGATGCCCGTACACTCTCACTTTCTCCCTTGTGGAGTCAAGTCAGTCGTGGAGCCAGGCCAAAGCAGCTGCTCAGTCAGCTAGCCTGTGGAGAAAGTGGACACTAGACCAAACTTTCCCAGCGACCGATTTTCTTGTACAGTTGGTGGAAGTGCCAGATTGAGCGGTTACCAACGCCAGGATGACTCGTGATTCGTAAGTTTCAGCCGGCCATAGCAATGGAGCCGATGTAGGATTTCGGGGTTAACCATATTAACCATTTTCTATGTCTTTACCTACAGTATTATCATCTCCAAAGCAGAGTTGGCAAGTATTTGTAGTATAGGCTCAGGGAAGTGTGATTATTGTGGAGCTCAGTCTCTCTGCCCGTCTACCTGTCTGGCTGAACCATTGCCATTTACCATGGACACTCAAAGTTCAGCTGAAACGCTCACTGCAGCTGTTATCAGCATCCACAAATTCATTCATTATTCGGAGCCCCCCCATCTAAAAAAGCTGCTCTCACCAGTTGAGGAGCTTTCCTTTTTATAGAACTGCAGTAGCTGTTAAACTCAGAGTCCAATCAGAGGGAGTTTGGAGCTCGGTTACAGGATAGGATTCATCTCTTCGTGTGGTGACAGGGTACTTTTCTCCTTTGCTGCTTCTAGAGCTGCCGTTGTTTTTCCTAAAGGACTCTAAAAACCTCTTTGCAGGCTTGTCCTTCTTGGGTTGTTGTTAAAAATGTATGTGATGGTGACTCGGGGTATTTTATCTCTGTGGTGATAGTTCACCTCCTCTTGGCAAATATCTGCTGTCTCATTAGTGTGAGGACTGCTGATTTGTGCCCTGTGAATCTGCTCGCCACATCATTTTTATACCCTTTGTTCCACTGAGCACGTCTCCCTTCATTTTCATTTGGATGCTTGGCAGCATCAAAGTGATTTCCAAAATGTGTTTCACTGTAATAAGTGGAGGTAATGTAGCTAAATGAGTGATTTTAAACTGGTATTTTGTTCAATGTCCCCACATTCACAACACTGCAAATTTGACTTGGCATCCATCTGCAGATCACCTGCTGCCCCATTTTTCTTTTTTTTCTTTTTTTTTTCTTTCTAGAATGGTTCACCCAGCAACAATGACATCATTGTCCAGGCTGGACATCAGAAGCATTGCAGGTCAAATGACAGCAACACAGAGTTATGCTCCCACCCCACACAGCACCGTGCTGTTCTGTTATGTCTGTACTTCAAACCTCAGACCTAAATCACCACTGGAGGCAACAAAAGCAAACTGCTTTATCTTGGAATTTTCACAGACCAATAAACAGTTTTGCTGTTAAACTCCAGATATTCATGTTGAATATATTTGCTACTTGGTTATAGCCAAAAATCATAGTCATTATAATTTTGTTCAGTAGTGTAACCTTGATTATTCAGTAACTTCACAAATGGCATTTATTTATCATAAAAATGTCTTTTGATATTTACTTTTTCCTTTGATGTTGATACCTTTTAACTCTTATGCCTAAAATCTGACGTGTGTGCCTGGTGCATTCTTACTTATGTGTCTAAGTTTGCAGTGACTCTCTTTATCCTTTGCTATTGTTTTTGATTTATGTATGTTTTGTTTTGTTTTATTTTTGTTGCATATGTTGTTTGTTTAATTTAAGAAAAAAAAAAACAATTAAATGAATGAGAGGTAAAACTTGAGGGGGTAGGGACAAATAAGTAAATACTTCTGCCTACTCCTTTTCAAACAAATAATGGAATAATAGTTTGTAATGATTGTGAAGGCACATGTTTGAAATGTTTGAAATAAAAATGAACTGAACTGAACTATTGCTAAACAGCTTGTAATATGCTTGAATGTCATATAGCCATTAGCTGGAGAAGGCTTGGGTCCAATATGTCAGAGTGGATGACAGCAGAATTCAAACAGAGGACTTTTACATGGTACAAAACTGCTGAATGCTGAATCTCTTGAGTAAAACACTCAGTCGATTAGTGTTTTCTTTGTGAGGCACTTTGATCCTTTTTTTTTCTAAAACTGGGGTTTGTGCTACAGGTTGGTGCAGAAGGTCAAGGTGCAGATGAGAATACCAAAATAATGAAAAAAAGTCCCCACCCAGCATCCGCCTTCTGCTGAACACTGTCGGTTTCAGGTTTTTCTCCTCGGTCCACTCATGTAAAATGATCCATGTGCCTTTCAGTGTACCTGAAAACATCCTGGGAGAGGTATGCAAGGACAAAGGCTGGTTTTTCTTCAGCTGTATTCCACTCAGTTTTGCCGTCTGTGCAGTAATGCGAAGCTATCTGTGTACTGCGGCAGTGTTCTCACACCCTGTGTGCTGTGAGAACCGTGACTATACTCGTATATTGTCTGGGATTAAATGGACCACTGATATCACTAGTTTGTCTTGTGGACAGACCTCCTTAGCAGTCTTAGCGTACCTGCCTGCCACTTGATCTGTAGCTTATTAGCCATTCATATCCCTTGAGAGACATGCATGTCTGTGTTTCAGCAGCAGGGTGTGTGGGGCTTTTTTGTTTTTGTTTTGGGTCCTTTTCCCAAATTACACGAAACTGCTTGATTGGCTCAGCACAAGAGGTTTCCACCATGATCCAGCTTTCTTGTCTTTTCTCTTGCTATATTTCTGCCCCTCTAGTCTGTCACACTCCCTGATGTTCCTGGGAAACTGTTTGGTACCACATTAATTCATCTTCCTCTTTACTAATCACTAGTCTTTACAAAGCTGACTCAGTCACTCATGACAATATTGTTTGTAACTTTGTCATAATACAGAAACAAAGACTGTTGGCCAAGCAGAGACTAGCAGCCATGTAATTTTTAATTTTCTTTGACAGTGTGTACTCAGAGTTACCGTGACACTTTGATTGTCCCACACACCAAGTCAACTAAACTTAGTAGTTCATGTTAGAGATTTTCTTGGAAAAACAAAACCAACAGTAATAAAATATTTGATCAACTTCATGTAATCGTCAAAGTTTAAATTTTGTTGCTTTCAGCTAAAGTTCTTAACTTCAGTGATTTGTTTCCAAGCCGTACCAAATGCTCCTTTTATTTAAACTTTTTCATGAAGTATAACGGGGGTGTCTGTCCCTCAAGCCGTCCCTGCCTCTCTCACTTTGTTTCCAGAGCGTTCAGCCTTAGCTGTCATTATGATACACTCATTTCAAATCTATTTTCTAATTTTCCATCCTGCTCTCTCCTAAAGAAAATCTTCCACTCTGTCACCTTCAGCTTCTCTTGTCTTTTTGTTAGTGCCATCTTTTCCACATTATACAAGGTCTCACTACCATAAACTAACTCTACTTCTGTTTTGTCGCTGTTGCACCGGTCTCCCTCTCATTTACATATATGTATTCTGTCGTGCTTCCACTGACTTTCATTCCTCTTCTCTCCAGAGCATACCTCCACCTCTCCAGGCTCTCTTCCACCTGCTCCCTACTCTGTCTACAGAGCAGCGTTGTCGTGAACATAATATTCCATGTAGACTCCTGTCTGACTTTATCTGTTTTGCTGTCCATCACCAGAAGCTGTTGATTCCTGATGTAATCTCACCCCCACCTTGAAACCATCTGTCACTCCTGCTGTAGACATCGTCTTCTGTCATCATACATGCCCTGCACCACCTGCACATAGTTTTCTGCCACTTCTGACTCATCCACAGTTCCTCTCTTTACTCCCTTTCATTGTGTAGTGAATCACTTTTATCCATCTGTAATTACTACAGCACTTCTGATACAACACACTATAGAGAAGGCCATGCATCTTCCCACTCTACAAGACTGTGTTAAACAATCTATTGCCCTCTCTCATACACACCTCTGTACCTCCACAGGTATGTTGTCTGTACCACCTGCTTCCACTCATCATCCTCATCACCACTTTTTTTTTTTTTTTTTTTTTTTTACCGACATTCCTTTTCTTATGTGCTTCTCAGCACACTGTCTTCACTTGTTAGTACATCTCCATCACTAACCTTAATCTGCTGTACATCCTTTCCAGCTCGATCTCTCTCCCTATCCCCTTACTCCAAATCCTTTTCTCCTTCCTTAGTGTTCAGCTTCACATACAACTCACTGTAAGCCTTGTCCTGTGCACTATAACAAGTCCCATTCAGACTACACATACAGCGAATCATACAAATGTAGGTATTAGGCTCAGAAGGCCAGTCATACCTCACTAAAAGCATTTGGAGTTTAGGTGTGACTCCATTAAGTTAAAGCAAGTGTTCACGACTTCATAAGAAAATTCCTGATGTGAACTGGGAGACTGGGGCTGTAGAATGATCCATAAAATGTTGTTGTGTTATGGTTAATTTGAAGCTTTACTGTCCAAAATTTTCAGTCTCAAATGTCCTGCCTTGATCTCTCGGTAATCCCAAAACTGACTTCTTCTAGGAGCTTTAGTCACCAATTGAACTATTTTGAACATGGCAGTCTGCTATGAACGAAATCTCTCCAATACTCCTATAATACTCCTACATATGACAGTTTCAGAAAATTCTATTCAATTCAATTTTATTTATACAGCACCAAATCCCAACAACGGTCACCTCAAGGTGCTTTATCTTGTAAGGACCCTACAATAATACATACAGAGAAAAACCCAACAATCATATGACATCCCTTTGGCGACAGTGGGAAGGAAAAACTCCCTTTTAACAGGAAAAAAACCTCTAGCAGAACCAGGATCGGTGAGGGGCAGCCATCTGCAGCAACCAATTGGGGAGAGAAAAGGAAGATGGGACAAAAGACATCCTGTGGAAGAGAGCCAGAGATTAATAACAAGTATGTTATTAAGAGGTCTATTAACACATAGTGAGCGAAGAAGAAACACTTAGTGCATCATGGGAATCCCCCATCAGCCTATACCTATTGCAGTATAACTGGAGAGAGAGAGAGAGAGATAGATAGATAGATACACAAAAAAATTAAAGCTCCCTTTCTTCCTCACGCTCCTCTCCTCTTAGTCAGCTATAGTTGTTTTGTTTTTGTTTTTTTTCCCCCTCTCTTGCCTGCTGAGGCAAAAAGTACTGCTGACCAGCCTGATGATGTCATCCTCGTCCCTCAGTAACACACGGACACACACCCACATTAGGAAGAGGAGGCTGTTTGTTGAGTGTAAATAGAGAGGAGGGCTGTTTCAGCACCAGCAGGAGAACTGCTACGATTGATACTGTACGTTTGATCATGTGATCTCCAGATTGGATTCATTTAAATTAGAAGTAGAAAGTAAATACTCATATTTGATGAAAACCCTGCTTTATTTGTCCATATTGAAGATGGGCTTAACTCATGTTACTTTAACTTGTTTAACTTGTTAACTTGTTTAACTTGTTAACTTGTTTAACTTGTTAACTTGTAACTTTAACTTACTTTAACATGTTACTTTAACATGTTACTTTCTCATGTTACTTTAACTCATGTTACTTTCAACAAATACATTTTCTGGAATCATTGCTGGATCCTGTCACAACCTCTAAATATTAATTTCTAACATCAAAGGGAGGAGGACTTCTCTCCAGAGTATAGTTAATGATTAGAAATAAGTAAAAGTACCATCTAATTCTGTGATTTGACTGATTTTATACTTTTTTTTTTTTTGTTCTATTTCTTTGAAAAAGCCAAGGTAAATCATGCAGCTTTGGGGGATTTAATACTGGACATTTGCAAACAATAGAGGTCTTAATTCTTAATTTCATTTTCTACTGCCATTTATCCACCCCTGACTCATCGTTACTCTGCTCTGAGGAAACACTAGCTGCTCTGTTAAAATGTGTCACTGTGACCTGTGCCTCGACTCACAGGTGTCTCTACAATGTGTAAAGCTGGTGTGACTGAAACTTGACTTGTACTCTGTTGTGGACACAGACAGCTTAGTAGTCATTCTGGTTATACTACTTGTGCATGAATTACGTTGCCTTTCACACATGTATAATTGATGCATTGTAATTTAAGCTCTCCAGGAACAAACCCGCACAGTCATAAAAAACACCCTGCTTATGTAAAATGCTTATGACAGAAAATTTTTAAAAAGGAAAATGAGACTGGGCAAAAGCAGTTCAACGATTTTGTCGTAGTTAATGTTGAATAGTTTATCCACTAGAGGGCATCCGGTGGTATTTCAAACATCGCTACAACAACCAGCTGATCCGAGCAGTAAATGAGTAATCCACGACTTGTTGTATCAGTAACACAAGTTTATTTTTAAACATTGAAAATCTCATATTATCCCAGACGAACTACAGCTAACAAATGTTGGGCAAATCTCTTTGTGTTGTGTGCCTGGTTACATCAGCTGGTATAACCGGTATTTTGACATCTCCAAATACTGGTATCTCTGTCAGCCTTAGAAATCCTGCATCAGCTGGGCTCTGTTGATGACTGCTAAATATTTGTCTTCATTACTCACTCTTCTTGTATTAAATGTAAGACTTTGTGAAACTGACACTGTGGAAGCCGTTGTGGTGTAGCTATAGTTTGGGAGTTTTGTGGTATACAATCTGTTAGCATTGTTCTTTTCAGTGTATACAGTACAATGTGTGCACGTCGCTGTTTTATTTAGCTTTTGAAATAACTGTGTGGGACGTAGCTTGCGGTTTATGAGCTGTGTGTATGTTTGTCTGTGGCATTTGAGCCACCTGTACTCGGCAGCCTCCTGCGGTGACACAACCTGAAATGGCATCAGGCCTCGGGGGAGACGAGATGTGCTGCTCACTTCATCTCTTTCTTCTCCTTCTCTCTTTCTATTAGTAGAGCTATTTGCAGCATTTCTTTCTTTTTCAGAGCTTACACTGCTCCTCTTTTCACCTTTTCCCGTTTCCCTGGATCCCAGTATTACTAAAGGTTCTATACAACTAAAGTCTTAAAAGGCACATTATGCTTTTCCATATTTTTTTGTCCATTGTTGGCATGGTGGATGCTCATATTAAGTTGGCTGAAGTTTCAGCATGTGTACAGGTTATCCATGTGAGCCAAAAGCTCAGGCTTCAGAGTTGTTGTTTTTAAAAAAAAAAAAAAAAAATTTATTCATGTCTTCTCTACTTCTGGCTGTGATATTATAGAGAGGGATATCCCTACTATGGTCATCTCAGGCATGCAGCCACAGCTTTGAGAACAGCAGTCCCACCCACCTGCTGTTTAATCTTTCAATTTGTGAAACAGTGAAGCATAATCGGGTAATGTAAAGGCAGAGGTACTGCACCAAGACGCAGTTTAAGATAAATACATGGGAAAAAGCTGAACTGCCAGTCATTCAAAGCTAATTAACTGGAGTCTAAATATAAAACTGCGGCGATGGAAATGACCAGAACAGGTGCCCTAAACAAGGTTTCCACACTTGCTGCACATCTATAAGCCTCTTGGCAACCCACCTCCACCCCTCCTCCTCCTTTATGCTGATATGACTGTTGTTTAAAGGCGTATCTGTTGTTGTTGCCTACGCTGTTCAGTGCTGGGTTTTGCTGCTGTTTTCTGTTCTCTGGAAGTTTTTGTAAACACACAGTTTGGAGTGTTTCTGAACAAAATAACCTCGCCTCTTTTGTAATTCTGAGAGTGTTGTTAATTGCCAAATTACAACCCTGGATGTTTTCAAAGTCACTACTGGCTGTAGTGATCAGCCAAAGTCATTTGTAACGGGTGTTCAGATAGAAATAACTGATAGCTTATTACAGGTGCCTCACACTGCCCTCTTCCTCCTCCTCACCCCTCCCAAATGGATTGTAATAGCTTGTGATGTGTGAGCATGGTTTCGGCAGCTTTTGACTCAGTGCTTAAGTGGAGTGTGACAAACTGCTCTCTGCATAGACCTTTCATTCGTCAAGCCCCGTTTTCCAGGGCACATGCTACCTCTCCCTTTAATAGTTCTGTCTTACACTGGCAGCTGTACTTTATGGACGAACCGGAATTTTAATGTAATTATATACGTCTTCATATTTATTTATTTTTTAATCTAAAGCTGTATATCGGACTTTATAAATGAGACAATGACAGCGTATGTTTGTATGCCTGTGTTGTGTTGAAGTGCTCAGTTTTTCAGTGTTGCCTCAGTGTCTGATTTCATGTGCTGAACCAAAGCGCATATATGCATCTCCTCCAGCTCTTGTTGTTCCGACCTCCAAGAGTACAGTCTGCCCTTGGAACCCTGTGTATTTTGTGTTTGTGTGTCTGTCTCAGTGTATTTTTTTTATACATTCTGTGTCCTGCCCTGAAAGCACATGTCAGCCCTTCTGCGCTGATAGAAATTCGCTGCTTTATTGAGGCTGATTTAGTGCCTGTCAAGCCAGCTGTCCAATGGGAAATAATTTTTAAAAAGTCCTTTATTTTCAGCTCTTGTAGTATTTACATCCACTTTTGAATTAGTTTGTAGCCTTCAGGGTGAAGCACGACTCTAATTTTAACCCTGAAAAAAAGGAAAATGTGTTCAAGTCGATCATTTATCACGACAGCTGCTCAGGAAGACACATCTTCAGGACTGGAAAAGGCACTGTCAATCATGTATAGTAGAAATACATTGATACATTTGTTTAAAATGGAAAAAAGGCAGAGGTTGTTTTTCTTGTTTATATTCATTTACAGTCTGTTCCTAAGGAAAAAGAATTTTTCCAATAAAGATATGTGTGATGAAAGGCACATATCTATCTCTAAATGAGCATGAAATCGGCCCTGCAAATTTATGAAACTCAATTCTAGACATAAATGCCCCAAATTGATTGGACACTGAAGGTGGTGAAAGGTTCAGTTTCCAGCTGTAAACTACTTGATAAGTTAATTTGGTTGGCATGTTTGTCCGATGGTTAGTACTGTCACTTCACTGCAAAATGATTCCTAGTTCAAAGCTGGGGCTTTTCTGGCAGGAGGTTGCGTGCTGTGAATCTGCTCTTCTACTCCTTTTAATACTTGTAACAAAACAGGGGGAAAAAAGACTCCCAAATTCCCAATTTAACATAAAAGTTGGCATAGCAACCAATACAACCTGGTACAGGCTGCAGAACAGCGAATCGCAGCACAGCAGGAAAGCCCAAATGTCTCTCCCCCCCCCCCCCCACCCCCCACCCCCACCCCCACAGTATATACAGATCCTACTTCACATGAGCCTTTATAGAAAGCTGTCGCATGTTCCATCCAATATTATGTTTGATTAGGAGCGCCAATGCGGGTCATTTTGACTTGTTAGGTAGATTCATAACGTATGTATGTTGATGTTACATTGTTCGGCACAATGCCAGCTGATGATAGCTGAAAGTGTAAGAAAGGATTTTAGCTGTGCCGAAGCAGGCCAGGACACTGAATAAAGAAATGAAGAACTTTGCGTGGTCGCTGCGAATGTCTGCCTCCTGTGACAACAGAGATGGAAATATTCGACTAATCCTTATTCCACATCCGCCATACATCACTACATCTGGCTGCTCACTCTCTTTAGTCTATTTATTTAGGAGAGTGAGAGAGCAGAGTTGGGTGGGTGGGTATATGGTGAGAGAGGGAGTGTGTGGATGGTCACAGCGATAAAGTAGAGAGGGAGGGGAGGGGTAGATGAAAGAAGGGGTGATCAAGTGAGAGACAAAAGGTATGAGATAGATGTAGCAGAAGCGGCGAGGGGAAGGAGAGCGACAGATGTAAAGGATACCTCCCTTCATGCCCCAGCCCCCGCTTGCAACCTCCTGAATTGAGCCGCTGTGAACTGCTGGATCCCGCCGTGTGGATTTCTCCACAGCAGCCTCTTCCACAGGAGCGCAGGAGTGGGCTGTGCAGGAGCCTGTTGCCTGGATACCTCTGCTGTCGCTACGGCGGCGAAAAGCCAAGACCAAAGCGTGCGTGTATTTGCTGGCTGGTGCCGCTGCCATGGGAAAAACACAGCTGGCTGACTGTTTAGACGGTTCCCTCGCTTGCCGACTTGCTGGCTGACTTGCTGTCGTCGCATGTACGCATAAGGAAAGAATCACCCTGAGAAGGGGACTTTAAAGAGAAGGGGGAGGGGGGTGGCTGGCACCCTGCTTTGCATGATGAAGAGAGCTGTTTGGTAGCAGGGATATTACTTTGGCAAAATTGAAGCAACTGCAACAAGAGCCGGAAAGGGCTGGTAGGGGAGAAGTCACGCTTGGGGCTGGCTGAGTTACTTAAGCAGGAAGGCTGTGGGCAGCTATGCAGATCCAGTCTTCTGGTCCACAGTCCAAAGCCTCCAGCTTCATCCTCAGTCAGAGATGTGTACTGGCCTCCAAAATGGAAATCCACCGGTACGTATCTGTTGTCACAGACTTAGTCCTGCTGCTTTTGTGCTCTTTCTATAGGAACCTTAAACGGAAACTGCTGCTCACTTTTGATCGATGGGAAGAGAATGCCTCATGCTTCACCAGTGACAATTGTTGTTGATTTGGTGTGCTCTTATCAAGTTATCTAGTCAATTTCAGAATTAGGATCATGAACCAAAATCTGACATACTGAACACTTCAGCATGATTACAAATGATCAAATGAAACTTTTAACCCAGATTTATGTCTGTTGGAAAACTAGGTGTAGGTAAAGGGGGGCAGTAGTGCTCATTTCCAACTCTATACAGTTGGGCAAAAAAGTATTTAGTCAGCCACCGATTGTGCAAGTTCCCCCACCTAAAATGATGACAGAGGTCAGTAATTTGCACCAGAGGTACACTTCAACTGTGAGAGACAGAATGTGGAAAAAAAAAATCCATGAATCCACATGGTAGGATTTGTAAAGAATTTATTCGTAAATCCGGGTGGAAAATAAGTATTTGGTCAATAAAAAAAAATACAACTCAATACTTTGTAACATAACCTTTGTTGGCAATAACAGAGGTCAAACGTTTACTATAGGTCTTTACCAGGTTTGCACACACAGTAGCTGGTATTTTGGCCCATTCCTCCATGCAGATCTTCTCGAGAGCAGTGATGTTTTGGGGCTGTCGCCGAGCAACACGGACTTTCAACTCCCGCCACAGATTTTCTATGGGGTTGAGGTCTGGAGACTGGCTAGGCCACTCCAGGACTTTCAAATGCTTCTTACGGAGCCACTCCTTTGTTGCCCGGGCGGTGTGTTTTGGATCATTGTCATGTTGGAAGACCCAGCCTCGTTTCATCTTCAAAGTTCTCACTGATGGAAGGAGGTTTTGGCTCAAAATCTCACGATACATGGCCCCATTCATTCTGTCCTTAACACGGATCAGTCGTCCTGTCCCCTTGGCAGAAAAACAGCCCCATAGCATGATGTTTCCACCCCCATGCTTCACAGTAGGTATGGTGTTCTTGGGATGCAACTCAGTATTCTTCTTCCTCCAAACACGACGAGTTGAGTCTATACCAAAAAGTTCTACTTTGGTTTCATCTGACCACATGACATTCTCCCAATCCTCTGCTGTATCATCCATGTGCTCTCTGGCAAACTTCAGACGGGCCTGGACATGCACTGGCTTCAGCAGCGGAACACGTCTGGCACTGCGGGATTTGATTCCCTGCCGTTGTAGTGTGTTACTGATGGTGACCTTTGTTACTTTGGTCCCAGCTCTCTGCAGGTCATTCACCAGGTCCCCCCGTGTGGTTCTGGGATCTTTGCTCACCGTTCTCATGATCATTTTGACCCCACGGGATGAGATCTTGCGTGGAGCCCCAGATCGAGGGAGATTATCAGTGGTCTTGTATGTCTTCCATTTTCTGATGATTGCTCCCACAGTTGATTTTTTCACACCAAGCTGCTTGCCTATTGTAGATTCACTCTTCCCAGTCTGGTGCAGGTCTACAATACTTTTCCTGGTGTCCTTCGAAAGTTCTTTGGTCTTGGCCATGGCAGAGTTTGGAGTCTGACTGTTTGAGGCTGTGGACAGGTGTCTTTTATACAGATGATGAGTTCAAACAGGTGCCATTCATACAGGTAACGAGTGGGGGACAGAAAAGCTTCTTACAGAAGACGTTACAGGTCTGTGAGGGCCAGAGATTTTCCTTGTTTGAGGTGACCAAATACTTATTCGTAAATCAGGGTGGAAAATAAATTCTTTACAAATCCTACCATGTGAATTCATGGATTTTTTTTTTCACATTCTGTCTCTCACAGTTGAAGTGTACCTCTGGTGCAAATTACTGACCTCTGTCATCATTTTAAGTGGGGGAACTTGCACAATCGGTGGCTGACTAAATACTTTTTTGCCCCACTGTATACACTGAACAAAAATATAAACGCAACACTTTTGTTTTTGCTCCCATTCCCCATGGGATGGACGTAGAGACCTAAAATTCATTCCAGATACACAATATAACCATCCCTCCCAAACAGTGGTCACAAATCAGTCCAAATGTGTGGTAGTGGGCACATCTGCTATATTGAGATAATCCCTCCCACCTCACAGGTGTGCCACATCAGGATGCTGATCTGACATCATGAGTAGTGCACAGGTGTACCTCAGACTGCCCACAACAAAAGGCCACCCTGGAATGTGCATTTTTTTGCGCTATTGGGGGTCTGGGGACCCAGAACCGGTCAGTATCTGGTGTGACCACCATTTGCCTCATGCAGTGCAACACATCGTCGCATGGAGTCTATCAGATTGTCAATTGTGGCCTGTGGAATGTTGGTCCACTCCACTTCAATGGCTGTGCGAGGTTGTTGGATATTCATGGGAACTGGTACACGCTGTCGTATACGCCGGTCAAGCACATCCCGAACATGCTCAATGGGTGACATGTCCGGTGAGTATGCTGGCCATGCAAGAACTGGGACATTCTCAGCTGCCATCTGCCCTGAACAATGTGAACCATGATTCATCTGTGAAGCGCACACCTCTCCAACGTGCCAGACGCCATCGAATGTGAGCATTTGCCCACACAAGTCTGTTACGGCGACGAGCTGGAGTCAGGTCAAGACCCCGATGAGGACGACGGGCATGCAGTTGAGCGTCCCTGAGACGGTTTCTGACAGTTTGTGCAGAAATTGTTTGGTTGTGCAAACCAATTGTTCCAGCAGCTGTCTGGGTGGCTGGTCTCAGACGATCTTGGAGGTGAACCTGCTGGATGTGGAGGTCCTGGGCTGGTGTGGTTACATGAGGTCTGCGGTTGTGAGGCCGGTTGGATGTGCTGCCATATTCTCTGAAACGCCTGTGGAGACGGCTTATGGTTGAGAAATGAACATTCAATGCACGGGCGACAGATCTGGTTGACATTCCTGCTGTCAGCATGCCAATTGCACGCTCCCTCATTGCTTGTGGCATCTGTGGCATTTTGCTGTGAGACAAAACTGCACATTCCAGGGTGGCCTTTTGTTGTGGGCAGTCTGAGGTACACCTGTGCACTACTCATGATGTCAGATCAGCATCCTGATGTGGCACACCTGTGAGGTGGGATGGATTATCTCAATATAGCAGATGTGCCCACTACTACATTTGGACTGATTTGTGACCACTGTTTGGGAGGGATGGTTATATTGTGTATCTGGAATGAATTTTAGGTCTCTACGTCCATCCCATGGGGAATGGGAGCAGTAACAAAGGTGTTGCGTTTATATTTTTGTTGAGTGTATTTCTGACTCTACTCTCTTTGCATGATTCACAGTACACCGAATCATTTTTAACTTACAATGGCCCTTGCAGCCTCTCACTTCATCCATAAGCCACCATCTGTTTAAGCTAGCCGTCTGTTATTTTGGGCCCTTCGCTTCCACAAACAGAAACTGAAACTGTTCAGGAATTGATCCTTTGTGCAGACTTCTTTAAAGTTTTAAGAAATGGTTGGCATAGACTGAAGGCATGACAAGGACTTTAATTTACATGTCATGTAGAGCATAAAGCTACGGTTCTGGTTTTCTGTAACTATCAAGAGAAGATAATTGATTAGTATTAGCTACATTGTGGATGTATTGTACTAATGGATGCTAGTGTTGTATGTGCTTGTCCCCCTAAATAATTGTGATCATTTGTTTTTGCTGCATTCATAATAAATGTGATGCATAGAGTTTTAAACCCTGAATCGGTGAATAATGGCGACCTGTGTAAAGTCTGATGCCCTTCTTTTTTTAAAACCAGATGTTTAAATCCACATGCAGAAGGTCTGGTTTTGGTTTTTTTGGGCAGTTTGTTTTCGAATCTCAGTTTGTCGGAGTGTGTTCGAGTCAACTCTGAGTTGACTGAAGGATTTTCTGTTCTCATGCCTGTGTGCCTTCTTCCCCAAGGGCTTGGTTGGATCCAAGTAGCTACATTGGTGATTTAGCAGTTGCAACGTGATGTTAAACATGAAGACTCTGTTTATTTATTGATGATTGTTTGCTAAAATGTCAGACAACATTTGAGTTTGGCTCAGTAGCACGAATGTTATGTTCATTTGGATTTTTTTTTGTTTGTTTTCATGGAATGAAATGAAGATTTATTTATTTTAAAGTTGGGGAAACAAAATGAATGAATTAAACCGAATGTATTCAAATCGCCTAATGGACCAAGGGATCCAGATATGGACCATATAACTCAACAAACAGGGCTGGGATAATAACCTATAGTTGACCTTTGACTTTACAAGCCTTCAAATCAGAACAAAGGTCATTTTGACCAGCCATAGTGAGCTTGTGAGTAGGTGATTGGGAGGAGAGCTGATTGAAACCTGGCTCTGTATGTTAATGTTAAAACTAAGCCTGTTTAGAGAGCTTAGCATGATTACTGCAGATGCTGAATTTCTTTAAGTTTCTGTGTTATTTCATGGTCCTCATGAGCATCTTCTCCATTCACATGCCATGTTATTAAGAAATTAATAGTGATCTTTTAGTCTGGATAATTTTGCAAAAAATAAGATTATTACATTTGAAATATTTTACACTCTGAACTATGACTCTGTTCTGGGATTTCCAAGTACATGCAGAATATGCATGAACAGCAGGAGCCTGTGTGGAGGTGACCTGCAGAGTTGCTTTGTAATTTTGGAACCTGCTGAGATTTGCTAATAGGTTTTCTGGAAAGGGATCATATGAGGCACTAAGTATTAATTGGCAGTGAGATCGGATAATCTGCTGGGATTGAGTTTGACCCTAACTCTGAATTAGACAGATTATACTTGGTTTTGTTTGCTTTGTCACTTCAAAGGAGTCAGACTTTCTTGTATGTTTTCAAGTTGTCTTGAGCATTAGATCTTCAGACTTTCTGACAGTCTTTCAAAGTTTCCAAGGCATAGTGCATAACTGCCTTATGTCCAGCTTCACCTAAACAAAGGGTGCTCTGTGGCTTTTAAACCAGTCCTGTGGGAGTATTTGGCAAAGAAACAGAAGTTTGGAGGTATTTTATGAACTTTGTGGACATTAAACCAGAATTGTGATGTGACTGTTGCTGAACCAGACCTTTGCAGTTTTGCACCTGAAGGCTGCAGTTGTTTATTTCAGTGGTTTAAGAGGAGTGAAAGCTGAGTTCAGTGCAGACTTGCTCTGCCATCAATGTGTCCCCTGTCCGTGTGTGAATAGAACTGTGATTGGACCCTTGTAAAATGTGCCAGGCACCCAGTTAGGCCGCAGTCTGAACTCTGGAAACTACCTGTAAAAACCACTAGATATAAGTGATATACAGCGACTTGAACAAACACCTTGGAGAACTCGATATCTGGATTGGGTTATGTTCAATAGTGCATGCTTGAAACAGCCGGTTTTCTGCCAAGTGTAAAATTTTCTGTCTCTATTTGCTGTGTCCTTACTAATAGGTCAGCCAAATGTGTCTGAGCGTTGTTCTTTGACTGTAATGTAGCCCATTTGAAAAAGTGTGCGGTTTAATTTAAGGAAAGGTCAAAATGGGCTTGTTGAGGGGATGACACTGAAAAGGATGAGCCACTAATAAAAGATGTGCGTGTTTGTGTGGTGGGATGAGGATTGGTGCCACCTGTGGCCGAAGCCTCTGAGGATCACGCTCTTCATGGTTTCTGTGAGTGACTTACACAAAGCCTAATTGAATCCAAAAGGATTCAGTGGACCTGGCCTTAGAACTCATTAAATAAGACTGGAACTTGAATAGTCCAGTCAGGGGTTCAGGTAATTAGCAGATGATAATGTTTTACATCTTTAGGTGACTTGGAAATAATCAAGGGAGTGACGACACTAGTTGTATTGTAATATAGCTTTAAAATGGAATAAAAGAAGTTTGTTTTAACAGTCATTAACGGTAACAACATTTTCTGTGATTAGCTGTGTAATGACCATGAGATAAAATGCGTAGGCCTGGTTCCGGAAGCCAGTGCGGTGTGGAACATCTGATATGTTTTGTGACTTTAAACTGTGTTGGCTAGAAATAAATTTGGATGTTGGAGTTGGATTACTGACATGTTTTGTTATTTAGCCTAGTTGGACATCTTAAACTACTTAAAACAAAGTGTAGCTCAGCCTTTTCGAGTCTTCTTTGAGCATGTTTAGGTGAATTGTTACGAGTTGAAACTGCTGGAAAAGTTTGTACAAGATGCTGAACCCTGCATCAATGTGTGTGTCTGCAAATGTTAAAAAGCACTGTTTGATTAGATGACTGAGACATACTCAAAATAGAAAAGTAGTAGCAGAAAGCACTTTATATGTTGCAGTCCATTTACCATTATACCAAGAAAGCTAAAAATGGAGTTGTAAGAACTACAATAATACTCAGATGCTGCAGTTTACTCCCAGAAAGGGGCTGGCGCTTGTAATGGCTACTAGAACTATGGAAATATTCTCATGGCCCAAAACCACCTTGCATTAACCATGGGATTTTAAAGCTCTGGCTCATTTGTAGATATTTAAAAATAAGGGTTATGTTAGCTTCCTGGGGTATTTTTCAGTCTTGCTGTTCCTTGAGGAGCTTTTTCTCCAGTTTCTCATTGCTAATTTAGAGTAGTAAGCAGGGCTGCACGATTAATCGTTAGAAAATCGCGATCTCGATTCATACTTATGTGCGATCTCATTTCCAAATGACAACGATTAAAAAAAAAAAAAAAAAAAAAAAAAAAACGACGACGATTGTACCGCATTTTGATCCGGGACGTAATCTGCATGAAAACAAGCGCTCACTCTTCCTGCTCAACAAATGACAAGGGCGGAGCCTCATGCCACGTGATACAGAAGCTGTGCCATGTGATGCTAAAATTAGCAGGGGAAAAAAACAACTGAGAGCATGTCAGGGATGATGAGAAAGTGACAGGAGAAAATCCGTCCCGGTCAGCCACCCAAACATCAATAACAGGAACCTTATACAGCGCTTCCCTATACCCGTCGAACTCCCGCAGGCACAAAGAAATTACGGAGGCTATTACTTATCACCTGACCAAAGATATGGCTCCCATCATCACTGTGCAAAACGAGGGATTTAGGAAAATGATCAACACCCTAGACAAACGCTACACAGTGCCGTCCCGCAACTATTTTTCTATTGTTGCACTACCTGCTCTATACACGCAGCGTCGAGCAACGGTGGAGACGGAATTTCTAGCAGTACAACAACAAAGCGTGAGACATTTGTTGTTTTTATGTTTATTTATTGTTTTTATGTTCAGTTTCAACTGTTACGAAGTTGATGTGCAGTTAATAAGTGCAATAAATATTTATACTGGAAAAGAGAATCGTGAGAGAATCGTGATCTCAATTCTAAGCAAAAAAATCGTGATTCTCATTTTATGCAAAATCGTGCAGCCCTAGTAGTAAGCCTGTCATTTTAGTCATTTTTTTCAGCATTGGGTTTATAAACCCTTTCCAGGATTTACAACATCTATAAATGACGAGTGTATCTCTTTATTGATTCCTGCTTAAATTACTGGCCAGACGCTGACCTTTGCTTGCTCAATTTCTGAATGTTGCTGTGGCTGTTCATATCTGGCTGCAGGGCTAGTGCAGTCTAGCTGCCCCACACGCACACCATCATTGTGGGCTGTACTGGGTTATATATAGTCACTAGTAGTGATGGCTCCTTTGTCACACACCAGGTGTTTTTACAGCTATGACTGATGTGATAAAGGGGGTTTCCATGTTGCCATTAAATTTGATGTATTGATTCAAGTTTGAATCTCATTTATGAAACATGCTGAATGGTTTCAGAAAAATGTCATGACGTCATATCAGGTAGCTGACGTTCTCCTGTTTGGCGTTTCCTGTTTAAAAGGTGGGTGTAATACAAGTACATCTGATGGATCACCTTTATTGTCTGATATAAGCACAGTTGTTTAGGAGAAGTGAGGTGGACTGAATGTGTGTGAACATCGTCAGTTCCTGCTCTTGTTTGTTTGCAGCTTCATGTCAAAAGTCTTTGGTGCAAATATGATGTGGAGCAAATCCATTCTGAAAATTATTTGACTTCTTGTCTAGATTAGGGTGATTTAGGTTTTTGGACATATTCAGATACCCCCAAGAGTCTGGAGTCCACTGGAATCTCTTAATTTTCTCTTCCTCTAAACACTGGTACTGTAACTGCGCCCAGTGGTTGAACAGGATCTTTCTCTTGTCTGCGGGCCTCCGTCTTCCCTCCCTGTCTGCTCCTGATCACTTCCATATGAGCTAGGAGCTCTCTGCTCCACACTGTAGTCGATGGCTGACTAATAAAATAGAAAAGAGAATGAGAGGGAAAGAGGGTTTAGATGAGGGCAGCAAGAGATTGAGTTAGTGGGACAGAAAGTTAGAAAGAGAGTTTAAAAAGAAAACAAAGAAAACAAAAAAACCCAACAACAACACAGAGTGAGCTAAAAATTAGTCCAGGCTGCTGAGTGAAAAGGAAGGATGCAGATGTGGCTGGGGATGCTCCCTAGAGCCCCTCTACACTGAACTCCTTCCTTCTGTCTATAGCCAGTTGCACTTCTGCCTTAACAACCTTCATGGCTTTCCCAATCCCAGTATACCTCTGTCTTTTATTCTTCTCCTCATGTGCATTTTCACAGCGGGGACTCCCGCTGGATTCCACGCCCAAGCTTGGAAAAGCTTTCCCTAACATTCATTTTGGTTCAGCTTGCAAGTTTTGTTTCAGCTTCACAGGATTTATCATCCTCCCCCACCTTGAAAACGGCTGACTCTGGCTTTTCAGACCAGAGCCTCAGTTTATTGTCAGCCAAATGGGGCAAACTGTAGAGAGCAAGTCAGTTTAAAGAGAGAGGAGGAGGCAGAATGAAGAAATGCCTCTGTTGTGAGTCATGTTAATGAATCTATTCTGAGAAGTGTGTGTGTGTTTGTGTTTGTCAGGGGCACCCTTTTGTTAATTTGTCTCTTGAAGGCTGATTGAGTCTGAGCAGCTAAGTGTAGTCTCAATGATTATACATCTGTTCAGGCCAAAAAATACCACAGAGTTTAATGAAATTAACCTCATTGGTGTAACTCGGAAATAATGAACACTGTAAACAAACAGTCATTGTATATCAGCAAGGTATCATTAATGAGGAAATCTGAATTTTATATCAGACCAGTGAAGTGGAATGTTCGATAAGAGCAGCTGTATAAAAACTGCAGCCACTGCAAACTTCCACTCTCCATCTCTCACATTGATCAACCATAACACTATGAACTATTGATAGGTGAAGTGAATAACACTAATCGTCTCTTCATCATGGGACCTGTTAGTGGGTGGGATGTATCACGGAGCATTTTGTTCTCAAAGTTGATGTGTTAAGTGGAGGAAACATGGACAAACGTAAGGATTGAGTGAATCTGACAATGGCCAGAATGTGATTGTTGTTGTCTCCTAAACTGCAGCTCTTCTGGGGTGTTCCTAGTCTGCAGGAAACGGTACTCCTGGATGGCTGTGGCCTCTTTCAGCAAGACATTGACTTTGAGGTGTTGACTTGGCCTACGGATTTCCTGGCTCACATGTAGGGCTGCACGATTAATCGTTAGAAAATCGCGATCTCGATTCATACTTATGTGCGATCTCATTTCCAAATGACAACTATTTAAAAAAAAAAAAAAAAAAAAGACGACGATTGTACCGCATTCTGATCCGGGACGTAATCTGCATGAAAACAAGCGCTCACTCTTCCTGCTCAACAAATGACAAGGGCGGAGCCTCATGCCACGTGATACAGAAGCTGTGCCGTGTGATGCTAAAATTAGCAGGGAAAAAAACAACTGAGAGCACGTCAGGGATGACGAGAAAGTGACAGGAGAAAATCCGTCCCGTCAACCACCCAAACATCAATAACGGGAACCTTATACAGCGCTTCCCTATACCCGTCGAACTCCCGCAGGCACAAAGAAATTACGGAGGCTATTACTTATCACCTGACCAAAGATATGGCTCCCATCAACACTGTGCAAACGAGGGATTTAGGAAAATGATCAACACCCTAGACAAACGCTACACAGTGCCGTCCCGCAACTATTTTTCTATTGTTGCACTACCTGCTCTATACACGCAGCGTCGAGCAACGGTGGAGACGGAATTTCAAGCAGTACAACATTTTGCGGCAACAACAAAACGTGAGACATTTGTTGTTTTTATGTTCAGTCTCAACTGTTACGAAGTTGATGTGCAGTTAATAAGTGCAATAAATATTTATACTGGAAAAGAGAATCGTGATCTCAATTCTAAGCCAAAAAATCGTGATTCTCATTTTATGCAAAATCGTGCAGCCCTACTCTCAATCCAATCAAGCATCTGTGGGATGATGAACTACAGCTCCACTGTGTTGGACTTGGTGATAGTGATGTAGTTGCTATTCTTTGGTGAGCCTGGTGTGGCACTACATAATTAGTTCTCCACTTACTGCTGGGACATGACCAGAACTTTTATGTGCATTAAAGTCATATCTTCAGCATAACCATGTATAATATCCACAAAACTTAAAAAGAGGTTATACACACACAATACGGTAATATTATGTTGAAGCACAGTATGTATCACTCCGCGAGGCTCCTGCCTACGATAGCCGTAATGCTCTGACAATCCATCAAGCGGTGCGGGTTTGTAGCTTAGCAAAGTCATACTAAAACATTTGACAGATTTTCGAGCGCCGTGTATGACATAAAATCGTTTCGAGGTCAGTAAACACAACCCGAATTCATACATAAGCCCCACGGGATTATAAGGGGCTCTGTCGATTTTCAGAAAAATCAAAGGATTGATTTTAAGTGTGCCGTGTTTTCCAAAACACACGGTAATAACGACGGCCCGCTAGCATGTGCTACCAGAAATAGTGCTTTGTTGTGTATCTGACAGATGAAAGCTAAACCAGCTCCACACCCCTGAAGTTGCAGCATTTTTACAAACCAATTCTGGTTCATCCGTTCCATTCAACGATCCGCTTTCGCTCTTCTCATTCTGTCGCCACCATGCTTTTTTTCGCCATGTGCATATGAAAACAAAGGCACTGCGCATGCGCGTTTTACTCATATTCTATCGCGATATTTCATTTTCTTATCATTGCCCAACATTATACCTGTATTACCGTGAACGGTATGATACGGCCCAGCCCTACTGTGAAGAGATCACCACACTGATACCACAGTAATACTCCACATATGGTGAATCATAAGGCTCTGTATAGCTGGCACAATGACACAAATGAATTCATCACTCAGCTCCTGGCTTTGTCAGACTGGCAGACGCACTGAATGAGATTTTTAGTTTGGCCATTTTTGGGTTTTTTCTATATTTAGATTAGTCACTCGGCTGCTTACATAACGCTGGCCCATCAGTTGTGGAAAAAGTCGCAGTTTCCAGCCATAGTAATGATGGACTGAGTCAGTAATTTTCAGGTAATCAGAAATTTGACTTGCTCCAGTCTTCAGTACCTTAGTTCAACAACCATGGGTTAGGAGTCAAATCAGTGATTCCCTTTTGCTTTTGTCTTCTACTTCTCTCCTCTGCACTCCTTTGCTCTCTGTAAACCCACAGTACCTCACCCACCCCAATCCTGGCAGGATGTGACATCATGGTAGTGAATACCCTGGAGCTGTTCTGTTCCTCTTTGAAGTCAGAACTGCTCCAAACTCAGAGCTTCATTAACATTAATGAAGGAGATGAAAATATTCTCATTTCATTTCCCATTCTCTCCATTTCTATTTTTGTCAGATCTGCACATTTGTCCTCTTTGTGTGTGTCGGTGTGTGTGTTGATGTGTCACTATTCGCTTTTCCTTTTAACAGGGAAATAGTATCCACATACATGTAAAACTGTTGTTTGTCTGTAAGAGCTTTCAGATTTTTAGCCTGTAGTTTGGTATTTTATCTAACATGGTGAAATTTAAGGAGCTCATAAAGTAAGCTGTTAAACTAAGCAGATCTGGTTAATTAGATGGTCATTTAAGCTAATGTAAGCTACTGTTAGCTAATGCTACTTGATATGCTTCATTGCTTCATGGCCCCCATTGCTTCAATGACTATCCCCCCACCCACACCCCACACAATTTACACCACCCCTGCCCACACACCTTACCAATCTGAGCCATGGTCTGAGCAACCCCCATCACTGAGGCCACTCACAGATGCTATTCAGACAAGCGCTTTTCTTTGCACTACTTCCAAGCACTTTGCAACTACTTTGCTCTCCAATGTGTGCCTTATTTATTTTTTTTATTTATCCCTCTTGTGTATATATTTTTCCCGTTTGCTATTTATTCTTGCTGTCTACTATTTATATTTTATTCTGGCACAGTTGGTGTGGAGCACCCATAATTTCATTGTACATGTACAATGACAGTATTCTATTTTATTCTATTCTAGTGTGACGTCTGGGGCTTCTTTGCTGCTTCAGGAGCTGGACGACTTCCTGTAATTGAATCATGAGCTCTGCTCTCTATCCTCAAGTGGTCAGCACTCCCGGAGGCTGGACATCATGAATGTCCAGCCGTCAGTAAACTGTTGATTTTAGCCCGTTGGTAGGTGGCTGCCAGGTAGCAAGGTGACATTATAATATCCGATATAGATGGGAACCAGTGGATCCAACCATTGGACTTAAATGTATCCATGTGCCAAAGTTTGGTTGCTATTCAGACAAGAAGAACATTTTATAAAGCACATTTAACTTAATATAAATCTCAGAAATCTAATCTGTAGTTGCATTTAGGAATTCCTTTTTAGGAAAAAGCATGGCTCTTTCTGCAGTCATGTTGGCACAGAGGCACAGAGTGTAGCAGTGTAGTCTCAGTAGAGAGGCAGGCAGAGGGTAGCTGATACATTTAGTGGAAGGGTTAACAAGGAGACGAGGAGGGTCAACAGGACTAGATTACACCGGTCAAGTACTTAACCATCAAAGCTTACATTTCACTGTGACTGTCTGAGACATATCACTGAATTGGCTGCAAAGACGAAAGACAATTCACCACTACATAATGTACATACTCATGTACAATCTCAGTTAGGATTGCTATTAATGTAAATAAGGGTGCATTTTACAGGTTCTTCCTCTGATGACTGTCTGCTTTAAAAGAACCATAACTGTCAAAGTAATTATCCTACAGAGTTTGGACCAATTAGGAGAAAGCAACTGTGTCATGTCTGCTCATCTGTTCTCCACATTTTCTTTCTTTTGGTTCCACATATTCCTTGTCTTTGCTCACATTGGTTGCAAAGAGCACTTGGACCTTCAACACAAAATCTCTTCGAATCGCACACATGCAAGCTGTACTACATTCACCACACAAAAATGTAATGTTGAGAAATTGCATAGACATGCGCACCCAGTGTGGTGAGAGTTTATGACTTAAAGCCTGCAGGCTATGGTCTGCAGTGGTCCTGAGCTTGAATTTATTTTATGCTATGATAATATGTGACATCCTATCTGGCCAAACAAAGTGACCACAGTAACCAAAATATGCACCAGTGCTCTCATTATTTTTTTACTGCTCAGTTGTGAGGTTCAGAGTGCCTCTTTTGAATGGCTGCATTCAGTCACTCTCCCAATTCCAAATCCATTGGTACAATTCCAGGAGGTCCTGGGATATGAAGTCATAGCATTTGGGGGGTCCTAATCATTCCTAACTTCCCGTATATAAGCGAGTCTGAAATGGTTTTATATGTAAAGATGATGAAATGCTATTATCATAAGGTAAATTAAAGCTAAAGCCAAACAGTAAGGCTGACTAAACTTGCCTGTTAAATAAAAGCAAGAAGAAAACTGACACAAAATAACAAAATCTCACTTTGTCACTTGCTGGTACTAGATTGGACCCCTTTGCCTTCCGAACTGCCTTAATTTTTCATGGCAAAGATTCAACAAGCTGCTGGACACATTCCTCAGAGTTTTTGGTCCATGCTGACACAATACCGTCAAAAGGCTGTGGACTGCACATCTGTGAATTTCCCATTCCACTGCATCCCAAAGTGGCTCTATTGGATTGCGATCTGGTAACTGTGGAGGCAATTAGAGTCCAGTGCACTCATTGTCATGTTCAAGAAACCAGTCTGAGATGATTTGATCTTTGTGACATGGTGCATTATCCTGCTTGAAGCAGCCATGAGAAGATGAGTACACAGTGATCATTGGAGATGGTTGGCTAAAACGCTCAGGTAGGCCGTGGTGTTTAAACGATGTTCGTTTGGTACTAAGGTGTGCCAAGAAAATCGCCTCCACACCAGCAGCATCCTCAGCCATTGATGTACGTCAGGATGCATCCATGCTTTCGTATTATTTACTGAAACTTCTGATTCTACTATCTAAATGTCACAGCAGGACAGGAAACTCGTCAGACTAGGCAACTTTTTTTTTTTTTGACTAGTCTGACCCAGCTACCAGACCAACCCAACTATGCTATCTGTTAGCATAAAGGACTGAAGGTCTAAAAACTGTTAATTTATCATCTGAGCAATTACAATACTGAATACTTGGCTACAGTGCTGCTTCTTTAAAACAAATCTTTGTTTTTAAGAGGAAGTAAATTAGCACATGAGACTGAAAACTTGGTGTTTTCAGAAATGTATCATCCCTCTTTGCAGTTTTTAGTATGCAACTGGAAATTTAAAGGCATGTGTGCGGTCTGAATACTTGTATGCACATAAACCAGTGACTAGGGGTGGGTTTATCTTCCAATCCCAGCTGAAATCACTGTAGCTGCTGCTGCTGTGAGCCTCAGAGGAGAAAAGTTAATCGTTCTTACTCCGTTTGGCCAGTATAATAGAGACGTAAGGTTGGAGTAATTTGCCCGTAGAATATTGAAAAATCTGCAGTGATCGTGAATGAATGGTTCTGTCTTTATTTCCAGCTCCAGTGTGTTTGAGCTCAGAGCTTTTACTAGTTTGATGTAAGGTGAGGGCTGAGGTGTGAAGTCTCGCTGCATCTTCAGAGAGGTTTGACATTAAATCATATTGTAAGTTCATCAGCTTCTGTGGGGTGTTACCACAGCTCGACCATGATGAAGCACATTTGAGCAGAGGCGTGAAAGTGTTTGTGAGAGCTGGAAATGCGGGGAGCTGTGCATATGGATGCCTGAACCTCGTGCATGTGTGTCCTTGTGTGTACTTTGGAGAGGCATGGGTGTATGAACAAGCCCACAATACACACTGGCGATAAATGCTTTGCAGCAGTCTCGGGAAGTTTCTTTTTTTTCAATTCCACAGAATATTCTTTGAAACCTGGAGTGAGATGCATGTTAAGTAGCTCTGGCATATGCAGGAGACTGCTTGCACTCCTGTGTGTCTGTGTGTGAACCTCGTTCGTGGTCTACATTCCGAGATGTGTTTTTCTTCTCACTGTAAAGCCTCTATTTTCATGCATTTCTAACACTGACGCAGACTCTCTGAGGATGTGTATATGGCCTGTTCTCATCACTTCCTCCCTGACTCTTTTCACTCCTTCACCCTTCCCCAAGCAATTATGCCTGTCATTTTTACACTTCCTGTCTCTCAAGCTCTCCCTCCGTTTCCCGTCTTAACCTCTGCGTTTTTGCCTGCTTGTATTCAGAGTGTAAATTGTCACACAGGTTCATGATATCATAGGCCACCATATTTGGCTTTAGGTGAGAAAACAATGATGATGTCATTAGTGTCAGACTGGGTTTGAGACAACAGATACAGTGGGGCAAAAAAGTATTTAGTCAGCCACCGATTGTGCAAGTTCCCCCACCTAAAATGATGACAGAGGTCAGTAATTTGCACCAGAGGTACACTTCAACTGTGAGAGACAGAATGTGAAAAAAAAATCCATGAATCCACATGGTAGGATTTGTAAAGAATTTATTCGTAAATCAGGGTGGAAAATAAGTATTTGGTCAATAACAAAACAACAACAACAACAACTCAATACTTTGTAACATAACCTTTGTTGGCAATAACAGAGGTCAAACGTTTACTATAGGTCTTTACCAGGTTTGCACACACAGTAGCTGGTATTTTGGCCCATTCCTCCATGCAGATCTTCTCGAGAGCAGTGATGTTTTGGGGCTGTCGCCGAGCAACACGGACTTTCAACTCCCGCCACAGATTTTCTATGGGGTTGAGGTCTGGAGACTGGCTAGGCCACTCCAGGACTTTCAAATGCTTCTTACGGAGCCACTCCTTTGTTGCCCGGGCGGTGTGTTTTGGATCATTGTCATGTTGGAAGACCCAGCTTCGTTTCATCTTCAAAGTTCTCACTGATGGAAGGAGGTTTTGGCTCAAAATCTCACGATACATGGCCCCATTCATTCTGTCCTTAACACGGATCAGTCGTCCTGTCCCCTTGGCAGAAAAACAGCCCCATAGCATGATGTTTCCACCCCCATGCTTCACAGTAGGTATGGTGTTCTTGGGATGCAACTCAGTATTCTTCTTCCTCCAAACATGACGAGTTGAGTTTATACCAAAAAGTTCTACTTTGGTTTCATCTGACCACATGACATTCTCCCAATCCTCTGCTGTATCATCCATGTGCTCTCTGGCAAACGTCAGACGGGCCTGGACATGCACTGGCTTCAGCAGCGGGACACGTCTGGCACTGCGGGATTTGATTCCCTGCCGTTGTAGTGTGTTACTGATGGTGACCTTTGTTACTTTGGTCCCAGCTCTCTGCAGGTCATTCACCAGGTCCCCCCGTGTGGTTCTGGGATCTTTGCTCACCGTTCTCATGATCATTTTGACCCCACGGGATGAGATCTTGCGTGGAGCCCCAGATCGAGGGAGATTATCAGTGGTCTTGTATGTCTTCCATTTTCTGATGATTGCTCCCACAGTTGATTTTTTCACACCAAGCTGCTTGCCTATTGTAGATTCACTCTTCCCAGTCTGGTGCAGGTCTACAATACTTTTCCTGGTGTCCTTCGAAAGCTCTTTGGTCTTGGCCATGGCGGAGTTTGGAGTCTGACTGTTTGAGGCTGTGGACAGGTGTCTTTTATTCAGATGATGGGTTCAAACAGGTGCCATTCATACAGGTAACGAGTGGGGGACAGAAAAGCTTCTTACAGAAGACGTTACAGGTCTGTGAGAGCCAGAGATTTTCCTTGTTTGAGGTGACCAAATACTTATTTTCCACCCTAATTTACGAATAAATTCTTTACAAATCCTACCATGTGAATTCATGGACTTTTTTTCACATTCTGTCTCTCACAGTTGAAGTGTACCTCTGGTGCAAATTACTGACCTCTGTCATCATTTTAAGTGGGGGAACTTGCACAATCGGTGGCTGACTAAATACTTTTTTGCCCCACTGTATATATAACAAGCCAATGAGATGGTGTTTTATAGACATTGACGTTTATAAGGCAGGGTAGTTAACGTGAAGACTGCAGGCTTGTGCTGCTTTTAAATTTGACCTTTAAAAGAAAAAAAACATGATATAACAGCTTGTGTGTTTCCGAACTGCATGGATGCAAAATAATCTATAGCAAACCTTGAATATGAGCAGATACAAAACTACATCCTAGCTTATTAATTACCAGGACATGTCACCACGCTATATGGAAGCTTGTATAACAGATTTCTTTTTGATGTGCTAAAGGAAAATCATTTTTCCATCTCACTCTAGCATGTGTGTTTTGCAAGCAGCCAAGTTTCAGCTGATGTTAGCAAGCCTAGTTGGCAAGTTGCATTTAAAATCTGTCCAATTCCAATGCACCTACACTTAGCAGTGCTGAGGCCTGAATGACCGCTGTCTCTACATCTGACTGTGCAGACACACTTGTCATTAGAAGCCTCCATAGCTCTTAACTTTAAGCCTCAAGTAAAACCAGATTGATGAGATGTAAAACAAAACCACAGTACCATTATTATGTAGGTGGAAACTGTCCATAGAGGCAAAAAACAGTTTTTTTCTTTTTTTTTTATATCAGGCTGAAAAAGGCACATTTCATAGCCGAATTTGGGCATTTCAACATGATAGCCTCTGGAGTGATTTTGGAGGCAGGTTCATGTGTCCACTACAGAAAGTGCAATTCCAAAGCTGCATAGCTACAGTGAAAAGTGAGCACAGCAGAGTTTCCAGGCCTTAAATCAGCTGTGTGGCAGCAGATGTAGCCATCGCAGCAGAAAAGACTGGAGGCAGTTTTTTTCCTCTCAAATGAGCAGTCTCCCCTCACTGTCAGTCTTTAACTCTTTCCCCTGTAAAGAGGACATTTGATCTCCTTCCCTGTACCCTTAATGACGAGTTTTGACACCTCAGTATATAATAAAGAAATAGTTTGACAACCAGTAGGATACTGTCTGGGTTTGCTGTTTGCTGGTTTAAGAGAATCTCTAGATGGATGATTACTAATGTGTCACTGAGGAGCTTGGAGGCATCTGAAGGGCTGTGGACTTTTAGTCTGTGCACTGCAGACCAAGTTCATGGGAATTTAGTTAATACTGATCAGTAACACTAATGAAGGCATTTGCTTGCTGCCTTTGAGAATTGGTATGTTTGATTAAACTGATATTAGACTGCTATGTTTGATTATGGAGGAGTATGAACCATGTTAAACACCGATTTTAAAAATAAATAAATAAATAAGGATACGGATAAGCTGTTTTTGTCGGTTGCAGTTGCCTGCAGCTGAAATGACACACCTAGTCGACCATACATACAATACATACAATATACAAACTTACATTGTGGATACAGGTCAGGCTAGGCAGCAAAAAAGGGATAGACGGTGAGATATGTAATACATAGGGGCAATTAGGGAGAAAGTGATTACTGAGAAGACACGCGCAAACACCCCCCCCCCCCCCCCCCCCCCCCCCACATACCAAACTATTAATACAACAAAGTTAGTTTAGTTAGGACTGCAAGCAACAATGACAGCAGATATGACACTGATTAGGTCCATCACTGTATAAAAGTCAGAGCTGAGGTGGGAGCGGGTTGCCAGGCAGCTTGCAGAGGCAGAATCAGTTGTGCACAGACTAAAACTGAAATGACATTCACAATATGAGATGTTGTGTGGAAGTGTACCGGCTGAGCCATCAGCTGATCTGCTGGGATTACAGCTAGGCTTGAAGTAGTGAAGTTTATTGGTGAGCTGTGGAGCCAATGAAACATTCACTAGTTAATTTCATTTTACAGTCTGTTTTTGGTGTTGCTTTTATACCTGTGGGGTCATCTTTGTATTTGCAGTCCCAAGCACTTGGTCACTTCACAAAACTTGCTTCAAAGAAGAAAGGAAGATTGAAAAAGATTGGATTTCTAAAATGGTAGAATAAACTTTTCTATGTCTCTTGTCCCTGCAGTGAACAGAGCATCTGCCAGGCGCGAGCTGCTGTCATGGTGTATGACGATGCCAATAAGAAGTGGGTCCCAGCCGGTGGCTCTACAGGCTTCAGCAGAGTCCACATTTACCACCACACGGGCAACAACGCCTTCCGTGTAGTGGGACGCAAGATCCAAGATCATCAGGTCAGTGGATGAGACGGGGCTGTTACTATCACAGTGTATATATAGATTTGAAAAGGAGAAATGGTCTGTGACTATAAGCATACAAAAACAATGACACAATTATCACATTTGCGTTAGTGATATAGTGCTGATATTACATTTTTTGACCTCCGACTGTGTCCTCTGGCAGCAGATCCTTTTCAAGACAGAACTGTCCATCCGCTGGACCAGTCCTGCCCTGGCTGGGACATTCCAGCATTAGTAGTATTCATGTTGATTTGTGTGCCAGTAGTTGTTTGGAGCCCTTTTACAAATATACCTTTTAGTTTTGAAGATTGTTGTGCTGTATCATATCATCTGCAATGATACTAGTATAAATATTTATACATATTAAAAAAGAATCACGTTGTGATGTAATTTCTGCAGCAGACTACCAAAAAACAAGATCCTAGCAGGGAAGGTGTGACGTGCAATGTGCAAATGAATGACTCCATCAAGTGTCACTAGAACACTTGATAGTTTGAATCAGTGTGTCACAAAGAGCAAACAATGGATATGAATTACTGATGTGCTTACATGGTGGAAAAATGTGCCTGGTTTAAAAATCTCAATTCAAGATGCAACGCCACACGTAGAAATAATTTAAGTTTTATTATGTGATAGTATTTTACAATTACTTTAGTTATTATTAATCAAAAGTGTTAAGTAGTTATTTTGTAGTTTTACGTAAATTTTCTCAGTGGAAAAAAAACTGCAAAAGTTACTTGAGTGCTCAAATTTGAGTTATACTTTATAATGCTGTCTTTACTGGTCTGTTCAGTTTAATTTTATTTATACAGTGCAAAATCTCAACAACTGCTGCTTGAAGTTGCCTTTTATTTTATTGTATGTTGTAGGTAAAGACTAAATAATACAGAGAAAATCCCAACAACATGAGCCGTATGAATAAGCACATGGTTGACAGTAGAAAGGAAAAACTGTCTTTTAACAGGAAGAAACCTCCTGCAGAACCAGGTTCAGAGAGCAACAGCCAAATGCTGTGACCCACTGGGTGTTTCAGTAGATTCACACGTGAATGACATGGTTTCTTTATTCAGTGACAACAGAAAAGGATGGAAATAACCTTGAGTTACTTGCACTTTGCCATAATATTTTTCGACTTTCCACTGAACCTGTATTCTGAGTCTTCAACTGTTTTCTTCTTGACCATCTTGTTCCTCTTTTTTCTGTGCATGTCAGCACATCGTGCTGCCTGGTTAGCTTTTATTTGTAAGAATAAGTAACCATCATATATTTATTACAGCAAGCCATGCATGTATGAACACATAATGATTTAGTCCTACACAGCAGAGTCCTGGTGAGGACATTTGAGCAGAAAGAAACTCAGATTAGCTCAAATGGCTCATAGCTTCAGAGCAATAATCCCGAAGCTGACAATAATCCTCAGTTTAGATGAAAGCATCCCAATCAGAGCTGAGGCACAGTGGGTACAGTTATATGCAAAAGTTGGGGCAAATCTGTGGAATTGTGAAAAGGCAAACATTCCTGCAGGAAATGCAATGTGTGAGAGGGATGAGCTGAATGTATGAGTTCAGAATTGTGTTTATTGCGCAAACCTTTGCAAACAGCTGTCAGTGTGCTCTGCATGTGCATTTATTGCACATTCGCACTAAATTGCACTAAACCTTTGGTGTTGGTTATCTTTCTTCTGGAATGCCACAAAATCTGTGTATAAAAACTCGGCTAGTGAACAATGCTTATGGCAGCTTCCCATTCCTCCAACCTCCGATCTGGTAACCATTTGGAATTTTAACATATCTAATAAAGCAAATTGGAGCGTTTAGACAGTGGATTTTCATTAATATCAGGGAACACATGTTTCATATTCATAATACAGACGTGCTAAAAATTGACTGGCTGGAGTGTGCGCATCCTCAGTTATGAGGCCTGTAAAAACATGGACGAGTCAGAGGCTGGACTGGCTGTGTTTGTGTTGGCGCTTCACACTTGGGCTTCAGCCTGATTTCTCACTGTGTGGCACTGCCTATCTTACCATTTCCTCTATTTGTTTCACTGCCATCCACAACAAAACATTTGCAGTTACACAGTTCCTCCTCACATTTGCTGCTTGTCATCTTATCCAGTCCATCAACAATACAAAGCAAATATGGGAATCCTTTCCTGCCTACCAGAGACACATTAGCAAAAACGCAAAAATCGACAACAGACCATTTTCATAGTCAAATAAATGTCTGCTCTGGTGCTAAAGCTTGTTTCTTTTTAAATGAGCAGATTGATTACAGGTATTAGCACTCATAGAGCTGTTTTTTTTTTTTTGCCAAAGTAGCAGTATCGTCTTCTGAAGTATTTTTGCAATATTACCTTTAAGCCTAGTGTCAGTACAGTACAGTAATCCTTCATTTAAATCAGGATGCGGCAGAAATCAAAACACACCACCAAGCCCTGTGTGATAAGCTGCTGGGTCCCTGTTGGGGAATGTTTTGAATTTATTCTCCTTATTAGTTTGGACGAGAGATAGCACAGCGATTATGAGATTAAACCGCATTACACATCTTTTCAGGGTATATCCGCTATATCAGATGAACTGTAACAAAATGAAGCGTGTGTGTGTGAATTCACTGATAATGCTGATTATGATGCTTCAAATATGAATGCTTTCATTGTGGGGGAAAAAGAGGTTGGACTTTAACAGCAGAGAAGGCAAGTTAGCATGCTAACAATCCAATAAATCTACTGCAAATAATGTATACTAATAAGCCTTAATAGCCTTCTCAAAGGTTTTAGAAGCTTGTTTGGTTCAGAAATCTTAAATACAGTAACTGTAAAAGACGGACATAGCAAAGACACTATAGAGAGGGACATAATGATGATGATAATAATATTAATAAATTTTATTTGAAAGTGCCTTTCAGAACACTCAAGGACACTGTACACAGCAGAATACCGGTAATAAAAGCAAGCAGTTTACACAATCATAAAAGCATAACACATAAAAACAAATTTAAAATAGAGTGGAGAGGTTATGCGGGATAAGCTATTTTGAACAAGTGAGTTTTGAGTCTGGACTTAAAGAGAGAGAAGGAAATGATTTTTTTTTTTTTTAAATCAGGAGGTAGGGAATTCCAGAGTCGAGGAGCAGAGCAGCTGAAAGCCCTGCTCCCCATGGTGGCGAGACGGGGAGAGGGGACAGAGAGAGAAAGAAGAAAGATCTGAGACACCGAGATGGGATGGTGATCTGAACCAGATCACAGAGATATGGAGGGGAGAGATGATGAATAGCCTTAAATGTGTACAAGAGTATTTTGAAATTGATGCAATATTTGACCGGGAGCCAGTGAAGCTGCTGCAGGACAGGAGTGATGTGATGGATGGAAGGGGTCCTGGTGATAATACGAGCAGCAGAGTTCTGGATGTGTTGGAGCTTGTGGATGGCCACAGAAGCATAGCTGTTAGGGGGGAAAACAGTATTGTAATGTTATTTTTAGGATGAAGTAGGAATCGTATTGGACTCATGACTCTTTCTCCTCGTGATGACTGAAATTAAAGGTAACTTGGAGAATGCTGCCACCCATTGTGACATCACCACTTGTTTCTCAACTGTGCAAACTGAAGCCATGATATTAAAGTTTTGGCTGCTTTTGAGCCACAAAAGGTCATATTTGGACACTGTTGTATCTATAGACCATATGGTTTATGGTCTGAAAGAATAATCATTCACCATATGTGGTTTTTAAAATGTGTCTGTCTGTCTTAAAATGCCAGTATCTGATGGTCAGGCTCCAGTGAATGAAATATCGCTAAAATAATAATGATAAATAATATTAATAATGATAAATATATCAATTTTTTAAAAACTTAACGAATAAAATACTAAAGTCATATCCCTGACTTCAAGCCTAAACAGAATCCTAACTATGTTTTAAAAATACACACATTATCCATATGGACCACATGGATACTTTAGGCTTCAGCTGTGTAGGCACTCTGATGATGGAACTGAATATGTTTGTACTGTGATATGAGCCAATACACAAGTCAAATGTGAGTAATTTCCCCTTGTTGCTTCAAAAGTTTGATTTTTCTAAAAATACTTTTTGACTTTGCATGTGAGTAGAAAAAGGAAAATGTTCAGACAGTTCCTTTAGGTTCTAGGGAAAATGGTTTGGGACCCCTCCCTATTGGTCTTATTTAACTGGGAGTACCTTGAGGCATTACTGTTTGGCTGTGTGCCCCGAACAGTAAAAACCTCAGATGTGAACACTTAAAGTGCCTTAAATTAGACACAGAGTGAGGGGATCATAAAGTCTACTTACGAGGAAGTAAAAGTGACTTTAAACAACATAACAGGCGACAGTGTTACAAGGTTGACATATTGTGTTTTAATTGGAGATATTTTATTTTATTATTATTATGATCCTTCAGACTTGAAGTCATAAACCTCTCCTGTCTTGTCTCCGTTTCCTCTCTCTTCTGATTCACGGATGTCTGCAGGTGGTGATAAACTGTGCCATTCCCAAGGGGCTGAAGTACAACCAGGCCACACAGACCTTCCACCAGTGGCGTGATGCCCGACAAGTCTACGGCCTCAACTTTGGTAGCAAGGAGGATGCAAACGTATTTGCCAGTGCCATGATGCATGCACTGGAGGTGCTTAATTCGCAGGACACAGGTGAGACCTCCTGAGCATGCATGCTTTCTAGCTCCACCACATGATAACTGAATATCTAAATTATGCATGCACAAACTATATAGCTTATCCTGATACAGGATTCAGCTATAGCTTTTATTTAGATCAGATCTGCATTTACACTTGGTGCTGTTATTCCTGAAGATGGGCAAACATGACGATATATTGGTGTCTGCATGCTGTCGGGATTTGGAGAAATCATAGTCATATTTCTTGTCGTGTTCTCTCTGTACTGAGAGCTACGCTTCTGTAGATTTGTTTTCACATTGCATTTTACATGTGGATTTCCCTTTCTTAAAGAAATCAAAACAAAGAATAGTAACAGATGTAATGGCATGAGAGCGTCACATGGTCATTAGCAGCCTGCTAAATTAGCTGCTAGCATACCTTTTCTCTTTTGCAGGCTGCATAGGTTTAGCCACCATGATCCTTTTTTTTTTTTTTTTTTTTTTTTCATGATTTCAAAATAACACCAGTGATTTTAAATGTTCTGAATATCAGCCCCTCTAATCAGGCTGACCAATAACTGGCCTGTCTCTATACTGTATATAAAAGATGGACATTTCCAATTTAGCATTTTGACTGTCGTCCTTAGAGGATATAGGCAGACACTTGTTTTTGAATTACTGTTTTGAAGCCTCAGATGACTTTTTACTTCATCTTGTAGAATGTTTAGCTTATTTTAGAGTTTAGAAATGTGTTATCATAGAATGTAGAACTATTGTAGAGACATTGATACTGCCCTTAAAGTAATAAAGGCCTCACTGTGTCGTGAACTTAGGAGTAGATTGTAGGAGGCCTCTCCCCCACTGAGTGGAAATTCCCCAGAGGATGTTTTAAGGTGGGGGTCTAAACATTTGTAACTGTGGTTTGGAAGGGAGAAAGGTTTTATGACCTAGGGAGTTACCTACACCCACAGTGTTTTAACTGTCACGCACACACATTCACACGCACACTCACTCATGTGCACTCACACATACACACAGGTATGCGCACACAGTCACACACGAGCACTCACATAGACACGTGGGAACGCGCACATGTAGGCATTCATGTGCTCGTGCACATAGACACAGACAGAGTTTGCAGCACACTGTAGGGGGTTTTATGATGGGGTCGCTTCTATAAAGCTGGCTGTAACTAACAAAGGGTTGAAGATTTTTGCAGAGGGACACCGGCCTTGTCTTCTAGAAGTGCATGCTTAAATGAAGATGAATAAAGATGAATAAAAGTTTTGTGAAAATGACTACTGAGTCCGGTGCCATCTCTGGATGCTCGAGGAATACAAAGAACTGGGATAAAACTGATTTCTTAACAATCTTATTGTTTTGAATCCATGTGTAAAGAAGGAATGATGGTCGAACTGCACATTCTACTGACTTTCAGGTCCATAAACCCATTAAAATTTTGACTGAGCTCATGGCCCAGTAGAGGACTCACAAACTGCTATCGGACTGAAACCACAGATTTTGCGTCTTGGTGGCCATTAAAAACATTGCAGATTTAAGGCACATTAACATGGCTTCACCTTTTAGACCAGGAAACTATAACCATACAGTGGGGCAAAAAAAGTATTTAGTCAGCCACCGATTGTGCAAGTTCCCCCACTTAAAATGATGACAGAGGTCAGTAATTTGCACCAGAGGTACACTTCAACTGTGAGAGACAGAATGTGAAAAAAAAATCCATGAATCCACATGGTAGGATTTGTAAAGAATTTATTCGTAAATCACGGTGGAAAATAAGTATTTGGTCACCTCAAACAAGGAAAATCTCTGGCTCTCACAGACCTGTAACGTCTTCTGTAAGAAGCTTTTCTGTCCCCCACTCGTTACCTGTATGAATGGCACCTGTTTGAACTCATCATCTGTATAAAAGACACCTGTCCACAGCCTCAAACAGTCAGACTCCAAACTCTGCCATGGCCAAGACCAAAGAGCTTTCGAAGGACACCAGGAAAAGTATTGTAGACCTGCACCAGACTGGGAAGAGTGAATCTACAATAGGCAAGCAGCTTGGTGTGAAAAAATCAACTGTGGGAGCAATCATCAGAAAATGGAAGACATACAAGACCACTGATAATCTCCCTCGATCTGGGGCTCCACGCAAGATCTCATCCCGTGGGGTCAAAATGATCATGAGAACGGTGAGCAAAGATCCCAGAACCACACGGGGGGACCTGGTGAATGACCTGCAGAGAGCTGGGACCAAAGTAACAAAGGTCACCATCAGTAACACACTACAACGGCAGGGAATCAAATCCCGCAGTGCCAGACGTGTTCCGCTGCTGAAGCCAGTGCATGTCCAGGCCCGTCTGAAGTTTGCCAGAGAGCACATGGATGATACAGCAGAGGATTGGGAGAATGTCATGTGGTCAGATGAAACCAAAGTAGAACTTTTTGGTATAAACTCAACTCGTCGTGTTTGGAGGAAGAAGAATACTGAGTTGCATCCCAAGAGCACCATACCTACTGTGAAGCATGGGGGTGGAAACATCATGCTATGGGGCTGTTTTTCTGCCAAGGGGACAGGACGACTGATCCGTGTTAAGGACAGAATGAATGGGGCCATGTATCGTGAGATTTTGAGCCAAAACCTCCTTCCATCAGTGAGAACTTTGAAGATGAAACGAGGCTGGGTCTTCCAACATGACAATGATCCAAAACACACCGCCCGGGCAACAAAGGAGTGGCTCCGTAAGAAGCATTTGAAAGTCCTGGAGTGGCCTAGCCAGTCTCCAGACCTCAACCCCATAGAAAATCTGTGGCGGGAGTTGAAAGTCCGTGTTGCTTGGCGACAGCCCCAAAACATCACTGCTCTCGAGAAGATCTGCATGGAGGAATGGGCCAAAATACCAGCTACTGTGTGTGCAAACCTGGTAAAGACCTATAGTAAACGTTTGACCTCTGTTATTGCCAACAAAGGTTATGTTACAAAGTATTGAGTTGTATTTTTGTTATTGACCAAATACTTATTTTCCACCCGGATTTACGAATAAATTCTTTACAAATCCTACCATGTGGATTCATGGATTTTTTTTTTTTTTTTTCACATTCTGTCTCTCACAGTTGAAGTGTACCTCTGGTGCAAATTACTGACCTCTGTCATCATTTTAGGTGGGGGAACTTGCACAATCGGTGGCTGACTAAATACTTTTTTGCCCCACTGTATATTATACAGCCTGTGCATGTCTGTGTCAGCCAAGTTGAGCAAGCAGCTTTCAACTCCCCACACTGGGGTTCAATATTTTTGTAACATAACAAATATAACATGTCAAGAGCCCACTCATTTACACTGCCAGTAGTTTGTTCATATTAATTCCGTTTCAGAGGTTTCATCCTCTGATTGTATTCATAACATGTTGAGCCTCCACTAAAACAGAGACCGCTGATGAATTTTATTTCTTTTGAGCATTCCAAAGGAGGGATGTTAACAAAGATGTTTGAAAAGAAGAACACTAGTTCAGAGCTTGTACCTGTACAGAGCACTGAGAGATTTCCACATATCTAATAATGTAGCATTAAACTCCAGCTCCTGCTGCATTTTTGGACCTGTGTTTACTGGAAGTAGAACCACTAACTTGTGCTTCTGCTCAACTCTGCAGGCAAGAGCAATTTTTGGATATGAAATGCTAAGAGGCACGAAGGTGTAGCACATGGGATTAATGCTTAAAAAAAAAAAAAAAAAAAAAGGATTAAAAAACATGTGTCAACAATAAAAATGTTTTTTGAGTGAACAAAACATTTTTTTCCAGAAGCAACGATTAGAGTAAAACATCTTAATTTGTTGCGGGAAGTCAACATTTGAAACGTGAAAAAATAAAAAACAAACCCATTTGAAACGTGATTTTCATTTCAAGTTGAAAGCACAGCCAGGAGGTAATGCTAATGAGGTGGTTTATTTATTTATTTTTTAGCATTGCTGAGCTTGGTTAGCAGTTACTTCTCGCAAGAAATTCATTTATCAAACATTGAATATCGACCCCAGATCTGATCAAAACACAAACGGCCTCGTTCACTTCAAGAAACGCCCCATATTCACAGCACGCACATTCATGCTGAATCCAATTTCCAGCAAATAGTTGCAGGCTCAAACTTCCATGACCTTGGCTTTCTAAACACACACTCGCTCCACTGACTTCCTGCGTGTCTACGTTCGCGCATATGTAGGAAGGGATGGATGTTTCCCTACTTTAGAAACATCCGTTGTATTAAAGCACCTCATTTTAATACAAAAAAGATGGTTTTAATTGCAGCTTGTTTGTATTTTTGCAATCCCAGCATCCAGATGCTACTCCATGCTCCCTCCCCTCTCCCTAAGCCATGCCTCTCATCACACTCTAATCCCATCCACTAATTAACCTGATAGAGATGCGCCTCATCAAGCTAATGGGGCTAAGACATGTGTGGTGTGTTTGCGTGAGAGAGACAGAACAGACTTTAGAGTGAGAGTGGAATGACATGAGGACACATTTTAACAGAGCTGAAGGGAATTGCCAGGATTTTGTCATCCCTAATACGACCAGAGGAAGGCTAAATGTGGACAGTTGTGTAGAACTGTGAGGGTCGTGTTTTGTTTTTCCTACAATAGGTGCTGGCATCCAAGCGTTTTAGGATAATAAAACGTGGCTCACGTGGCTCAAGAGTTGGGAGTTCGCCTTGTAATCGGAAGGTTGCTGGTTCGAGCCCCGGCTTGGACAGTCTCGGTTGTTGTGTCCTTGGGCAAGACACTTCACCTGTTGCCTACTGGTGGTGGTCAGAGGGCCCGGTGGCGCCAGTGTCCGGCAGCCTCGCCTCTGTCAGTGTGCCCCAGGGTGGCTGTGGCTACAATGTAGCTTGCTATCGCCAGTGTGTGAATGTGTGTGTGAATGGGTGGATGACTGGATATGTAAAGCGCTTTGGGGTCCTTAGGGACTAGTAAGGCGCTATATAAATACAGGCCATTTACCATTTACCAATAAAGTAGTGGATGTATCTTGATGGCTTTTTTTAATTAATTTTTTTTTAGCTCTTCAATTTTACATTAACTGTTACATTAAAAAAAGTACTAATGCAGTGTCTCTGAGAGTTTAACCATGTTTTTTTTATCTGTATTTTGCAGTCATATAGTGATTGTGTATATTCAGCGTGGTTGCTGCTTCCTTGAGAAATGCTCATTCAAACTATGAGTGACAGAAGTCATTAATCACAAGAAAGAAAATTAAAGACAAACACAGCTGGGCGAGTATATACTATAGTTATCTTGGGATTACCATTTTGAGTTTTAGAGTGAAACAACTACAGATGTGCAGAAATGTTGCTGTGATTTGTTTGTATAAGAAGCAGCTGGTGATGGTGTATAATGGTGATACTATTGAGAGGCTTCTGCTAGAATTTTCTGCTCCTGCTCGCTTCAAATACTGAAAGTTTTGATCCCCTAAAGTGTCTTATGGTGCTGTAGTATGTCTAAAACTTAGAAATCTATTTCAATGCAGTTTAGAAAAAAAACTGTGATTAAAATCATAATACTGTGTTACACCAGATCAAAAAACTTTAAGTTGGATGTGCAAGCATGCTAATTTACAGTATCACTATAATGAAGCTCAGACCAAACTGTGGTCTATAAAAATATAATCTTTGTTTTCTTGTCAGGTTGTATACACATTAGTTTTAAATGCACTTGAATCACCTTAAATCGTATCACAAAGCTGGAATGTTAGCCGGACCATTTAAGTGAAGCAAGATGGCTGAAACTAACTAGACTTCTCTGCTGTGTATTTTACCCCCACAAGAGCCTTATGAGAAAACGGCACAGCCAAAGACTTCAGCCTCCAGCGTTTTCCTTTGCTGCTTGCTTTATTCTCTAACATTTTAATTTTCCTTCACTCGCCTGATTTCCTCTCTGCTCCCTCTGTCTTTCTCATTCTTCTCACATTGCCCCCCCCCCCTCTGTGGTGCAGTCAGCTCCGTACAGAAGCCAGAGGGTTTCCTCTTTCACCCCACTGTTTTGCTACTGTATTTCTGTCGTGACAGCTGCACTCAGTGGCGCCTATTCCAGCCACATTTACCCGTGGACCTGACAGCCCCCTGCGACACATAGGGTTTGCCCTCCGTCACTCACTCAGTGGGTGGATGGGCCCTGCCCTCAGAGTGGGATCACTGATATTACCATGTGCATGGCAGTCATACAGTGGAAGCTTTTAACCATTTTAATAATTGTTCTAAATCGCTTTTCTTTGATGTGGTGTACAGTATGTGACATACCATGACCACTTTAATAAACAAAGACAAAAAGAACATTTAAAGAATTTAAAATTTTGACTTGCTTTGCAGCTCAAATATAAAGTTCAGCAGAATTATAACTAGCTGTCTAACCTTTTACCTAAAGTGCTTCACAGTATGGTGGAAACATGTGACCTGATCCTCTACAGGAACTACTGAGTAATCAGTGGAGATGTAAATCGTATGGCGCGGCCTTGGCCAGTGAGCACACTTAATTGGAACAAGACAAGCAGCAGGATGAGCATAGTCACTGAAGCTAGCTTTTCCAGTCAGACTAATTTGCACAGCTGCTTTTGCTCTCGTGTTTTAGTCAGGACCCGTTCAGTCAAAAGAAGGCTGTTATTTCCATCTGCAGTAGTGACACTGCAGCAGAGATGTCTCTGGTTTAGTTAGGTTGCAAAGTGGCTTGCAGTAGCTGTAACTGCGGGCAGGCTGCGTGGGGTTAAAGAACCTAACACTCTATTTGAGGTGTAGAAGGGTATCAGCTGAGCCGCCAGGTAAACTCTTGTGATCTCAACTGCCGTTTACCCAAACAAATTATCGCTGGGCTCAATTTTTGTTTCACGTAAACAAGACTAAAAATTATTCCAACTGATACTTTAATACTTATGATACAAGTTAGGGTGGATGGAACTGAACTTTAGTCCAGACATATTAGTTTTTTACTTGCATTTAAACTTTGTGTCTCCTTTGCTGCCACCGAGTGCAATCTGACAAGAGCAGAAAGCAAAAACCACTGAATATTCCAACAAATAGTGCAGCAGACTGTGTATGCAAAGGTAATGAGGACCAAATCATGTTATATGGCACAGATACTTAGTTCGTTACTACTTCCATGAGGCATTTGCTAAAGGACCATCTCGTTCTTCTTGGTGCTGCTAGTTTATTTATTTATTTTTCTTCAGATTGAACTTTTTTCATTCTGGCTCTTAGAAGTTACAGTTGTCCAGCATCACTGCTGATACAGAGATCAACTGACAAGCCAGGATTGTTGGAACAGCATGCCATAAGCACGATCTAAAATACTCCTGTTGAGAAGGCAGGCAGATTAAACACTAGTCGTTTCAGTTCAATACACAAGTTCTATCACATGACACCAGTTTTATCTCCATCACTTTGAGTCCTAGGAACAAAGAGAATAGCTAATTTGGATACTTTTTTGTTTTTGTTTTTTTTAGATGTACTGAATGATGGGTTCATAACCTGAGAGTGCTTCTAAAGAAAATGTATCTAAGTGTACAAAAACTTTAGCAAGAAGCCAGAAATATAGAACATATGAATTGATGATGGGACAACATCATATTACAAGTGCCTCGATTTAGCTATAGCAAGGATTCATGCATTAAACCCTAGATAAATCAGCCCTGACAGTGGATTAAAGTATCTTGGCACATGTGGAAACCATGTGAGGATGACCTCTGCCCTCCATGACTTCACTGATTTATTTCCTTTCCCCTGAGAACCCTCCACAGTGTTTCTAATGAAGAGATGCTCTACAATTGCAGCCCATGCTCAATATTATCAGAGATAGAACTGATTTCCTCCTCCCATAAATGCTTCTCCGGATCAGGACATGCTTTGATGTATGTCTTTGAAGTCGAGCTTGACCCGCATAGCCAGAGAAGATTACGATTTCAGCTGTTTCGGAGGATTAAGAGAGAGGAAGGAAATCAGTTTATACGTTGTTGCTGTTTGGCCAACAAATCTGCCCAATAGCATCACACTTTTAGTTATTTAAGGATTCCCACACATGCAGGTGAGTGAATTATGTGATGTGTGTTTTTATCTGAGGCTAGGAATGTGTGAGTGAGAGATTGAACAAAGCACAGAATAGTTTCCGAGTGAGGGAAGAGAATGGATATGGTTCACTGCTGCCATGTGGAAAATGTGCGTGTCTACAAGCACTTAAAATAAAGGCAAACACTCATCACTTTGATGATGGGTTGTATACAGTAGGCATGCGCATTTACTGCGGGTGACCTCTGCAAACACCGCACACTCGACTCTGTCGCCGTCTTACGTCACTGAAACCAGCTCGTCACCTCACTGCTGGATATTGACTTGGACCAGCTTCTGTTCTAAAAGTGAGCTCACATGTGGATAAGTGAGGGCGCAGACAGCCCACACATAGTTTATCTGTTATTCCTTTTCTCCTAAAAAGGCCAAAGCAGGGTGGGAAGGAAGGCCAGGATCAGGAGAGGGAGGGATGGGTCACAGACTTGCCAGCCGTGTGTTGTGGTCTGGCTGGTAATCCGCTTCTGTCAGGTCTGAGCAGAGAATTGCAGACTTAAAGGTGGACATGAGGTCATAGGTTGATGCATGCATCCTTTTTTTTTTTTCTTTTTTAAATATAGCCTTCTTGAATAAAGGGTTAGAAAAACAGCATTGTCACATCCTGACTTGCGTGTCACCAACTCACTGCTTCGAAAAGCGACCAGCATTAGACCTGTCTGTGCTTTTCCTGCACAAACGTCGCTAGGATGTTGATGCCAGAGGTCAGAGGAGAATGGCCAGACTGTTTTGATAGGAGGGCAACAACAACTCAAATAACCATTGTTAAACCCCAAAATAGTATCTCTGAATGCCCAGCATGTTGAATCTGATGGGTGACAGCAGCAGAAGACCACACCGCATGCCACGCTTGTCAGCTACAGGAAGGGAGGCAACTATTCACCCAAATCACTTGCCACCTTTGAGGTGTGATGGATCAGGAGATGATGACATAGATGTGCAGCTGACAAACAATTGTGGGACTCATGTCATGTCAGTATGGACCAGTCTGACACTCCAATTTAGGTTTTTACAGTTGTAATATTTTTAGTTGGTCAGTCATATCTCCTGAAAATACCAACATGTATTAAAAAAACAAACCCATCTATATCTGTATAAGTGTCTCAGGGTCTTGTTCGCGAGTGACGGGAGAAGGGAGCAGGAGATCAACAGACTGATCGGTGCTGTGGCTGCAGTGATGCAGACGCTGTACCGGTCTGTCGTAGTGAAGAGAGAGGTTCATCTGTGTGTGTACTTCGTCTTCCTGTCAGTCATCAGTTCATTTACATTTTTTTTCTTCCCAAAGCCTGGTGTTGCCTTCTTCTGTGGATCCTGGAAATCTGTATGATAAAGCACTACTTACTGGTTTGAATTTCAATTTTCGTAGTTGTTGTGTTTGCTGTCAGTCCATTAAATACTGACTGGTATGCAGCTGATTAAATATGACAAACTGTCACATTGTTTTTCAGCTGTCCTTCCTGTCTTCAAAAGGACTTGTTTTTAATTCTTTTATTTAGGATTATTGACCACTCAAAGCACTTGGCACACACAGACATTATTACAACACTCTGTTGTCATTTATATGTATTTTTGACTCTCTGTCAGCTGCCAGTTGACCTCTGACCTTATGACTAGTCATATGCTTCCAACATTGCCTCTTTTAATGGAAGCATGTTTACACCTTAATTGGGGAAAACCCTGATTTGACACATCCAGTTGCTAACACCTCTGTGTGACTTTGCAGCTTGATTGCTGATGTTAGTTTAGTTTAGTGTCAGGTTTAGTGAAGCCAGATAAAGAAAACATATCTGGGATATGTTCACTGTACAGACGCTGTTCTTCCCCTTTTTGTTTATCCTCTGACTTCTTTTCCTCTATTTTCAAAACTTAAGGCTTAACTTTGAACTCTGTGCATATCTTCTTTTTGTATTAGAGCATGGATTTTACTTCTACCTTCCTAAAGCTTCTGCCCCTGGCTTGTTCTTTTAATGGAGCATTACCTTGAGTAAATGTACATTCACCAAATGGAGGAGAGAAAAGCTAGCAGTTAGGCAGTTAAAGCGTTCATGCAGGCTTGCCAGTAGAGTTGTATTCTCTGCTCTTTTTGTCTGGGTAGCCACAGTTGGAGTTGGCAAAAGCTTGTCTCCACAGAGATGTGTGAAAAGTTGCTAAGTGCGGCTCATCAATTTATTTTGAGTCCTCACTGTTCCTGCCAGCAGTATAGAGCATGTGGCTCTGGATGTTGTGAAACCTTTGTTGCAGAGGAGGGGGTGAAACCTGAGAGCTGGAGGTGAAGAGAAAGGCACATTTCATCCCGCATCTCATAGAAACAGCCTGTATGTCCCTGGACCACCGGGAGGGGGGGGGGGGTTGCAGGTCACGGATGAGTGAGAGCAATGCGTAAACATTTTGGGGTCCGGCACTCCCCCCAGCAACTGTCCACCACACCAGTCTGGCATGTGTTTTTCTTGTTTTAACATGACAGCGTGTGATCACGCTTGCATCAGAAGCCCCCCCCCCCTCTATTTCTCGATGAGCTCATGGTCTCTGGCATCAAACGCGAGTTTGCAGACGACTGCACAGCTGGACTAGAGAGACCGAGGCAAAAGGAAAGTTGTGTGCAACAGGACAGAGTAAGTGACAGAGTTTAAAAAGAGAAATACATTGCAGAAGTATCCGCAGACATGCCGGCCGCAGCAAGAGTTCACAGATTCCCCCAGGAGCAGCAGAAGATCAGCCGCGCTCAAATCATCCTCAGGAGTGAGTAGTCAGCCTGGCAGAAGTGTTGAACCGGAGCACCTATCTGCTTGGCTGTTTTATGTTGTCTTGCGTGTCTCTGTTTGGTCTTTAGATTATGCATGATGAGGCAAAATCGTTTGTATTTTTGTAAAACTACAAACGATTTTTTTTTTTTTATTAATAAAAGAAATTTTAAAAATTAATTTTGAGCTGTTTATCAAGATTAAAAAACAACAGACAAACACTCTGTTTGCTGTTGTTTTAAAGAAGCTGCAAATACTGCTTATATTTCATATGCTTTTTAATAGAACACCTGTTATGGGCACAAAGATTTATCCATCAGTAAACCATCATGTCATTACTGTCGTCGAGTTAAATGAACAGTCAAACATGAATATATTCCACTGCCGCCTTCTCAGCGTGTCTAAGCATTTTGTCCCATGAGTCTCAGACACATGTCAGTCGGAAGTGAGGACTCTGCAGAAACCTGATTGGCTGCAGAGCTCTCCTGTAATTTCATTGGTTAAGCTGTGCTCTAGTTGTCGTGTAGCAACAGTGTCAAAAGGCTGGAGGGAAGATTGACCATAGTTGCCATGGTCTCATGATCTTTGAAAGAGAAACAAGTTTAATTGTACATGTGAGCCACAGCACAAGTCCTCCTTTGTGTTTGCCAGCTGGGTGTGATATATGTAATGATTTGTTTGACAGGCCGTCCAAGCATAAAAACACAGCTATGAGTACGGAAATACCAAAAAGCCCACTGACCGGCTTCCAGAGTACAGAGTGCGAAGCCAACTAACCTAAGACGACTCTGAACAAATGTTACACGGGATATTTCATGCTCCTCTTCAGCTCCATATTTTCATTTGTTCACTTTGTTATAGCAGCTTCGCATTTGCAACCCCCTTAATCATCCACTGTCTGAAATGAGCTATTTTAGTTCCCTTCCTGTTCCCTCACTCAAGTTGGTGGTACTTAAGTGCTCACAGCCCTTTTCCCCATTTTCCTAGTTTACTATAAAACTGGACTTCTTTTTTCAACAGTACTTGCCTCTTCATTTTTCAGATTTAGAAGCTACAGCCATTTTTTTTTTTTTTTTAAATTCTAAGGTTGGGAAATCTGGTTTGAAAAAAAGAAAAAAAAAGAAAAAAAAGAATTACCATAAACGGAGGCATGCTAATATGGAATCCTTGCAATTTTACTATACTGGCTGAATATTACTGTGTAAAACTTTGTAATAGTTTCTAATTATCACTACAATAAATATTATGATAGTTTGGGAAACCAGTTAGTATTGGCCTTTAAGCAGGAAGAAACATTGCTTACTTTATCTAGAATATAGACCAGTACTTAGAATATGCAGCTTTAAGGCATGTATTCTTTTGGGTACAGGCCCAACTCAGTGGAAACAACATAATGAATCTAGAAAACCCTCACCGAAACCAAATCTTGCTCAACTTTGCCAAAACTCACGAGGAAGTAAACAAAACACTTGAGTTAAAAAGCCAAACAACCACGCTGTAATTATGGCTGTCATCATTTTTCAGCTCAGATGGTCAAAACATCCTCAGACACCACAAGACTTGAGTCACACTAATAAGTTTCCATCTTTTGGTCTCTGGTTAATGGCCAGTTATATGGTGTGTGCCAAATTTCCTGCTCATCATTGCATTCCCACAAAGTCATATGTGCTTTAATCTTATAGCATGGAATGCAAAGATTCCTTGCGTCAAGCGAATCTGTGTCATTCAGCTGTTACTCATTAATCATGTGCTAAATACAATTTGTGTGAATCTGTAGGAGCTGGGAGGGTATCAGCAGAGTGGTAGTATAATTAAAGGATCTCCACTGCTGGCTTGTCTTTAAACCTTTCTTAGATTCAAATAGCAAAAATTAGACCAAAAAATGCAAACTTTGTTGCGGTGTCCCAACTCCAAGTCATGGAAAAGAAACTCGACGTTCCTGCACACATAAGATGTCGCAGACTGGAGGAATGCTCTGACATGATGAAATATCGAATTTAAGAAAAAGAAAAAGAAGATAGATAATAGGTCTTATTATTTACCCACAGAATGCTCTCTTCTCTCAGTCTAAAATAATCTGCTGCCATTTCTTGTCATTTAATGCTGACAAAATGAGCCTTTCGGCACTTTTTGAGCACTCACTGCCAGTTCTGAATGATCGGAGACTCATTTTACCGGAGAAGCTGATGAAGCAGTTTTATGTACAGCTGCCCCCTCTTGTGCTGCATTCCTCATCCCCACTTAGGCTTATCTCTAATTTCTGTTTTGTTTTGTTTTTTCTTCGTTCTCTAATTCAAGTTTTCACAGTGAAGACTGTGGGGGGGGGGGGGGTGACTGAACACTCCATGTGACTACAGCTACTTTGTTGCTGTCTGGTAGTGTTTTCCTCTCACATTCTTGTCCAAACTGATCCATCCTTGTTGCTGCTGCTGCTGCTGCTACCATTAGCCTGTCGAGCTATAATGAGTCATTCAGTAATATATAATTCATGACAGTATTGGTTTTGTGTGTGTGAAAGATTCTCGTGGGTAAGGTAGAGGGAGCAGCTTTACAGGAACACCCAAGCCAGCCCTGTTTTCTGCCTTTATCTGTGTGTGGAACTCATTCTGTCCTTGGATCAGGACCATTGGGTTCCATCCTGCTGTAGATGGGCCATTGCATTACATCCAAACAGGTTGGCACAAACAGTTTGGCTCTACATGCGAGTCTGCAACCAACAAATTAGTTACATTTAATTAACATTTAGAGGGAAGTGATTGACCAGTTAATAATTTCTTATGTGATCCAGTTGTTGAATTGATCATCTGGTCCCCTCTAAGTCAAACCCCCTGCTTTCCCCTAGTTCCAAGTGTTTACCATAACCCTCGATTCTGCAGGTTGCCGGGCAGATCTGAAACTATATTAAGTACATGTTTGTAGGTTGTGTCACACTGACAGATGATCCCTGTCGTTTGACATGGATTCAGAATCATCCCTGCCCTGTCACTCAGATATTCTGACAGAGCACTGGGTTGGAATTGGATTTCCAGCAGTCATTCAAGGGGTGGTGATTGAAATGTGTAGCTGAGCAGAGGTATAGATATCATTACCCTACTGCCCCTCTAGACATTGTGACTCCCACGAGCCCCAAAATAATCCTTTGACACATTGAGTGAGTCGGAGATACAGAAACAGATGGAGACGGCTCAGCTCAGCCTGGACCCGCAGCTACTTAAATCTCCTGCACGTCTGTCTGTAACAGGATTTGTCGCTAATTAACATTATAATTAATGTACTCTCTCTGATTGAGTCAGAGGTCCTGTAATGATGCAAATTCTGTGTGAATCTAACACCTGTCTTTTTAAGTTGTTTTTCTGATTTAAGGAGTAACAGCTTTTAAGCTTGACCTTGAACAGCATGGTAAAAAATGAAATCAAGAAGAAATTCACAAATTCAGATTTTAATTTGTCAATGATTTAACAGGGGTTTCCAGAGGCCCAAGTTCTTTTAAATTTGGACACATAAAAAGAACACGTTAAATCTTTAAAATCTTTTAAAACGGCAGCAACGGAACATCTGGATCAGCCATTTTCAAAGAAGAGATTTCACTCTGGTGTCTTCGCTTTGCAAAGAGAGAAGGCTTTTGAATCCCAGTAACCAATAGCTTGAAAGTCACTGCTTTTGATGGTGGAGTGCATCTATGAGCTTTTAAGTTCCTGCTTAGTGTAATGTCAGCCATCCAATCAGGTCATGGCAAGGTTGCTTTAAATTAATGAAGTAATGGATGAGGTTAACAGAGGTAAGGGATTGGACAGGCAGCGGCAGAGCAATTGATGAGGAAAGCTGGAAGCCACGCAGAGAATTTAAAGGTTTATGTGCCAGATGAGCCATTTACTTGGCTATCTAATATAATGGTTATTGATGGAGAACCATTTCACCTTCCTTTCCCGAAGACACAGACTTCAGCAGGAAGCACGAGATTGAGGCGGACACAAATACTTAGTTTTCTAGTAACTCTCTCAATCCTGCCTGCATTTGGCCAGTAGGAGAACTGCAGACACCCGCAGAACAAACTGGAGATAAAAAAAAAAAAAAAAAAAGGATGTAATGACTAGACAGATATTCAAGATATTGTTGAAGCACCTTACACCTGCATCCTTTCATGATGGCCAGAAGACACAATGCTTCACTCAGCATACGTATTTGGCTACACAGTTGGACTCAAACGCAGTTCAGTAAACTGTTATTGTTCTATGGGTGGTAAACAGAATTAAGCAAATGCAATGGAAGCGATTTTATGGAGTTAGTTCAATGCTCTGAGCTGGTAAATATGACCAAAATCTGATTTGATTAGAATAATGTACTTCTGTAGATCGGCCGTGTTCTCTCTTACTGCATGGGCTATAGATGCGGCCACTTTACCCGACAACAGACCTTGGAGGATGACATCATGATCTATATGACGCTGTGAGCTTTAGGTGTGTAAAAAGTTGTCCCTGTAATCCTGCTGTCTGAGCTTTGTGCCAGACAGTCTAAATCAAGCTGGCTGTGGACATTTGTCTTACATGTTACCTTTGACTGTGTGAAGGCAGTTTCAATTTCGAATTTCATTCGGTTTTCCAGGGCAGCATGTCTCTGACTGTATCGTAACACCCTGTTGGCTTTGGTTCTCCCTGTAGCCATGTGTGCTAAAAAATGTAGGACCTCGTGACACCGTAAGGCTCTGTGGATCAAAGTGTGTACCAAAGCAGAAACTCGGAGCTTCATAGATTATTTATAACCCCGTGTGCTTTTTAGCATGTTGGTGCCTAAGGGTTTGACGGATGGACATGTTTATAGAGAAATGAAGTGAATAAATGCTTGTCCACTGCAGACACATACACTACAGAAATACCTTGACCTATTGGCAGTTGACAGTGTCAGCTCCTCACTTGTATAAACGGGATGGTTGCGAGGTTTGATGGCACCTTTTTTTCCCCCCCTTTACTTTTGTGTTTTGTGTCCAGATCATATCAGATAGCTCCGATAACTAATGCTAAGGTTGGGTTTTTTAAAAAAAAAAAGGTAATCACCATATTCATTTTTGATGAGACGTGGAGGATAGAACCAAAAAAGTTTAAGCTTGCTCAACCTGACTTTAAAAAAAAAAAACAACCCCCCCCCCCCCCCCCCCCCCCAAAAAAAAAAAACCAGGTTTTTTTTTCCTGCTTTTGTTTTTTTTGTTTTAAATTGAGGTTTAATCAGCTGTTATTTGTTTGGTCAATAAAATGAAGTATATTCTATAAATTATAAATGATTTATAAAACATCGGAAAGGACTGAAATATTGCTGTTTAATTCCTGTGAGCTCAAAAATAATATCGTTACCATGTCATTGATTCAAAAAAATAATAAAATAGTTTGTTTCCAGTAATACATCACCTTGGTTTAGTACCAGCTTAATTGTAGACTTGTAGTCCATGCTGCACCCCCGTCCTGTGCAGACCCTGACATCCTCAGGTCAGACGGTTGTCAGACTAGCGTTGCATTTCCAGCAAGCAAAACAGCTGTTTTAATCTTGTTTGCACAATTTCTCATCCATCATTCTGAGATTTCTGCCTCCAACACAATGGAAGAAAATAGCAGACTTACCTGTCTTTCAGTTACCTTGGTTCATAGCAGGGATGCAGCCGTACTGATGCTTGGCTGATACTGTCGTTGGTAAATGATCATTAAATGGCATTCACCAATAGAACTGAAAACAGTATCTTTTTTTTCCTCAGACACAAAGTGTGTGAATAAATAGCAACAAAACATCATAAGCAAGTGCTTGGGGGGTAAATATTAATATCACTACTGACTAAGCCAAACTACTTTTAAACCTCGATGTTTCTGTCTACCCAGAACTTTAATATGTACATTTCTGATCTTTATTTTTATTATGGGCTAACAAAAAATCTTCTAGTATATTGAAAGTGGTGTTTGGATTGTATTCAGACTGATGTCTGGAGAACTGAGACTGATGTTTATTCTACTCCAGGCTCAGACAACAGGCTATAAATACTTTTGTTTATCGATTATAAATATTATTTGGATGGTCTTTAGGGCTTGAGTGTGAGCTCGGTGTCCAGGAATTACATGGAGTCACCCTCCCTAAACAGTCGAAGCAGATGGCTGCCCTTCCCTGAGCCTGGTTTTTTCCTGTTAAAACTGAGTTTTTCCTTCCCACTGTCGCCAGGTGCTTGCTCAAAGAGGTCTTTCTAATTGTTACACTTTTTTCTGTGGCTAGTCCGTTTGAGAATTTCACAGAAGAAAATCCACTCTGTCTGTAGGTCTAGACATTATATGGTGTTCTAACTTGGGTGAACTAAGCCTTTCTGTTTGATGCCATTTCTTGTCATCTGAATGAATAATTTAGGTATTCTACATTTATGTGAAACGACAAACCGTGGAGTTTCAGTCCCTCTACATCTCCATGCACATGCTGGTAATGATATTGAGAGCAGCAGCATGTGTCCTTCTCTGTATCCAGTGCATAAATAATAGATTAGATCCAGGAAGTACAAACCGGTGGACCAACCCATCAGGTAGGGAATCCATCGTACCACATTACGTACACAACACCCGGTCTATTTCTTTTCCTTTGGCCTCTTTATCTTCCTTTTATGTCCCATCAGTTTCTTTCTACTCACTCTGAATCTCCAGCAGTTTTGTTCTCTCTCACTCCCTCTTATGCTCATCCCTCCCTCCTACTTTATATCCCTCCCTCCCCTCTTCCTTTTGTTTCCATCAATTCTAATCTGTTGGAGAACTGGCACAAAGAGAAACCACACCCAGCATTCCAGCATCATTTTTAAAGTTGCACCGTCCGGATATTGGGATATCAGGACATCAGACTGCAGAGAATAAAGAACTTGTGCCACTGCTATTTTATTAAAAGGAGTCTTCTTTTGACGGAACTTTTGCTCGTAAGCATCAGTCTGCGTTAGAAACCTCCCTCACTGTGGGCACTGCACAGCTAAGGCACAAGGAATTGACAGAGGAAACTCTGGAGAGCCCGAGCTATGGTTTTATATGTGACGTCCCAGGACTGTACAAGAGGAGCTGGCAGCAGGGTGGTAGTGACTCTGAGGCCTGGCAACGGTTCAGACGGGGCCTCACACGGACTGTGGCGCTACGTTTGCTGCCAGAGGAGGCCCACAATGACGCTGCCCTCATGTAGGTATACAGGAGTGATGGCCGTCAGTGGCTACTGTACTTGTGTGTATCTGCAGGACATTTCAAGGTTGCTCAAGAAAAGTTACTTATCAGATTTGTGAGTGGATGGCAATTATAGATTTTCTGTTATCTCCTATAAACTATTATCTCCCTTGTACTCCTGCTGAGATGACACATTGCCAATACTCTTGTTTCCAAAAAAGTGTTTTAGACCTTGATGGTGATCTAATGATATACTGCTTTTTTTTTTTTTGTTCTTTTTGTTAAACCTCCTACTTGTCTTTGGCTTTACTTTTTTCTCTGCCTGTTTTCCCAGCCTTTCCCAAGTGCTGTTGTCTGGGGTCATTGGATCACTTCAGCTCTAAGGAGACGATCCATTTGACAAAAAGGGAGGCTGGCTGTGTTTTGAGAAAGCATTCCGAGCACCGGCAGGTTTGGCGTTTGCCTTCCTTGTGCTAAATAGTTAAATACTAAGATACAGTAATAAAAAGCTTGGTCTAATGAGAAAACGAGGCCTAAATGAGCGTCTGACCCGGTGATTTGATTTAAAGTCATCCCTCCTGAGCAGCTTTTGGGGCTGTTGCCCTGCTAGGCTGCTGTCTGAGTCTTGTCATTAGCACATAAGCTCTATTAGAGCAGACAGTAACACAATTACACCCACAGGCAGTGGAAGATGGAGACAAGGGACCATGTCAGCAGTTGCAGATATAGACTGCCTTCATTTGATAATATTTCAAGACTGGACTAGAAAGAAATCATCATGGTAATAAGATGAGATGATTTGGATCACAGTAGATGGATAGCTACATGCAGAGGTGGTAACAAAAAAAGTGCTCTGTATCAGTCTTGTTCAGATTTACTTTGTGCTGGGGATAATCAGTACACAATGTTGACGTTCAGGGATTAAAGTGTCTCTGAAGTGTTTCCTTTTTCCTTTTTTTTTTTAAGGCACTGTAGCTTTAAGAGCATTGTGTTTGTTATTTAAGTGCTAAGCTGCATCTATTTTCTGTGTTAGTTTTTGATATTCAGTTTTGGGATCCTGATGGTAACACACACAAACCATGTTAGCTTGTGCTAATCCTTTCCCCCTCTGTGATATTTATCAACAATCTAAGGACGCTCTGTGCTTTGTGCTTTTTACATAAATCAGAATCTGAAGTCACAGCTTAGCCACTCTTTATAACTCCTGTAGTTATTTTCTCAAATATAAAATCAGGTGTCTTCTAAGTTTTAGAATCAACATTAGGTATTTATTATCATGCCAGTTTTCAGCTGAGCCTATCCAGGCATGTTACCTCTGAACAAATGACTTCCTGTAGAAGCCTCTTTCATTCAGTACATGGCTGCCAGCTCTCAGACTATTGCATTTATTACACAAATAAACAGGAGGAAAAGTCAAAATTGCCTGCTTTGTTTTCCAACTGAAGCGCTCAAGTTCCCACAGTAGCCCCGATGTAACTTGTTACCTGGAGAGGGCCATATTCTTGCTTCTTTTTTCTCCTTCTTCCTTTTACTGCAACAGCCACCATCAAAGAATGGATTACAGTTTTTAGCTAGTTTTATGGTAAATGGATGTATAAAGTTTGGTTAAAAAGTCCTTGTGTTTGCAGGTTTGCTAGCAGTCCTTCAGCTGTCTGTCTCTGCTCTGCATCTGTAAGGTTCTTGTATTTCTGTGTGTTTAGTCTTGTAATGGCGATTCTAAGTAATCCTCACAGAAACCTGCTCTCCAAAAATTAAGCACATGTTTTCGTCTTCATGTGTGATTTCAACAAATAAATATTTAGGAGTTGATCTGCATTTCTTGCTCAGGACTAGCAAACTCACATCTCTCATAAATACAGTGGTCCCTCTCTTTGATGCGGTTCACCTTTCGCAGCCTTGCTGTTTTGTGGATATTTTTTTTTGATATTTTCCATGGGGTTTGTTTTTTTTTGTACACAAGGTACTGTAGCCCCAGTGCATCCATCTGGGTCTGCGTGAATACAGATCCATTTACCAGGGACTAAACTAGCAAAACATATCTGACTGATAAACTTGATAGTGAAGTTACTAATATAACTTCAGTTAGCCAATATAACAAATGGCTGCTGTTGTGATGGTGAATGGTTATGTGTCACTCTGTGTTAGCCTGTTTTAAATTCATGAATAAAAATAAGAGGTTCAAAAATTGGGGTGGTAGGGCGGTTAGCACTGTTGCCTCACAGCAAGAAAGTCCTGAGTTCAATTCCATCATCAGGCCAGGGCCTTTCTGTGTGGAGTTCGCATGTTCTCTCTGTGTTGGCGTGAATTCTCTCCAGGTACTCCGGCTTCCTCCCACAGTCCAAAGACATGCAGTTAGTGGGGTTAGGTTAATTGGTAACTCTAAATTGCCCATAAGTGTAAATATGAGAGCGTATGATTGTCTGTGTCTATGTGTAGATGACAGGGTGTGGTAGCATTAGTTAGCTGAGCCGAGGTTAAAGGTTTCTTCTTTTTCTTTGGTAATAAACTGGCACCAGATAAATGCTAAAATCTTGGGGTGTCACCAAAACGTGTCACCATGCTAAGTTTTCTTTCAAACAAATAATTTTTAAATTGGAATCTACATATCTCATTTCTGAGTGCGTAAATAAAGACTAGACTCTCTATAATTTATCCAGCTATTGAAATCCTGTAGTAAAACCAGCGTTTCCTCACAAATATGAAAGCTAAATTGGAAGATTTAGAAATTTAAAAAATTCAAATGCCTAATGGAATTTAATGAAAAATAAAACTTTCTTTGCTTTATATAATCAACTTACAAAAAGGTAACAAAAACAGTGTCGTAAATATCAGATAACTTGGATGTAGGTGAATATATCAGTGTTACGTGTTGTGACAGTGCAGGGTTCAAACAAATAACTGAGTACATTTGTACTTCCAAAGCAAAGGGGTTCCCTGAAGGCAGCAGTTTTCCCCAGATAGACGCGGCTCTCCATCACAACACACAAACTGCACAGGAGCATCTCATGATAATTTGAACCAGAGCCCAAGGCATTGGCACATTCTGCACATTTCCCACATCCCATCCAGTTGAGCACCCCAAAGGATTTTATCCATGCCCACAGTCTTCCACTTGGGTGTTTGTGGCAATCCAAGCTTCTACTGCAACACCCTGAGGTGTCTTTGGGAGAACACTCACATAAAATTATGTGAATGATCTGAACTGCGTTCTGGGCCATCTCTTGCGGACAGCTTTTTTTCTTTTCTTTTCTTTTTTTTTGCCTCCATTGTCTTTTTTGTGTTTTTTGCTTTCTGGAAAATGGAAAAAATGAATCAAGCTGAAGGGTCACAGTTTTGATTTAACGTCTTAAAATGGTCCAGAAGTGTTTAGTAGATGGCCTTGAAGGAGAGATCAGTCATATTTTAATCAAGTAGGTTTTTTGTTTTTTATGGTATGGACCTGTCCTCAAAACAAACAGCTATATTTACGACTGATAAATGAAGGCCTTAATGGCACCACGCTGACTCATATCTCCCCTTTTAACTCGATAATCTGTATTCCAAATATTTGGCTATTTCTGCTTGGATACTCTTTTGTCAAGTGGCCTTTTATGGTGACAGAAAATCCTTCACCATTTCTTGCAGATGACCTAAAAGTCTGAAATTTAACAAAAAATGCTGAGATAAGGCAAGTGGAAGAAAAGGAAGTAACATAAAGAGAGCTGTTGTTCCTGTGCTCTGATTGCTTTGACACAGACGTGGCAAACCTCATATTCTCCCCTTGTGGGAAAAGTAGCTGCTGTCAATACCAATGGCAGTGTTAAGTAGAGGCAATGTGTGTGAGCACGTTGGTATTCAGATGCAGTCATGAGCCTGGTTGCAGCCCAGATTCAGCCCCTTTTATCTTTCTGTCTCGGTCTGTTGATACGGTCAGGACTTGGCTGAATACTAATTACACTCAAATCTGCTCCGTGCAGATCCAGAAGCTTCTCATTGCTGTGTGTGTTTTATGTACACAGCACCACTTTGGTCCTTCTGACTAATGCCCCTCTTTAGGTAAAAGTTAGCTCATTAGTGAGTGTAAAGTACACAGAGCTGTCAGTGTTTCACTCATGCAGGATTTGTTTTACCTTTTTTTTTTTTTTTTTTTTTTTTATATTAAACAACAATTAAAAAATGTTCTATTTTCTACTCTCAGATCTGCATAGAGTCACAGAGAGGCCATCATTTGGCCATTTCAGGCACACAGCTATGGCTCTGGGCACAGAAGACCCACCTACTTCCCATTTATAAGGGGCAGCCAATCAGACAAAACCTGCTTGCAATTGCAGATGCTGCATATTGTGTTCACAGCTCCCTGCCTGTGGGGGATGCTGTTCATTTTCTTCTGCATTTTATTAATATTGAAGTTTTCGGTGGCCGACGGCCATTGGTGTTAGACTGGAGATGGGATCTAACAAGACCGGCTTGCTTATTCCAATCAGACCTTTTTCTGTGTTGTTGTTGTGTGAACAGATGTTTACTGTCTAGAAGAGCTAGATTACTCATTTTGTACAAATCATAAATATCTTCTTTGAAAAAAGCAGTCCTTGTAGTTATAAAGATTTAGCCTTTTTGGTTAATAGCTTTCTTTTCTCCTGTTTAGGTGCTGATGTTACCCCTCAAAAGATCAATAATAGTCAAACTGGTCCTTCCTTGCAGGAATCATATTTGTGATGCTCTACGTTTTCCCCCCAGCCGCGTCGTAATATGGTTGACCCATGGTGCTGCACTGATATTGAGTCATTTTAAAATTACCGCAGATCATTTCAAACTGCATTTGTAATGTAACACTTACAAGAATAAAAGCATGATAGGTCACTGTCAGACAGACTTGGCAGATTCTCAGAAAATTGTGTTTGTCTTCAGTTCGGCTCGCATGATTCTGACTAGTTCCTATTGCTTTGTCTGTAACAAAACACACAAACACACACTCTCACACACACCTGCTGTACCTGCTTGGTTATAAAAATGGCTGATAAAAGAGAAAAGTGGGTAATGTGGTGGCGATTGTTCTCTGAATGACTGGAAACTTGTAGTATTTGTGGTACACACTAATATGGATACATGACGGTTTCTGTTCAGAAGGTTTTGAGCTTTTATAAAAATGACTGGATGTTCTAAATTCAGTGTTTCAAATGAAACAGGGCTAATTCTGTGATTTCCACCATCTACACTTTGAATTTACTTCATTGCAGAAACTCATATCATTGTTTATTACTTTTATTTTAAGCTTAAAGTACCTGTTATTTTTCACACTGCTCTTTATTGTGATGATGTTTCCTTTGGAAAAACAAACAAAAAAAACTAACTGGACACACTGAAAGCTCAAAGCCCCCCTGGGAGTCTGAGATGCATCTCAGTTAACAAAAGGAAGGGAGAACTGCTCTGCATCCAAATGTTCCTACAGGAAGAGGGTGGGGTGGTGGCATGACTTGAACCTGGAGTGTAGCAGATGTATGTGGAAGCACTGAGTGTTTGCGTGTTTGGATCAAATATGAAACGTGAGCGTGTTAAAGATTCCACAAAGCCTTTTGGTGCTAGTTTTGTTTTTTCTTCGTGGTGCTGCTTTTTCTCTTTCTTCTCTCAGACCTGGCGCTTCAGTCCAGCTCCGAGTATTTACCTCCCTTTCTTAGCAAATAACAAGTGTCTGCCAGAAATGGCTTTACAGGACATGAAGCCACCAGAGAGCTACAGAAGCCAGATAAACTGCAGATATTTTGCCAGATAATTTGGTTACTATGGCAACCAGGAGAATCTCCCTGCTTTCACTATGAACTGCTCTGAGCAGCTCTTTGCACAGGTTACCTTAAAAACCTTGTATTTTGATAGGTCAGAGGCTTTGACTGGAACAATGATCATGTGAGCTAAATGTCTAACAGTTGCCGTGTGTGTGTGTGTGTGTGTGTGTGTGTGTGTGTGTGTGTGTGTGTGTGTGTGTGTGTGTGTGTGTGTGTGTGTGTTGCCCTCTACAGGTCCTACGTTGCCCAGACAGGGCCCCCAGGTTCAGAATGGTCCCACACCAGAGGAGATGGACCTGCAGAGGAGGTAAGGACTACTTTTCATGCTTAAAGTCTGTCATAATGCAGGGTCCAACACTAAGTAATGCATTACATATCATGTATTGAAATAAGTAATACATGATATTAATCGCTACCTGGCGAGTACTTCTTCACACTACTTGTTACATTACTTTTGTGTTACACTGTACCATGGCATGGAATATAATGGCACATAATTACCAGTAATGATATAAACCAGCGGTCCCCAACCCCGGTCCGTGAGTCATTTGAAATTTATGATTTTTAGGGTTTTTATCATGATTTTTTTTTTTTCGTTAACTCCCTTTTCCTGGGTCTTTTCTAGAGATGGCACGATACCACTTTTTTATGTCCGATACCGATATCATAAATTTGGATATCTGCCGATACCGATATGAATCCGATATAGTGTTTTTTAATCAACAAAGCTGTTTTTTAAATATCTTGCTGCATTTTGTATAAGTTCATACTCAAGTTTAAAACAACAACTACACTAAAGCTATTCTGTTATACCTGTATGCAAAAAAAAATATTTCATAGTTCAGCAATACTGATCAATCTAATAAACTTAAACCTACACCATCCTCCCTATTCTGGTATTTTAAAGAGTACTTAGCATAAATATTAAGCAACCTAACTAATAGGGTTCCAACTCCCAGCAACAACAAAAATAAATAAATAAAAAATAGAGAACCACCCCTCACGCTCCACCTCATGATGCTTAATCGACGTAATCAACCTTAATTTGATGCAGTGTGAAAAAAAAAATGCACAGAAATCAATTATTTTTCAAGAAATATTAAATAGATTCAACATCTTTCTTCAACAAAATTGCAGACTGCACAGATGGTACCTTCCCAAAGGAAAAAGTACTATAGCTTACTAGGGTATATACAGTATATATATATTAGACTTAATAGTTACTATATACAGTAATGGACTTCTATTCATTTTGCATCAAATTAAAACTTTGGGTGTCAGATAATTATTTATTAAAAGCTAGACATTTTAAATGAGAATAAGAAAGAAAAGTATGTCTTTGTGCCCCCTTTTCCCTGTTAATGCCCTATCGGCCCCCCTGGCTAAACTTTGCTAGATCCGCCCCTGCACAGTTACCAGCGTCAGCTACGTAGAAAAAGATCCTCGAGTAGAAAGTAATATTAAATAAATTCTAACAACAGCTTATCAAGCTTAAACGTGCTGCTGTTGTTTATCCGCTGGTTTCCTCTTTCTGGTGCAAAGTGGGCCAAAAGCAAACTAGAGACGGACTCGCGACAGAAAAGCCGATCAGTTGATCGTTAAGCAGTTTCATGATTGAAGTAGCAGCAAGAAGAGGCAGTCGCTTGTTAAGCTTAATGCAGGAATGCTTTACAAACATTCAGAGATGGACTTACACACTTGCTTTACTTCTCTCGGGATAACTTTGTCGGAGATGAAATGCCGGGTTGCTAGCGAAGCTCCAAATGCTATCCAGACCACCTACAGGTCCCGCATGCCACAGCCGCTCTATCACGTGATGCATACTGCTCCGACGTGCTAACGTTCTGAGGTGAGTTACGGCGTGTCGCAAGTTTTGTGAGCTGCTTTCGTGATAGTTAATGGATCGGATTACATTTTTTATTTTTCTCCGATATCCGATCCAGTAATTTAGGTCAGTATCGGACCGATACCGATACGTAATATCGGATCGGTCCATCTCTAGTCTTTTCCTTTGTGTTATGAGTAAATCTTTTGTTTTTTTGGTACTGGTACTGATTTTGTTGTATTTATCCGTGACACCTCAAGCCCAGTTCGTGAAAATATTGCCTGACATAAACCGGTACGTGGCGCAAAAAAGGTCGGGGACTGCTGATATAAGCCTAAAGCTTATATTCCCACATGCTGACACATGTCCCTGTCCTAATGAGGATGCACACAGGATCTTTGTCAACAAAGTTGTAAACCAGGTCCTATTCCTGCTGTAGGAACAGGACAGGTAGAAATGGATGCTACAACACTAACCACTGCTTTTGTTACCTGTTGAAGATCAGGCTTTGGCTGCTTTGCTGCTTCTAACTTTGTTTTAGCATGTTAGCATGCTGTCTGTGCAGATGCTTGTAAAGAGAATTAATGTTGTGTTAGCAGAAGAAGACCGTTGTTTCTGGTCTGACCACACTTTACTGCACCAAACATAATTTCCCTTTCTCAACTCATCGCTTTACTACGTTCCTCCTCCCTGCTCTCTAAATCCAGTAATCTGATTAGTTACTGCTACGTCTTCATTGTTGTTGGCTTTCGGCTGCTCCCTTCAGAGGGAGCCACAACAGATAATCTGCCTCCATCTCAACGTATCCCAGCAACCCTCTACATGTCCTCCTTCACTACATCCATCCTGTGGTCTTCCTGTTTTCCTCCTGATTGGCAGCTCCATCTGCGCCATCCTTTTGCCTATATTATCCAGACTCCCTCCTCCTGCACATGTCCAAACTATCTCACCTAGCCTCTCTAACAGTAGCTCCAAGTTTCTGAACCCGATCTGTCCCTCTGACATGCTCATTTCTAATTGTGTCCATCTTGTTCACACTCAGTAAAAATCCTAACATTTACACTTTGCCACTTTTAGTTTTCCTTCTTTCTCTTTGGTGAGGTCTCACTACCATCTGTCACAGATCACCTCTGACACCAATGTCCACTCTGCCTGCATTCTTTTCTTCTCCTCATACTGATCAAGCCATTGTGTCGTTACTTTGTTACAGAAGTTATTGAATAATCTGTATGATTGATATTGAAGGACATACCATGCATTTTTATGCACACAGTGGTGATTATTTCGTAAGTTAAGTTTGTAAGGCCCTGGTTAATGCCTAGAACAATGATAAAGCAAGGTGGGAATTAGAACAGACCTTCTTGTGATTGAGTCACTTCTGTTTGAGCGTGCAATGTGATGGCAAATCAAGAAAATAAAATAAGATTATTCATCAGTGGGTGAGGTCCATCTTTTAGATACAGTCTGTGGGAACAGTTTAAAGCCGTGGGCCAAATTTAAGTATAAACAAATGGTAAAATAGTAGCTATGCTCAGAGATTGGGCTGTATTATTGTTTTAAAATGATTAACGGCAGAGAATAACAATTGTCATCTTTATGTGCTTAGTGACACCAGCAAAGCTCAGCTGTAACATAAGGCCTCTGAATGCTGTGGATATACAGTCTTATGCGCGCATACACTCAAACAAAACCTTGTTTTTCTTCTCCATACAAGGCCACTTGTTCTTGAGGTAATATAGAAACCATGGAACAGCTACACACACAGTTACATGGATACACACCGGGCTGCATTAATGGAGCACAGCTGTTGGCTAAGGTTCAGAACCTGTTCAGCACTCTCACAGGCAGAGCAATTCTTGAGACGCCTTGGCTGTCTTAATAGTTTTGTCTTAATGCGCCACATGAGTCAACCAACAACACCTTATTACAACTACGTGGAGTTAACAGTGAAGTGAGAAATAAATAGGGGCATCAAAGTGAAATGTGTAACACTTGAAACATGATCAATCCAGGTGTTCAAGCACATTGCAAATGTGATGATTCTCCAAATAACCAAACTCCAATCCTGCTGAACACGTCATTATTTTAAAGTATTGTGTACTGCGAGACAGTGAAGGCATTGAGTAAATGTGGGTTTTGGCTGAACTGGGGTCTTTGTTTTGGGGTTTTGTTTTGTTTTTGTTTGTTTGTTTGTTTGTTTGTTTGTTTGTTTGTTTGTTTGTTTTTTGGGGGGGGGGGGGATTTCGTAATTTGATTAGAACGGTGTTGCATTTGTGCTTCTGGCATAGACTACTTAGACTGTTTACATGCACCTTTTTAACCGGCTGCCACAGCAAGTCCAGTAATGCTTAAGACAGATTTTTCCAACATACTGCAAAATCATCTTTGCATTCCTGCAAAATTCAAAGGGAACTTAGACTTGCAGACACATGCAAAATGCAATAATCTATATGGTGTTTTTGACATGGCCACCCACCAAACTTCTTCCCATAGTGGAAGGAAACATTAGATTACTTGTTTTAGTTTATCTCATTATTAGAAATAAATGGAAAAGTGCAGTGATTTCTGTGAAAGTGGGCCTCAGTACTTCTAATTGTGTTGGAGGGGAACTTGAATCTGGCAGCTGGCGTCCCCTCCATTTCTTCTTGCTTTTTTTCCTACTTCCCTATTGCTTTTCTCTTTTACCGTTTTGTCTCTGCCTGCTGTCATCGATCTCTTCCTTCTTACCTTCCCTTCCATGCTCTTGTTCCCAGTTCCAGTCACATTCCACACTTAGCAGCAGATGACAGACAGGCAGGAAGTGAAAACGTGACGGAGGTCATCTTATGATACAGAGGCTACTGTCAAGCCCGTGGAAGAGTGTGCAAAGGATGTGTGGATCAAAGAGAACATAGGTTGAGAAAAGCGAGGGGGTCGGTGACGGGAGAAGAGGCGATGTGAGGAGAGTAGTGTAAAAATTAAATGCGCATTAGTACTAACCTTTCTGCTTTATTAAAAGAAACACAAACTCACTGCAAGCTTTGGACTCTTGGGTTTACAAATATTACTTTTTGAACAACAGATGGCTGTCTTACATCCCCTCATTACACCACTCTCTGTGATCCAGCTGGTTTTGTTGACTGTTTATTGGAACATCTGTGAAACGGTCATCATGGGATTTTAATTTGTAGGGTCAGTTTGTAGTGTTTGCTGATCTGACCAAACTGTCCAACACGTGAATTCAGTCTTGGCTCTGTTTACCTCCACTGTACATCCTGCCTACTTCAGCTAATCACTCGAAAGGTTTGTGGTTTTCATCTGACTGTAGACACACCCGTAGTTAATCCATGGCAATCTAAAAGCCATTTTTGAGCCTTTTAATTCTAAATTTTCTAAACTTCAGCGGGTAGCTTGTGTTGCTGTGGGATCAACTATGGCTCATATTCATAGCCAAGGCTCTACATCAGGAAGACTGATGTGGTTTCAGACAGTATTTTAGCAATGCTAGAGAGCTATGGCCACCTAAAATTAGGTAAAGTTAAGGACATGTGGTGTCATGGTGGTGTAGTGGTTGGCACTGTCACCTGACATTTATGCCAGAGGATGTTTGACTGATAAACTGTAGTTATCAAGTTGCAGCGCACTGATGACTGATGACTCTTGCAGCACTTGCGACCACTAGGGTTGCCACAAACGACTATTTAATAGTCGACTAGTCACAAATTATTTTTGCGATTAGTCAACTAATCGGATCATGCATGCATACAGCTTATTGCATCAGCGTGCATCTGCGCTTATATAACTATCATTAGCTTACAGCTTGAAGTGTTTAAGGTATGTGCTAACTAAAAATAAAGACAAGATGATAGTTTATTAAACTTTTAATGAATTTTGCAGATTGTCTCAGTGGACTTTAATAAACTCAGCTGTCTGCTCCTTGCTATCTAAAATATAACAGGACACTGGAGTAAATTCTCTACCATCTCACACTTTTGTTTAATCAGTTTTCTGTTTGACGTTTATTCAGCTATGTGAAAACTGTAACTTTAATCTCAGCCAAACAAATTTACTCAGGAACAAATAAAACACTGAAAAAAGCCAAACAACAACAGTTTTCAGTTATCTAAGTTATCTCGCAGGCTCTAGTGAGCCTTGAACCCTGTCTAGATGTCTCCGAAAACGTAGGAGCACTTTTACAAATATGTGGTGTCTTGATAAACTGGGCAGATATTTGAAGTTTACACACCTACATTCTCGCCTGAAAATATGTTAAAAGTTTATTTTGTGACCCAGAAAGAGTAATAAGATTAAAATTAAAACTAAGTAGCTGCCACCATTGTTGGAAACTGGAATTGGCTGAGCCGTGCTATGAATTCTGGGATAGGTTGGGCCACAAAGGATATGCCCGACCCATCCTTCAAATCTGGGAATTGCAGAAGTCTTCGAATTTGGAAAGCCTTCGTTGCGTCGCTGTAACGTAATCGGCCCTCAAATGTGGCCTCCGAAGGATGCGGCCCCTGAATTTGGACACAGCTATGATACTGGAGTTGCTTCTTCTTCTTCGGGGTTTAACGGCAGCTGGCATCCTTGTACATGGAGTGCTGCCATCTTCTGTTTCAATCCATTATTACACTCTTAAATCCTACTACTTATTCCTGCGTCTTTCAGGATCTCACGAGGCTTTAAACGACGTGTCGACTATTAAATTTGTCATTGACGTAATCGTGACTAGTCGACTAATCGTGGCAGCCCTAGCAACCAGGCTCTAACTTTATATCTTTGGTCTGTGGTCAGGAGTTGCTGTGTTTCTTAAACTTTTCCACTTTTTAATAAAACCACTTACACTTGATTGCAGAAGGGAGGGGTTTTTGAGGGAACAAATGTCACAAACAGCCTCAGTGGTGTCCTATTTCAATAACAGGCTCTAACTCATTGAGCTCTCTACTGTGCATTTGGAAAGTATTCACAACTTTTCACTTCTTCCACATTAGGAAACCGCCTCTGCTGCTTCCCTTGACTACTGGCTGTAACTTTGATAAGGTGGCCAAGTTCACATCTCAAAAACTGCTCAACATTTGTAATCCTAGCAGGAAGTTTACTGACATTTTGATGCAGATTAATCACAGAGGTTCTGTCTCTTATTCTACTGGTAGACTAACTTGATAGGCCAGCATCTTACAGCATTATTAAGGAAACACTTCTGGGTCTAGTTCGGGGTCAGGTTATGCCAAAGAAGAGCTAGCATAGCATCAGACTATGGCTAAAGTAGCTGAAGAGAGAGCTAGTGTTTCACCACCTTCAGTCTTTCATCTTTCACTCCCTGTTTGTAATTTATCTTATTTTTAATCTTTATTGGGAAGCACTTAAACAAAAATAATAACCTGGAGAAATAAATCCACTCATAAGTTTCACTGACGTTTATTTTATGTTGTCTTATAAGTTGTCTTTGACACCTTTGTCTCATCCAGCCTGTTTCATGTCTGTTATGAATAATTGCAGACACTATCATCAAAGGAGCTAATATTTAATTTCAGTTTGCTCTCTGCTGTTCATCAGGAATCATTCAGCCTTGTGCTGTGTGAATGATAGAGATTGGGAGTGAATAAAGAAATTGAGAGTGTGGATATACTGAAATTGTCTTTCCCCCTCTCCAAATTCCTCTCTGCCTCATTTTGAGATCCACCTCGTTCCTCAGTTAACCACACATGTTCATTCAGACTCATTCCATACTCATCAGTGTGGCTTTGTCTTGCTCACTTGTGGGTCTCTGCTCTGTGTGAGAAGCAAACACTGAGATCCTTCTACTGTGGAAAGGCCAGAATATCCAAACATCTCTGTGATGGGATTTTCCACTGAGTCACATGATAGGAGGGGAAAATGATGCACGTTTCCCTGTTTGTCGGTCCCCCCCCTCTTAGTATTCCTCCTTTTCATGAATACATAGATGAATGAAAGCAAGCAGACAATGCCACTTCAGGAGTGAGTGATTTGTTGCATGTATTCATTCTGCAGCTAAGGGAAAAAGTGAAGCTGAACCACCTGTTCAGAAATGCAGGGTACTACCCTCAGATTAAAAAGACACGAGCTGGAAATAATAGGCTGTGTTATAAATAGCCGTGTGCTGTGTGGGTGCAAGCGAGTGTGTCGGGGGAGAGAGCGAAAGAGGAAATGTGTTGCATCGCCTTGAATGAAAGAGAGGATGGAAGTATGGGAGAGGATAAAGATGCATGTGTGTTTTTGCTCAGGTTCTGTTAGCTGTTAGCGAAGGAGCTCGAAGGTAAGAGCACAGCAGCTGCTGGTGGAAACAAGCGCTCTCACAAACCTGTGCTGATATCCGTAGATATTCTCAAATGACAGTGCTGGATATTAATCCACACTCTTTGCATGCAAGCACACACTCAAAACTCAAAGACCGATTGCTTTGATAGCAGGGTTGGGCTCTTTTATCAGTGGGTCACATGACACATCGAGTGTGTCTATGTGTATATTGCACATTTGGACTAGATTCTTCATAGAGTAGGTCCATATGGTCCATCTGGGCTCCTGTCCATTCAGACAACACTTCCTTGTCCTGTGAGCCAATCAAGCAAGCCGCTGACTCCAGCTGGCCAGCAGATTTTGCCAGACTTGAGTGTCCCAGGAGTTTCAGTGCAGTTGTCACTTGTGGCAAAATGGCAAAGCCAGATTGTGACATCATTTTCAGCTCGATGTTTAAACACCCGAATGTCTTAAAGCCACAGATTGAAATATTCATACAATATTTCAGTATGAAGGACTGTACAGATAAATATTTCGAGTGTTACAGCCAGTGGATAAAATCACTCGTCATTCAGGATGAAGTAAAACAAAAATAAATCATCTGAAACAGGCGGTGTTCTTCTGCTCGGACAGATTGTGCTGACGTTACACAGATGTGGTTAAGGTTCTCTTTACAGATAACTGTGTTATACATAATACATATAATACAGTGTTAAATGAACACTGACATTTTTCTGTTAATTCGCTCTCAGTTTAGCTTTATTTAGTTATTCTGTATCTGATTAAAGCTGACAGAATGTGAGCTTCTTTGTTTTCCAGTATTCTGGGACATAATGAAACGTCTCCCTCTCTGGATAACCACTATAGTCAATAATAAAAACATGACATGGTTTAACAAGAATATAGAAGTGGCAGGAGAAGCCCTCATTCTGTTGGCTTCTTCTCCTCACATTGTTAAAGTGGACCTATTATGCTGTAAAAATGGGAGCTTGTGACGGCCCTAAATGCTGCTTCAAAAAGTGTCGCTCTCAGCGAGCTGTGTCGCAGACTTAATTAATTACTAAGGTATTCGGTTAATAGTCACTCAGTTACTGTCCGTTAGAGCTTGCTGGAAATACAGAAATGGTGTGTAATGATTGTGTGATGGGCTGGTGTGGAAGAGCCTCCACGCTGCGACTGCTATAGGGACTCCTGTCCAATACTGATGAAGCTGAACATGATGGTGACTCAAACTTTTTCTTTCACTTTAGACTGATTTGTTTTTGACCTATACTACTTTCCCACTATATATACTTCTTTCTTTATTTAGTTTTAGTTCATCAAGAGTAGTCTTTATAATTTTTTTTAATACTTCTTGCCTAACTAAAAATATTAACTCCTATTGAGAACATTTGCAGCTCTTTGATCCTTACAGCCTGACTGCAGATCCTGTTCTATCGCTGTTTGCATTGTGCCTGTGCAGCTCTCTCCCTCTGTTTCATGCCTCTCAGTTTTGACTGTAAGCCTTTTGATGTTTTCAATATCATCCCAAATCCTTCCCGACTTCCTGAGTATCTCAAAGTTTTTGCAAAGACGAAAGGAACGTGTGTGCATATGCATGTACGTGCATGCCGAGATTCAGGCCGCGCCACCGCCCACACTTGCATAGCAACGGTTTCCCAGCAACGCTTGTCACGAGGCGAGTGAGACGCCAGTTAAACGGTGCACGAGGCTTTTCACAGCTTTGAATCCTGTGACGTTTCCCTGCGAGGCATAGAGGGATGCGGAGGGAAGGGGAGCTCGTTTTTTGATTCATCCACTGGAGACAGGAAATAAGACAGCACTGTATAGAAAGGGGAATTTAATGTGGTAGTTGTTACATCGGTTTCCTGGAAGTGACGACATACTCTGCTTTATTAAACGCTGTCAGTTCCAGAATGGAATTCCATAAAAGATTTCTGGAAAAGAGAAAAGATGCTGAACTCTGCCTCCTAGACAGAAAACTGTAAAAACTTTGGAAAGATTTTTTTTGAACCACACAAAGTATGCAAACTGCTATTCCCCAACGGTCACTTGAAGCTTGTTCCAAAATCACATCAGTCCTGATAGACTCCATGTTTAAAAATGCCCGACTTCAGTCATGACCATAACTTGTTTAATCTGGTAAATAAAAGAGTTAAAGTTATTTGGGGTGTAAATCACCCATTTAAATTTCATTAGAACTGTGTGTGACTGTTTTGACTGGCAGGTAATGCCTGTTATCCACAGCCAATCAGAGGCACTAAACTGAACCTGTCACTGTGTTTGTGCTGTTTGGATGGTTTTAATGGAATTCCATCCATCCATCTTCACCTCTGCTTATGAGGAGGAAATTTCACACATTAGAATATGAGCTGAATGGATAGATGTGCTTTTTGATACATTTTGTGAAACTATTTACAGTGGAGTGGAGCAATTAAAGAATTTATGGAATGACAACTAAACCGGAAACAGAAGTTATTAGTTTCTAAAGTAAAATTTTACATTTGCAAAGGTTAATTGTAAACTGGCCCAGATTCACAGGCTGCTTTATATTATGGATTTATTTCCATTAACAGACACTGACTGTGTATCAGTATTAACAGGAATTTCACTAGGCTCATTTCTCCGTCCATAAAAGCATTTGTGACAAAGCTATTTCCTCATCTGTTGCTATTAATGAAAGAGTGTGAGTGTGCTTGAAGTTCCGGCTGTGGGAGAAGCTGCTCTCACTGAACAGGAATGTGCTTATTATTATCACATGACATCAGCTGAAAGGCTACACTGTGTCATAACCTCAAAGGTGTCCCCCTGATAGACTACAGGCGCTCTGCTCCCTCCCGTACACAGATACAAGAGAACACACATTTAACCACATTCACACTCTTCATGACCACGTCTCTCCAGATGGGATATTTTAAGTTGGTGTGCTCACTGTGTAGGAATGTCATGATCTCCCTCTTAGAAGAATGCTGTGTGCGTGTGTTACGTTCATAAATTTTAGCATTTGTGTATACGTTTGTCCAGCTGCTGGCACACTACTACTTATCGCACTTAGACAAAGGGATGGCCCTGCACTGAAACCTGTATGTTCAGGCTGGAGACCTGAAACGTCAAAGTCATGATTCCCATGTCCTTTTCTGGGCAAAAAGTTGCACCAGTCAAGAGCGTGAATATCCTCTGAGCCTAAAGACATTCATCAACACCAGCAGAGGCATTTAACTACAACAAAACAAACTCCAACCCTGACAGCAGAGCTGAGATTGCCTCTTCGCTCTAATTAGAACTGATTCAGCAAGTACACCTCCGTCACCAGAGGGAGAGCACACAAGACAAATTACACTATCTCTAGGAGTTCATGTTTCTTTGTCAGAATGTACCCCTACAACAAAAGTCCCTGTGGGAACACAGTTCTGTAGCATAGATGCTACTAGTCTGCTTTTATTTTCTCTCATATATACAGCACTGTGCAAAGGTCTTGAGACACCCTTCACACTCTTCAATGGGAACATTTGTTAAAAATGTGTAAAAATACAACTAAGCGCAGCAGCCCCACCCACCTGCAGTTCAAACCTTCTGTTTGTAGGGTCAGTTAATCAGAATTTCAGTGAGGGATCTGAAATTCAACCAGCTAAATCGGGATTTGTCTAGACTGTGATTTATGCCAAGCTATTCTCTACTATCCCAGAATAAAAATATAGAGCTCGAAATGAGTTTAAGAAGTTTTAAAAGAGGCTGAAAGGTAAAATGTTGGCTATGAATATTCTTACTTCTAATTTGGAACTTGTCCCTTGATAAAGATAACCTTTATTATGCTGCACATTGTCCCGACAGTTGGTGTACTCTCCAGTGAATCACCTAGTCTCTTTAGCTTACAGTCTTGGGAGAGGCTAGCAGTGTGGAAACTTGCTGCACAAACTTGCTGCACTGGATCACCTCCAGTATTGGGAAAAGTTCAAGACATGTTTTTTGTTTTTTTTTAAACCACTGTGCTTGGATTCAGTGATTGGTTGGTGTAAAATTTTTAACACTCCATTTGCTGTAACTTAACTAATATCTAATATAAAACATGTAGATTTTGAGGTATGGTTCTGTATGATGTAATTTACAATTTTAGATGTAATTCTGACAGAAATGGAGTGAAATAATACACAAAACAACTTCATCTTAAATAACTTGTGGTTGTTACTAATAACACATGATGTGAGCAGTGTTTTTGGGAGAACCATTGTAAATCTAATTCTTAGCAGTTGAACACAGTAGTTACCAGTGGATAAGGGCTCCAAGGACCCACTACAGAAGGTCTTTGAACTGTTATAATCAGTCCTGCTAGTGGGTTGCATCACTGCCAGGCTGTTCATGTTCTGACCATCAGGCAGTGTTTTGGTTTAATCTCTAGGACCAGATGGAATTAAATCTTGCAAACTATTAAATTATCATGAAGCTTTAGGAGTGACCCGTAGGTGTTTTCATGTGTACCCACAAACATCTCAACAGCAGCTGATTGGAGCAGTCATCCTTTTCACAGAGGATTATTTCTGCACTTTCCCTGTCTGAGTAATAAAGCACATATGGATTTAGAACAGAGAAAGGCTTTAAGATAACTTCCAACATTGCTGGTTGACAAATTGCACCAGGTGCCTACTTCCCTGCTAACATTTTGCTGCTAGCACTTTGACCATCATCACACAGAAAATTGCAAAATGAATGAAAAACGTGGACCTCTTCCTGATGAAACTTCTTTTACTGCCATCAACCATGACATCATGAGTTATTTTTAATCCCGAAGATATTCTGATGCTGTTGCAGCGCTGAGGATCCCACAGGGACTAATTTGCCATCAGAGTGTAGATTATTGTAGATCTGGAAAGCCTCCAGAGAAGACTGAAATCCTCAGAGACATGGCTGTGCTGCACTTTCATTGGCCATGAATCCAGGTTTGCTCCGTTTTTCTGTAATTACATCAATGCACAACTGAGACATCGTGAGAACTGGGACGGTTTAAGTGTGTGAGTGACAGGCAGACAAGGGAGTTAAGGAGGGAGCAACTTTCCATGGGCTCGCTTTCTTCCACCTTTTCCTTCTATCATTCTTTTCTCTCCATCTTTCCATCCTTTGGTGTTTTCTGTCTCTCTGCTAGTGGAAAATGGGAGAAACCCATGTTTCATTCATACCACTGCTGAAGGAAGAGATTTTACTTTGATCTTTACACTCATTGTCCGCTTGTGTAAGTATCTCTTGATGGTACTGGGATGGAAGCCCTTGTGACTTCAAAACTGATTCAGTATTTGATGCCATAGATTCAACAAGGCGATGGGATCAGAGATCTTGGTCCACACTGACATTATGGCATCACACAATTGCTGCTAATTTGTCAGCTGCACATCAGTGAATATTGAGTGTGAGACATGCTTCTACATACCTTTGGGGGGGGGAATGGTTATTTCAGTTACTGTTGCTTTCTTATTAGCTCAGAGTACTCTGGCTTTTATCCTCTGACATCAACCAGCCGTTTTTACCCACAGAACACTTAAATCACAGTTCTGCCACATTCAGATGCTCACGTTGAACTTCTGATGGTTGTCTTAACCATCTCAGCATGCCTAAATGAGTTGCTGCCAGTTGATTGGCTAATTTGATATTTGCATTAATGAACAGTTGAACAGATATATTTAACAAAGTGACGAGTGAGTGTGTAAGCACAGAAGAGTGGGTAAGTCCCAGAAGAGAGCTGTGCTGTCACATTTAAATTACTTTCAGTTGTCTTTTGACTGTAGTGATCCCAGGTAAGCTTCCACTGTGAACAGTTGTTAATTCTGTCTGTCATATTATGTAGAAGGTGAATCTGGTCTCATTTTATACCTTACCTGGGAAGCTGTGCAGAATTCAAAATCTGCAGTTTAAAATTAAAAGGGTAAATATAGGATTTGAAACAGGTGTTAGGTCGGTCACCCTTTTCTTGTTATAGTAACTGAAGTCACCTGCTTGCCTTGGCTTAGAAGTGAACAATCAACATATATGCTACTGTGTGAGAGCACAAATCCAAACCTTCCTCCCTGTGTGTGTGTGTGTGTGTGTTAGTGCATTAGGCCGAGTGCAGTTTTTGTGTACCCCTCCGGCAGATGGAAGCAAAGGGAGTTTGCATTAAGCAGCATTTGTGCTGATGATTGACTTTTAGCTGTGAGTCAGCTTTCAGAAAAACAGGATGAGTGAGGGCAAGCGATGTGACAGCGTCTCATTTGGTGTGTGTGTGTGTGTGTGTGTGTGTGTGTGTGTGTGTGAGAGAGAAAGGGAGAGGGGAGTGCCCTTTGGCGTTTAACTTAATTTCCCACCATCTCTCTTCTTGGTTGTGTAATTTATGAATGTAACGCTCACTTATTTGCAACAAGTATAATTTATGACCCCGTAAATCAGGCTATGACAACACAGTCGAGGCTTTCCAATGAAATTAAAGGTGTGTGTGTGTGTGTGAACCTGACAGATTACACCTTCCTGCTGTTTGCACCTGCTCTCTGCCTCGCATTTTATCTCTTGTACTTTCCCCCAGTTCACACCCTACACAGACACACTTTATTTATTTGTACCCAAAAGTCTATCAGAGTGCTGCATGGCTCTGGTACATGATTTCATATGCATTCAATGGAGCAGGGATCTGTCCTATGAAGCTAGTTCAACATGGCCATTATCTGGCTTCACTCATCCTAAGAAAAACTATCATCTGAAAAAGCTAAGCACATGATACAGACTGAACATGTGCGCGGTGTGAGTGTGTGTGTGTTGGTAAAAGCACACTATAGAGTGTAAAAACTGCTGTATGATTGTTTGGAAAAGCACTGTATAGCTTGAAGAATTGTATTTATTTAAAATTCACTTTTTAAAGTCTATTTAAAGGGAGAAAAGCATGCCGTGTATGGTTGCAGAATTCTCCTCGCTCTTATTTGTCAGTAATTACAATGAAATTAGATGTAAAAGGACTCCTCCTTTTAGCGTGTAGTTGTATTCTTTCAGCTGAAGTCTCATTGGTGTGAAGTGGTGTTGAGACAGTCTCTTTTTACTTACTGAGCTCCACAGGCTTTTCCTGGAGTGGACATTATGTTTCAGAAGTGCTCTGGGGGGTGGGGCTGTGTGTTGATCTCTTATCTTCAGCATAACCTGCTCTAGAGAAGAGCAAGTCTTCAAATAAGCAATCCATATGGCTTAATGGTGACCGCGAGGCAGTCCACTAACACCTTGTAGTATCGGACCAAAAAGGGAATTATAAATAAAAAAATGTAGCACCACAGAGCGCTGAGAGGCAGACCATTTTTGTAGACCAAACTGGTCTACAAATATGGGCTTTTTCCATAGGGTTCTGGATACTGGAGGCCATAAGCTCCCCTCCATTTAACAGTTTGGTGTTCGTCTTTTCGTTTACACTTTTCTAACCTGTAACTATTGTGCTTTTTAAAACCTTTTAATGCAATATCAGCTTACACCCCCAGTAAGCTCTGCTGCACAGCATACTGAGTCTGTGCTTACATCCTCATGGAGTCATTGCTACAATCTGCATAGTAGCCCAGTGCACAAAGTAGAAAATCTGATGGTTGAAATCAGAGAAAAGGTCTCAAAATGTCTTCTTTTTCTTATCAGTTCACTGTGTTTTTGTTTTTTTGTTTAATTATAGTGCACCATTTAAATATTGTTTGGTCTTACCTTCTAGTTAAGGTTCTAAAAAGGTGTTAAAGTATTAGTTTTTATTTTTCAAACATGATAGTTTTTCCTATTGTGTTCTTTTTTTATATTCTTGTAAACTGAATGGTTTACCTGCAGCGATCTTTGCGCAGAATCTCAGCTATAGCAAATTAAAAATGGCCTCCTTAAGTTGCACTTGATTTCATTTCCACATGCAGGCACACAGAAGTGCTCACACTGGCTCACATGGCTTAAATGGTTCATTTCTTGTTTCCCTGTTCTTCTGCTGCTGCCTTCTGCTGACACCTAGTGGCTAAACATGAGTCTGCAACCACTGTCTGTGCTGAACACAGTATTAAGGTCACATTTTAAGATTTTAGGTGAGGGGAAAAAGCCACAGTGAGAGTTTTGATATTTCTGTGTCTCTGACAGGCACACCTGGCTCTGTGCAGCAGGCTTTCACATCAGGCAGTCAGTGTGTGTGTGTTTTTAATGCGCACAGATTTTAACGAAGTTGGGTGAAGTTGCGAAGTTGGCTGAACAGCATGGTTATTGCACCGAGGAAAATTTGTTATCATATGACATGACCCATTTCTGTAATATACTTGCATATCTATATTATTGCTAATATATATTGTAATATATCTATATCATGGCTAAAGCACTTCTGGATGGATGCAAACTGCATTTCGTTGCCCTGTACCTGTGTATGTGCAATGACAATAAAGTTGAATTCTATTCTATTCTATACGTGTTATGTAATGATGGTGAAAATGTGCATCAAACTCATTCATAGCATTTTATCCTGTTTTGTTTGTTTGTTTGTTTTTTAACCCATCTCCACAGCTAACTGTTCATTGTAAAAAAAATAAATAAATACCAGCACACATTATTTGATTGTAGACTCAAAGAGGCTCAAATAAAAAAAAATTATTTTTTTATTTGGAGAAATTTGACCAAGACAACAGAAGCGATTGAAAGATGATTTTCTTTTTTTTTCTTTTTCTTTTTTTCTTTTTTAAATTGCATCATTTTCCTGCATCTCTTTTGCTCCTCCAGGCAGGTTCAGGAGGCACAGAAACAGAAGGAGATGGAGAGGGAGCGCCAGGAGCGAGAACGTCAGGAGAGAGAGCGTCAGGAGCGGGAGCGCCAAGAGAGGGAGCGCCTGGAGCGAGAGATGCTGGAGCGTCAGGAGCGCGAACGTCAGGAACGGGAGCATCAGGAGAGGGAGGCGCAGGCAGAGAAAGAGCGACTTGAGCGGGAGCGCCAGGAGCAGCAGGAGCGTGCCGAGCGTGAACTGATGGAGAGGGAGAAAGTGGAGAGAGAGCGGCTGGAGAAGGAGCAGCAGGAGCAGTTGGATAGAGAGCAGCAGGACTGGGAGAGAGGGAGACGCATCTCCAACGCTGGTGAGTAATCCACTTTGTGTTTCTGCTGCTGCGCACACTTGTTTCATTTTACTAATTTTACTACTACAATATTACTAATGTGACTGTTTTCTGTCCAAGGAGCAGTTTGTCTCAGGCTCACAGTAAATATAGACTAGTCAATGACAAGCGTTATCTTTCAGTTATCTCTCCAAAGTACATTTTAAAATGGTCATTTTTGTTATTTGAACATTTAGTGAAGTTTTTGTGTCAGTTTCATACAGTGTCATTATTGTGTTAATATTTAACAGTTTATTTATACGCGTGGTGGTTTTCAGTTGGTATAAAACAAAATTCCCTAAAAGTGGTACATGATCTGAGTGATGATGTGATATTTAGACTTGTTATACTTTAACCACAATGCATATTTTTGTTTTGTTTGGTTGGGGGGGGGTTGTTTTTTGTCTTCTTATCCATCCATCCCAATTAAAAAAACAACTCAGTTTTCCAGCAGCAAGCAGTGCCTGCTTTTGCATTGCACTGTGGGTGAATCAAGTCCATTAGCAGTGCACTCAAATATCCAAGTCTTCTTTGTATTCATGGTGACTTTTTGAATGAGGCTTCATTAATGAAGCCTCATTCGGAGGGAAAGGAGTTAATCCCTTTTAACTCCTTTCCCTCCATTTAAGAGAGTTTAAGAGAGTCTCCTTCTGATTGGCTGCAGCTTGGAAACAAAATTTGAGCCAGCTGGGAGGGGCCTCTGTGCTCACAGGAAGCATTGTGTGTTTGAGATGACCATGTTGGGATGCCTACTCGCATTGATGTCATAAAGCGTCAAGGCTAGAAACATCAGTCTGAAGCCTGAGCACTTGGCTCACAAGGAATTTGCACGCATATGCTGACCTCATTACTGGACCCTTTTGCAATGTTTAATATGAACATCCACTTCTGGAACAGTACACATATGACTAAAAGTAAGGAAAAGCAGAATTGGTCCATTTCTCGGAAGTAGCAGTTGATAATTTTCCAGTAGAAACGCTCCGAATGTTCCAAAACAGGTTACTAGATGCAGTACTTGAAATACAGGAAATGTATTGAAGAATGAAGAGAAGCGTTCTGTTTTAACATTTTCATCTAGTCTCATTGGTGCTGAGTTACAGTAATCTCATCTGCCAGGCGCTGTGAGCAGATTCCACATGAATGCAACAGTTAGCGTGTTATGTTAGAAAGTGTGCTGCCAGCTCATACACAAATTAAAATTCTACAGTTTATAAACTCTGAGACTGAGGAAAATAATTTTGAACAAACACATCACCTCAGTCAAGCATAGAGAATGAGTGCAAATATTTGCAGTCAAGTGTAATTACTGCTTACATTGAGCAGCAGGGTAGAGGTGTAGGTAGACGCCACCCTAGTGTTGTATGCGTTCTAAACTGGAGCTGCTTGGTTGTTAGATAAGAATGAAATTTCCTATAATCCAACTCTGGGTCAGCGGGGAAGGCTGTGTTGGATGGCATGCTTCAGTGCCACGCTTGGCCAATTACCATATGCATGCATAAGCACACACACAGAGGCAGGCAGAGTTCAGTGGCCTGACTCAGAGCCTAAAAATACATCATCATGTCGAATGCTGGTGAAACCCCCCTGGGGTTGGATGTTTGTGTTGGTGTGTGCGTACGTGCATGTAAAAGCCCTACATGTCATGCAGAATAACACTAAGAAACAGGGTGCAGTGATTGCTGTTTACAAAATCTGAAGTACCACTGCAGTGACTGTGAGGGAGCTACTAGGATGCTATCTCACAATCAAATCAGAATCTAACAGGAACTTGGGCTGATTGTGTGATTTTAGCTGTAACTTGTGTGATTGCTGTGCTGTATGATTTTTTTTTTCTAAATTCTTCTTTTTAGAAACAAGTTTGCCAATTTATGAGATGGTGGTAGAACCATATTTTTTCAGCAAAAAAAGTTGGGTTTTTTTTTAAACTATGTCCAATTAAGAAATTAAATTTAACTTAATATAGAAAATATATAGTATTTACAGTAACTCTATATAAAAAATAGTCCTGTGAAAATGGGCTCACAGAACTTTTAGACAGTGGACCTGGGTGCCTTGTGAGAGGCAATGACAGATTTAATTAGGTGTCCCTTCACGTTTTGAAAGATGAATTCTGTTTCAGTAGAGCCCTTCATCTCACAGTCACAACACTCCTTGCTCCAACTCTACATGCACATATACCTCTTTGCAGAATTGAAGATTCTGCAACCCTGACCCCACTGAGACTTAGCAGTGTTGGGCTTCATGGCCCTCCCCGTATTTGAACCTCTGCAGGAGGTTGATTTAAAACATCTGTTTGAAAACAGTTTTGCTGCTAGCTTTAGCATCTGCTAAACATGTCAGTAACATTCATGCACTTTCAATGTACTCTTCGTGGACTCTGGTTTTCTCAAGGGCAGACCAGGGTATTGCTGAAACCCAATGGATGTTGCATTTGATTGTGGAGGCAGTTGCTCTTGGTTATATAAATTGGGGGTTGCAGGCGCCAGTCTACTATACTAGTAGTCTGGCAACCAGTGCACTCATGGCCTTGGAAAATGTAGCAAAAGCAACACTTAATTACAAGCTCGGGGTCCTCACTTGGATAGATGGGCTATTTGCGAATTGGTAGTGATGAGCATTTCTGGCAATGCGAGAGTCTGAGAATTTGAGATTACTTGTGTAATCCAGGTTCTCAGAGTAGCATGAGTGAGAATTCTCACCAGGTAGCTGTCCTCATTGAAGCGAAGCTAGATGAGGGGCTTATCTTGAATAATAACTCTAGCACAACTCTAGGTGGGCTATTCTGCCCAACGTGGTCGTTGCAATCACCGGCCAATGAGGAAGGCCCTTCCCATGATACTTTCACTCGTACTACTCTGAGAACCGAGGTTACGCAAGTAATGGTGCTAATATGAACATCTAACATCTGCAATAAAAAACAATCACAAAATTATCTTTTGTGAATATTCCCTTCCACAGTATTACTCTGAGCAAAAACCTAAAATCCACTCGCAAAACTTAGGAAATACAGGTGTGGAATTGCAGCACGTGTAAAGTGAAGTAGAGCAGAAGGTGATGTAAGGATTACACCATCCACAAACATTGAAAACATATGGCAGGCACAGAGAACACAGTCTAGGCTATGCTAAGCACTAGAGGTGCAAAATCAAAGTAATTAGACAGGGTGGGACCAAGCTAAGATGCATAATGAACAAGAGAGGGAATTTAATGTGAATTCATTGCATACTGTTCCTTTTTGACGTGAAGATGTGCTTCTACACCCCATTAAAGCAATATGAGGTGTGATCAAAAAGTTCAAAATATTTAAAAACATTTAAAAATTAATCAAATCATTCAAAAATCAAAAAACCTTACTTGATCTAAATGTGCCTGATGTTCCATTCATAATGGGTTTTTTTTTTATTGCTGCAATTTTTAGATCAGTCTATAGTAGGCCCATTGAGTCCAATCATACTTCTGCCTTGTTTTTTGTTTTTTTTTGTTTTGGGGGGTGGCGTGCTTGTTCTCTCAACAACACAAATGAATGTTGGTGAGAAAAAATAAACTAAGCATACTTGTGGTCTGGTTCCTCATCAAAATGTAATATTTTCTTAACTTTCTAAAGTGAAAGAAGTAAAAGCGGCCTCAGGCTCAATTTGACTCTTGTTTTCTTTACATTTTAATGTATTATCCCTTTCTTGTTCTTAAAACATCAGTTTAAAAAATAATGGACACCAATTACAATATGGGCATCCCATCTACTAGTAAAGACTCTGATTTGGACATATAAGCTATGCATCTGTATACTACAAACTGGAAGATCTCCAGGCTGAGGAACTGGGTTCAGAATGTTGTCTTTCAAATGAGAAAGATGGGTCTGTTATTATCAGTGTTGGTCAAGTTACTTGAAAAAAGTAATCAGTAACTAATTACTAATTACTTCCCCAAAAAAGTAATCCCGTTGCTTTACTGATTACTTATTTTCAAAAGTAATTAATTACTTAGTTACTTCAGTTTCACGATTGACAACCTGAATAGGTGATAAAGCGATAGATCTTTCAGCCCAATTCTACTTTTTCTGCATAATCCATCATACAAAATGTAATCAAATGGAAAGGTCCCTTTTTAAAACTTCTTTTATTAGTTTTAATCGTTTAACTTTATGCATCAAGCAAAAATTTAATTATATGCAACATTCTCTGACTGGAAGAAATTTGTTTAATATTTAAACCTATTTTCTGCACATTCCAGCACATAAAATATTTTTTTTTGTGTGTTTACACTGTCTTTCAAATAGATACAAGTAAAACACAGCAGAAAATAAATAAAATCAAAGACTCAGCGGTCCTGTTGCTCTATTTTCACCTGTAAAGCAGGAGTGGCGTAGGCGGAGGTTTACCCTGGTGCAGGTGTGCCGCGGCGGTCAGTGGAAGAATCCACGAGTTTCTCTGTGAGTTTCCCATTACGTCGTAGCTACTCGGTGCTTGATTGGAAGTTTAGGGGTTTTTTTCACTGTAAAAAGAAGTTTTCTTCCCACGCACAACGGACGCTAATGTTTTTGTCACTTTTTATGGAATCAAACTCAAAGTAAGGTCAGTGCTTCCACGCTTTAAACGCTGCACGCTCATACTCTCTCCCGCACTCGATATATTATCCACTGTTGATCTGCAGACAGCTGTTGTCACGAACGTCGCACTCGCTTACGTCACTGTCATGAGACATTCTCGAAAAAAATCACGGTTTTAGTAACGCAGTAACGCAGCGTTCCTACGGGAAAGTAACAGTAATCTAATTACCGTTTTTGCAATAGTAATCCCTTACTTTTTTTCAAGTAACGAGTAAAGTAAAGCGTTACTGCCCATCTCTGGTTATTATGTAGGTATGACGATACTGCATACTCATTACAATCATTAAACTATCAACAGTGCAGCCTGACTCTTCCTAAAATGTGAAAGGTGCATGTGTGAAGGCAGCTTTACAGAATCATTCTTCATGCAACTATCACACTGCTCAAAAGTACAATTATCCATATAACTTTCATCACCTTATCCCGGACAAGCCCCTAGTTCTGCTAATCATATTAATGTTGTTGTATTCATACATGACTATTGCAATTACATTTCAGGAAATTTTCATTGTTTAATGTCTAGAATTAATTTATCTGGACCTGTTTGTGCTGCTGTTGAATAGTCTTTATGACATTGGTATATTCGTCTATACTTTGGATTTGTTATGTGAGATATCAGAGTGAGATGAGTGGTAAGCTGTCATTTGATTGTTGTCCTCAGTACGTTCATTCTTTCCCTCTTCTTTCAGTGAGCAGAAGTCTGAAAGCTTTCTATCTCTGCCTGTGTCCTCAGTGCTAACACCTGTTTACTAACACAGTAGCATCACCTTAGCCTAAGAACATACACACAAGCTGGAGGAAAACTTTAGTTTAGCTCTGTGCTGGTTTTTTCTGCTTCATCTGCCCCCTTCTCTTTTTTCCTCCCTCCCTTCTTCCGTCTATCTTTCCTCACCTGCTGTCTTTCCCTTCTGTGTGCACGACGGCTGCTTCCTTCCTGCCTTCTTTCCTTCGTTCTGTCCGCTTCTGTCCTGTCTTGTCCTCAACCTCGGTTTTGTCCAATTCGCACGTCCAGCTTTCGAAAGCACATTGTGCACCCCCACACCTCAGGAGTACGGCAGGACCCCCTCCACGCCCATATCTCCATCCACGCCCACTTACCCATCTCCTGGGACCCAGTCGCCATCCTCCACTACAACACCCCCAACCCCCCCACTCAGGCACTCAGCCTCCCGATTTGCCACCTCACTCGGTTCTGCCTTCCATCCTGTCCTGCCTCACTACGCCACAGTTCCACGGCGACAGCAGGCATTTCCCCAAGCCCCACCGCCTGCCCCTGCTCCAACTCCTCCTCCACCCAAGTCTGTGGTGTGGTCAGCGTGCAATTTTACTCCATTGCCTCCCTCACCTCCGGTCATGATAAGCAGCCCCCCGGGGAAGGCCACCGGTCCAAGGCCACTGATCCCGATTGCCGCGCCATCCCCTCTCACCCAAAAGCCTCCCTCGCCATCCCCCAATGGGCCACCCATGTTTCCCGCACCTTCTCCTGTGACCATCCCACACGGCCACACCCCCCTCAGCATTACCTGCCCAACACCACCTCCCCCGCCTACCCCACCCCCTCTCCCTTCGCCCATAGCTCCCCCTCCGTCTTCCTCCTCAGTCTCGTCTCCCCCCTCCTCATCCCAGGCTCCTGGTGTGCCCTCTCCCTCCACAGCGCCCCCTGCTGCTGCAGCTGCTGCTGCCACCTCTGCCTCTGCTGAACACCTCTGTTGGGGCCTGGGTCTGTCGGGGCCAGGGGAGCTGGACACAGCCGCAGGCTCAGAGCCCCAATCGGCTCAGGGGGATTCCTCCTGTCAGCCCCAGCCCCAGGGTAAGGCCTCCAGTCTGGATTCTGCTCTCTCTTTCTCACTGCTTTTCTCCCCTCTGTCTTTCACTGCTTGCAACTCACACTCTAACAGGGGTTGGTTGTTACATTGTCACTGATCTGGCCACAACACAAAGTAAGTCCTGTGACACAGACTGATCTAGGAGTTTTCTTTAGAAAAATTGTGCCTTTCCTGGTTGCTGTAACTCAACTCAGTCTGGTTACAATTTCTAATATTAAAATATTCACTATGGTAACTTTTGTGGGATCTCAATGTGTAACAGCTATTGTTTTCCAACTTCTAGCTTCTTTGTCAGTCTCACAAAGCCTGTGTATGTCCTCGTGCTGGCTGGCTGTTCATTGGATATGAAATGTGTTGTTGTTCAGCATGGCATGTCTGTGTCTTTGACAGACCTGCGTAAAACTCTTGCTTTCTTCATCTCTTGCCTGATTTGTTTTTCTTCATTCTCAGACAAGCTTCACACACATTTGACCTTTCACTCTCCATAATTTGATTTTTTTTTTACTTTGGGTCTGGAAGCCAATTTCTAAGCAGGCACAGCTGGAAGCTCACTCGACTTGATCAGTGGAACATCAACTGTGCTGTTCAAATCTTATCCACATGAACTTGTTCTGTAATATTAGGAATGCACCAAACATTAAGAGAGAAGCTAATAGGAAAACTGTCATTGATTTAAAGGGTAATGTCAAAAAGTCTAAAGAAAAGAAAAACTGGTGTCACTTTGAAATGCAGCTGTTAGCTTCCTCTTAACTATGTTAATTGTCCCACTAGTGATGGGCGTGCTCCTTCTGACACAAGGTGCAGCAAACACAGAACCTTTCATATACCTGATCTAATTTTTTTGAGACAGGCTCTGATTGGTGCACCTGTAGGGAATATGCTTAAAAGTAAAGATGGGCAAAGGAGCTGATTTGTACTCAGAGTAAAGTAACAACAAATATTTCAGAGTTCATCACAATGATTGGGCGAAAGAGGCTGGATTACTTGTATCATACCATAGGTTCCGCACAAACTATCCCACATAAAGCAAACATCTGGTTGTTTGAGATTCATTTATGAATTAATGCTTCTTCCCAAGTTCCTTTTCATAATTGTCTTTTGGTTATTATGCATTGGTGTGTACATGCATGCTTGTATGTGTATGTATGTCATTGCACCAAACTGTTTGTTTAATTGAATGTTTAGTGTGGCTTGCATGTCTTAGTTCTGTTTATTGGAATGTTAAATGGTCCAAATTGGGTTTTCAGTAAACCATGAAAAGCAATTGTGATATCTGACTTACCCCTTTGGCACGCTGCCTTCCTTTAAACGCAAATCCAGTCATTAATTCCACATTTTAATAAAACAAATTTGCTCTAGTATGATGTCGCATGCCATCATTCCTTTTATATGTTGAAAAGTAGGGACACACTGGCAACAAATCCTGCAGTTTGGTTCCAGTAATGCAGTTCAAATTAATAATTGATCTGAAAACCTGTGGCTAACACGTAGCCAGCAGGGTCAAAATGAAATATGACAGTTAAATGTCAGCCAAAGATATACAAACATAAGTCGGTATCATATTTAAGAAAATAGAACTACTTTGCCTATTTGGGGTTTTTTTTTCCCCCTCAAAAGTGATAGTTCAGTCTACATCCTAATCCATTTTCAATACATTTTCTCATCATTTAACAGTCAACTTAACTATCCAGTGTCAGATTAAAGACAACATGAAAATAGGGTTTTTCCTCCTGTTTTTTCGTGCGCTTCCCCAAAGAGCTTTTGCCCTTCCCCCTTTCAAAAAAAAAAAAGGAATTTGATTTGCTTAAGCATAAAACAGGGAAAGTAGAGGTAACACAGAATCATTGCTTTAACAATATGGAATGTAATCATGCTATTTTGTGTGGTCCCACCCCAGAGATCCATCTAATCGCTGGAGTGTGATCAGTTTTAATGCAAACATCCTGCCGTCCGCAGGTTTGTGTCTGGAATTGTTCTGAAAAATGTCTTTCTGTCTTCACCCATCCCCCACTGCTCCTTATTCCACCCCTGTCCCTAACAGACGTGGGACAGACTCCAGGGCTGACCACCCCCACCCCTCCCCCACCTCCACCCCTGCCACCCGGCTCCACTGTGACCTCTGCGGCTGCTACCCCGGCCGTCACCCCCACCACCCCCGGCGGCCACCCTCCACCCCCGCCACCTCCTCCACTCCCTCCGACACTGACTCCAGGCGGGACGCCACCTCCTCCGCCGGGTCCCCCTCCCCCTCCCGGAGCTCCACCACCACCCCCAGCACCACCTCTTCCCACCGGACTGTTCTCTCCTGCAGAGGACCGCCCTCTCTCAGGCCTGGCTGCTGCCCTCGCTGGAGCCAAGCTGCGCAAAGTGCCAAGGGTGAGCGCTTGATTTGTTAATGGACCAATGGAAAGCTCGACTAACACGTCTTCATAAGTGAACCATTTAGGATACAGTGTATAAGTATTAGGAAGGCAACCGGTTGCATATGCATGCACTTCGGTCACCCCCGATCATCATACACAATCTCACAGTCACTAAAACATTATCCAAACGCACCATGTTCACACATGATCTCTCTCTCTCTCTCTTACACACACACACACACACACGCACCATCTGTCACATCTCATTAGGGCTCACAGGAGGACTTCATGTAATGCTCACTGTCTGCCAATGACTACATGGCTACTTGTGTTTTGAGTAAAATATGTATTGTACTTCTTTAAAAAACATAGCTTTTCTGATATAAAATGAGTATTAAAAACATCAATCCTTTTTCATTTATTCTATTTATTTCCCAAACACTGTAAATACCTTCTCTGTTTATGAAGAACACAAATGTGTTTTTGCTTGTGGCCCTTCAGAGTGATGATGCAGGGGCAGCTCTGGCAGCAGCCATGATGGGGGCCACAGGGGCTAAATCAGAGACAAGAGGTAACGGGCCACTTCCTGGAGGAGGGGGGCTTATGGAGGAGATGAGCGCCCTATTGGCCAGGAGGTACACTCGCACGATATTATCATCCAAAACCAGATTTGTCTGTTCACCATGCAAATTTTGTCCTAATTTCTGAAAATAGGCAATTAGTGGTTTTAAATTTGGAAATGAGACTTGATATCGATCAGTGTTTAAGCCCTCCTCACTGTGCCTGGGCTTTTTACATCTTACAGGAGAAGAATTGCGGAGAAGGGCTCGTCACCTGAACCTGACCAGAGATCAGTAAGTAATACCAGAACCATCGTCTAAGCCCCTGTCATGCTATGGTCCTGTGTTTGACTTTGTTTCAAAATGTCATTATTGCTATCGTCAGACGATAGCTCCTCAGTGTGCTTTGGTTATTTCAGAGTATTTTCACTCCTTGATCACTGAGTACTTTCGATATGAAAGTCTGTATGTCTTTAGAGGATGTCATGTTCTACATACCTGTCTGTTACTATTGACATATGTCATAAAGTACTTACCTAAATTGCAGAAAATAGTGTTTTGAGTTGTGGATATATTAATAAAGATATAAACCAATCACTATTTAAATAGCACTTGACATGGTTGAATTCTAGCTGAACATTGAACATTTTCCATACTATTTTCTATTCCTAGAGTATTATATTAATTACTTATACATGATTCTATGGAGAAAATCTAGCCTTTTAGGGGTTTTTTTATGTTTGTTTGATTTAGTTTCCTGTTTTGTTTTTTTGTTTTTTTTGGGGGGGGGTTGTTGTTTTTTTAAGCTTTGGTCATGGTTCTGCCAGGCTTAATAAGGGCAGTGGAAGTAGGGAGGCCAATATGAATGTTTTGCGCACAGGTATTTAAAGGCATTTAAGAGTCAACTTCTTGCTTATAATTACAAATCATCTAGTGCTTTCTACCTGCATATAGCAACAGCCACGTTCTAGCTTTCCAAACTTGTGCCTCTAGATATGTGGTCAGTTTTTAAGGGAGCGTTTTTGTTTTTTGTTTTTTTGGTCAGTTGACAACATTTAATTTCTGCACTCTGTTATTTTGTCTTGATCGCAAAGGTTTTTGGTTTAATATAAAATGAATAATTCAATTCAGTTTTATTTATACAGCACCAAATCACAACAGTTGCCTCAATGCGCTTTATATTGTAAGGTAGATCCTACAATAATACACAGAGAGAAAAACCCAACAATCATGTGACCCCCTATGAGCAAGCACTTTGGCACGGTACTTCTGTTTGACCCACAGCCTGGGCGTGTGCATCAACTCGTTGGGGAAGCAGGCGAAACCCGTGGGGACATAGACTGGTATCCTGGGAGGAGACGGTGACAGTTGTGAATCAGCATTAGATTTTACTAAACAAGTCATTCTGAATATTTCAAAATTAGGTTTTTAAATGACAAAGTTGGGTGGCACAGAGCTGTTGAAGACTGTTAACAACAAACACCTTTCAACCAATAAGATGTTGCTGATGTGCTTTATGGGAATTTGGCATTTGTTCTCACTTACTTTGCATGTGGAGCATCAAGACCTTGGCCAAAGTTTTCCTTGTAGAACCTCATGGAGGAGATAATGCAGCCAGAGGTCCAATAGATCATGACGTTTGTCAGCAGGTCATCTAGAGAGAACTTCCTGCAACACATGACCCCACTGATATAAGACTACTGACAACTGAAAAACTAAGGAAACAAGCCTATTTCAGAATAGACAGCACTGCTAATACGCATGCTACTACTCAAGTTCACAACTTCTTATAACCTTCAATCCAATTTTATTTATACAGCACCAAATCACAACACCAGTCGCCTCAAGGTGCTTTATTTTGTAAGGTAGACCCTACAATAATACATACAGAGAAAACGCCAACAATCAGACGACCCCCTATGAACAAGCACTTTGGCAACAGTGGGAAGGAATAACTCCCTTTCAACAGGAAGAAATCTCCAGCAGAACCAGGCTCAGGGAGGGGCAGCTATCTGCTGCGATTGGTTGGGGTGAAAGAAGGAAGACAGGATAAAATTCTGAGTTTGTGTTGGTGTTACAGATTAAATTTGTTTAAAAGATGTCTGTGATTCTGTGTAGACACTCCATCACAAGACCTGTTCTTGATCCTTATTGTGACTCATTAAACCTTGTTTCTGTGTGCCCAATAGGAGGAGGGTGAGATAAATACGACCCCTAAAGTGTCAGCTTGTAGCACACCAGGTGAGTGTTAAATGAAGACAACAGCATTAGCAGTTAACGAGCATCTTCCTGAAACTGGTGACAAGGTTTACAGCTAGCTTTAATCTCGTTAGGTTATAGGCATACTGATCTTAATGTCGGTTCATGTTTGGTTTCAGTATTTCTTATATTTTGTTTTCTGTTTTCCAGACATGCCCAGGAAGCCATGGGAAAGAACAAACACCATGAATGGTAGCAAATCTCCAGTTATTGGAAGGTACAGTGTCTTCCTGCATCTCCATTTGAAATGTTTGTTTATTACAAGTACATTTATGTTCTAAATTAAATTTTTGTTTATTAAGTTCACCCAGGATATGAATGCCGATCATTTCCTAACTGAATGGCAGTGTGACACAGCTAAACATGATTTCCTAGCCTCTGAAACTATACAAGGATATATTGAAGCATAAGCATCAACTAGCTTTAGCATGATGCATTGCTGGGGCCGTTTAGTGCTGGCTAACACCACTAAAGCTTATCCTGGCCTTTATGTGCAGATTCATAAGACCACCAGCGTGTGTGTGAGAATGAACGGGTGAGAATGTAATGGCATCCTTACCACATATTTTCATATACAGTAGTGACCCAAATAATAAAAATGGTGTACATCCATAACCAGATGAAGGTGTGTGGTGGATGAATTAGTCAACCTTAACCATGCAAGACCATATTTTATGTATCAAAAAATATACTTCATCTGTGTTAGCAGGCATGCTAGCATTAACTAATATTAGCCTGAACAACAACAGTTATGAATCAGATTAGATACAAAAAAGGATCAAACTCAGAACTTTTCACCCATAGGCGGTTCCACATGTTTCTGGGTTTTCTGTTTTGTTTTGGGTTTTTTTGTTTTTTTTTGTTGTTGTTGTTTTGGTTTTTAAATATACTTTATCACTGAATTATAGTACATTTTAATTTCCTTTACACAGAAATGAGAAGCTGTTTCAGACTTTTTCCACAACAGCAGAAAGTAATTGAAATAAGTGACATCACCACACATGTAACAAATAAGATATCATCTATATAGTATAAACAGTTTGGGGGCCGAGTATTGAACCTTGTGGAACTCCACAAGAAACTTTAAGTAAACATAACTTATATCAGGGTTTTACCAGGTATTTTCTTACATCTACACAACCACTTATTAACAGAAGCCTTCCCATTAGGCTGGCGTTTTGCAGTACATATATAGGTTTTACACTGTAATTTGTAAAGTCAGTGTTTCTGCTGCTCACACAGACGAGAGTCTCCGTGGAGGAATCCCATGGGAGCAGATTCCTCCAACAGGTAGAGCGAAAAGCCCTGAAAAGTTTGAGAGAACCTTTTTTTCTTCAAATCAAACTTCCTTTAAAGTTGAGGTTTGCTGTGACGATTTGGTTGGAGAGGAGTTCTTTCGAAGTGCTTGGATGTTTGGACTGAATCGTGTGCAGTCTTTGTGTTCTTTACTACATTTATCAGTCTTGTAGGGGGCCGGGACTGCTCGTCTGTTGTTTAATACGTGCCATTTGGTCCAATTTGTGTGTTCTAAATCAGTGTGCGTCTGGATGATGGGTTTCTAATATAATCTAGTCATTGTGTTTGCATGCTGTGTGCCCGCTGCTCTCAGAACTTAATTTATTTTAAATGGGGAAATCCATATGTGTCCGTCACATACTGTACACCCACCCTATCATACAGACCAACACAAAAATGTGTGTCCACCCAGTGTAGAGTAGACTTGGCAGAGTATTATCTTTGAAGAGCCAGAACAGTTCCAGCAGGCTCTGACAGATAAGAGTGTGTGTGTGTGTGTGTGTGTGTGTGTGTGTGTGTGTGTGTGTGTGTGTGTGTGTGTGTGTGTACACGTACACAAGAGAGAAGACCAGATGGGTGTTTTTGATTCCAGCTTAATAAAATTGACTTTCATATGCAGCCCACAGAGAGCTGAGCTGAGCAGATTGTCACTTGTCAGACCCTGTAGTGTTGCACGGAGCTTTTTGTTGATCTGACCAGAAAAACGTTGACTTTTACTGTTATGGTAAATGGACTGGTTCTTATATATCGCTTTTCTACTCTCAGTCAAAGCAGTCAAAGCGCTTTATACAACTCGTTCATTCACCCATTCACACAAACACTTTTTCTAAACTGTTAAGTGCTCCCTATATAACATTCATACACATTCACATCCCGATGTGAATGTGTATCTGTAGCTCAGGTAGTGGTGTGTATTACCTGAGCTACAGCCAGGGGTAGCTACTTTTTATATATATTTTTTTTATATTTTGTATTACTGTGTGATGGGCAGCATTTGGGCAGGTAAATCACAATATACACATACACCAAATCATCTGCAAAACACTAATTTGTTTGCTTTAATATTTTTTTTAATTATTGTGTAAATGTTGTATAATGTGTGCGCACTGATTTATCTTCCTCAGTCTGTTTCTTACCTTCACCATTTCTTCTGTTCTGAGACCAGCATGAAAAGGAACACAAACACACCACAATCTCAGTTTCCGAATTTTTCCCAGTCCCATAGCTACCTAATGACCTGCTGTTTAGGTCACTTCCTTTTCCTTCACTTCTCATTCCTGTCACGTGTCCTATCTTGAAAGTAACTGGCTGCTCTGAATGTTTTTTGTCCCTCACATGGTGTATGGGGCAATACCAGCCTTCTCTTAATTACTGGTATCCTCCTCCTTCCTTTAAGTGTGTGTGTGTGTGTGTGTGTGTGGGGGGGGTCCAGGGAAGTTGTGCCACACCTCAGGTTTCCTCCTTAAAAAGACAGGGGTAGTAAAGTGTATTTGCACTGTTACGAATGTGGTCTAATCTCTGTCTAGACAAACAGAGGTTGCTTTATTTTGTAACGGACACATTCAATATTTCCAGAGCTGTGGGAAAAGTAAGGGAATGTCTTCTGGAAGCAATAACCTTTTTATAAGTTTTTCAGTTCTCCACAGTGAATTTTATACTATTATTCTTTCCAGAGAAGCTTCAGCTCAACCACATTCTTGGGATATCTGGTATGAGTGACTATGTCACGCCCTTAACTCTCCTAGACATCAGCTGACAGAGGAACATGTGAGAAGACAAATATCCAGTGCACCCAGTATTTAACCTGCCAGCTTCTTAATACTGAGTCTGTGTCATATCAGAACGTGCTAGTGAATTAATAAGGAATTTAATATTTTGGTGTATTCACAGTATGGATATTAAACTATCCATACTGCATAGTCTAATATCCAGTTTCCATATAATTATAGTATATTTCATGAACTGGACCTGCCCCCTCTTTATTTCAGTTTGATAGGTGGCTGAGAACTGTGTGTTTGCTTTTCTGTGTATTCCCTTGCATGTCTCTGTGTACAGTATCCAATGTTTGTGCATGCATCGACCAGGATTTGGCTGCTAATTGTGTTTATGTGCATTTTATATCGGACTAACACAAAAGAGAAAATGCTCAGTGTGCAGTTCAGCATACTAATAAATCTCCTGCCTGTGGTGACAGACAAGTTTGATTGCAGAGTTTATTGTCATGTAAATGATGTCAAATATTACATCGGATTTGTTTTTATTTGTTATCCTCTCAACTATTTATGGTTCCTCCTCTATAAAATAGATTCAAATACAGTTTGAGACATATTTATTCGACTGCTGTTTTCTCTCATGGTGTAATTTACTCAAGTTGCTTTACAAGCAGCTAAACAAGAGTCAGCATTCTTGTAGGAGGGCAGATTGTGTGGTTTAAATGATTTTACTGAGCTCAAAACCTCCATTTATTACTCATAAATCACATAGTAGCTGGTGTTGCTTTATGATCTTACAAGTAGTTTTTATGCTCTTTGTCTTTTCTCATAGACCTAAATCCACTCCTACACCTACTGCATCCTTAAGTGCCAATGGTGTGCCAACAGAAGCTGTTGACTATGATAGATTGAAACAGGTAAGTAGACATTTTTAGACACAGATTTTATTTCTGCATATTCCCTTTGATACTGTGATTGTGGTTTTCAGGTTGTTGCAGTATATGGTGACTGAATTTCTTTTCCTTGTGGCCCAAAAGTCGCCCGACAATATCAATATTGCTCCACAAAGTTTTCATATTAAAGCAAGTCAGCTGTATAGTGCTGTTGTTGTAAAATAAAAGTAAAATGGAACTTGGAACTGGAGCGTCTATTGACCTTGGTCTGTGTTTCTTCATTATTTATGCAGCCCTGTTAGTAGTTCAGTGCGTGGTAGTGTGGGTGTGTGCAGTCCTGTTAGAAGGCAGCTCCTCCCTCTGACCTTGTGAATGAGCCTCTTAGATAAGTAAAGAGTCTGTCAGAGTTCTGCATATCTGTCACTACAACTGGCCACAGACGTGACAGCCCACAGACCCACTCACCACACTCACTGTCTCACTGAGTAAGCCTGGGTTAAGTTATAGGTCAAACTTGAGGCTCATCATTTTAGTACGCCTTCCATACTGTGTATGTCACTTTGTTTGCATCTTGGTGTCATTAAGTAAGTCTTTAGCTCTAATCCCACAGAGATTACCTAAGAAGGGATTAGCTACTATGTAAAGCTGAGATGGGAGCTTCTTTTACCAGTTGCCAGGATGCATACCCACAGTAAAAGAAGGAAAAGGGGGGGGGGCAAAATTAACAATTGCACAAGACAAGCTCGTCTCTGAGGTCTAATGACATTTATCATGTTTATATGAAAATGTGACTTTTTTTTTTTTTTAGGACATTCTTGATGAGATGAGGAAGGAGCTGTCAAAACTAAAAGAAGAGCTCATTGATGGTAATTATCACCACTTTAGTCATCCTATAGAAAGACCAGCAAGGCTTTGTAGTGAGTCCATACTAAACACGACAGTGCAGTAATGGTTTCTGGACACTTTGTTTAAAAACTTTTTTTTTTATTTTGTGAGAGCCAGAAGTGATCATATTTTGACAAGAAGGTCTAACTTGTCCATTAAGCAAGTTAGCAAGCTAGCAAGTTTGGTTAGCAGTGTTTTGCAGTGTACCTAGTGTGATGTAAGGATACAGATATCTGCTTGTTAGTTTTAATTGACTGACAACTAAAATACTATAATTTCATTCACCACGACTGGAGCATCATCTTCTTGGGTGTGTACATTCAAAGGAGCTCATACTTTTTAAATTCTATTGGCATTGCTATAATAGGTGCCAACAGCACAAACACGCTGGAGAAGTGTGGTGGTTCATAACTCTTTGCTCCAATTCTTTCACTTCTACAAAGATTCACCGAAAGTTGGGTATTTTAACATGGGGAAACTGACTCACCCTTGAAGCCAGCCTTGAGTGAGTGTTACAGGAACTGCAGTTGTTGGCTTAGTTTATTGTGATCCACGTTAAGAATGTGGCCGTGTCTTTGTTCTGTGTTTCAGCAATCCGGGAGGAGCTGGGTAGGTCCAGCACAGCATAGAGGAATCTGACTTCCCCGTTCAGAAACACACACAAGAACCGACAGACAACACCGGTCAACTTAAAGACATGACAATATAACAATGGAAAACAACAAAAAACGGTGGCGATTACGACAAAAATCATTTTACCACACAGAGAGGACATTATCTGGTGCGGAGCAGTGTCAGACAGGCTGGTGGTGGTAGGAGATTTGTAGCCTTTGATAGCTGTGACTCACAGAATCCATTCTGCAAAGCCTCGTATTCCCACTGCCCCATCTCACAACCCCCTCTCTCCCCTCGCCTTCCTGCTGAGGGCATCCTGGAGGACAGAGGAGCGAAAGTCTTTATGCAAAGATGGCTCCTCTCTGTTTGTCCTCCTATAAGAAGAAAATAAATCCAATAGTGAACTCTTCTGTGATACTGCATTAACCACAAGTTGCTCACTGTCAAAAGTTTTATCAAGAGTGTGCAGAGAGCCGAAGGATGGAAACTTAAAAACTTTTCTCCCATAATGCCATAGGGGTAGCGTGTGTTTGCGTATGAAGGACTGACAGTCTCTGGTGGAGGCTAACACTGCAGGACACTGTAAAGCTCGTCTTCCTCAAATACTATTTTAACCTGAACATATACAAAAGAGAGAAAAAGTTAGACAAAACAAATAAAATCTCTCCACCAACGTCTGTTTCAGTGTGGATCTACGGCCATATGAGTAGCTCAATAATCCAGTCTTTATACAGGATGCTCCCTGGCCCGTCTCTTCATCTGTGAAGTCATCATCAGAGGCACCGTTTCCCTCCCAAAGCGAGCGTTTTTGTCATTTTTCTGTCGTCGAGCGGCAGGTGGATGAGACACTGAGGGGTGTAGCTGCCTGTAGCTCTCTACCAAACATTACCTGTTGAACAGAAGTGCTGATTCACCTGCCATGCGCCTCGACCAGACGTATAGATAGGTGTTCCCCTTCCCTTGATTTAACGAGTCTCTATCATCCATCCTTCTCAGTCTGTTGTGGGGTTTTTTTGTTTTAGCATGTTTGTTTTCTTAGTACGGCGAAGGTCACAGGTCTGCCACGAATTTACATTACCCGTCACAAGTTTTAATACAAGCAATAAGTGTAGCATCTATTTTTACAGCCCTGCTCCTAAACACCACCAAACATTTCAGTGTCTCCTTTTTTTTTTTTTTGCGGGGGGGCTCTTCTGGGCCCCTGTTGGATGTTACTGTGTCACCACCACCTTTCTGTAAAGCTGAAAGCTGATGTGATTGAATAACAGCGCAACACTGTAAGACATCATTTCATGGAATTCATTTCTATATCACAACACACTCAGAATTTTTCTTCTATAAATCCTAGGATACTGTATCTGTAGCCACATTGGAGGTGAACTTTATTATTAGTTTTGTTTTTTTGTTGGGTTTTTTTGGAGGGGGGGTGTTTGTTCTGTTTTCATTTCAAAACATTTATAAAATTAAACTTTTTTTCAAAAGGTGCACCGGATAACCCAAAAATCTAAGAGATTGTGTCCATGCAAGGACATGAATGTGCCATTCATTCTTTCACCAGTGCTTACCGTGTCATTTTTTTTCTTTGCCTTTTTCTCCTGCTGCTGTCAAATCCTTAAAATGACAAACTGTATTTACCCCTATCATGCTATGATATAAGATAGAACTGTCACTTTCAGCATGTCTTTAGCTTCAGTGCTTAAAGTACAATCAGTAAAAGAGAGAGATGTTTGGAGCTGAGAGACTGATGTCCCAACAAAGCTTCAAGATACAACGCAACAGGTTGAGGCAATGGATGAAAGTCTGTGGTATGGTTCTGTACTCTTGTTGTCTGAATGAGATCCTGAAGAGTGGCCATTTCCAAAACGTAATCGAGTTTCTTGGCTAGCTAACAGCCACAGTGTGCTCTGCAGGAGCCAATTTAAGCATTCAAGAGGGGGTGACGTTTTAACGTGAGCGTCTTTAGTGTATATTGCAAGCATCAGAATGGGATCTTAAAAAGCAGCAGCATACCATCTCCACAGGTCACTCCTAGGCAGCAATCCCACACACATTTCAGGTTTCGTCTCTCTGGACTCCAACTCTCACTTGTGACATTTTGTGTTGCCCACACAATCTTGGATGCAGTGTGTCGCTTGCGATGTTTCGATTACATTCTAAAAACGCCTGAGCAAACAAGCTTGTTCAGCCTGTAATTTAACATCAAATGGAAAAGCTGATAATTGCACTGAGTAATCACTAGTTTACTTAAGTTAGTGACAGCTAATGCTAGCTCCCTTGGGCACCTGTCACATTTCCAACATTCTCACCCGTTTTTCACTTTGAATAGGGGTAACATCAAGTGCTCATCTGGCTTGGTGATTCTTTGCTAGTTGTGTGCTGTTGAGAGGGCTGCTAAAACTTGTTAGCACCTGCCAGCCATATTGTGCACATGTTTCAGTGCTGCTGGTAGCAAGCAAAATGATGTAAATATCCCAAAAGAGCAGCAGACCAGTGAAACATGCTGTTTGGGATCAAAGTGAAGCAATTACTCATTTCTGTAGAAGTTGGTGACAGGCGGCTAACTTAGATAACGCTAACTGCTAACTCCATTAGCCTCAGTGAGGCAGTATTCGTATGTGGAGAGGTTGCTTTAGTGCCAGACAGTGGCTGTTCGTGTCCTTTGGGGACATATCTTTGCAGACACTACCGTCATATTGACAACTATTCACTCACAAGGCAGGCTAATGCAGCTTAACTAAACTAAACTAGCTATCTCTGTGCAACTTTGCAAATATGCAGATTGCACAAGCAACTCTTTTTTTTTTTTTTTTTCATGATGGTTTCATTGCCTCGCAAATGATGTCATTAGCTGGCACTTGAAAAATTAAGTGCGAGTGAAGCCTTAAGTTTCGATGAACCAGCTACCTGCATGATAAATCTAAAGGGCACACTTCCAACATTGTAATGCCAGATTTGCTTTGTAGTGCAGGCTGAGATGACCATGAGGACCTGATTATGAATTCATGAGGAAGAATTTTGAAATTCCTACCAGACCAAAGAAACCATTACACCATCTTCAAAATTCTAATGGCACGTCTAACAAACTGTGTGTAAAATATGTGGCCATGCCCCCTTTAGAAGAATCTTTGGGTTAACTGGCTAATTTGTTGTTGTTGTTGTTGTTCTTATCACCACAGTTTTTATACTACTTAACCCAACAGATGGCTTGATAATCATGTCTTTCAGTGGATGTTGGCGCCTCTGGTGGATCTCATTCTACACAACTGTTTAAGGGCTTTGATGTTATAGCTTTGCTACATAAGATCAGGCATCACACACTTGAGAAATGTCATTTTCCTCTTCAGTTACAGTCATCAGTTTGAGATTGGTTCGAAAATACTGTGAACACAATATGAAAGCAGTTTCAGTTCATGTGTGGACATGGTGTGATCCATGGAGGAATGTTTTTTTCGAGACAGTTTAGGTTTATCCACTTAAAAAAAGGCTGTTTCATCAACTCATTCACCAAGAGTGTTTACACAGCATCGATTGCACTTTAAGACAAAAAAACCCACACACAAACAAAGCAATCCACCGTGACAGCTGTCGCTCAGAGCCTCTGTCACCAACATTGTGGCTCTCTCACCAAAGGATTTTAACCCTGACGGTCTCCTGCTAAACATGATCAATCTCAGAAAAGTCGCCTTTTTATTTTAGGTTTTAATGATTTTGTCAAAAGCAGAAACATGTCACAATGGAAGTGGAAATGTTTTGATCAAGAAAAGTTTCTCTTTTGTGGAGCTGTGTAGTTTGTGCCTTGTTCCGAAGTTGCATTTAATATGTCAAAGATTTAAAGTTGACTAGTAATAATATCTATGGGACTGTCATTATGATCATCTGCAGTTTCTTTCTTTGTTCATCATGGTCAAGTTGATTTTAAAGGGAGAGTTTCAATCACTTTGGTACTGTTCCCTCCAAGAAAACAAAGTGTTTTTCTGTTTGCTTTCAACATAACTCATGACTTCTTTCCATGCAGCTGTGAAGCTGCTTCTCTTACAGCTCAGAAGTACAATCAAACTTTGATACACAAGGCCTACGAGGGTTCAAAGATGATCTTCAGTGTGTGTGATTTAGTTTTTTGTAAACCTGAAGCCCTGTTTGGAAGTCCCAATGAGTCTGGCTGCAGTGTTCTGTGTTCCCTCATGCCATTTTAAATGTCACAGAAACTCTTTGTGTTCAGCAGCTTAGCTTTCTTTACATGCTTGGAAATCTCTGATTGGGAAAAAAAAAACGTTTTGGTTTTGGCTGTGAGGTCTGCTCAATGATGGAAACACTTTGTAAATCCAGCTGAGGGAATGGAAGTTGTGAATTTGTGGGAATAATGGCAGAGATGACTGACTGAAGTAAGTTTTGTAGAGGGGTTTCCAGACGTATTCTTTTATCATCTGAAATGTACCATACTGTTCTCATGTCTAGTCTTTTCTTACATGCTAACATATTGTTTTTGTTTGAGCAAATGAAATAAAAATTGCAATACAATACTAGAACTGATTTCTTTTTAAATGATCACTGATTTCAACTATTTTTCACTGTTTAATGGGAACATTTTGTGGGGAGACCCAAACAGATGTGGAGAAGATCTGTCGAGAGCGAAGCGAAGGCCGTCGGAATGACGTGGACCCAGCTAAAGAGAGCAGCCCAGAACAGAGTCCGTTGGCGTGGGGTTGTTGCGGACCTATGCTCCCCCAGGAGTCAACAGGAAAATTGAATGGGAACATTTAAGTTAATGCTCTAATGGGTCAACTTCAAGTCAAGATTATACTGATATACATGAAGGAACAGGGTGAGCACTGCCACAGCTACAAAATGACCTTCAGCAGGACACTGTGAATGTGTCCCACCAAACAATCCGAAACAGACTTAATGAGGGTGGCCTGAGTCAGCACACCTTTGAAAGCAGTTTTTATCAGTTTGGCCTGGTGATCCTGTACATGCACTGAAATAAAAGTTACTTGAAATAAATTTTAGAATAATCGCCCCAATAAATGCTTCTTATTCTACAAAGACTTTGGCTGAAACGGCTCGTTTCACGGCTCGAGAGGAATAAAGTACCAAAGCCCAGTTTATGATAAAACAACAACTTATACAAAACTAATCTTAATGCAGTTCAACAATGGAAACATGGAAGTGGAAATGAGCAGATTCCAACTACTTGGTCAGAAATCAGCATTCGATCTCCTTTTTCTCCTCCCAGATCTGTTGCTGCACACCATTTCACAGCCTGTCAAGTGACATAATGTCTGACTGCTCCACGTCGTCTCACGTGCACACTGAGCAGATGTGAACAGGAAGAGGGGAAACTAACTAAAAATGAGCTCACTTATCGAAAGCTTGCATGTTGTGCACATTTTCTTCCTTGTAGTGCCACTGACATCTGTGAGCTCAGTCAAACTGCTGCTGCGTGAAAGGATGGCCACAGGAATCTCAAGACTAAAAGTTTAACCTAACACTGCAAGTTGTGGTTTTTCTTGTGTCAAAGGAAAATGTTTACAATGAAACTCTTTGCAAGATGTGGCTCCTTCACATCTTTTTAAAGTTTTTTTTTAAGTGCAAAATCACGTTTTTGGGATTGTTGTTAGTTACTTGCAGAGGCGTCTAGTTATCAGAGTTCATCTTGATTATGGTATATGGTACTTGATTATGGAGTTTAATAACTTCATACATTTTCTGGGTTACACCAAGAGTCCTGGTTTAGAGAATAAACCTCTTTTATTGGTTCCTGTGCAGCTTCACCTTACAACATACACAGCCATGCTTCCTGTGGGTGGAGCATACAGCGCTCTGTGCCAGTGCATCTGCAGTTCATTTGAGGTTTGCTTTGACTTGCAGCCACAGAGGAGCCGTGCTGTGGCGAAAGCTGCACTAAGACAGGAAAACACCCCGAGCTGCAGAGATGAGGACGAGGAAGATGAGACAACACTGATGCTGTGACTTGATTGGCGAGTTTGAATTTTCGAAATCAAGCCCTCTTCCTCTTATTGTCTTAATGAGCTTTAGCTTTGAGCGGCAGGTGCCAATAATGTGTCAACTGTCAGGTTCCCCCATGCAAATAAGTCATGCTCTTCTGCTGTCAGACACCATTTCTGCTTCACTACCATTGTTTGGGGCAATCTTCCTCAGCACACATACATACATACATATGAAATACTCAGTCCAGCATACTGTAATCAACTCTCTTTAATCTGGCAGATATTTAAACAGGTGCAAGAAATTTACTTTAAACTGGACAGGCTGTTTTAAAAATAAAAATAGTTTTCACTCCAGTTTTGTCAGCTGGTTCAGTAAGACCTATCAGGGGGTTTATTCCCCATGTTAAAATAGGTCTTTAGTGAGTGACTACACATTTGATAAGCATGACTTTTTGCTTATGCTTGACTTAAATAAACCTTACTTTTTATAATCCTAGTCATTTTCCATTGGAGACAGGCCCAAACCTTTTTGAAGGGGTACTAAAATTAATTGGTATCTTTATGATGAGAAAGCAAATGCATTATGACTCACAGATTTAAGGGTTTTCTGTTGCTGCATTATTACAGCAAAAAAGAAGTTGATGACAGAAAACTTAACTGCTAAATAGTGATGCAATTTTCGTGTAAATTTAAATGCAGAGATTTTGTAATGCATCGTGATAAACTCTGCATTAAAATCAATGTCACACAGGTGACTTATGTGAAAGCATGTGTCTCCAGAGCCTTTGCCTGGACAAGGCAAAGTGAGAATTAAGTGAATGATTCCCATTCACTTTTACCGCATTTTTTTGTTACTGCAATCAGTTAAAGTAGGCTGTACTAACAAAAATAGCAACTGTTAAGTATTAACAGTTTGAAAAATACGTTTATATTAATACTATTTTTATTCCAACATTGTTAGTCTCATAATAATAATTTTCATTATGCCCTCCAGAATGTTCGCGTTTATGAAGCAAAAAGTATTCATATTATACATACACAGTTTAATTTGGGATATTATTGTCAATACCGCTGTTTTGTCTGACAGTAATTTAATACCGGTAAACAAAGTAGTCGTGACTCTCTCAAAGCCAATCCCAACACAGTTAAAATCCACCGACAGCCAATGAAATCGCAGAGTCGTTTGAAATGAACGCTGGACTAACCAATCGAAAGCCTTCGCGCCTTTGAAGTCACTGGTGGGTTTTGCCCGAAGAGGGAGGGAGAACGAGTTCTACGTCAAACGTTAGCAAAGTTCGTTTTTAAAAATATTAAGCTTAATTTATTAATTCGTCGTCGTGATCGGGATATTTTAAGCAGTTGTACTTACTGGAATTATTCGCACAATATTAAGGTAAGTCCGTCTTCCAATTGCATGTGTTGGCAATGCAAAGAGCAACTACTCTTTACGTTTCTCTTTGTTGGGAAACTGGGGCTTAGCCGAAGCTAACTCAAGCTGGTCGTATAACGGCGTTGTAGGCTTTGGCTAATTTCTGAAAGGTTATCTTGTTTCTGTTGGTTGAAGTGGGGAAAAAAAACCCACAACCAAAAAAATTAGTTGGACGAATTTGTTTTAACGTGTGGTGGTAACCTTGCTCTTCGATAGGTCAAGTTTTTATTAGAGTTTGTCGGTTTCGGTAAGCGGAACTGCGAATTTAACTACCCACCTCTGTTCGGGCTATTCGCCAACAAGCAGATTAACGATAGACAGTTCAGAAATTAGACGGTGCCCGGTAGTGAAACATAGTCTTTAAGCGATCGTAACGTGAACGTTTAACTCAGTCGTAATTTCAGCTGCCTGTGTGTCCTTTTTTAAAGGGTTTGTTGCGTTATCGTCAGCGAGTTTAGCTTTGCCGAACTTATTCATGCGTGCCCACGTATTGTTTCTATGGCGGGTGCTTTTGCTTTCTTCGCCAGAAGTATTTGAATGCATGACGTTTTCCCTCCTTTCCTTTTCTGTCGCTTGTAGTTGCATCCGCGCTATCTCGAAGCTAACTAAGCTAGCGTATTTCGTTAAAGAAACAGCTCCTGCACTTTGGCAAAAACCATTATGTTATCTGAGGGTACGTGAAAAGTGTCGCTTACCCCACTAGCCCAAGCGCAAAAACTGCAGTTAAAGCAATCAGTAAAAGCGGCGCTTTGACAGTTATTCACATGTATGTCATATCTCACATACACATATGTATATAATTGTATAATGCATATATTTAAAGGGAGTGAAAAAGGAGGAAAATGCATACAAAAGTGCGCCTTTTTTAACATTTGAAGCCACATGAGTGCGGTCGTGATACGGTTTATACTCAGTATTCTTTTTACCAGTATAAGACTGTGTGAACTACAGTATGTCTACACACTGCAGTAACATGACATTTGATGGCGCCTTAATAGTCCGAGTAAAGTTTGTGCTGCTGTGGGTTATCTGCCTTTCCTTTTATGTGGACCAAAATAAAACGGTTCGGTTTGTCCTACTCTAGAGATGCTCGAGTACATACCCTTTGTCCTTTTAGATGACTTATCTAACTTTTTGGTGTGAGTTTACAACTTGACTCGCATGTTACATTTCAAATGGACTGCGTACCAGGTGGGGCAGTTTTCAGCACAAAGCTGAGGGGTGGATAGGGTGGCTGCCTGTCTTCTATTTTAAACCCCACCCACGTTATAGCCATATCCTTTCATCAGCCCAAAGGGGGGATCTGAGGGGGAACTCTCCTCAGTCAGGAGACACCACATATCCCATATGGAAGCCTGCACGCGAGCCAGGAAAGCAGCATTGGGACATACTTTGGGTGTGTCCTGTTGTGAGATGGGGTGTTTGCGCAGATGCTGTGGGGTTTTGTGTTTTTCGAAGATTCGATCAGTTAGCAGTGGAAATTTATCACTTTTCCTGCTTTTTTTTGTTATAACGGTGGTGATTGGACAGTTGGAGCCTTTGTAAGTTAGTGGAGTTACGGAGGCAAACAAGAGACTAATTGTCAAGTTGAAGAAAAAGTATTTCATTGATGGGTACACCATGCTTAATTTCTGACGTTTGATGGTAGAAAGTACAACTTTCAAAGAGTTATTATATTTTATATTTTAATTTTCATTTCACTATAGTTTGACTTTTTGCTTTCAGATAGATTCCTGGTGAATGTACTTGTTTCAATTTAATTTGTAATATTTACAAAGGTTTTAATTCAGTTTTTATTAGTTTCACTTTTTAGTTTCAGATTGTAAGATTAGGACATTCAGAACAATACAATAATATACCAATAGAGACAGTCACATCTCAGTAAATGTTGTGTAAAGTTAAAAAAACAAAACAAAAATAACTCAAAGCACATCCTACATGCCATTTACTGGAGTATGGAATTTTAATTAGCATCACTGCTGACATTGGCTGTCATTGGCTGTCATTGGGGTATGTGGTTTGAAACTATTATCAGAACAGATCGGGATTAAAGCTTGAAACCAAAACTCTTCTTGAATGCTGTAAAGTCTGGCATTCCTTTCATGTGGTTATTAAAGTACTGATCCATTATTCTGTTGTAGAAATATATGCAATTTTCAACATTTCAGTACTAGACTATTATCAAGAAAATGGTTAATGAGAAAGGGAAACCAGGATTTAAAAAAATGTTTTTATTTATTTGCAATTGTAAAATATCTTGACTTCTACCAAAGGAAAATAAACAATTTAAAACGCTTTATTTCCATAAAATAAGTATTTAAATATTAGAAGTCACAGAGTTAAACTGCATTCTGATAATTTGCTGCCTAAAGAGGTTATCAGCAAAGGTAAACCAGTGAATACGTGTTCAGGTCAAAAGTAGTAAATTCATGAATACAGAGACAGTTTGTGTGAAATTCCTTGCCTGTTGCTGTGACTTGAATGGAGCGACCCACTGGGACAGACAGCTCTGGATAAACCTCGCAGGGACAGACTTGTCAGCAATTCTGCAGTAGTGTGTTGGTTTTCTAGACACTGAGCCTCCCAGGTCACTGATGTTCTATAATGCTGACTTTGCCTGGCCCTCCTCTTTGTGTCCAGTGATGAGCACTCCTGTTGGATTTTGCCATTCCGTAGTGTTAGTTAATACAATTGTGAAATTGTAAACTGAATATCTATAACATCACTGGGTGGATAAATGGAGACACAGGAAACAAGCTTGACAGTTGGTTGCCAAAAATGGCATTTAACCTCTGTATATGAGGATGACCTCAGAAAGCTGCTGCACCACCCCTGTTCTGCCAAGATGGTTTCACACATCTGCCAAAAAAACAAAAACAAAAAAACCCCAGAAGTGATGACAGGGTGGACTTTTTGTATTCCTGTGTAGTTTGGGGTTTTAGCCTTAACTTTGGATGTAGCCTTGTATTATGATGTCCTCAGGTTAGATATGTTTTGCCTTAATTCTTTTGAAGCATAAATCTTTGGTGAGTGGCCACAGCAGGCTAGTTATCTCTGGTCAGGTTGTAGTTATAGTGGAATTTTATTTTTCGTCCTCTAATTAAGTTCGTGTTTAGACTCACGGCTCTAAGCAACATCTTCTCCATCTTTGGTTTAAATATTTTCTCAATACAATTGCACTGTGCAGTTACATTATGAATTATATTTCCTGCAGTACTTTGCAAACATAGGCTGTATATAAAAGATGGTCTAAGCTTCTGGTGCAGAAAAGCCTCAAACCTGGATTCTTTGTAAATCCAGCAGGGGGCAGTGACTCTGTCTGGGGGAGAGAAATCAGTGGTTTTACGGAAGTTTGCTGTCACTTCAGTAGACACTTTAGTGCTGGGTTTCTGGTTTTAAATGCTAGTTACAGGATTAATTGAATATATCACCCTGTTAATGTTGTAAATTCTGGTCTAGTGTCCAGAAAGATGATAAAGCTGGTTACACTCTGTGTCCACAGGCTGTCTTTTTTACACTGGAAGAGCTCGTATTCTCATTTTAAGAGCACATTTTAAGAACTTTTTATTACTAGGTTATAAAATCCACATTCTTCATTGTTTTTCCTCCATGTGACAGTGTTATCATTATTCTCACATCTGCTTGATATTTGGTCATGAGAAATGTAAGACTGATAAGTGCAGTGATGATCTAAAAGTCTTCTTTTCAGCTGAGTAACTAGTAATAATGCTGTATTTTAGGTGTGTTTTTCTGCTGAGCATTTAGTGTGGTTTATAGAATTTGGATAAAAAAATAAACACAGAGGGAGCAAAAAACACTGCATGTAGATGGATGACAGGTTGCTTACCGGTCATGTACAATGTCTGATTTGTTGGTTGGATCCAGCAAATCGGCTTGTCATTCTTGCCTTCAGAATGTTAAGATGGTTATGTGAAAATATTCTGCTTCATAACAGGACCTCACTAACACGATGCTGCTGCTGCTGCTCCATTCTGTGTTTGCAAAGCACATTCTGTGAGAATGTTCAAGTTTTTGAGACCGTTGTCATACTGTGGTGCATCAGAGTAACTTAAGATGACTAACGATACTTAAGATCAGTCACTACAGATGTATTGCCTGGCCACCGTTGCACTTTATCAAAAGTTCAAAGTTACTGCCAAAGCTGTCAAGTAAAAGTGAAAGCACTGAGATGTTGAGATGCTGCTATTGTTGTCTTTCAAGCTTCGTTGTCTTTCATATGCTGTGCTTCAGTGGTACGAAAGGAGACAGAAGGGGCCGCCTGCAGTGACGAGGCCATTTTTTTTTTTTTTTTTTTTTTTTTTCCTTCAAATGATTGAGCCTTACTGTAAATACCAGTGGCAGGTTTAAATTAATTATTATTTAACAAGTTAGTCCTGCTCTGCTTTTCCTGATATCTCCTATCAGTTTGGTCAAGTCTCTTTGCTCCTCTCTCTTGTCCTCTCTGTTTCACTTTCAGCCACTTTCTCCCCTGCTTGTTGTACTTCCTTCTGTACTGAACTCGTGCTCTGTTTTGATTAACTCCTTGTCAGGTCAATGAAGATGCCTACTGTGAAGTACCAGAAAGGGGACACTGTGATGGGCCGCTGGCCCGGCAGCAGCCTGTACTATCAGGTCAAGGTGCTGGGCTTTGATTCCAAAAGCCAGCTCTACACTGTCATCTACAAAGATGGTACAGAGCTGGAGCTCAAGGAGCAAGACATTAAGGTAGGATCAGAGTCACGTGCTCTTGTGAACTGCAGCTGACTCTTCACTCGGTTTCACTGAGTGCTTTATTGTGAATTCTTTTTTTCTTTTTCTTTTTTCTTTTCTCAACATTGAAGTCAGATCTGCACATTAACCACTGTTGGTGTAGGTTCAAACCATGAAGCGCTAATGCTTTAAATTAGTTATATTTTTGTTCTAAAGGAAAGATAAAAGAGAAAACACAGACTGGATTGTTAATCAGTGATGATACTGGTATGCAGTTATTAAGTCATGTAAAAGGGATCACTGTAGCTGTAATGTCTGTAGCATTCTACTAATAGTTACGTTTTAGAACTGTCGTGGGTATGGTCAGGAATATATTTCAACTGTAAGATGATGCTCTGTGAAAATTCAGCCTCAGTTTTTAATCTTTGCAACATTTTTTAAATGATAAACGTATAGCAGTCCCCTTTCAGTTTTTTTTTCTCCTCCCGATTGTTATTTTCCCTCAGAGCGTCACTGGTTTCCAGACCCGCTCCCGTTCTCGCTCTCGTTCCCGCTCACCAGCCCGCCGTCGCAGCCGTTCACGCTCCCCGGCAAGGACCACACGTCGTTCGTCATCTCGTACAGCGGCAGCTGTCGCTGCAACAGCAATCACAGAGAGTACACCGTCTTCTCGCAGAGATACCAGACTGAAGGATACAGTGGAAGTGAGGCTCAGCCCTGTGGTAAGTGCTTATGCTGCCTTGTCATTGTCTGATTATAGGCAAGGCAAGTTTATTTGTATAGCACAATTCAACAACAAGGTGATTCAAAGTGCTTTACAGAGACATTAGAAACAAGAACAAATTAAAAGCATGATTTAAAATTGAATAAAACAAGCAAATAAACTAACTAGTTAACAAACAAACAAACAACAGTATATAAAATCAAAACAGATAAAATCAGAACAGTAGATAAAATCAGTAGTTAAATGTAAGTTTTGAAATTTAAGCTTAAAGTGTGGATTTGGTGCTTTATTCAAATGCAGCTGAGAACAGGTGAGTCTTCAACCTGGATTTAAATAAACTGAGTGTTTCAGCTGATCTGAGGCTTTCTGGGAGTTTGTTCCAGATATAAGGAGCATAAAAGCTGAATGCAGCTTCTCCGTGTCTGGTTCTGACTCTGGGAACTGATAAAAGACCGGATCCAGATGACCTGAGGGATCTGGATGGTTCATACTGGGTCAGGAGGTCATTGATGTATTTTGGTCCTAAACCATTCAGAGCTTTATAGGCCAGCATCAGAACTTTAAAGTCTATCCTCTGACGAACAGGCAGCCAGTGTAAGGACCTCAGAGCTGGACTGATGTGGTCCACTTTTTTGGTCTTAGTGAGGACTCGAGCAGCAGAGTTCTGAATGAGCTGTAGTTGTCTGACTGATTTTTTTAGGTAGACCTGTAAAGATGCTGTTACAGTAATCAAGCCTACTAAAGATGAATGCATGGACTAGTTTTTCCAGGTCCTGTTGAGACATCAGATCTTTTATCCTTGATATATTCTTGAGGTGATAGTAAGCTGACTTTGTTATTGTCTTAATGTGTTTTTCTAAGTTTAGGTCTGCATCCATCACTACACCCAAATTTCTCGCCTGGTTTGTGGTTTTTAGATGTATAGATTGAAGTTCTCTGGTGACCTGTAATCGTTTTTCTTTGGCGCCAAAGACTATTACCTCAGTTTTGTTTTTGTTTAGCTGGAGAAAATTGTGGCACAACCAGTCATTGATTTCCTCAATGCATTTACCAAGAGCCTGTACAGGGCCTCGGTCTCCTGGTGACATTGTGATATATATTTGTGTGTCATCTGCATAGCTGTGATAGTTTATTTTGTTGTTGTTTATAATCTGTGCCAGTGGGAGCATGTAGATGTTAAACAGAAGGGGTCCCAAGATGGAACCTTGGGGAACTCCACATGTGATACTTGTCTGCTCAGATGTGAAGTTACCTATTGATACAAAGTATTTCCTGTTTTCTACGTATGTTTTGAACCAGTTTAGTACAGTTCCTGAAAGACCTGTCCAGTTCTCCAGTCGAGTAATATGTTGTGGTCAACTGTATCAAATGCTGCACTGAGATCCAGTAAAACTAGGACTGACATTTTTCCACTGTCTGTATTCAGACATATGTCATTAAACACTTTGGTCAGAGCGGTTTCAGTGCTGTGGTTCTGTCTAAAACCTGACTGGAAGGCATCGTAGCAATTATTCTGTTTTAAGAAGTAACTGAGCTGTTGAGAAACTGCTTTTTCAATGATCTTACTTAAAAACGGGAGATTTGAGATCGGCCTGTAGTTGTTCATTTGTGTCTTGTCAAGATTGTCCTTTTTCAGTATAGGTTTGATTACAGCAGTTTTTAGTGATTCTGGAAACACACCTGATAATAAAGAAAAGTTGACGATCTGTAACAGGTCTGACTCTAAAGTCTTTGAGACCTTTTTGAAAAAACTTGTTGGCAGGACATCTAAACAGCAGGAGGAGGAGTTCAGTTGACCTAAGATGTCCTCCAGGTCTTTGCTGTTAATAGGTTGAAACTGTTTCATGGTGTTTAAACAGTTTTTTGGTGGACACAGTACATATCCTGGATCTGCTGTTGATGTACCAATTGCTTGTCTAATTTTTTGGATTTTTTCAGTGAAGAATTTGGCAAAGTCATTGCAGGCCATGGTCGAATGAAGTTCAGCTGCCACTGACACAGGGGGGTTTGTTAGCCTGTCAACTGTAGAAAATAAGACCCGAGCATTATGGCTGTTTTTAGTGATGATGTCAGAGAAGTAGGACCTCCTTGCATTCCTCAGTTGTAAATTATAATTGTGAAGTTTCTCTTTATAAATGTCATAATGAACCTGGAGGTTTGTTTTTCTCCATCTGTGCTCAGCTTTCCTACACTCTCTTTTTTCATTTTTCACCAGTGTGGAGTTTCTCCATGGAGACTTTTTCCTTCCAGAGATAACCTTCACCTTAATGGGAGCAATAGTGTCCATTACATTTAACATGTTAGCATTGAAGCTATTGACGAGCTCATTGACTGACCCTCTGGGCAGGTCAGGTGTTAATGGGAAGACCTGGTTAAAAATTGCACTACTGTGTTCAGTTATACACCGTTTTGTGATCACTGTTGTTGATATATTTGTGTGGGCTGAGATTTTACTTTCAAAGAAAACACAGTAATGATCAGACAGGCCCACATCAGACACAGTAACCTTTGAAATGCTCAGGCCTTTGGAGATCAGTAGGTCAAGAGTGTGTCCTCTATTATGTGTGGCCTCTGTTACATGCTGAGTCAGCCCAAAGTTGCCCAGAGTGTTACTCAGGTCTTTAGTCCCTTTGTCCTGAGGGTTGTCCACATGAATGTTAAAATCCCCAGCAATAATTACACAGTCAAAATCAACACAGATCACAGACAGCAGTTCACTGAGGTCATTAAAAAAGGTCTGTGCAGTATTTGGGAGGCCTGTAAACATTAAGAAACACAACTTTGGATGGGGCCTTCAGCTGTAAAGCCACATATTCAAAAGACTGAAAACTTCCAGGAGATAGCTGCTTACATTGAAATGATTCATTAAATAAGACAGCAACCCCTCCTCCTCTCCTGCTCGCCCTGACCTCACTGATAAAACTGTAGTTAGGAGGGGTCGTCTCGATGAGAACAGCTCCACTGTTACTTTGGTCCAACCAAGTTTCAGTTAAAAACATAAAATCAAGGCTGTGCTCAGTGATTAAATCATTAATTAAAAATGTTTTCCCAGCTAGAGATCTAATGTTTAATAAAGCCAACTTAAGTGTTTTAGAGGTATTACTTGTCCCCTCGTGTTTGGGAGCAGTCTGTGGCACACAAGGTATGTTTACTATGTTTAAAGATCTTTTAGAGTGCAGCTCTCTGTGTTTTGACCAGACATGTCTCCTGTCACCTAAAAGTACAGAAATTTTAAAACCTTCTAGTAAACAGGGTCCCAGCTTCTCCTGGGAAAAGTCATCACTGCCATAATCCTCACAGCCCGGACCCTTCACACATCACACATCAGACTGCGGAGACAGGGCATGAAGAGGAACTAAGGGGGGCGAGGCTGGGCAATGTGACTTCGATTGCTCTGTTGAGGGTGGGGCTCGATGGCGAACCTTTGGCCGCTCTGGTGGGGGGTTTATGGGGGACAAAAAGGGATTGGGACGGGGGGTAGATCTGAGCCCAGCATTGACCCGCTCCATCATCTCCTCAGTGAATTTCAGGTGTGGGGAGGAGGGAGAAAGGGAGGGGGAGGAGGGTGATGGCCTGTCAGGGGTTTGGGGGACTGGGGAAGGTTGTGGTCCCTTGTCCTGGTCGTTGGTGTTGTTGAGAGAGTTGGAGGCAAATAGGGACCCCTCTTCTTGCCTTAGATGTCTCTCCTTTCTGAGGCTCTTCCTCAGATGCCATGGATGTCTCTCCTTTCTGAGGCTCTTCCCGGGTGGGGGCAAATGGAGCTCCTCCTCAAGGTTTCTGCTGGGCTTTGTCTGTTCTTGGAGTACTGTTTGTTCCTCTTTATGAGATAACTCCTCGTTTATCTCAGCCTTGGCACCAAGCACGGATGGATGACGTATGGAATAAAACAAGTTGGAGGTGAACAGTTTCACCCCTGACTTGTTAAAATTAAATCCATTTGCTTTGAACAGATGCCTGCGTTCCCAAAAAATATTAAAGTTGTCGATAAAGTGCACTGAGTGGTCAGCACATGCTGATATAAGCCATTTATTCAGTGTAAACAACCTGCTGAATCTCTCGTCTCCTCCTCTGACCGGCGGTACAGGTCCACTGATGAATACAGCTGCATTCAGAGAGTTTACAGTATTTAATAATACTGTAATAGCAGTATTAATAATAAAAAAAAAAAGGGAAAAAATCAGCATAAAAATCAATATAAGAAGCAAAGCATTCAAGAGCAAAGAGATGAAGCGTCCACACTCACAAAGGGGAGGAGCACTATAGAATATTAGTGATTGTCAAAAACATGATAAGGAGAAGTTGAAGAATGCCAGCAGAAAGCGTATAAATGCAGGTAACTGTTATAATGAAGACACACTACATATAGAGAGTCTCTTCTTTAGTTACCTGACTATATCAGTGTTATATAGTCCCTTCTGTCTGTTCCACCTGTTCGCCTGACTACCATGGGACTCAGAGCCTTTAGTTGTTCTGCCGTGAGACTTTAGAACACATCCACCAGATTTCTGGACTACAAACTCCCTCTCTCTACTTTTAAATCACATCTTAAAACCCATCTATTCAGAATTGCATACACTTCATCATGCCTCAGTCTTATTCTGTTTTTTACTTTAATTAGCTTTTATAGTTGTTTTTTGTTGTCTTTACCTTTTGTTTTTAATTATTTTGTATTAATGTAAGGTGACCTTGAAGGTCTTGAAAGGTGCCTATAAATAAAATGTATTATTATTATTATTATCATCATTATATCAATCATTTCACTGCAATGCCGTTTGCCAGTGGGTTGCTTATACAGACATAGTCTTGTCAAAGTCACCCTTCATAAAACTTGACACCCATCAAACGATGCAATCAGTCAAAAATGTGTCCAGATAATATTTGGAGTTGGAAATTGAAGAATTAAGAAGCAGAAAGCTAAGGACGCACTAAGTACTTCATGAGACGCTTGCAACGATAAAAGTGAACTGTGACTAGATGACAGTCGTCTCCACGCTAAGAGCAGCACTTGTCTACATTGCTTTCAGTTTCAGTTATAGTAATCTTTCATAAGGTCCTGGACCAATGGGTTCATTTTTTTTTTTTTTTTTTTTTTTTTTTTTTTTAAATTTTTTTTGTTGATAGTGCTTGTGTGCTTAATGAAGTTCTGCTATTTCACTTTGCCACATGAGTATATTATTTCACTTGTAGTGATTTATTTATTTATATATTTCTTTTTTGTGGAGAGTGCTACTTAGTGTGCCATAGCATGAGATTGTAATGTGTACTGTGGATTCTCCTTGTACAAAGGATGTGCAAAACTAGATATGTAAACATTGCTGCCATTGCTAATGCCAGACAGATAAAAATATTCTTAGTTTATTAATGTACAACACAAGTTACCGGTTCAAAGACATTATAGTGCCCACAGATTTGGCCAAATTATGCACCAGGGTGTGAAATACTAGAATGGAAATTCAGGTGACACACATTTCAGTTACACTTAAAACATGATTTGGTTAACAAGGAACGTGATGACTGGACTAATGCAAATGTTTGGGTTTTTCCCCTCGTTTAGACAACTGTAGATTTGTTGCCAGGAACATCCCTACCCAAAATACATTTTAAAAAATGTGTGCGGTACAGAAGTTGTCCCATTAACTGTGAAATAGCCCACAGATTTCTGGCAAGATCCAGTCCATTATCAAATGTCCTAATTCATCAGTACCTTGTCCTTGTGGGGAAATTGTGAGTCATTCATTCTGGTGTTTGACCATAACACAATCACACTCCCTCTGTATGTTCCTCACATTGTTTTTTATTTTTTTTTTGTTTTTGTCTCTGTCATTTCCATCAATCACCCTCCATTGTTTGCTGAGCAGGAACAGACAAAGGCAGCAGAGAACAGTAGCAACAATAAGCATGAAAAGAAAGAGGAGAATAACACTGCTAGCAAAGTGATTGAGGTGAGTTTTGTCTTGCAATTTAAAAAAAAACCAAAAAACGTGTCAAAACTTTTATTTAAAAAGGTTCAAGTGTCTCAAAATAATTGGCTCATAGAAGAACATTTGTGCAGACCACTCCAAGTGAAAAGGTTTTAAACAGAACTAAAAGGCTCTGAGGTAAGTTGCAGCTGATGGAATGTCATGATGCATGCACGTCGGGGGCCCATGTATGTTTTCTGAGGGGGGGCTCCTCTCACAAGACTGTACTTCATTTAACTAGTCACATGTTGCACTAGCATGTGCTGCCTCTTTACTGTGCCTGTTTCTGACAGTCTAAAGTCCTGTGTGCAGTAATCTGTGCTGCATTTAAGTTAAGATATAAAACTTTTTCTTCTTTGACTTTAATGTTTATTTACTGCAGATTTCTGACAGTTTATTTGTTGTTTTCTGGCTGGAAAAAAGATGTTCTTTTCATAGCAGCAAATGGCAATGATCTTTATTGGGCTAAGACACTTAATCTCCTAATTATTTCATTCATGTATTTTGTCAGTGTAGGTAGTAGTGTAGGCTTGTAGGTGTAGGCAGTTTTGTGTTGTGATATTTCGATATTAGTAACTTTGTTTCTTGTTCTATCGATTTCCTCTGTATGAGATGCAAATGGTTGGATTGCATTATCCTACTGATTGGCTGAAATTGTTATGCTTTTGAGTTGTATTAATATGAATTGTTGACTTGTGTCCAATTCTAAATAACCCAAAATCTTATTCCAGAAGTCTGAAGCTAAGGTGGAGGCAGAGTCTGAGAAAAACCAAGGCCCTTATAATCTACGCCGTAGGAAGGCTGACGGAGATGCCAAACCAGCTGAAGCCAAACCAGATCAGCCAGAAAAAAAGGCTAAGGAGGCTGCAGCCCCGTCCACCATCCCCTCCGCCCCACTCGACTTTGGAGGGAAGATGGGTAGGAGGATAGGAAAAATGCATTTTCATGCCACAGCCTCACTTCTGTGAGCTTGTACGAACTCTGTGTATTTGTAATCAGTTAGACACACAAAAAATTAACTATCTATCGGAGCATGGTGGTAGAGATGCCGAGGAAAAGCTGAACCTGACCAAACTGATATTGTTAATATTCCTGCTGTTTCTTGTCTTGCCTACAGGAGCGTACTTCTGGCTGCTCTTCTTGCCAGCCTGGGTTCTCTTTGTAATACTTCAAGGCAACCTAACGGACCCCAGTCTGATCAACGCCCCCCCTCCTCTGCCTCCACTTGACACCTTCTGGGATGCCCAGGCTCTTTGCTTTGTCATCCTCTGGATCTTATTTCAGGCACTGCTTTACATCCTGCCAGTTGGAAAAGTGAGTGAGAAGATCTGAAATTTTTAAATAGAAACCCTAAGTTGATGTTTGGCTTTCAACTTCAATCTGTCTTTTTCCAAGTGGCTCCACTAAAGTGCTGCTGGTGTTTGTCTCTTTTTCTCTAGCTGAGTGAGGGCATGCCACTGAGGTCTGGAGTGAGGCTGAAGTACAGAACCAATGGTGAGTCTGTGTGAAGCCACTCCCAATAAGAACATACTACTAAGTCACGTCATTGACGATCACTCATTTGTAACTGTAGCTTCATCTGAACCAATAAATGTCTCTGTCCTTTTTTTTTTTTTTTTTGTGCTACACTGTTTATAGTAAAGAACTATAGTCATTTATTTGTGTCATGATATTTATTATTATTCTAGTTGTGGTCTTCAGTATATTTTTTTCGGCCTCTGTGTGTACCTCCAGGTTTCTTTGCCATAATGGTGAGTGCTATAGTGGTGGCAGTAGCAGTGCACCAGGGTGCTGATCTTACCTACATCCACAGCCACTTCCTCCAGCTGGCGACTGCCACCTTCATCATCTCCGTCCTGCTCAGCATCTACCTGTATGTTCGCTCTCGCTATGCCGCCTCAGAAGAGCTGGCACTGGGGGGAAACTCGGGTAAGAAGATTGGGTACATTCTGTTGTGCCCCTTCATCTGTTTAATTTGCCAGTTTATGTAAATCAGCAGACCTTGAGTTTGCTTCTGTCTTTTCTCCAGGCAATGTGGTTTATGACTTTTTCAAAGGACGTGAACTTAATCCCCGCATCAAAAACTTTGATCTGAAATTCTTCTGTGAGATGCGCCCTGGACTCATTGGCTGGGTGGGTTGTCTTTGTTTCATTAGTTCTGCTTCATCTGTTTAAAATTAGTCTGAAGCACACATTGCGCTCTCTGCTGGCCATCCAGGGAAATACCTTTTAAATTTAAGTCATCTGATATTACTAAAAGAGTTCCTTGTGTCTGTCTGCTGCTGTAGGGTTAAATTAGAGCATCAGTTTAGATTTGATTTAAAGAAGAAAGACGTTCCTTCTATATTGAGCTGAATATCTTTGAATCGTTTAAATTTATTTATTTATTTTTTTAAGTTTAGGTTAGGATGGTTAGGGAAAGTGATAGAAATGTACTACTGACTAAGTAAAGTGTGTTAAGAAGATGGAATGAGTCCTTTGAGGAGTTCATGAATAAAGAAAATGATACATAAGAGACCGATAAACGACAGTTAGTGAATGAAGAAGTGAGGGCAGCTATAAAGAGTACAAGGAGTGGAAAGGTTGTTAATCTTGATGACACTTATGGAGATATGAGGTGAGATGGGTAGGGAGAGACAGAACAGTGGACTTTTGTGGTTTCGCAAGTGACTCAAGAGTTGTTGGGCGTATTGGATGTGTAGCAACCACTGGTTGGTAGGAAAACTGGTATAATATTGTATCTCAGGGGTATCCCTGACTGGTCACACCTGCGTGAATATGGCCTTATTCATGTCATCCTTTGTTGTTACATGTCCAAAATGGCAGCTAAAGTTAATGTCACTTGGTTGGTGGTCATGTGTCTACAAAACCTCAGTAGTTTAAAGTATGCTGCTTTGATGCTGCCTCAGCATTAGGTTTTCCCACACATTTTAACATTTTTTGCGTTCTCCACAAATGGCAGTTCTGCATTACGGGTGATCAGGAATCTTTCCTAATAATTTTAGTTCTGTGTGTTTTATGTGTGCAGTGTTTGATCAACTTTGCCATGGCGTTGGCTGAGATGAAGAAGCACAATCTTGATGCTCCATCATATGCCATGATCCTAGTGAACCTGTTCCAGCTGCTCTACGTGGTGGACGGCCTCTGGAATGAGGTAAGCTCAGCAGAGTATTTTTCTATGCCAATTTTACACGAAGTAACTGGTCAGGTTCACAGGTTGTAAACTTGCCAGTCTATCTGTTGTTCAGACCAAATGAATGTGTTTGTTTCCCAGGAGGCTATCCTGACCACCATGGACTTGATGCATGATGGTTTTGGCTTCATGTTGGCTTTTGGTGATCTGGTGTGGGTTCCTTTTACGTACACCTTGCAAGCGTATTACCTGGTCCTCCATCCCAACGCCCTGAGCCTGCCAGCAGTCATAGCCATCGTCACACTCAAATGTGAGGGAGAGCATGAAACTGAATTCACTCACCCTCTTCATATGTTTTTAATATTTTGCTGAGTCATTCTGGTGTTTGTGTCCTTTCTCTCTGTATTTCAGTGATTGGCTTCTATATCTTCAGAAAATCTAACTCTGAGAAGAATGCCTTCAGGAGAAACCCATCCAACCCTAAACTGTCCCGTAAGTTCTCCTGTGGGCTTATCCCAAATTAAGTCTCGTTTATGCAACAGGCTCATGTTTCTTTTCCTGATGAACATTCTTTATTGTCTGAGGTAATAGTACTAAGATGAAATGGTCCACTAAATACACATTTTTTTTTCTGATTGTGTTTTTTGTTTTTTTTAAATTAACCCCTCAGCTGTTGAAGGCTGATGGGGTTCTATTGCCCACATGGTACCCAGTCCTTTTTTTTTTCATTCAGTTTATAATACTCGTCAGTCTAAACAGCAATCTCATGCAGTGTTAGAATGGCCTAAATCTTAATTATCAACATTACATAAAGAGAAAATGAAATGAAACACAAATGAGTTATTGCATGTTTCTCAGTACATGTTGGTACTATTCAGTCATCTTTTTATTCTTGTTGTCTCTCCAGATTTGAAAACGATCCCTACAGCTACAGGGAAAAGTCTGCTGGTCTCTGGCTGGTGGGGAGTGGTTCGCCACCCTAACTATTTGGGAGACCTCATCATGGCTCTGGCCTGGTCCCTACCCTGTGGTGAGTTTGCTTGGCATTTACAGTTAATGTAATAAAGAATGTAGGATGCTAAATACAAAACAAGTCGAGAGCAGGACAGGCAGAGGAGTTTGTAGCAGCACAGAAGCACCCTATTATTTTTAAGTTCATGTCATTTTTATATAGCACCAAATCAAAACAAGTCGCCTTAAGGTGCTTTATATTGTAAGGTAAAGACCCAACAATAAAACAGAAAACGCTAACAATCAGACAGCCCCCCTGTGAGCCAGCACTTTTGTTACAATAGGAGGGAAGCAGTCCCTTTTAACAGGAAGAAACCTCCTGCAGAACCAAGCCCAGAGAGGGGTGACCATTGTGTGGGGGTGATCTGTAAACTAATGGTAAACTGCAGCTCCTTTACATAGTGGGCTGTCAGTAAATTTGATTACATATTTGTTTTGCAACAATCCAACTAATAATTTTTAAGTGGGAAAACAAAGCAGCTCCACTGCCATCCATCTTTACTTCCTGCACCACAGAGTTCAAAGCTTTACCTGTTTATCTGGTAGCTCTGTCAGTGTTTTTTCTCTTGAAGAAGACTTCTTCAAGAGACTCATGGCATCAAATATCTATTCAATAGTTTTGAAATTCTGTGTTTATTATTTATTTCAGTTGTTCATTTTGTGATGTGTGCAAAGGGAAAATCTCATGTTGAAATTAATGTGCCCATGTAAGTAGTTCAGTCTCTCATTGTGTTGGTTTGCCCTCAGGTGAACACAATGTGATGTTTGGTACTAGTTTGAATCCTCACAGGGACATAAAAACTGCACATTGCCATGGTGTAATCTGGTTTAAAGACTCAATTCTGCTCCAAAAGTTTTTTAACTTTTCCCTGGACGTCGTAGTTAATCTGTGAATGTTTCCATTTGTCTTGAGTGTCTCTCTAATGTTTCTGATATTAACTTGGGAAAAAAATGTTCTGGAGTACAGTCAGGCTAAAGCGATGTTTTGTCACTGCAGGTTTCAGCCACCTCCTGCCGTGGTACTACATGATCTACTTCATCATCCTGCTTGTACACCGAGACTCGCGTGACATGAGCGAGTGCAGGAGGAAGTACGGCTCGGCATGGGACGAGTACTGCAGAACTGTCCGCTACCGGATCATCCCCCGCGTCTACTGAGGAAATCGACCCTGGACACTCAGAGCTGAGGACATTTTTTGTTTGTTTTAAACCCAGTATAAACAGCTGTGTGAAGGCTCCCAAAATATGAATGGATTGACCGATTTGACCTTTTGTACTTTTTATTTTTTTGATTGCTTAATTCTGAACTGAAGGAGGACTGAATTTTTGATGATCATGATATTGAGTTTTTGAAAATTGCCTTTTTTATAATTAAAAAAAATTAAAATGTATACATAAAAGTTTACAAAACGAGGGGAAAAATGAAACGCCTCTGCTAGGAATGTCTTGTTAGGATGTATATTTTTGTATATACATATTTTGTTTTTATACTTAAAGAATAACACACCACATGCTTATGCTTATGTTTTTGGGACATGTTACTGTGCCCCAATTCTAAAAATTTTACAGCATCAGCTTGGCTAATACAGATGATTTTGTAAGTATGGCTTCCTGTTAGGAATTCTGTGGCTTGTGCATATTGTGAAGGATGGGATGGAAACATGCTACCCCTCTCTGATAAGCTGTACAGTGGAACTAGGACTCGTGTTTCTTCTCAGGACCAGGGATGTTGTCAGAAAGTCAGATTAGAAAAGTTTTGTCTTAATTTTGATGTGAATACTTTTATAGAGAGATCTAGTTTTGATTTGAAATTGTAAAAATGGTATTAGAGGCTTTGAGAAAAATGCACTAATGCGTCAAAGCATATTTTTTTTTCTTTCTTTCTTTTTGCGTGATCACTTCCAAAGTGTTTAAATTTGGCTTTGCTACCTCAGATTCACTCACTGTCCACTTCTTCCTCCTTGGTGCTCTCTGGGAGGCAGTGTGTGTAATTATGAGTGTAATGTCACAGCTACATGACATAAACTTGTGAATATGTAATTTTCTAATATGAACATGTGGCAAGTGTCCACATCACAGGTGATGGAACTTTGTTTGTTTTTTTTTTCACCTCCCCACATTTCCCACAGTTATTTCTAGATGTTTGCCTCATCGTGTTCTGGGTGATGATTTCTCTGCAGTGTCACATCAATTTGGTGTTTTTATCTTTTCAAGCTTTAACTTGCCAGGTCAGCTGACAGTGACCACTTAGTGAAGTTTATACTGTGACAACATGAGGAGCAGTCGACTGTGTAAGCATTTGTAACCTGTGCATTTTCAAATCCAAATTAAGTATTTTTATGCCTGTGCAACTGTAGGCGATAATACAAGTAGCAATAGATAACTCCATTGGGTAGCTTTTTTTTTTTTTTTTTTTTTTTTTTTTTAAATGCTGTTCTGACTGAATACCATGTAAATATTTTTTAATCATGTTTTAATTAAAGTAAGTAAAAGTAGTAATGCCAGTAATGTTTCTCATTAGATATTTAATGTTGCTTTTTAATTTTGACCACTGTAGGCCACTGTTTCCACACTTAGATCTGCCATGGTTCTAGACAAAATTCAGAATTGAGTAAAGGGTTTTAGAAAGGTGTATATACTCTTCACCTGATTAGAGAGGGGAAAACAATTAAGTCTGATCCTTGAGACGTTGACCATTCTCTTTGCTCCAGGACCCATTGTGGTAATACAAAACTTGTTTGCTTTGACTGTGACTGGTGAGCAATACTTTGGATGTATTTTGATATATGACAGCAATAAATAAGAATATTAACTAGTCCAGGAAGCTGCCTATCAGTTCTGTGACAGCAACTGGGACAAAGCTAATCTGTACAAATGTTGCGGCATGAAATAAAGAATTACAGTATTTCATTTTCTTGTCTGTATTTGTTTATTTCATTTGAAAAGAGGGCATCTGCAATATTAACAGAAATGTTGGTGGCTGGCTTTAATGAGACATAAGTGAGTGTCTCTCTCCCAGAACAGACTGGACAGGAAGGTGTTTCAGCCTTGCTCCATATCGGGAGGTTTGTATGGCTGGGTGAGATGTCACATACAGCTTGGATTAGACATTTGACGTCCTAGGGCTCTGCATTGGATATCTGTCCAAGTGAGCCTTTTTTTTTTTTTTTTTTTTTTTTTCTTCACCTGTCCCGTTTGGTTCTTTTGCCATCACAATTATTGTCTAAAGGCAAAGAAAGATTCCCAACGGATTTACTTTACCAAATGGACCATCCCAGCCTTGCCGTATTGGTCTATTTGATTCACCTTTGTTTTAATTTTTTATTTTATTTTCACTTGCTACTCACAGGACAGACATGACTGAGGGAAAGAAAAGGGAGAAAGAAAAACAGCGGGGAAGAGGAACAGTGATAAAGGGCAAAAAAACAAAAACTAACAAACCGTGAGCCTTCATTTTATTGGATTCTCCCATTTAATCCAAGCTCCCTGCCCCCTCATGCCTGCCATCTTCTGGGGAAGAGATGAGAAAAGATGAGAGCCCTAGAACTTGTTATATTGAGACACCGGAAGGCTCCACTGTCCTGATCACAGACAAGAATTGCCTTGAATGGAATTAAAATGTCATTTAATTTCAGTTTTGAAAGCACGAATTATTCCTGTTGTGCAGCAAAGTGGGAACATTGTTTCAGTTGACTATCATAACCCCGGATTCCATTTCCCCCTGCTTTTTATTTCCCAACCAATTTAAAAACATTTTCCCCATAAAATACTACAACTCCCATGATCCCTTCCTGATATCCCCACATGCATTTGGTTTCTAGGACAAAAGTCAGTTCTTGCCTGCTCCCGCTTCGTGCTGTTGCTGCGTTCAGCTCTGGTTCAGTTCAGGGATACAAGGGCGGGGAAAAAACGCTGGTTTCGCAGTGGAGCAGAAAAGCGCCGCCAGCAGCGAGCAGCCTTCTGGACCGGACCTTTAATAGTAAAACTGCGAAGAGCTATGTTACTTTTCCTGACTGCTGAATTGTTTTGATTTTATGAGCAGAAGAAGAAGCGACCAACAACCTAAAAGGTACGGCCACCTCGCATACCTCCAGTAAAGAGCTCGACGAGATTAACTTTGACATAAATAGTGCGTGGGAAAGCTCCCACTGTGTCGTCAGTTTTTGTTAGTGACTTATAGCTTTATGATAATACCTGTGAGCAAAATATCAAATATCATATATAAACAAGTTGTATCATTTATTTTGTTTATCTATTTTTAAAAATATTAAAAAATAGTCATTAATCTGTGTTCGTAGCTTGACCACACTGTAGCGTTTTTGGATGGATCTAGAGCGGCAGATGCATTTCTGGCTGCAGTGTTCGTGTGAATGGGGCAGTTTGTTCGAGAAAACAGACCTATTTCATTTGACTAAAAGGGCTAACAGCCACCAGGGATGCTGAACTTTATACAGTGTATCCTCTTTGAATGAATACACACGCAAACAGGGTCTCAGTCCAGACTTTTCCACCAGTGGATTGCAGTCTGGCCCGTGTTAGCTGCCACTGATGTGTCCGGTAGTGGTGGGCGGATCGATCCAAATATCGATAGTATCGATCCCAAGTCGGCATTGGTATCGGATCGATACTAGCCTGGTGATATCGATTCTTTACTTTGAGTTCTGCTCACTTACAACGCTGTGCTTTCGGCAAAAACTAAACAACCAGGTCGCTGGACTCACCGCTCCTGTGTCAGCGGAGAGCAGGCACACTTTGCTCCCTCTCCCCCACTCTTATGTTTCGGTGTTGCACTGACACGTGATGTGACTTAGACACTTTGGGGGTTGTTAAGTTGTTTACATATTAATTATATTTTTTGTTTTTGTTGTTGAGAATTTTAATTGTAATTTTTGTATTAGTTTAACAACAGTATTTGTTTTAATTTGTTTACTGGTTTGCGTGCACTTAAGATTAAAAAAAAAAAGATCGCCACCACGGCAGACCCGATGGCATTTTCATGCTTCGCAGCATCATTTATTCTTACAATAATCACACGGTTGTTGTAACAGTACATTCAACGGCTTCAGCTCTCCCGCTAGCAGCCGTACACATCACCACCACCAAACCTGCAGCAGCATCGCAGAACATGCCCTGCCACATACCCTCCTCGCCCACTTCACCTCACCCCGCGAGCAGGCGAGGGAATTGGCCCGGACCATCGGCGCCCCATGCCCCAGCCCAGCGACGGGGAAGTGTCCACTCTGGCGGTCGCCCGCGCCTCCAGCGGAAGCCCCGGAGCTGACCTGATGACCACCCATGACAAGCAGCAGCGGCGCCGCAGCAGGCGTGGCAGGACCCCCGCGCACCTCGACCTCTGTCTCCAGCTAGGCAGGTCCCGCTGGCGCGCCAGCCTCCTGCTCACCCCTAGCCGCGCGCTGTCCACACGGTTGCTGTAACAGTAGCCTACATTCAATGGCTGCAGCCCTCCTGCTGCCAGCTGTACACATCAACACCAAAAACAACAACAGCACAAGCAGCGCACAGGTTTTAAGCCGGCGAGGCATCATTGTAGATGCAGTGAAGGTGAGTCCATCTCACCTGCAGCAGCATCGCAGACCACGAGCTGCCACAATAATAAAACGTTTTTTATTTAATTATAAATAAATTATTTCTCCTAATTATGTCCTGGGTTTTAACTAATTAGTAATACCAAAGGAAACATCACAAAAAACACTTAAGGTTATGAAAATTAATTGCGATTTAGCAATTCAATGAGCCATACACCTTATTTATTGAAAAGTATCGGTATTGGTATCGGCGATACTGGCCCGAATTTACTTGGTATAGGATCGATACCAAAATATGCAGTATCGCACACCACTAAGTGAAGATCTTTCAAAGTTCTGTGGACATTTTCTGCTGTTTTGTGTTAAACCACTGTAAATGGAGTTAATTGCCAAAAAAGACACCTAATTTGGCAAAGAGCAATTTTAAATGGCATCATTAGCACATTGTTCCCAGCATCTTGTTCAAAAGACACATAATTTATTCCCATTTCTTCAGTTAAATCTATAAAAATTGTCAACGATGCCACAGTTGACAGACATAGTATTTTTCCACCAACAAGGTGATTCCTAAAGAGCTACAAGTCTTGGCACATGTGCACTTAGTCCTTTAAAAAATCTGAGGAAACTGGATAAGTATACAATAAAATAAGAAGTCACAAGACACTCTACAGTAGGTAAGAGGTATCTGAAAATCGTGCTCATAGTAAGTAAATCTAGCAAAGACCTGAGACAGGACCTGAGAGATGAGAGATGCATCTGGGCCTTCAGTTGATCCATCTATTGTTTACTGAAGCCTCATCAGAACTGGTCTCATTAGAAGGGCGGCTGTCATACAGCCATTCTTAAGAAAAGGAAAAAGGGAGAAAAGGCTGAGGTATGCTAATTTGCACATGAACAAATCAACGCACCCACTTCCAATTTTCCTTGAAAAATATAAGGATCCAAGGAGTGGTACAATGCTGTATATTGTTAGAGAACTCGGCTGTCAAACTCCTAAAGTTTGCAGATGACACCACTGTCATTGGCCTCATTCAAGATGGTGATGAGTCTGCATACCGGCAAGAAGTTGAGCGGCTGGTACTCTGGTGCAGTCAGCACAATCTGGAGCTGAACACTCTTAAGACTGTAGAGATGACAGTGGACTTCAGGAGACATCCCTCAACTCTGCTCCCCCTCACCATATCAGACAGCCCTGTGTCAACTGTGAAGACCTTCAAGTTCCTGGGTACAACCATCTCCCAGGACCTGAAGTGGGAGACCAACATCAACTCCATCCTCAAAAAGACCCAGCAGAGGATGTACTTCCTGAGACAACTGGGGAAGTACAGTCTCCCACAGGAGCTGCTGATCCAGTTCTACACTGCAGTCATTGAGTCTGTCCTGTGCTCCTCCATCACAGTCTGGTATGGTGCAGCCACTAAACAGGACAGGAGCAGACTGCAGCGGACTGTAAGGGCAGCAGAAAGGATCATCGGCACCCCCCTGCCCTCCATCCAGGATCTGTACCTCTCAAGAACCAGGAAACGGGCAGACGGTACAGAAGCCTGCAGACCAGGACCACCCGACACAGGAACAGTTTCTTTCCCCTCACCATCTCCCTTCTTAACAGTTGACCTGTCACACTGCTCCCACTGCCAGACTGCAACTGCACCTTATGTACATTTTGTAGTATTCATTCCACCTCATTCATTTCTGTATTTTATGTATGTAAGTTAGATTCGTTATTTATAGTTTGTTTACACAGCTTTGTGTATGTATGTGTAATGTGTATATATAGACACGTGTGTGTGTGTGTGTGTGTGTGTGTGTGTGTGTGTGTGTGTGTGTGTGTGTGTGTGTGTGTGTGATTTACATTGCTGTGCTTGAGAGCCACCATCTACCGGAACCAAATTCCCTGTATGTGTCTGCACATATACTTGGCCAATAAACACGATTCTGATTCTGATAATGAACCCGGCCAAAGTTGTCAATAATGGGGTCAGCATTGGTGCAGGTAATCCTTATGAACCAAAGTTCAGGATTTGGACTAATTCAGCAGTGACTGAACTTTCCCTGATAACGACTGTGTTGAGTCTGTTCCTTCTCATTCCATGCAAGGCCACCTGGGTTGGCTGGAAGACTGTTTACTTAGCCTAGCAGGGCGAAGGACACTGTCTCAGCTGAACTCTGGACATGCACACACATACATATACACTGATATGCACACACTCATCCCCCCTCCCTTTCCAAACGCCTTCGACACTTATTCCCTTCTGATGCTGCACCCTTTACCCACCCCTGTTGCTTGTCATGTGTTTCTTTGGTGTATTAAGAGTTTTTTCATGTGCTTTGTGCAGAGGTGTTTTTTTTTTTCTGTTCTCAAACTGATCTCCCTGTTGGAGCTCAGTCTGGGGGGAGTTATTTTTTTCTCCTTATCTTTCCTCATGTGGTGCATTTTCCATTGTTATACCTCTCTGACCTGTCTTTCCCATGTGATGTTTTGTGTAATGTATGTATGGTTGGAGGGTAAGATGGTGCCGCCATTGCATGCAATAGGTCGGCAGCCTTATGAAATTTCCCCTTGTGGGACTAATAAAGGTATATCAATTTAATTCAATTCAAAATAAGAGTAAGGGGGTTGTGCAGTAGTAAATTGATCACATTTTTAACGTGGATGGATGCAAACTACTTCTTTTTAAAAAAGAATTATCTATTTTTGGACAAAGTGACAAAATACAGGTACAGCATAGTACAGTCTATAGATGACAGATTCATGGCTACTACCTTAAATGATGCCTGGGTGTAGATGTTGTTTCATTTTTTTCCTCTGTCCTGTCTGTCATTCATTCTTGCAGACTCTCATCATGTTCACAGAGGTCCTACTTGCTCTGGTGATTGGTGGACTGATCTACTTCCTGGTTCAGAGGAGTAAGAATCAGGTCCTAACAACAGAGGATGGCTGGTGGGGTTCTGGAGCACCCCGTGATGCTGGGGAGGACGACACTATCCGCTCCTTCAGGGTAACCACCAGCGATCAAGAGCTGGAGGTTAGTTTTCCTCTCAGTTGGTCACACAGGATAGATGGTGCATTTGCTGCTGAGAAATTCCACCTCGCACAAATAGACTTGTACATCTTCTCTTATTTCTTGTCAGGACCTCTACAGGAGGATTGATCTGACTCGTCCTTTTCCCTCACTGGAGGACAGCCAGTTTAATTATGGCTTCAACTCGCAGTACCTGCAGAAGGTGGTGTCTTACTGGAGAAATGAGTTTGACTGGAGGAAGCAGGTCGACAAGCTCAACCAGTACCCTCACTTCAAAACCAAGATTGAGGGTGAGACTAAGCTGCCACATTCATGAAGAAGAATACTGTTGGTTGTCTCTAACCTGTTAAAAATCTGTCCAGGCATTGATATCCATTACCTGCATGTGAAACCCAAAAAGGTGCCAGAAGGGACGAGTGCTGTTCCACTGATTATGGTCCATGGCTGGCCTGGCTCCTTCTATGAGTTCTATGGATTGATCCCTCTGCTCACAGACCTGTCAAACCCACACAACCTCGTGTTTGAGGTGGTGTGTCCCTCCATTCCAGGGTATGGCTTCTCTGAAGCACCACATAAGAAAGGTGAGCCTGGGATTTCTTTACTTTGGCCACATCCCATCATCACTGTTGTAACAGTATGACTAGAGTCTTTTATCATGGTCAAAGACTTTAAAATAACCATATTTGTTGAAGGGGAAATAAAAAAAACTACCCTGCACCCAACTTGTTAATACAAGTTGGGTGCAGGGTAGTATTTTTGTTAATTGGTAAACCCTAAGCAGTCACAAAGTGTACAAAGGACATTAAATACACAAAACAGCGTAAATCCAGGTTGACCCTAATAAGCTAAGTAAGAAAGAAGGGACCTTCATCATCTTCCTATCCCAGACCCTGGAGAGGTCGCAGAGTGAAAAAATAAGAAATCAGAAATCAGGCACTTTTTCATATGTGCACACATGCACTTTTTATAAATGAGCAACATAATTAGCTGCTTCTCCACTGTGTCTCTCAACTGTAGTGGTTGGACTGCAGATGGTGGCAGCAGTACTCGCCAATTTTAGTGTAGTGCCTCATGAACCTCTTGCACAGCTAGATTGGAGTTGCCCTTTAGCTCACAGCTGAGCTCCAGATGTTAAATGTTGCAGTTGGTCTGACTGTAAGGATGAGATCCTCTCAGCTGATTCATATCAGTTATCACGATTAGATCAGAGAGACCTGGCCAGTGAGCCAGCTGGTAGAGAAAACAGGATGGTCAGTGGTTAGCAGCACTAAAATAAATGTTGGAATTCACCGTTAGTAAAGTCAGTGTGAAGGAAATGCAAGAATGCTGCGTTTTCTAACTCTGCCTCCATGTGAACAGGTTTTGATTCGGTATGCGCGGCTCGTATCTTCCACAAACTGATGAAGCGTCTGGGTTTCCAGCAGTACTACACTCACGCTGGAGACTGGGGCTGGTTGGTCACCACCAACATGGCTCAGCTGGAACCCAAGTATGTGATACAAGAGCTACACCAAATGTACTGGGTATAAATGACGTCTTATTGAGAAATATTACACCAAATTCTGAGCATGGCGATAGTTTTCTGTAGTATACTTGTTCAAAGAACAGTAGACCTCTGTGAGGCATGCAAACATTTTTGTATTTCTGGACATCTTTTTTGTAAGCAGTTTTTTGTTGTTTTTTTTTTTTGCTTCGCCCCCAGAACTGTCAAAGGCTTGCATTTGAACTTTGCCCCGCCCTCCAAGCCAGGGCTGTCCATGGCTTTGTCCATGATGCTTGGCCGGCACTTCCCTAAGCTGTTTGGCTTCACTGACTTTGATATTCAGCGATTATTTCCCTGCATGGAGAAACTGGTGGTAGAATCCATCAAAGAGACTGGCTACATGCATATCCAGGCCACCAAGCCTGACACTGTGGGTAAGAACTTGGAGAAGATGGTTTCAAGCAGCATAACCCAGTTCAAGTCTGACTGGGGAGCTTGGTTGCATTTTCCTTTACTTAATATACTTCTAATCTCCCTTCAAATTATTTTATTTGCTCAAGATTCCTAAAATATTTTGTGTACATTGAATTATATTTTACTTTCTGACCCTTGAGGTCGAGGGCTGAATGACTCTCCAGTGGGTCTAGCTGCCTACATTCTGGAGAAGTTCTCCACATGGACGAGCCATGACTTCAGGAACCTGGATGACGGAGGACTCACACGGTGAATACAGCAGAATATTAGAATATGTCCCACTAATATTAGTGGAACCCCACCCCAACTGGTGGGAGCAGATGGTTGCCCCTCACCTGAGCCTGGTTGTGCTGGAGTTTTCTTCCTGTTAAAAGGGAGCTTTTCCTTCCCACTGTTGCCAAAGTGCTTGCTCATAGGGGGTCGTCTGATTGTTGGCGTTTTCTCTGTATGTATTATTGTAGGGTCTACCTTACAAAATAAAGCACCTTGAGGCGACTGGTGTTGTGATTTGGTGCTGTATAAATAAAATTGGATTGAAGGTTATAAGAAGTTGTGAACTTGAGTAGTAGCATGCGTATTAGCAGTGCTGTCTATTCTGAAATAGGCTTGTTTCCTTAGTTTTTCAGTTGTCAGTAGTCTTATATCAGTGGGGTCATGTGTTGCAGGAAGTTCTCTCTAGATGACCTGCTGACAAACGTCATGATCTATTGGACCTCTGGCTGCATTATCTCCTCCATGAGGTTCTACAAGGAAAACTTTGGCCAAGGTCTTGATGCTCCACATGCAAAGTAAGTGAGAACAAATGCCAAATTCCCATAAAGCACATCAGCAACATCTTATTGGTTGAAAGGTGTTTGTTGTTAACAGTCTTTAACAGCTCTGTGCCACCCAACTTTGTCATTTAAAAACCTAATTTTGAAATATTCAGAATGACTTACTTGTTTAGTAAAATCTAATGCTGATTCACAACTGTCACCGTCTCCTCCCAGGATACCAGTCTATGTCCCCACGGGTTTCGCCTGCTTCCCCAACGAGTTGATGCACACGCCCAGGCTGTGGGTCAAACAGAAGTACCGTAAACTTGTGACCTTTACTCCCATGGACCGCGGTGGTCATTTTGCTGCTATGGAAGAGCCCCAGCTGATGGCAGAGGACATCCAGAAGTTCACAAAGATTGTGGAAGGGAAGGTGAAAGAGTAGAGGGTGGACTGACAAATACAGAAGTATGAATAGACATCAGCTGGGACAAAGTTCTGAGCAGTAAGTGGACATAGTTCATCTAGAATCAGAGTCTAAGCTTTGTATTTCTTATCTGAAGTGGATTCTGTAAGATAGGATAGCTCTCTAAGTGACACTATGATAAAGTCATATACAGTGTTAATGGTGAAATAATGAGTGGTGGCTGAAATTGAAAATTTGTTGAGAGGTTGGGTTACTATGAAAATCACAGCTTGTTTTCAATCTACTGTTTAGAATTTAAGGCTACACCTTTCATTCTTAAACTTGCAGTTTATTTTTATGAAATTTATGGAAAAGTTGGATGTAGTCTCTGGTGAAAACTAGAGCTTAAACCTGCATTCTTGCTAAAGGCCAGCAGGGGGTGGCAAATCTGATTAAAGAAATGATCCTGGTTGTATAGAAGTCTATGGAAAAACCGCACAGCTTGTCACTTGATACATGCACTCAGTAAAAACTTTACTGATAGGCTTTTGGTGTCAACTGAAGGTTTCATGTCTTGTTAAATATAAAATGATAGCATCTTTGCATTCTCTTTGATCTACTTGGAGTAAAGTAGGTAACAAAACAAGGTAAAATCGCACAGCTGCAATAATGATTGTGCAGAGTCTCTCAGTTTCTCAGTCAGATTTACCCTGCCCCATGATGTCTGGTTTAAAAACACCAAGATGGCAATAGTTGCGAGGTTGAAGTCAAGGTTTAAAATAGCTACAAAGTAGTGGGTGATGTGACAGTGGTTGGATCCATCTTTAATGTCTGTGATGTCTCAGTCGTCCAGGTCATCGTAGTCTAAGGAGCTTGGAAAGAAAAGCGTCTTTCTGCAACTTCCCACTCCATGAATCCAGGGGTCCGTTCACTAGTTTCTAACTTCCTTACAGCATTTCTCAGCCTCGTAGTTGTTAGAACAGTTTCTAAGCAGCTGCAGATGGGAGGTTAGGGGGCACATGGTGGGATTGTGTTGACAGCATAAACAAGGTGCCAGGCATTCCTCTGACTGATAGCACGAAACCTCTGCACTTAAGCCACAACAATAATAACACTTGATTGCCTTAAAGCTTCAGGTTATGTTTTAATTTTTTTTTTCAGAGTCATTTAAAACTAACTTGGAAGTTGAAAACCTTTGAAGTCAGACGTCTGTTGCGACATTCCACAACTTCTTACGCAGATGATCCTTTACTGCCTTGGAGTTACTTGCCAGGGTCTGTAACGTGCATCAGATTTACATCTTGTGTCAGTTAGCTTTTGATTGGCGGCAGTTTACCCCACCTTGATGTTGGTGCAAGTTAATTTAAAATATATATTTTACTATCATGACTAGAAATTCCTCATTCGAGGCCTAACAATATAGTGACAGTGCTGCAAAACGAGTTAAATCACAATCAGAGCTCCTGATGTCTCTTTAAGAGTTTCCTTGTATATCTGCTGTTGCCTTTAAAAGTCAATAAAGATGTCAAATTCAGAACAGTAAGTTGCAATTTTGTGTATGTTGCCTTTCCAAAATCACCAGACTGACCTCTGGCTGCATTTTAAACCCAATAAAACTGACGCTGCTTTAAATTTCTGTATTTCAGTTTCAGTTTTTGACTCTCTGACACAGCTCCACTGCTAAAGACTCATTCTGAGAAGTATGTGTAAACTTTACTGTGTGTTTGCACGTTTCTGAAGTTTCTTCTGTGTAGAAATGTACGAAAGCCACAGACCCAAACTGGCTCCCAGTCTGCAGCTCATTTTGCAGTTCTAGGATTCTGTAATTCAGACAATGTTTAAAATGTCCCACATGTCTACACAGTCTGGACGTGTGATAATTCAAGTTGTGGTTGGAAATGGTAGCTAATGGGAGTGTTGGTTACATTACCACTTTGTCCAAAATTAACTTTATTGTAATTGTGCATAAGATTTTATTATTTAACAAGTTGGAGGGCCTTTAAAAAGCTGTTATTCAAGGTGGTCTTTGGTTAAGATGTGAAGCCTGAAAACTGCAACCTGGGATTAAATATTTAACAGTTTGCAAACAAACTCAAAAGTCTGATACCTCCAGATATCAGACTAAATTATATATTTAGTTGTCAACAATGGGAAAACAAGTAGCCCAGATTGTTTTGTTTTATTCCAAATCCGTGCTTTTTGGCTAACACTGAGCTTCATTGTTTGTTGTAATTATAATTGTGTTCTTCAGTAAGCAACCCAAGTCCAAATGTCTTTGGCTCTAGTGGAATGTTTTTTTTTTTCACAAGTCACTCTGACCTCTTCAGAAAATATTTTAATCTTTCTGTGCTGCCAAAAGGTGTTCCTCCAGCCTCTGTGCATGAGTTTGTGTGTTCAGTATATTTCTTTGTATTGAAACGTTTTATCGTAGTTATAGTGTGTTTGTCTGAGGCCTGTATTCACCAGCTTGAGTGAGTTTCAGCAGAAAGCTTTCTAACTTTTCATTTCCATTCACATCATTTTCTAATGTAAAATGATCAGATTATGTAATCCGCTTTCTTAAACAGTCTTTTGTGTTTGTGGGATCTAATAAGTGAGTTATGCAGATGTGCTTGTCCAGCTTTGCATTATTAAAAAGCTTATCCAGTTCTGAGTTTCAGTAATCCAGACGAGGGCTGAAATGCTCCACATGCCTGCTGTGTCTGTTCTTGCTAACCAGCTTGGGTGACCTTTGCTGCGTGTCACGTGCTTCTCTGTGAGAATAAAACCTTTGAGCAAAAAGCCTCGAAGGCAGATTTTGATTTCAGGCTCAGTTCTCCGTTTCTTACATGGAATAGGAAGCTGAGCCTCACTACTAGGGTTGCCCAAGATTTTGGATTTGACAGCTCTGACTACCTTGCTAATCCTAAACACTTGCTGGTGTGATGTACAGCATTAGCTTGCCACAAAATCAGATTCATGACTGTTCAAGTCAAAAGTACTCCAAGGCCATAAATGTATTTCTCACTGCTCCGTTACATCCCATGTCGCGCTGCCCCAGAATTCTGTTTCCAGCTGTTAGCACAGCTTTGAGGTTCCCAAGGCCCCCACAGTGCCCTGGCTCAGGACACCCTCCCAGAGCAATACTCCCCCAGGCCTGACTGCCTGCCTGCCTGGAACTCTTGGCAACCAAGCAGCCATGGGAGGATCAGGATGACCGGGCGGCTGAGATAAGGACCACATGAAGTTCCCCACATTACCTCACCCGATAAGGAAACGAGCAGAGATTCACGGAAAGCCAGAGTGAGAGAGGGATAGAGACGGTCAGACTTGGGAGGATGTCTCTGGGTGGATGGTGATTCGCAGAGAAGCAGCCCTTGTTTAAGGGTCTGGGTGGAACTGGTGTCCCACAGAAGTCTCATGAACTCTCCAGAGGAGCTTGGAGCTGCCCGCAGCGGGAAATCATCTCATTAATAACTTCATGAGATCAGATGAGCATTTCTGCTGTTCTTCACTTAACTAGTCACATCTCATATCCAGATTTGACTTCAAAAATGTGCTCACACTAGATGAAGGGATGACCTCAGATTCTGTTTTCTTTTGGGTCCAGCAAAGTACCTAGGAAAAGAAAGTATCTCTCATAGCAATCTCCAGCACTGGAAAATAAAGCTTCATCCGTCCAATGAAAACACACTGAATGTAATTTAATTTCTCGAGACTTGAAGGGAATCTACTGCAGCACTTTGGCAGCACTCATGGCAGCGAATCCTCTGGAAGGTCTCATGTTGGTTGCAGAAAACCACCGGCTGGTTTCTGGTTGTGCAGCCGAGCCGCAGAGCCGGCAGCCTCTTTCGTCCCAGAGCCCAGCCTCCCCGCATGGACACAAGCTGAGCGTACGCAGCAGTCGGGAGTCCAAGAAGTGGGTGAGTTTGAAATAATGCTCCAGGTTTTTTTTTTTCCTCTTCTCAAATTCAAACATGACCCTGATTTTGCAGACAAATTATGCAATGCAGTGATTGATCACTTCCAGCAGCTGGTGGGAGAGTGCAAAACCTTTCTTGCATGATATGAAGAATTTCATGAGAACATCTAAAATATGTGTTTATTTAAAGTAGCCAAATATAGTCAGTATTTTTCTCAGCTGTGGCACAGCCTCATACAATGTGTGGAGGAGCTTCCCTCTTCTGAGGTCTGGTTCAATCAGTTTGTATTAACCGTAGTGACATGGAAACGCAGAGAAACCCAGACAATTAGAGAAGGGCGCTTGGAGAACAAACAAAGTAGTCACTGTGTAACCTTGTTGACTTACATGCGAGCGGCAGCGATCATGTGTGGATGTGTGCTGATGAAATATTTGTGACTGCTTGGGTCTGTCCTGCAGGTTGACCTGTTTTCTTCTCCATTAATGCAGAACTTAAAGAGAGAGCAGCAGTGTTTTGTACACTGTCAGAGCAGCAATAATGCAGTCACAAAATCAGAACGCTTTTGTTTCTTTTAGTAATACTTGATAATCAGTCTGCAGAAATGTCAGGTTCTCGGCGTGCTCTTTGCAGCAGGTACAATCAGTGTGCGGGTCCAGGTCAAACCCCGGTTCTGGTTGTGGGTCCGCGGTCCTGAACAGGGCGCTGAGGGCTCAGCACTCCCCGGAAAACGCAGCCCGAGAGAGGAGCAGAGTACGCAACCTGCGGCAGGCCTTTCACACTCTGCAGGTACAAAACACACACACTTGCCTCAGAGCTGTTACGTTACACTGCACTCTCAGTAGTTCTGCTGTACGCCCGTCTTTGGTGACGGCTGAAAAAGAGGCTGTCACAGCAGCTTCTCCCTTCTTTGCAGGCAGCTCTACCTTCAGTCCCACCTGACACCAAGCTCTCAAAGTTGGATGTTCTGGTTCTGGCTACTAACTACATAGCTCACCTGACAGAGACCCTAGACCAAGGAGGGATGCTAACGGAGCACACGGCCTCAAGGCCGGGTGGATACCTGCATCCTGTTAAGGTTAGAAAGTGACAGCTCACTGCCTTCCATGCTATGCCCATTATTGTCTTAATCACATATATTATACAACTTGAAGACTTGCTAATTGGCCATCACTAGTCAATAATCTGTTCACTGTGCCTGCGCAAAATACTTTTAGCTACAGTCGAGTAAAAGAGGTTTTCACAGGATTCTCTGCAGTTCCTAGATGCACCTTTAGCGCTTGTTAAAAAATTCAGGTGTTTGTTAACACAGTACCACGAAGTAAGAGCTATACCTCAGAATCTCCAGGCATCAGTTAGCATGTTAAATGTTAACGTTTGTCTCCGTAAGACTGAACAAGTGTGGCTTGTTCACACATTGAGTGTAATGAGCTGTTTCAAATATAGAATGTACAGAATTTCAGAATGTGTAGCTGTTCTTAGATTAAGCCTGTGATCAGACGTCCAGCATGACTCTGGATAAATGTGTGTCTCTTCTCAGAAATGGCCCATGCGTTCTCTGCTCTACTGTGGGAGTGTGGGAGAGCTGCTGTCAGCCAGTCAGATGACTCCACCTGGACAGGACAGGACACACCCACTGAGCCCTACCTTAGAAGGAGACGATGAGTGAAAGCCTGTTTTATGCTGTTTTATATCTTTAATCGTAACCAGCTATTGGTAGCAAAGGAGACATCAAAAGACACTCATGTGCAGAGATGGGCAAATTTCAAAGGATGTGGTGCACCGCTGCTGACGTGGGCTTAAAGACGAGCAAGGCAGACATTTTTATGTTACATATAAACAATGATGTTTTTGTCAAATTACTTTTTTTAATCTAAATGCGGAAGTTAAATGAACTTTAATGAACCTGCAGCTAAGTTTTTACTTTCTGGTGTTGGATTTCTTTCTTTTAAATTAAATGTGGTCATGTGTCTTAAACAGAAAATAAAATGTGTTTGTGGAAAAAAAATCATATTCTCCCTGCAAGGAAGAGTCACCTGTTTGCTTTTTTTTTTTTTCTTTTTAAAAAAAATAAAGTCTACGTTTGTGAGGTTTTCCTACTTTATTATTTGAATGTGTGTGTGTGCGTGGGGGGGTCTGATCACTGAGTGTTCATTACAGCAGTGCCACAGAATGTAACCGTTTACTTGCACTAGGACAGCAGCGACTCTTAACGGTTCACGCAGGTTCAATAATGTGTAGCGTAAGACCTCCTATACAACTCATCCCATCCATGCTCGACCTACCCCAGATGATCTCCTTGTAACATAAAAACACAGCGATTGTAATTATCAGAAATCACTCCAGAATAGCTCTGTGGTGTTTTTGAGCCTGTAGAGTTACTGAGCAGTAAAGTGAATATCACTCAAAATGTCCAGAGTGCCACCAGACCCCCACCAGCAGCTTGTTCACCGACCTTCCATCCCTCAACTTTTAAGTTTTAAGAGTTCTTAAGACTGCAGTAAACAGTAACGATGGAAAAGGATCCAGGTTGAATAGAAGTGAAATAAAGTTCTATTTATTATATGTTTTTGCTACAAAAATCACATGAATTCACTTTTATTTCTCCCCACCCCTATCCAGCTGCCCCACCAGTGAGGCCCACCCACAGTCTGATCGACACAGTTGTACAATACTGCAAAGACAAATCCAACAGTCCTCTGTTCATGTGACGAAATGTGACAACTACCAATTACAGTTTCAAATATAAATAAGTTGTTTCTGGGAAGCTCCTATTTGGAGACTTTAGCAACTGGTGATCTGTTCAGGTTCATGCACAGCTGGACTTACTTCAAACTAAATCATTCCAGTCTGTTGTAAGCAGTGACAAGTGCACTGGGGTCATCACACAGTTAAAAAAAGACGTTTGGTAAGAGAGAAGCAGATGTTGTATATCTGTTTGCGCCTTGAACCCCCCCCCCAGAAAAAACAAAACAAAACAAATGCAGCTAAAAAAAGGAAGGTGAAATTTCAGAATCGTTTATGGACGTTTTGGATCTTTTACTCTGGAGATTCAGCATCATATACTCTGTGTGCAATTATAATAACTTTATTTCTGACTAAAACCCAATCGTATGATATCCAAAGACATTCTCCCATTAAAAAAAACAACCTCCCCTGACATTAGTGTGCTGTGATTGAACAACGCTTTGAGATAAAAACACTCCCCACTTTTTTCCCACTCAAGTCATATTTCACTGACTCATATTTGTGCTGAATGATCACGATGTCATTTTAAAAATAAGAACCTGAACCAGTAAGTCACGTGGATATGTTTGTCGGGTGTAGTACAGATGGGAGACAAGACTAACTGGAAGCGTCTCCCCCTTGAACAAAATGGGCTCAGCTCCACAAGCAACAGCCCAACGTTCAAGGCTACTTCTATAAATCTGTCTGGGGCTGGCTGGGGGGGGGGTCTCCTCGATTTCCCATGTGTAGCGATGACTAATTTGGAGCTGCCGCATTCTGACTACTACATCAGAGGTTATAGAGGGGCAAGCTGGACTATTTGGTAAAGCAACAACAACGTGAGTCTGTGAGTGTGCAAAAAAGTCAAAAAACAAACTCAAACCCTTGAAATGTTTTATTTAAGTTAGCCTGGAAACAGTGAATAATGACATGCTCATGCTGTTGTAGGAAAGTTTTTCTATCAACCGACATCAACACTTCCTTTTCTCTTTAAAGGACATGGACCACAGCTCTGAAAATGTCAAAAGTCTAATTTTATAAGTTTTTTTTTTTTAAACCCACTGTTAACTTGTTTGATGCATGATGTAGTTTATTTAATTTTTTTGTAAAAAATAAATAAAGGCTAAAGTTTTTAGCCTTTATTGGTGCAGGATAATAGAAAGAAGAGCGCGAGCTCAAAGGAAGACCAGGGGAAGACACACAGCAAGTGAGCCTCTGCATTAGCCTTACAACCTGTGGCTCAACCCAGTGAGTTGAACCAAGACCTCCACAATGTCATTTCCACCTGAACTTCTTCAACTACTTTCAGGATTTTCACTTCCACTGACCACATCCAAAGTGACCCAACAACATATATCAGTGCTTGCACTTAAATGTCATCTATTTCAGAATTTATATTTTAACCACTGCTTCATTCAATTCAATTCAATTTTATTTATACAGCGCCAAATCACAACAACAGTTGCCTCAAGGCACTTTATACTGTAAGGTATACCCCACAATAATACATGCAGAGAAAAACCCAACAATCACATAACCCCCTATAAGCAAGCACATTGGCGACAGTGGGGAGGAAAAACTCCCTTTTAACAATAAGAATTCTCCGACAGAACCAGGCTCAGGGAGGGGCGGCCATCTGCGGTGACCGGTTCATAACTTCTAAAGTTTCCTAAATGCAGTCTGTTCTAGTTGTTGTTACTCCACCGTGATGGAGGTGTTGTGTTCTAGGCTTGCCTGTCCATAAATATCTTGAGAGAAGTTCTTCACAAAAGTTAAGGGGAAATGTACCAGTTTGCCACCCTTTCTTTCACCAACACCCTGTAAATGTTTGGACATGTAGTAAATAACTTGCTGTAGTTTAAAAAATAAAAAATAAAAAATTGTAATATGTGCAGAAGACTATTTGGCATTATCCCTCAGAAATAAGCAAGGCCTTCCCTGAAAAAACAGCATTTCATTATTATTGAGGCCTTCACAGATTAGCAAGTTACCAGAACCATATGCACTAATAACCCCCATAAAACCATAGGCTTTGAACTGTGCCCTGGCAACGAGCTGGGTGGTCTTTCTCTCCTCTAGCCCGAAGGACATGCCCATTATTTCCAAAGATGAACTCAGAGTGTAGCTGGTTAGCCCAGAGGACAGTTTTCCTACATCTCTTCAGTCCATTCATCCCTGGCTTTGGGCCTTTTGCAGTGTGTACAAGAAATTGCCTCTGTAATTTGATTCTTTTTTAGACTACGTGCTGTAGATGATGGCGTCCACAGATTGTTTGCTATATTATTATTAAAAAAGGTGAGATGTTCCAACTGCTGTCTTGTTTTTTGCCATCTCTGTCTGACCATTTTAAAAATGTGTTGCTGTTATCAATATCAGAATGAGCGTCAAACTCATAATTAGATTTTTTGGTTTTACAATATTTTCTCTTAAGTATGGACAGATGGGGCTAAAATAATTTTATTGGATTCTGTTCATTTATTATGTGTGAGTTTAGATGGTGTCCCATCTCTTCTGATGGTGGTTTTATCTTAGGTGTACTTAAAGTAATACATACACTGCATCAGAACGCCTACACTCGATGGAACAACTCCATGTACAGGCCAGTGAGAGCCCTTAAAGTACACTCTGTATGTGTGTGTGTGTGTGTTTGTCCATGCTTCCTTCTAAAGACAGCTATTTATGCCATTGGAAGAGCTTCAACAAAGTGTGTATCCAAAGTGTCTACCCCCTCACCGCCTCATGCTGGGAGATAATAGACATATTTTTACTATCTTGTGCTCATTATGGCCGGTACATGCTGATTACGGGCTCGATTTATGAAGCTCTGAGGCCACACTCCCCTTTACTTTGGCTGGACCTCTGCTGGAACTGTATGGAAGTCCAGGGAGATCACAATGAGCAGGAGGAGGAAGAAGATGAGTGGAGAGGAGGATGATGGAGTAGAAGGGAGGGTAGAGGAGAAGAGTGTGAGAGTAGAGAGAGTGGGATAAAAGATAAATACAGAACAAGAACAAAGGACAGGAGAAGAGAGCAAAAAAAAAAATGGATAGGAAATAATAAGACAGGGAGATTTGGGGGGGGGGGGGGGGGGGTAGTAGAAGAAAAGCATGATGCTCTGCAATTATTCTTTTTTGCTTCAGCGTCTGCTTCTGGATCACATTTGATCAGTCTCAGATAACACAATGCTCAACTCAAAGTTATGCTTACAATTGAGCATAAGTGAATTATCACCAAGCTAAACTTGCAGGATTAATCCTGGATACATGATCTAATAATTAACAGGACATCTTTCATTCTCTTTAATTTTATATTTAACTGTGCTTTTAACTTCCGCAGAGTTTTTCTGCGCTCAAACCAGCGTTCCTCCCTGTCCAGGATGTTACATCCTCATCACTGAAAGAGTGTCGACTGGCCTGTAGGTGTAAATAGACTGCAGAGTCCTGGCCTGAGGAGGTAGCTCTTCTGTGTTGTGCCATCCGCTTCGCCATCCAGAGGTTGTTTGGTTTCCCTGATGTATGAATCCTGGCAATCCTCCTGGCACTTACCAGCGTACACTATGTTACTCTGTTTGTGTCGAGGGACCCGATCCTTGGGGTGGACCAATTTTTGGCGCAACGTGTTTTGGGGTTTAACAGCCACTGAGATGCGGTGTTTGGAAAAAATGCGTCTCAACTGTTCCGATACTCCTGACACGTACGGGATCACTACAGGTTTTCGCTTAGTCAGCGCTGGTCCTTCTCTCCTGGATCGGCTGGAGCTTTCTTTTGGAGCCTTCCCAGCTTTGACAAAAGTCCAGCTGGGATAACCACATTTACTCAGGGCCTTCTTGATGTGCTGTTCTTCTGCTTCCCTGGCCGCTGTGTCTGTGGGGATGGTGTTCGCTCTATGTTGTAGCGTCCTGATGACACCCAGTTTATGCTCCAGTGGATGATGAGAGTCAGACCTTAAATACTGATCCGTATGCGTAGGTTTCCAGTACACATCAACTTTTAGATGTCCCCCATTACTGATGGAAATCTCACAGTCTAAAAAGGCTAACCTGCCACTTTTCATATCCTCCCTGGTGAATTTGATGTGTTGATCCACCGAGTTAATGTGATCCGTGAATTGTGGTACGTCGTGAGATTTGATTTTCACCCAGGTGTCATCCACATACCTGAACCAGTGACTTGGTGATTTTCCAGGGTAGGACAACAGAACCCTTTTTTCCACTTCTTCCATGTACAAATTGGCCACGATGGGTGAAACTGGGGCACACCCATGTTTCTGCCTGTAGTACTGACCCCTGTTTGTGAAGTAGGTTGAACGAAGACACAGTTCCACAAGCAAACACACTTAGTCGATGCTGAGAGTGGTCCTGTTGCTGAGGATGGGGTCATCCTGTAATCTCTTACAAACTACCTCCAACACTTCTGTGACTGGGATGCAAGTGAAGAGAGATGTAACGGCGTACGAAACAATTGTTTCATTTGCCTCCATAATGACATCTCTCACCTTCTCAATGAAATCCAGGGTGTTTGATGTATTTTCATGTACTTTTATGTTTATGTATCTTCAGTAAACCATACAGACTTGGTGTAGATTCCCCTGGGTATAGCCTGTGGTACGAGGTCCGGTCAATAGCATTGTCTCGTTCTAACTGTTTCAGACAATATATCACCCTCTTCCTGTAACCACTTCCTGGGTATTGTTTCAGTATTTTCATCACTGAGCAGTGACAACATTTTCTCATGATAGTCTTTCTGGTTTAGCAATACTGTGCACCCACCCTTGTCTGTCGGAAGGATGATAATGTTGTTGTTATTACTAAGTGATGTGAGTGTCTTCCTCTTCTCCATGATGTTGGATGCTGGGGGCTTTGCATTGCTGAGACAGGCCAAAACCTTTGTCCGTAGTTGCTCTGCTTCCACTTCTGCAATATTGTTGTTTCAAATTGCTGTTTCTGTGGCTGTGATCAGTTCCACTAGCGGGATTTGTCTTGGCGTGACAGCAAAATTCAGCCCTTTAGCAAGGATGTTTTTCTCTGTTTGGGTGAGCTGTCTGTCAGACAAATTCTTCACCCACTTGTTCACATCCTCGGTGTCGCATCCTTCTCTCTTCTGGCCATTGAGGACACTCTCTGTATTTTGCTGTGGTTCCTGACGTACAACAAGTAAGTCAAACTTCCTTTGTTGCCTGGTTTTAGACTTTTTGTGCTGTGCTAGACGAGCCTTCTCAGTGAAATCAAACACCTTTTTAAGAGTACTTTCATCTAGAAGAATCGTAAGTCTTTGTCAGATCCACTCCTCGTGAGATTAAGCAGCTGGTGCTGTGCCCTCTGGAGGATTTTTGTTGCCCGGAAGCCTTTAACTGAAGAGCTCATTTGCAGACTTTTAGGAGTAATCCTGTATTGTCTGCATCTGAGGCTGAATCTCAGGTGGTTTCTGCAATCCACATTCTTACATGCTGTTTGCTCATACTGACGTACAAGCTTTAGGCAGTCCTTGCCAAAGTGGGTTAAAATGTCTTGATGCATTCTCAATCATCCAGGTAAGTAAATCTCCAAAAGATGATTCTGTTCGTCTGGACGTAGCGTTTTCAGGGGGAGAAACGCTTCGTCACTCATTCAAGTGACTTCTTCAGTCTCAGCTGACACTTATGGCCATTGATCAGTGGTCTTTGGTCAGTGGTTGTTGATCAATGATCGTGAGAATTTGCATAATCATGTTGAAGGAACTGACCTCCCAGCCCATTGTTCTTTCAGTGGGCTGGTTTCAGTCATTATGCAAATGTACTGTTTATAAGATTGGCAAAACCTGCAGTCAGCTGAGGTTGAAGAAGTCACTTGGATGAGTGACGAAACATTTCTCCCACTGAAAACGTTACGTCCAGATGAACAGAATCAACTTTTGGAGATGATTCACCTCAGGATCTTCTTGATGCATTCTCAGTTTTTAAGGATAAGCTTAACATTTCTGTCAGTGCTGTTTTTTTCTAGCCACGTACATAAAATGCAATTAGTCAGGATACAGATGTCCTCCCCAGCCACTATATTGAAATGCAGTGGGGGAGCACATCAGCTTCCACAAACTGCAAACTGGGTTTTTTCTACCAAATAACCTCCCAAATTACAGACTGTACCTTTAAGCTGAAAGGCTCAGTAAGGCATGTCAGTAAGTACTGAGAGTATAAGCCTTATCAAACTAAGAGCTGCAGCTAAACTTTATGGCTTAATGAGGCTTAATATCAGCTGAGATAATGAGATCCAGAAAAACGCCTATCACATAGCAATACTTAGACCAGCGGTCCCCAACCCCCGGGCCTCGGACCGGTACCGGGCCGCGAGAGTTGAGGCTCAGGTGTGAAATGTTTGGTTTTCAGGGTTTTTATCGGTTTTCAGCGTTATTTTGTTATCGTTTTTATCGTTAACTCTGTTTTCCTGGGTCTTTTCACATGTGTTATGAATAAATCTGCTTTTTTTCGGTACCGGTACTAGTTTTATTTTGCTGTATTTATCCGCGACACCTTAATAAAGGCCGGTCCATGAAAATATTGTCGGGCATAAACCGGTCTGTGGCGCAAAAAAGGTTGGAGACCGCTGACTTAGACCATGTAATAAGCAACTAAGCCAACACCAGACAACTTAGTAAACCATGAGTCGAAAGCAGGCCAAATCACCAAGCTTACTCGCATTACACAATAATTTTAGCCAACTACATACGAGCTGCTCTGAACAGAAAGTGTGCCCTGTTCATACTTTGTGTAAGGAGAGTCCTGTGTGTCAGTGTGCCAAGAGACTTTTTTATTGTTGTTTGATGAATCCACACACCAGCAAAGATATGGCATCTTGGAAGAGTTTCCTGGAAGCTGCTGAACTAAAAGAGGCATGCAGCTGCAGAACAACAGGCTATATTTCTTTGTGCCCAGTCTGAGAGAGCTGGAGCTGTAAATTAAAGCTTTTGTTTTTATGTGCAGCCAGTTCCATACCCAAAGGCTGTATCTGTATGTAATTTCATTTCTTTCATACTCAACGCAAATTGTCATGTTCAGCTCTATGAAACAGAACATATGTGCAAAGTTTAGAGATTTCATACTTTTGTTTCACTCAATGTTATAAATGTTCTTTTCAAGATATATTTATTGAGCAGTTCACATTTGTATGACAATGGAATTTACAGAATCAGATAGTAGCTCTGTTATTTTGTATATTTTGTACATTAAGATTACATAGCATAACAAAATATAACAAAACATGACTTAATATGATACAATACCCTCCCACGCGCCCACAACCCCAGTCCCAGCTAGTTTGTCATAATGAGAAGCCAAAAAACTATAACATGGTTATAGCTGCAGAAATGTAGAGGTGCTCAAATTTTACTGAAAGAGGAGAGTCTGTCAGAAAGAGTATCTCATATTTGTTCCACATGTAATGTATTTGCAAGGTCATTAAGCCAGAGCTTTAACATATATTTCTAGTTAGAGAAATTTAAGAGGCTTATCCCTCAAAACTGTAAATACAAAAAAGTTGCACAAAATAGTTTCCCATCACAGGAAATTTATTTTAAGTGTCTTCATAGTTTTATTTTTGAAATACACCAATTTTTATACACTGCAGGAAAAACGAAAATAAATATAATAATGCAAATTTGCAAAAAAAGCAGCATATGCATCAAAATAAACAGTTTCCAGCAGTGCAATATGAGTCCTAAGCATCCCAGAAACGACACACAAAGTCATAAAGTCAAACATAACTTTTAAAAATACCAGTATAGGCTCATAAGGCCTTGATAGTAAAAAACTACATTTCCGCAAAATGACATCACTTCCGGTTTCGGGCAGGACATGGATGACACGATAGTTCTCGCTGATGGACGTAGGAAGTGTTACAAACAGCTGATCGGATGGCAAAGCGTGTTTCTGGAATATTATGTTTTTGTTGCTGCAAGCTTTGCAGTTTTTGCAAAGCTATATGTGGAAGGAAACTGTGACCTAGGACAAGCTGATGGCATCAGATGTAAGTACAACAAATCCGGTTTCATATGCAAAAAAAATTATTGCGCTAGCTTATGTGGTTGCAGTGCTACCGGGACCGGCTTTGAAGGGTTAAAGGCCGGTCCGTGAAAATATTGCGCTTTAACCAGTCCGTGGCGCAAAAAAGGTTGGGGACCGTTGCTCTAGCGCACCTGTTGTTCATTTCACTAACACTGATTAACAACCCCTCTGATACTTTTCTGACCACACCCTACAAGTTTTATTGACTCAATACACTTTGATTCAATAGTTCCCTTGTTGTATTTAGCAGTGCATATAAATAATGTCTTTGTATTTTCAATGTGTATAGTTAAATAACAAAACACAGGTAAGCTGAAGCTACAAATCCTTCCATTTCAACAGGTGTGTTAATTACTAGAGAAAGAAGATGAGGTTTTGCATTAGTGCCACTAAAATTAGGTTAATTTTCACAGCAATGAAGTTGACAGACACAACCATGAACATTCTTTAATTTATCATTTTTTTATGCCATCTCAGTTCAATCAGAAATCTAATAATCATACATCTGAAAAACAGTGAATCACGACAACAGGTTTAATAATAATAATAAAAAAGTCTGTTTAGCATCACACTCCTGCTGTTGACAGCAGCCGTCTGTTCTTCGATCAAATTCACTTCTGCAATACGCAGACTTTGGTCCACTCCTGGACAGATGTTTGAGTACAGACTGCAATATGGTAGAATCCTGCTAAATTCATGAAGAATACATTGAGTTGGAAAAAAACAAAACTTTATCACAAATGAAGGCACAGCCAAAGCAGAGGAGTTATGTGGGCTCCAGTGCTTATGGAGGTTCTCTCTTTTTTGGAATACACAAGAGGAAGAATTCTTGTTGATGGGAAAACAAATGTAATAAATATTGTTCCAAACAATATTTATTGTTTCAGGAAATTACTAAGTGCCATTGCCGTTTCACTGGAAAAAGGCCAGAGAGGAGCGCACATCGACATTTTCAGTTTTAAACTCAATCTCCAGAACTACAAACGCTGCCTCCAACCCGTTTCACGTGGCTTGATAGCTGCAGGCTCACATTTGAAGTAGCAGAACTACTGACTTCTTGTGCTTTATTAGACATGTTAGTATTTATTATAATCACAGTGCTGTACCCTGTCCAGGCCTAGAAATGACACATTTAACAGCATTAATAATAATAATAATACAGCACACCAACACTTGAACTTTGATCCCTCACATCATAAAGGGCGTTTATTACTCCAGGCACACACTTCAAGTAATTTCAGGTATGAAGGAGGATTTGATACTACGCAATCATAAAGAAACTATACGTCATCAAGTAGTTCTACAATTATAGGAACCATTAAAAAAGTTTTAAATTGTTGCGAATCTGGCAGAATTTGGGAAGCAGTGCACACAAACACATGCAGAAACACACACACACCAACAACAAACAGCGTGACAAACATCATTTGTTCCCATAAAACAAACCAACATGTATTTTACATCCCACTTCTGCCGAACATTCACAAAAACCTTTTTATGGTTCTTGCATATAGAATTCCACATTTCACGTCAAGAAATGTGGATAGGCTTTGTGTGAAATTACAAAAATATACAAACATGACCTCAAATACATGTTCTGGTAAAAAACAACAACAAACAAAACGGAAAACAAATCAGAAAGAATGAATTCATATTCTATATGCTTTGGATAAATCGAGGTATTCAAGTCTCGGGATGATGGTACAAACATGCTGGTTCTGTAAACGGACAGCTGCTTACAAGGGGCCAGAGTTCCATCAGACAGGAGTTACGGTGGTCTTGAGTCTCTAACCTTTGTCTAATCATTTGTTGGACTAACTCCAGGATTTTCTAAGGCAACCAAGACATCCAAGTCTTAGTTCTGGACTACTGAAATGGGATGTGGGTAAACAGTGTAGACATGCTTCAAGTGAACTCTCTGGAAACATGCCAGACTACTTTGGCCGAGCAAACATGGCAAATAAATGAACTTGTGTCCATTTGGAAGAGCACAGACGGTACTGACTGAGAATCATTGGACACGCAAAGACATCTAACACCAGGACATGACTTCAAACACTTAAATGATGATGGCCAAGAATTCTGGGATTCCAAAAAGTTTCATCGATAATGAAAATATTCAACTATACACAATATTACTCATGTTAATCACACACTGTCAACGACAGCAACCTGAATTTAAAAGAACGGGCACTTAAAAGAAGCTCGACACAATGTTCTAAGCAGCGACCCCATCAGTTTTAAATACATTACGTTACTCTCTTGTGGTCCATGATGGCTTTGGAGCGATACTGCCATCAGATGGGGGCAGAGGTGAATCTATAAGCAACTGTGAGAACTGTCCACAGTTCCTGTAATGGACTACACTGAGCTACTTGTGCTTAAACATGCAAAGCTCATGGAAACACAGCTAACAGGAGTTCAGCTAAAACATTCGCTCAGTGAGGCACTTTAGCAGGACTCCAACAGATCCTGACAGATAAACCTGGATATGTGCAATCACACTCACCGGAAAACTACACAAAATGAAACCAAACCAAGTTACCATCATAGCAGCTCAGCAGGATACGAAATAGTCTGTCGTTTTTTTGTTAGCTCTGCAACAAACTGACAACATGTCCAGGGTGTGCTCTGCCTCTAGCCCTATGGCAACTAGGCTCCAGTCCCTCCACAGTAATTGGAGAAAATGGATGGATAACTGTGAGGTGTTCTGCTAGAGGTGTGCGTGTTTGTGTTTTTCTTCACGCATCACACAAGCTTTCCAGTCTTTTGTCAGTTGGTTGCTGGTATCAAATTCAAAACATTAAAATTTTTAAATTTAAAGTCTTCTCTGGACAAGATTAAAGTTCATATTAAAACTGTGGAAAAAAAACTGAACTACTGTTTATATTTATCAGCATCTCTTCAAGCAGCTCATCAGAAAAGGATGCTGGGAGTGTTTGTGCAGTTTTGTGTATCTGACGCAGCAGAGCACAACGACTACTTACTATTAGTATTCAGTGCATTTACTGACTGGGATTTTAAACTGGAACATAAAAGTAGTGCTAAATGTGTGAAGGTTATGGATGATATTGGGCTCTTTTAAATACGCTGAGCAGGTTATATTGTCCCAGTGTAGGAATACTGGAGTAAAGTTAAGGATTTACTGAGCTCCATCCAATTTCACTGCCAGCTGGAGACTCCCTCTCTGCCCTCATCAGAGTTCGCAGCTCTACTTTAACGGACTTATATTTAGACATCTACATTAGCAGCTAGAAGGTGACTATTCAAACAGAGGTCCTGTTAAGACACTACACTATCATAGAAGCACAAACCTATCATGCCCTCTGTTAAAGTTCAGTCTGTTTTACTTTTATTATTTTCTCTTGTACATGTTCTAGAATTTGTGCTTCCAGCATCTCTATAAAAATAACACATTTTATATTAAGTATCTGTTAACTAGCTGATTCTCTGTTTTTTGTCGAGCACAAACATGAAAGCCGCCCAGTCTGTTACTTCAGACTGAACCTGTGGGGACATGTCTAAAAAGCCTGTTACAAATGGAGAATAACCGGTGGAGTTCTGCTGATGCCTGTGCTTCCAAAGCTCAGTTCCAGCCTGGCAGAAGCTCATTTGAAGTTGTTTAAGAAAAATAATTGTGAGTAGCAACACTCAAATTTAGTGCCACAGAATCATTGCTGATTTTTTTTTTTTTTTTTTTAATCTGTTGCACTTCTCACCAAGAGAGAGAGACTGCACAGAGTAGCAGTTGGTCTGAAAGTGTATTTGTGCATCAAAAAAGAAAAAGAGGATCACAAGGCTGTCTCCTGAACCGTGTGAACCGTGTGAGCCGTCAGCCGGCACGAGGGCCAAGCCCTCGAATCCTCCGAGTCGTCCTCCTCCGTCTGTGCTCTGTCGCTCTCCATCTCCTTCTCCTCTGTGACAGTGTCTTCTTTGGAATAAGCTTCTCCGTTGCGGTCCTTTTGGGCCATTTGATAAGGCTGTGTCTTGCTTTGTGTGGGCTGGCCAACAAGGGTAAACACACTATTGAAAGCACAAATACTGAAAGACGAACAAAAGTGGAAACAAGTGGAAATATGAGGTTACCTTCTGAGCCAGAGGAGTGATACAGCAAAGCTTTTCTCTGTAGCGGTCGGGCAGAAAAAAGAGCAGCGTGCCCAGGACGGGGTACACTGTGCCCGGGGTCAGCTCCTTCTCTTTCATAGGCCCTAGTATGATGACAGTAACAGGGTGATATGTGCAGAAGAGGCTGACTGGACCTTATCAGAAGAAATCACACAGTTTCTGTAACCCATAAACAATGTTGGGGAGTAATGGAATAAATGTACTGGTGTTAGGTATTTAAAATACAAAATATGAGTAACTCCATTACAGTTACCATTTAAAAAGGTGGTATTCAGAATACAGTTACTTTGCTGAAATAAAGGGATTACACGGCTGTATTTTCCTGTTTCATATGTTCGACTATGCCCTCTCTATTTTTGGTTTCCACGCCCCAAACAAAACATGCATTAAGAGGCTCTAATGCCTGTGTCTCAATCTCGTGGCCCATGTCACCCCTACTTGCGGCATATTACTTGAAATATTTTAAAGAATTATTCACAAAAATGATTTAATATGAAGGCAATAGAAGCTGCATTCTTTAGGGCTATCTAAAGAATGGGCAGTGTAGTCCGTGCTGCAGGGAGAATGGACTGCCATACTCGTTATGTGTTTGTGAGCGCGAGGAGGGAGAAAAAGGAGAGTCGAAAAGTACGAGTTGTCATCGACCAGAAGCGGGAGATGGAAGTATGCAAATATAATAATAACCACTGCAGCCAAAAAGAGTGCCTGACGAGCCCAGTTGTAAGTAAGCTATTAAGACTCGACTGTACACTTTTTTTTGGTGTTTTTCTCTGAAACAATAAGTTTTGTTGAAGCAGCCTTTCAACACCTCTCTCTGTCTCTCGCTAGCAAAGTTGACCCAGAAAAAAAAGTAAAGCTAGTTTTCGGCTACGAGCCCGACGTATTAGCCAGAGGTCCCTTTACTACGGACATGTTTTATATACGCGTGAAACAGTTTTCTATACGAGAGCGCTGCAAAAAGTGCAGCCTTACTGTAGCCGTCCACCCTACTGTTACTCATTTTATATTAAGATTTAAAAATCTAGTCGGTGTTGGTATGGCGAGTAACCTTCAGTAAAAGTAATAATTCACACAGCAATAGTACGTTCACGTAGTTTAAAAAAAATGGATTACCTATTATATTATCAAAGTATTCAGAATACATTACTCTCATTGAGTAACATAACGGAATACGTTACAAAATACATTTTGGGGCATGTATTCTGTAATCTGTAGTGTTGAAAGTAACCTTTCCAACACTAGCATCCATATGCTTTATGGGCAAAGGTTCTTATAGTGTACACATTAGCTATATGACCAGAATGCCAACATGGTGCAATGAATACGCAATTCCATTATGCTACGCTAGCTAAGACAACATTTAGTCAACAGCACATCACACCTATATGTGAGAGTTATGAGTGTATTGGTCATTTCACAGGTCAAAAAAAATCCCAAAGTTAATGTTAAATTATTAATTAGTACTGGTCAAAATCAGTTTTTGGTTTAAATATAATGACGCAGAATAATAATTTATGATTAGAGTTGTAACACAAAAGTGGCTAATGCTAAAGTTTTCCTAGCTAGTCATATCCTGTAAATGGAGCCAATTCTCTAACATTAATGGCAGAGTCATTATATTGGCCAAGTTGGCTGGGGAATCAAGGTGTCCACTGGGTTAGTGGAAAAGAGGAAAGAAACAATAAGGTTATATAACAGACGATGTAAACCATTTGTGACACAGACTACAGCTACTTGTGTATACCTGTTAGCAGGCTAACTATCAGTCCCACCACCACCACAGTGGCTGAGTTATGAGCGCTGTACCACATGTAGGACAATGAGTAGAGTGCCTTCACACCAGCTGACCTGAGAGAGGGAATAAAGAGACACACAAAAAAACAACAGTTTAAATGACCTCCCTCTTGCTGGCCCTACTGTCCATGCTGACTGATATTTATAACATCAAACTTTGGTCATCTGTACAATCAACCAGCACTCAACACTACTAAACCATATTTAAAGTGGTTTATCTTGAGATGAAATGTGTTACCCTGACTTGGCTGTGGTGTTCATGACAGTGGTAGTTATGTTATCAAACAGTGGCAGAGCAGTGGCGTTGAGTGCAGGTGCTGGCGTGGGAACAGACATGCGCATCACAAAGCTCCCGATGCCGATCCAGAAAGCCATGACAAGGCCCGATACCAACCCAACCACTGCACCCTGACAGGAGGACAGAAGCAGTGTCAATTTATGTGTGACCACAAAAATAACAACAAAAGCCGTTTCAAACACTGACTTATTAGTAGTCTTTTCAAGCAACCAAAAGAAGTCCAGACACTTTTCTTTCCAAGCTCCTTAGACTACGATGACCTGGATGACTGAGAACCTTCACAGACACTGAATTATTAGTAGCCCCAAGTTAAAACAGGACTCACAATGGGGTTTGCCCAGGGGAAGAACATTCCCAAACAGAAGAGTCCCAGCAGGGGTCCGCCAACCATGCCAAAGATACTGAAAGCTGCCTGAGGACACACAAGAAGAACTAATTAAAAACAAACAAACAAACTGTAGGTCAAATCACAATAATGAATACTAAATACTTAGTGTCTCTGTGTTGTTGCTTTTAATATTCTGCAGAAAGTTGACAACTGTCTTGTATGAATAGTCTTTTTTTTTTTTTTTTAAACCAGTGCCATGATTACCACCATTCACTTTCCAAAACTTCTCAATTCACTTAAATGTAATAAAGCATTTTCAAACTTTTTGATGAACAGTTACCTGCAGCATAGATCCCATTATAGAAGCAATGTAGGCCATAGCCAGACACACCAGACCATAACCCAGGGCTGTGGAGCAGATGAAAAACAAGCACACAGTGGTTACACCTCCAACTTCAAGTATTTAGAACCACAAGTAAAAAGCAAAGCATGGACTGTATGGCATCTTTACTCTGGTAAAGACACACACACATACTTATGTGAATTGCTAGATCAGACTTCAGATTGCTGCAGACTGAGTCTGTTCTCTGCTATGATTTTTATTGTTTGATAGCACAATTCTGGCTATGAGCACAGCAGCTTTGTCTAGAACAGGGAAAGACTTGATACTCGTTTTAGACCGTGAATGAGGGCCTACACCAAACCCTAGTTAAGAATAAATAAGGATTTCTTGACCTAGATACCCTACTCTAAAAATATGGAGTAGAATACGCCGACATTAAGATAATAAAACAACACCAGTACACTCAAGTAAAATGAAAACATCTACTACTAATACCAGAATAAAAGCATTTGGCTCAGAAGGTAGTGGGGGGGTCAGACCTGATGTGTCCACGGGAGTGTCAATGTTAGATAAAAGCACTTGAATGAACGAGGCTTGCAGTAGAGTAGAAAAGGGCTATATTCGCTCGAATCCATTAAGCATGCAAGTAAAATGTGAATTATTCTTTACCCCAAACAAAAACACAATCCCAGATTAAAGTCACACAACAGTACTTGAACTCCAACATAACTGCATGTTTAGAGCAAAGATGAGAAAACAAACTCCACCACTTGTCTCACCGAGTCCTTTGGACAGCAGCGTGGCCTTGCTTTCAGTCATATTTGGAAAATGAGGTTTAATCAGGTCCTCCATAGTTACCGTTGCTAAGGAATTGAAGGCTGACGAAATAGTGCTAGAAGAAGAAAACAAACAATCAAACAAACAAACCGGTTTAAGTGAAAGTTAAGGGTGGCTTAAACACATCTGCACTGCACAAGCCTCCAGGAACCAGAACGCCATCATCTCATACGCCTGACTTTTACAGTGAGATCTATTCAGGTGAGAGTTGCTGATACTCATTTTTTTGGGCTGCACATCAAAGTAAAGCTGATAACTATGCATGTAAAAGTGTTAACATGGACTCAATATGTTTTTATATACTAGATTTTATTGTTTAATAACCAACTTAAAAGGGTAATGACATGCCTTGTGATTGAGTGCTACAAGTACAACACACACACACACACACACACACACACACAATGAATAACAGCTGCTTGACATTTTGATAAAGCAGCATAGCCTTTGCCAGCCTGACTTGTTATTGCCAAAACTCGTAATTTAAAAAAAAAAAAAAAAAAGTACTGGGTTCAGCCCGAGGGTTACAGTGGGGCAAAAAAGTATTTAGTCAGCCACCGATTGTGCAAGTTCCCCCACTTAAAATGATGACAGAGGTCAGTAATTCGCACCAGAGGTACACTTCAACTGTGAGAGACAGAATGTGAAAAAAAAAAAATCCATGAATCCACATGGTAGGATTTGTAAAGAATTTATTCGTAAATCAGGGTGGAAAATAAGTATTTGGTCACCTCAAACAAGGAAAATCTCTGGCCCTCACAGACCTGTAACGTCTTCTGTAAGAAGCTTTTCTGTCCCCCACTCGTTACCTGTATGAATGGCACCTGTTTGAACTCATCATCTGTATAAAAGACACCTGTCCACAGCCTCAAACAGTCAGACTCCAAAATCCGCCATGGCCAAGACCAAAGAGCTTTCGAAGGACACCAGGAAAAGTATTGTAGACCTGCACCAGACTGGGAAGAGTGAATCTACAATAGGCAAGCAGCTTGGTGTGAAAAAAATCAACTGTGGGAGCAATCATCAGAAAATGGAAGACATAAAAGACCACTGATAATCTCCCTCGATGTGGGGCTCCACGCAAGATCTCATCCCGTGGGGTCAAAATGATCATGAGAACGGTGAGCAAAGATCCCAGAACCACACGGGGGGACCTGGTGAATGACCTGCAGAGAGCTGGGACCAAAGTAACAAAGGTCACCATCAGTAACACACTACAACGGCAGGGAATCAAATCCCGCAGTGCCAGACGTGTTCCGCTGCTGAAGCCAGTGCATGTCCAGGCCTGTCTGAAGTTTGCCAGAGAGCACATGGATGATACAGCAGAGGATTGGGAGAATGTCATGTGGTCAGATGAAACCAAAGTAGAACTTTTTGGTATAAACTCAACTCGTCGTGTTTGGAGGAAGAAGAATACTGAGTTGCATCCCAAGAACACCATACCTACTGTGAAGCATGGGGGTAGAAACATCATGCTATGGGGCTGTTTTTCTGCCAAGGGGACAGGACGACTGATCCGTGTTAAGGACAGAGTGAATGGGGCCATGTATCGTGAGATTTTGGCCAAAACCTCCTTCCATCAGTGAGAACTTTGAAGATGAAACGAGGCTGGGTCTTCCAACATGACAATGATCCAAAACACACCGCCCGGGCAACAAAGGAGTGGCTCCGTAAGAAGTATTTGAAAGTCCTGGAGTGGCCTAGCCAGTCTCCAGACCTCAACCCCATAGAAAATCTGTGGCGGGAGTTGAAAGTCCGTGTTGCTCGGCGACAGCCCCAAAACATCACTGCTCTCGAGAAGATCTGCATGGAGGAATGGGCCAAAATACCAGCTACTGTGTGTGCAAACCCGGTAAAGACCTATAGTAAACGTTTGACCTCTGTAACATAACCTTTGTTGGCAATAACAAAGTATTGAGTTGTATTTTTGTTATTGACCAAATACTTATTTTCCACCCTGATTTACGAATAAATTCTTTACAAATCCTACCATGTGGATTCATGGATTTTTTTTTTCACATTCTGTCTCTCACAGTTGAAGTGTACCTCTGGTGCAAATTACTGACCTCTGTCATCATTTTAAGTGGGGGAACTTGCACAGTCGGTGGCTGACTAAATACTTTTTTGCCCCACTGTATAAATAACATGAATAAGTTAAAACACCATTTGTAGTTCTGCCTGGGTGGTAAGGTAGTAACCAGCTATAAAAGCTGATACAGGAAGGATTGCGACCAAGTTTTCAGCGGTCATCTACTTTTAAGTTTGCAGAACACTTTTTAAAAACACAATTTAAGACTTAAAAAAATAAATACATTTATACCATTTTCACAGCAGAATGCCACAAAAATCTAGCCCTGTATGCAGTGTCATCAGTGCCACGAATAAATAGACGAATCCAAGAAACACGACCTCTATTTAAAGTGCTCTGAAAAACTTCCAGGAAACAACTGTTAATAATGACACCAGTGCAATTAATAACATAGTGAACTGCAGTCAATATACCTTTGTACATCATATATAGTTAATCTCAAGGATCACACTATTCTAGTAGTTTAGCCAACTAGAATTTCCACAGACACATGATTTTGCTATGGATGTTAGCAAGTAAGATTAGGTTAGCCAGCTTGCTGTACTATGGCTATTCTGCACCCATCTGGTAGTGGTTAATCTCGATTTTTGTGAGTAGTCTCATGAACATAGTCAAAAAGGCTACCAAATTAGTTTGAATAAACATCTGGTAAACACCAGGGACAGATAGCTGAAGTTCTGATTTAATCCCAGAAACCAAACAATCTCTCCATGAATCAAATGTCCTGTTATATATTCTGTTAGCTTAATTGCTAAAGTGAATACAACGTGGATTCACACAACATGTGATGTGCTCTGTAACCTATGATTTTTAACATTAAGAGATAATAGATGACAATACCTTAAATCAGTCATAACACAGAGTGTGTAAGGGTGTGTGAATCCCGACCATCAGTCGTGGTTCTTGGGTTAATCACCTGAGTGCTCCACTGAAGAGGCAGGCCACAAACAGCCCCGGAAGCCCAGGCAGATCTCTGAACACATCCATCACAAAGTACAGCACCATCTAAAAAAAGAAAAAAAAAAAAAAAAAGAAGAAGAAGAAAAAAAAAGAAAAAGAAACTTAACATTAGATCTAAAACATTAATAATAATTTACTGATACTTTTAAAGATGAAATAAGAGCTCACCTGATCATTAGTCGTGACGTAACCCTTATCCAGAGGGCTGTCTTCTCCATAGCGAGCAAACATGACCAGACCCATGAGACATCCTAAACACAGGACAACCTGCTGGCATGGAAAGACTATGTAGCAGGACCTGGAAAGGCACGATGGGTGACAAACAGATGGTTATCAATAGGGTTTAGTGGTTTTTAAACAGAAGGCGTTAGCAAAGCTTTTTCTGACAACTTCATGTTACTCACATGACAGCTTCTTTCTCTGTGCGGGAACTGAGGTATCTCTGGACCTGGGCTTGGTTCACACCGTACAGAGCCAACATCAGGAAGACCCCCCCAACACCAAGTGTCCAGAAGGTGTGGCGCTCCAGAGGGTTGGGGTTCAGGCTACAAAGGTAGAGAGTGAAAGAGCTCCTTTGCAAGAAGTAGTTCCAAAATATGTAAAGGCAGTACTTTTGGCAGATTGGTGAACCTCTGAGAAACTCTGCCTCTCTAAGAAGCTCTTTTTATACCCGATCATGCGATTATTGACTCCAGCTCATTCTTTTTTGTCTTTCTATGTTCCGCTGTAAATAAAATATGGACTTGTGACATTTGCGAATCAGTGAATTCCATTTTTACCTCCTGTTTTCTACCTGGTGTCATTGAGTGAAGCAGAACTCCTTTAATTTAGTTGCCTTTCAAATATGCAAACTACTTACTCTAGTCCAGAAATACGGCTACCGTTGATGGCTTTCCTCCAGACCTCTGCTATTCCTCCTGCCTGACTAGTCCCCACCACGATGACTGCCAGTTGGCCCGCAAACATGACCACCGTCTGGAACACGTCGGTCCACATCACTGCTTTCAGCCCCCCCTGGGAGACAGGAACAGTAGCAGATTAACATCGGACCATAATGTTCATCATTACAAGTAATCTCATCTGAACTTCCTAAGTTTGCCTAAGCTTTTTCCAGTGTTTTTCACTCCCTTGCTTAGTAAGGATTTGTTCTTATGAAATATATAAGCTGCAGCTGGAGAAAATCTTTTAAAAGACTTGTTTTGTCAAAATGACAAACTGATAAATGTGTCTTAAGATTGGTGAATTTAGACTTACCAAAGCAGTATACAGAGTGCACACCAATCCCATAGCCAGCACTGCCCCCCATAGGTCAAATCCTGTCACTGCATTTGAACAGAACGAAAACATTGAACACTGCAACAGGTTGTCCAACCTTCTAGGTGTGACCTAACATGAAAAATGAAGTAATGGCCCATGCATTACCTGCATTAAGAGCTAGTGCTGGAGCATATAAGACTACTCCCATATAAATGACCTGCAGAGGAAGAAACCAACAATATAGAAGAGTAAGGCTCCCAGAAAAAGAACACAGTTCAGAGGTCATATTTTGGAGTTCACTGATAAAGCTCTTTTAAATACACTGTACAGGGCAGGCTTATCAGCCTGGGTCATCTTTTAAAAGATAAACGATATGGTCTTACACTCTAAAGGTCTGTACATGATCTGAAGAAAAGACAAAGAAAACTATTCTTCATGTATTCTGTTCTTATGCGTTTTGTTTATTTGGAAAAATTGTTGGGGAAAAAAACGATTGGAAAAGTAAAGTATCAAGGTGTTGCAATGAGCCAGTCAAATTCACAAATCAATATCTAATATTACGCCGCCTAGAGAGTGAGCTGCCTCGGTGGAGGTTTGAACTCTTGGAGTGGTTCTTGTTTATTTTGGTCCGCTTTTCATTTATTGTTTTACTAACAAATTCCATTATCAGAGATCTATTCTTGAATTTTGTTAGATTATACAAAGTTAGGAAAACAATGTTTTATGTGGAGCCTGATGTTGCCGTACACAGAGACTAATGATTATCTCACAGTACAGCGAGCACTGGTGTCACAACCACAACACCTTTACTCTAACGCATCCCCAGACTCAACTAACTCACCATGGGTCTGTTGGGAGTTTTTAGAATTTTTATTTATTTTTTCCTTATTAATTGTTGGCACAAGCTACCGGTGTTAAATAGCACATAAAGTTGAACTGTGAAGCCCAGTGTTAACTGATTGTGCTGTGTGATCCAGTGCAGTGGGTGGGTAAAGATTTTGCATTGCATCTGGAAATTCTCATGATGATGTGACTAAAAACAGCTCAAAGCAATAAGACTGATTTAAAGACAACTGTAATACCGGTTTACTAGTTACTGTAGATATATAAATGTAGAATAATCTGCAATATATGATCTCTGTTTCAGATGATTTAAGCTTTCACTGGGTATCTATTGCACATTAAAACATCACTTATTCATAAGGATTCACAAATAAACCATAAAAATACCATCTGAAAGATGAAGGTCGCAGTCCCACATATGCGAACAGTCTTGTTAAATCGCAGTTCCAGATACTGTCGAAGAAAGAATGTAAAAGAAAAAAAAAAGAAAAAAAAAAGAGCAAAATCAAAAATCTAACCACATATCATCTCAGAGACAGCCTGTAATATGCATTCAGCACATTAGATGTTTACTGAGGATCAGAAATGGTTGTTTAAGTTCTGATCTTCGGCTTAGACATCAGTCATTTGTCCAGTTAATTTGTAGTGAAGCACCAGAAGCCTCAATAGAGGAACAGTGAGTGGAGTTTAGATAAAGAGAGACGTAGATTCTTGAGGCAAGGACATTTGTTTCTCTGATGTGAATGTGTCAGGGGTAACACAGATAAGACAGATAAGAATGTTAAGCTCTGAGATCATACTTGAGAAAGGCAAAAATAGAAAAAAAAAGTGTGCTGAGAGAGTGCAAAACTGAAAAATGCAGAGGAAAAAAAAGATTACAATTAATAATCATTTTAGAAAACAGAGACCAAGTCAGGTCAAACTACAAGTGCCTGATGGTTGTTCATTGTCTTGTTTACAGTGTGTGTGAGAGATAAGAGATTAACCCAAGGAAACTTACGACAATGACAAAGCAAAAACAAGACAACACAAACAGTAAAGGCCAGATACAGGTGTGTAATCATGTTAACTGTTCTTGTGAATACCTCGTAAGCACTGGACAGTCGCAGTCTGTAAAAGACTGGTATGAATACATGAGCTGGAATGAGAAGACCCAGGAAATAGGAGCATCCCAGAAACCAGTACTCTGTCCCAAATGTGTACACCTCAGATGGAGCACCCAGGATGGCCACAGCTGACTGAAACGTGGCCAGCAGGGAGAGGGACACAGGCAGGCAGCTCATCGAGCGGTCAGCCATCAGGAACTCCTGTGGCAAACAGCACAGGCGTCACAAATCTTTATTAACATTTAAAAAGGAAAATTGACTTTGTACTCTTTCAATAAAAAAAAAAAAAAAAAAAAAAAAAAATCATACTTGTGTTGTGCGCTGGCGTCCCCCAGAGAAGGCATAAAAGAGGCCAATGCCAGCTGAGGCCACCAGCAGCAAGGCAAAAATTACATAGTCCACCGTGGTGAAGTGCATCTGCACCACCTCCCCCATGATGAGCACAGACGTGGAGGGGCTGAGAGAGTGAAGGCCTTTGGAAGCACAGCCTCTGAGAGGCTGAGATGACAATGTCAGAGAGAACACCTCACCCAAAGGGAGACCTGCTGAGAGCTGGAGAAAACAAGAGGAAGTAGGAAAGGATGTAAAGTTATTTATCCAACTTGAAACCTGGAGGAAGCATGGGCAGCAGCTCAGAAATATACTGAGGCAGCAGAGGCATCGAGATGTTGTATGCAAAAATAACAAATCTGAAGGGACAGTTTTTGTGAGTTTGGTAACAAAGAGTTGGGGTTTGAACAGAAACAGGAGTGCGTGGTTTGTAAAAATTTTGCAAAAACCGTGTATACAGATGTTTCGCTTTGGTGCGACTAACAAATCTCAAAATAAGACTCCAGCATTACTGCCAGCTCTAACACTCATCCATGCTGATACAGAGATGATCCACTGCCTATAATTACCATTCAAATTTCCAGATGCTCTGCTGTCTGGTGCTTTTACATTTTTATTTTTTATTTATTATTATAATTATAATTATTATTATTATTATTATTATTATAATTTTTTTTTTTTTTTTTTTTTTTACAAACAAACTTTTTGGAGAATCTGGTCTGGAAAGTTTCCATTAAGACACAGTTCAGGTTAGTCATTCAATAACTAGTTGCTCTTGCTAGTGAAAGGATACTGTCTCATCTAGTGTGTAATACTTATTCCACTGAGTCCCCACACTCTCCCTCACTCAAAGTTGTTATTAGCTTTCTGGAATTTAAAGGATTGAAATTCATTAACATTTCTTCAGTTTTCTTTGAATCATAATCTTCTGCACAGAAGCCTGAGTAGGGCCAGCTTTGGGCTTGCTGGAATTTCTTATGAGATCTCCTCACATATCTCTCAAGCACTTCTCCAGAAACATTTTGGCCTCTCCGTCGAGGGTGTGCATCAACCATAAATAAAAAAAAGATGGATGTAAGACCACACTCACTGGCAACTAATTAATCACAAGTTATTCACCAATGAGCATATGGTACCTCAATATGCTCCTTTATGACACTAAGAAATAGCAAAATTTATTAAATGCACCTAATATTTTATTCAACAGGAGCAGAAATGAGTTTATCATGGGCTCAGTCACACAACAGTGAGATATTTACAGAGGTCAGGACAGAGGCCCATTTTCCCATAAATCCATTTGCATCAACAGTAATCATCTCCTGGTGCCCACTAAGAACAGCAGGTTTTAGGCAATTGTGCTTTGGTTTAACTTTTCAGATCTGGAAGTTATATAGCTATCTTTTTATACCATCTATGGTGCAAATAAATGCCTGATATATACTCATTATGACAGTTTAACCTGCTGAGTTACATATGACACGAGTGGTTTCTATTCGTCTGCTAAGATTTAATATCTATGCATCATGATGTAACCGTTTCTGTGTCAGTCTTAATGCAATTCTTAGGTATCAAAAAAAAAAACCAAACAAACAAATACCACAAACAAAATTATGGGAAAAGAAGAAATGACTGTACCTATTGAGACTGAGCTGCTGCAGGCTGACAGACACTCAACACCCTCACTTAAGGTTTACTGGAGGACGTATCCTGCCTTGTCACAGCAGTCAAACATGAGAACTGTGAAGACAGAGGAGAAACTCTGTATGTTTTTAAAAAAGCAGCCCCTGTGAAGCAAGTAAGACAAATGATCTCGCACAATATTATTACAAAGGATTCAATATATAAGGATTAATTTCACCAAATAAAATCCAACATGTTATTATGCTTTAACAAGACACACAATCGTGTTCCCTGTACTTTGTTTAATGCTGAAAAAATGATTCTCCCATTGTTCCTCCCCCTGCATTTTCACTCCATGCAGCGCTCAACTGAAAATATTCCTCCCTCTCCTCTACATATTAAACCAGCTTTTCTTTCTTGCTGTTGCTTTCTCACAGCGTGTTGAGCTGCACTATCCCACACTTCTTATGACAAGAAAAAGCTGAAGGGCAGCTGATTGCAAAAAGGTCGGGCTAAGAACACAGAGCAAAGAGCGAGACTTTGTCAGTCTCAATTACTTAGTTTAACCATGAGGTCCTGCTGTGTGGAAACATCAGTTTGTTTGTGTCTAATGTGTCACCCAACAGCTGATCAAAGGTTAACTGTCTGATCAGATAGTAAAGAATGTGTGAGAGCAACTTACTAAAAGAAAAAAAAAAAAAAAAAGGAGAAGAAAAAGTGGTGCTTTAGGAAACTGCCAGCATTGTTGACACCGACTGCTTTTCAAGGATTATGAGATTTCCATCTGGAATGTCACTGTCTGCCTTTACACAAATACCACTTTCACATGGACACCTGCTCAGCTGCTCTTCAGAAAGCTACTTGATACATCTTCATATGTTGGCAGCAGTAAATGGCACCTGAAGTTCAAATGTTTCAAATGACAAGTAGTGAAAGATCTAGATGGGGCTACTGAGTTTTTCATGGCTGGAGCGCTTGTTTGTTTCCATTCTAGCAACTTTTAAAAGACAAGCTCGGGAAGGATTAGCAGGAGTGACACTAGATGTGTGAGAATGTCTTTAAAGATCAAGTCAAGTCAAGTGGCTTTATTGTCATTCCAACCATGTGCAGTGGTACAGTACACAATGAAAATAAACAACATTCCTCCAAGACTGTGGTGTTACATATGACATAACAGACAATCAACACAGGTTTATATAAAGTGCAATGTGCAAAAATTGCAAACAAAACAAAGACAGTGCAGACACATAAGTGCAATAGAAATGTGCAAAAGACTGAGCATTGTGCAGAAAGCATCTTGGTGTATGAAGGTGTGTGTGTGTCAGTCCAGTCTCTCTCTCACTCACTCACTCACTCACTCACTCACACTCACACGTCTGTGTAATAGTCTCAGCTGGTTTGATCAAACACTGGCCAATAAAACATGTTCTTAAATCCCACTTATATCCCAGTGGCTCATTATGTCTAATATACACAGCTGTGACAGGTTGGGAACAGAAGCAGCTGCCAGTGTAGCTGGTTTCATTCAAAAGGCCTCATAACGCAGAGCAGAGTTACAGTGCTGCTGTTTAATGTCACAACACAAAATGGGTCACTTTTATATCAGTGTTGCCCACATGCAGGCCACCCAAGAATATTTTTTTATTTTTATTTCTTCATCTGCTCAGGACAGTAACATGATTAGCTCACTATTGCGCTCTTGTTTTTAAGTAGCTTGTAAACAGCTACCTTTGTTCTTCTGTTTCCCTATGGGAAGGCTGGACAGGTTTCTATTGTGCTTGTTATTCCATTGTCTCCAATCTCTCACACTGCAGTCAAACTCCAACTCTACTGTCTGGCACAACAGCTGGTGACAGCAGCCCTTGCTCTGCTCTGGAGATCTGCTGCAAGCTTGAGGGCAACTCTGAGCAAATGAAGAACTGATAAAGCTATACTGTTCCTCAGCAATCTGCACAGCAAGAAAGAAAGCTGCAGTCATGATATCACAGAAAGCAAATATTGCTTATATGCTCATCTCAGCTGCACAGCTCTTCTGATTGCAAGAGGCAAAACGAGGGCAACAACCTTGTTGACGGCTTGTTCAAATCAGTGAATGAGGGGTTTCAAGAAGGCTCAGTATAACGAGGATCATTTTGAACTGGAATCATGCAAAGCTACTCACCAAAGGTACAAGTATAAAAACAGAGCAGAATAACTCATGACAGCAATAAAGATCTGTCGTAACAGTTCATCCTGGTTTGCAAATTCAAATGCCCACCAGGCAGTTAGTAGATGCAGTTTTAAAAGGTTTTAAGTAGTGATTCTATTGATACAGTAGAAACGATATTTTATATGAGATAGAGAGATCTCTCTCTACCTCTTTTCCATATGGGACATGAGCAGGGGCTATCCAAATGTCTCACATCAGAGTACCCGAATCCACATGAAATGACCTTTACGGCACAGATTTAGTGCTTGCTATCAACTGAGCTTACAATGTGCAAAATACCAGGCTTTTCCCATACATGATCCAATCCAGTTTTATTTTGCATGACAAAGCATAACACAAAAATACCAAATGGCAAAACACTAAAACAATAAAAACAAAAACTACAAGGTAGTAACCAGTGCTGTCATTCTGAGTTAGAAGCCAAAGAGTGAAAATGAGTTTTAAGAGTGAGGCACTCCAACATGGGCAGGAAGATGGTTATAAAGTTTAAAGGCTACACCTGAAAAAGCCTGGTCAGCTTGTTTGTTTTTTTGTTTTTTTAAATCAAGCTTTTGGGAATTACCAGGAGCTGCTGGTCTAAGGACCTCTGCAACCTCAAGGGGATGTACAGAGTCAACAGCTCAGAAATGCAAGTTGTAACTGAGCCTTTAAAAGTTTTAAAACCAAATGAAATCTTAAAATGGACCCTAAAAAAATGAAGAGCCAGTGGCAGGAGGCCAGGATGTGGGAAATGACTGAGGCATGTGAGTGAAGCATTGGTACGGCCCATGCAAAGTGGTTCAAGCAAGTTGTGATAAAAGCATGAATAAGATATTCAAAAAACTGTAAAAGATAAGACATATTTGATCTTGAATAAAAATGATAAAAAAAAACCCTGAATGATAAAAAAACAAAAACAAAACAGCTTTAAGAACAGCTAATCTGCTGATTTAGTTTAAAAATCACATTTAAGTTTGACAAACAGTAGCCAAGGTTAGTTACTCCGGGGTTGTTATTCAGCCACAGTAGGCCCAAGTCCAAGAGAGGAGCAGCACAGCTATCACTAGGTCTGAATACAGACCTAGTGGGAGAAGAAATCAGAGGGAGAAGACGAAGAGAAAAGACAATGGAGAGTCACCAAAGGAAACCAGGAAGGAATCTCTGTGATAAACACCAGCTGAACCACCGCAAAGCCTAAATTACACAGTAATGTGCAAAGTTTAAAGCCACCCCTCAGGTCTTTATATTAGGCTCTTCTTTGAATGTTGGCGGTCTTTTGTTCTGTACATTGTCGAGATGATCCCACACAGCTTCAACTCAATTTTCAGCATTTCTCCAGTCCTTAAGTCATGTCTTTAGGATATGACTATCAGATGCTGTGGATAGTTTTTCTAGGCCTGGTGCTACTTTTATCCTCAGCTCTCTCTCCATTTTTTCTTTTTTTGGGCTGAGATTACCAAATTTTGGACTAATAGTTTTTCAGAATCGTCTTATTGGTCCAAGACTACTTTATGCTCATCTGTTATCTGTGGGATTTTTCAACCAAAGAAATTGGAATAAATTATGTCCTTTTGTAGCAGACTGCTAATAAAAAGCCGAAAGATACTATTTAAAATTGGTTCTTTGCCAATGCTGGTTCATTCTTTGAGTGGTTTGAAAATGACTGAAAAAGCAGCCAATGTCCAAAGAAAAAGCTCGAAAGACCGAAGAATTATTGTCCACACCAGTGCTTAAAAAAAATGAAAATACAAGAAGGTCTAGGTCCTTGGAAGTAAAATATAAAGAAATGAGGGCTGGTTCAAGAGTTTTGCACAGTACTGTACTTTTCCTGTCCGTGAGTTCACTAGAAATTGATGACTACACTTGTGCACACTTTTTGAGTTACGCAAGTTCTGCGTGGACAACCATTTGCATGTCCATCTGCAATTATGCTGTGTGGGTCTCAGAACGTTCACTTTATGTGGCCTCTAACCGGACACTTGACAGCAACCCCACATGCTACTCCAGTCTGAATAGTGTACAGTTAATGGCTTTCTCAATAGGAAGGAAGACTCATGGCAAGAAATTTACTTCTGCACCAGTTGGCTAACGCCTATTTCACCTACTTACTTCAAAATGGGAAAATTCCTTTATATGGTGTACACGGTCTCAGTGAACTTATCTCGCAAACTTATTTATTTAGCCATGCTTTAGGGACTAGTAAAGCGCTTTATAAATACAGGCCATTTACAGACCATGCTCTGTGTGCCTGTGCATTTTCAGCGGTGGCTGTGCCATCTTACGCAAAACACCACAACGAGGTCATGGAGGTCGTGGTTGCCTAGCAACAATGGGACAACGATTGTACATTACGTGAGGTAGTCTAAGCAGAGCTGGTGGCATCATCCTTGTGTAGTGTGTGAATTGTAGAGAAAAAAAAAGGAAACCTGCTTTTTGGTGGTGCGAGGAAGGGTGAGCCTGGGAAGGTTTGCATCTGTACAGGAGCAACGCCTGAATAGGGCCAATGCTTTGTACAATCCGTTTAAAAGCAACCCACGCGCTTTCATTCTCCTCATCAGACAGAGTTCAACACAAACATTCCTCTTAAAGCAACTTAGGTTTCACAGGATATTAAGAATAGGGACTACAGGGCAAATGGGAAGAATACTACCAATGTCCTATTATCCTTTGTAGTGTAATTCACTAGCTGGGCCCATGTCCTCATTTTAGGATTGACAGTGTTTTAGTAGGTAAAGGTGAATGCTTGGACATGAATTGAGCTGCGGTTTGGGGAAGGCCTCGAAGGGGACTGGCAACGGCTCCCGGGCCTGGCAAATCCAAATCTACTAAATAGAAGTGAAGAAGTTAAAGAATTGAGAACAAGGACAGAGGAAGGGTGGGGTACGTAAACGAGAATCAACAGTTTGCAGAACTGGGGGGAACCTATATAGATGGCAACTGGAAGGAGCGTGTTTGGAGGCGTGGTCCCGCTCCTGAAATTCAGATACATAATCTCCAATAGAAAAATCCGACTGATTGTTCATCCAACAGATTTTTTTTTTTTTTTTTAAATTTGATTTCAGGCAATTCCAAGGACAGTCTGACCAAACTCAGTGCAACTTGTCCTTTCCAAGTGACTTTCTAAATTTATACTTATCTGGACAGTGAGGACCATTTCAGTGAAGAGAAAACACCGATTTCCATTTCCTGACATGTTCCAAGACCTCTGCCCCTATTAAATGAAATGCTGGAGGTGGTGAAACTAGCATCAAGACACCAGCATACAAAAGATCAACATTTATTAAATCGGACACAGGACAAAAAGGACGAACTGTGGAGCAGAAATGGGTTGCAAAGTGGCTTGTATAGGAGTAGCAACTGCGGACAGGCTAAATAAGATTTGGGTATGTTAGTTTTAATCATCAGATTGCTGGGGCTTTCTTTGTAGTATCATTGGGTTTTTACAATCTACAATCTTACAATATAAAGTACCTTGAGGCAACTGTTGTTGTGATTTGACGCAATATAAATTTGAAATTGAAAATTCAGTGAACGCAAAGGGAGCAACTCGAGGTTAAGTATATTGCCCAAGTCACCATCCAAATCACCATTGCTGTTAGTGATCAAACCTAGTTGAGTGTGTCACTTGATATAAAAGTCAGTTGTAAAAGTGGCACAAAGGTCACAGGATTCCTCAACTTAATAAGAAAAATGACTCGTGGATAAAAATGGCGTGTTCTGGTAAATATATTTAACTTCTTTTGTCTACTGGACCATGAGTTATATGAGGTTATGACAATAAGAAATTAGGTAATCCACAACTACTGTATATACTGACCATTAAAAAAAATACATCACTTTCAGAGACACTGTACATGTTCAAGCTCCATGTTTACACACAGGCACAGCTGGTCTACTGTCATCATCTCTGGAATTTGTGCAGCCACAGTCTCCAGCTGAGTTTGTATCTCAGTTACCCTAAAAGCCCAATAATGTGAGTAATCATTAAACCTTGAGCCACAGCCTGATCTGCTCTGTAAAAGAATCACCACCAGCACAGATATCAAGGTAAGAGGGGGTGGGCGGAGACTGGAGACAGTGGATTTGTTTTTTTATAAGCAACAAAGATAAAGTGCATAGTGCAATGTGGAGTATAAAGCAATCACCAGTGATTGTTTTACACCCCAACCCTGATATCACCACTTAATGAGCTTTGTTATGAAAATACAAGTGTTGTTGTTGTAGTGAATGATGACAGTGTGCTATTATTTAGCGATAACTGGTAACGTAACGCCAGAGGTGTCGGAACGCTGGCTTGCAGAGTATGGTGTAGTTTCTCACTGGCAGCAGAACAGATAAGCTGAGAAAACCGGACCCTTAGATTGGACGACACTTTAAATGTGGCAGCAAAAGAAGAATGTCCTTAAATAAATACGTTACAAATGAACTTTATTTATACAGCGTCAAATCACAACGGTTGTCACACATCCATTACCCTAGACCCAACAAAAATGCAGAGTTATCAAATTCCAGTTCAGGGATCTCTTGTAATGTAATATTTTATGATGTTGTAGTTGACTTATAAAAATTGTGATTAAGAGACAGGCTCCGTTAACACAATTATTCGCCGTACTTATCTCTGAGTACCTGAGAGCGGACAATTTTCAGAATACGTTAATAGTGACGTGAACGTCACAGGGTAATTAAGCCACCGTAAGCAGTACATTGAGTGGAATTGCTGGTTGCTGTATTGTTATGCTAAGTGTGAAACATAAAAACACACGTAAAACCTTCCACTTAATGCTGCTCCCAGCAGAGTAAGGAACATTAACCTGGAAACGCAAACACGGACACATTAGCAGGCTACAGACTCCCCACGCGCTTATTCATTCCAGCTGCCTGCCACACAGCTAGCCAAATCGGCTCACCTTTGCTACGTAGCTGCAGTTCTGTTTTCAGGATAGCTATAAGAGACATTACTTAACCCTAAAGAAGCACGAGCAGACGAAGCCAGGTAAATATTGATCAGTGCGCCCACATGGTCTTGTTTCCCAGTCACCCTGACCTAAACTTCACATTGGTACCGCGTGCACCAACGTGAAACTAATCTGATAGCCGGCTCTGTCAGAGCCCTCGGCGACAGCTAAACAAGCGAATACCAGTCCCCCTTGATAATATTTCCTCTTGAGTGAATTTATTAGCTCAGCATGCTTACCTGTGGACGAGTCTTCGCTGGCAGCCTGCTCTAATTGCAACACATCACTGGGTTGAAGCCACTTCATGAGTAGGACCTCCCATTATCCTTGACACTAGATGCCTTCACGTGCTCCCCGTAAACTAAAATTAAACCTAACCACCTCCATATATTTCATTGGGTTTAAATTACTGCCGGGTATCTACTAAATATGTTACACAAGTAGTTTCATAAAATTGAAATACTCCATGTCAACTTTGTACTTAACGGTACTTAAATACAAGATCCTGCTAATTTGTTGACGCCGCTCTTATAAAGATCTTTGGCAGTGGCAACTTTATTTAAACCACTGAGACACAACCCAAAGAATTCTTTAATAATGTGAAGAATAAATCAGAATGCTAATGAATGGTTTGCAATTATTTGAAATACGTTCACAGCCCATTCTTTCCCTTTCCCAAATCCAATACAACTAGTCTTTCTAAAATCTGTGAAGGGAATAGATTGCTCTGGCACTCTAGAAATCTTTAAATATTAGACTATGATTTGAGAGCTCTAGTTTTCCACCTGGAATGAATTGAGGCAACAGAACATGGGAGCACTGTAACTGTTGCAGTCATTTCGGGCATGATGACGATGTTTGTCGTGATGCCAGTGAGCAGCCGCAACAGTACCGGGGAACCGGGGCACGTCATCATCGCTGGTAATTGATCACCATGGCAATGGCAGCTGATTGATTTTGCCGACTCATTGACATATCCCTCGTTCACCCCACAGAGCACACGCACACGGTTGTATCCTACCTGTCTTTTTCCATATCCAAAGCTAGTATGAAGACATTTTCTCAGTATTCATACCCCCGATGACACACGCTCGCTCCGAGTTCAGACAATGCATTATTGACATTCATCAAAACGGACCCCATGACATCCTTCACTGCTCCCAGTGCGCATTGGTAAATACGCAGCTGCACACATCTCTGTCCCCTCTTCCGGCTGGTGACTCATGCGCCTCACTGAATTAACGGTGGCACTACAGAGGAGGGATGATACTGTAGAAAGTCAGGGTACATAACATCAACTGATTGCTTTATTCCCTTGGCTTCAAACACAGGCACGAAAAGATAAACTTAGCACAAAAATTTAAAAGCAAGGAAATTTGTGTTTGGTTCATTATGTTTTAGCCTGTTTATTTCCTCTTAAATGGTGCCCCACATGTAAGGAAAACACATTTGTAGGTTGCTCCCATGCAAAGGTAGCCAAGTCTTTTCTGCCAATGCCAAACAGCTTATTCTGATATTGACTCTTGTTCTGAGCTTCGGGTATCCCAGGTGATGACAATCAGGTTAGCCGAGCTGGCAACACCTGTGAACATGGACCCTGCTACAGGGTCAGTGTCTGCTACAGGGTCAGTGTCTGCTCCAAGAATACCACATCTGACTGACCTGGATAGGGACTGTACCATAGGAAAACTTAAAGCTGGTGTTCTGCAAAACAAAGTTGCAGGGTTATTAGGAGTGAGCCAGTACATTCGACAAACTGCTGTTGCTCTGGTGTCGGCAACATAACAATGCTGACCTCAATCCCACTGAACACATGTGAGATCAGCTTGAGTGTGCTGTTCATGTCAGTGTGACCTACACAATCAGTAGCAGATGAAGCTGTTTTTCATTGGCAGAGAAGATTTGGCAAGTTTGTCACAGGTGCAACCCACAAATGTAATTTTTCTTACATATGTGGCAGCATTTAAGGAGAAATAAACAACTTTAAACAGTATGCGATTTATTACCAGGAACATTTCTGCCACTTTCTAATAGTGCTGTAACTAACTTTAAGAATACATTTCACCCACTGTTATCATCATGTCTTGTACCAACACAGAGCACAGCAGCTACCTGGGAGAGTTCTACCAAGAACTACTCCAAGAAAAGTCGATTATGTTCTTAATAATTTTACCTCTTCTCTATGTATGACTCTGGATACTGTAGCTCCTGTGAAAAAGACAGCCTCAAATCAGAAGTACTTGACTCCCTAGTATAACTCTCAAATGCATACCTAAAGCAGATAACTCGTAAGCTGGAGAGGAAATGGCGTATCACAAATTTAGAAGATTATCATTTAGCCTGGAGAAATAGTTTGCTGCTTTATAAAAAAAAGCCCTTCATAAAGCTAGAAGTTTTTACTATTCATCATCACCCAGGTTTCTCCTCAGCACTGTAGCCAGGCTCACAAAAAGTCAGAACACTGTTGAGCCACCCATTCCTTTAAAGTTAACTAGTAATGATTTCATGAACTTCTTCACAAATAAAAATTGAACCATTAGAGAAAAAATACTCATTATCTCACAGATGTAACATTATGTACAGCTACTTTCAATACCATTGATATTCATTTACTCTTTTTCTCCAATTGATCTTTCTGAGTTAACTTCAGTAATTACTTCTTCCAAACTGTCAACGTGTCTTTTAGACCCCATTCCTCTGTTTACATTATACATGGTTCCCTTAGGCAGTATCATCAGAAGGTATAGCAGACATTTTCACTGCTATGCAGATGACACCCAACTTTATTTATGTATGAATCCAGACAACACACACCAGTTAGTTAAACTGCAGGGATGTCTTAAAGACATAAAGACCTGGGGGAACTCTAACTTTCTGCTTCTAAATTCAGATAAAAATGAGGTTATTGTACTAACATATTGTACTTTGCCCTAAAGTTCCTAGAAATACGGTATCTAAACAGATACTTATGGTGCCTTGAGGCGACTGTTGTTGTGATTTGGTGCTGTATAAATAAAACTGAATTGAAACACTGTTACAACAAAGGAATAATTGGTTTTTTCCTTGTTGTAAATTTTCCTTATTGTGTTAAGCTTATTTTTTTTCTTTTATTCAAATTGCTCAGATTTGACCTGAATGCATTTATATAAACCCCCAAAAATATAAAAATTCATCTCAGACCATGAGTTTGCACAAATGATGGTCAAGCTGTCTAGAAAAACTACTATATCTGGAGAAATTGCAATATGATTGTAGCTAATGATGGTTTACAGTATGCTGGCTTTAAAAGGTGAAGGTATACGACGGTATAAGTTTATGAAGACACTGAAAAGTGGAAAGGCAGTTAGTCCAGATGACATATCTGGACTAACTGGGGTGGTTGAGCCTCTAAATTGTTCGCCACTTGTTAGAAAACACTGCAAAAAAAATGTTCCTCCTCAGACACCTTTTCAGTTTCGTCACACAAAAACTTGTCTTTTTCTTTTCCCTTGTGTGGTGCAAGCTTCTGTTTAACGTTTAACGTGTGCGTTAAACACCTCAACAAACATCACACGAACAGTCATTTAGTTTAGTTTTTTTAATTGTAAAACAAAGTATTATAACATAAATCAATACCATCCATCACCCTCTTCAATAACAGCAATCAGTTTTGTGAGCATGCTGCACACATTAAACCTATTGACACTGGAGGTTACAGACCCCATAAGAGTTTATAGCAGGTGGGCTGCTGGCTTCAGCATGGAGAACAGCCCTCCTAGATCATTTCATTAATAACCTTGCGTAAGTAGCAAGTATTGACTGTTCCTCAGAGAACCTGAGGAATCTTAATGTATGTGTTAACTTTAATATTTTAACATAATTCATACAGGATAAGGCAAGAGCCTCCACAGAACGAGTAATAAGACCTTCTCTGCCAAAGAAGTGACAACTGCTCCTCAACAGGTACAGTGTCTCTGAAACTGATGTCCAACCCAGTGTCCATCCTGCACGTGCTCCCCCTCAGTTCAGCTGTCTGATGATTACATTGATATCTGTGCCACGGTACCCTGGGTTTCCCAGGTCCTTCAGGAGCCCAGCTTTGTCTTTGATGGAGTGACGAGCCACTGACAGCCTGAACGGCAATAGGAAGTTATTGGCAGCTCGAAAGTTCTTCCCAACAGAGTAGATCTCGTGAATCAGGTCCTCCAAGCAGATAATTCCGTGTTTACCTGTGGGCCGAGAGGAGCAGAGAAAGCTCATTAAAGCCGATTCCTGCAGAATTTGAACTCATATTCAGCCAACATGAACAAAAAAAACAAAAAAAACAAAAAAACCCAAAATAGCCTGTGTAGCAGCTATATCCCACAGACTGTACCTAAAAGAGAGACGTAGCCGCTAGCTATAATCTTTCATCCATAATATCTGTATTTTGCAAATTCTGATTACCATTAGAGTCAAAAGCAGAAAAAGGTTGTGTGCTTTATTGTTAGCACAATAAAAACAATATCTGTGAATAAAAACAATGAGCAGTGGGCAAAATGGGCCCGGCTTCAAGAAAGGGTAACTAATAAAAAATAAGCAACTTTCCATTGAGATGGGCAGGAACGAAATGAGTGGGCAATTATGTGTATCGTGATAAAAGGCTGCGGCTACACACTTTTTTAATTGCAAAGCCAATTACATACAGCTTTTTGACAACTCACGTCCTTGCATGACAGTACTACAGACAGCCACTGTTGCTGGGTGAAATCAGTTACAAACATGGTGCGGCACCAAGAACCTTGTACTAATTTCTCCGGTTGCTAGGAGAATGCCATGGTTGCCAGTAATATCTCATGTTTGTCAGCAAATACTTCCCAATTCCAAGCATGGTAGTAGTAAAATTTGAAAAAGTGGAATGCAAACCAGAAATAGACATGGTTCATCTCAAAGTGAAAGCTGTGTCTCAGTGTTACAGTAAACATGTTTCTAAGGACCTTCTCCATTTCCGGAGCTGTTTCACTACAGCTAGATGCTGTTTGTAGACAAGTCCACCACTTCTATTCAAACTGCGATCAGAGCAATATGCTGCCAACCAAAGCAATCACAAGATCACAAGGAGATTTTCCCTAACTGGACCTGAAGTACCCATTTATTATATAGACACAGATGGTTTCCAGGGAGTCACTGACCATATGTAGGCATGTGTGACTGGGGCTTTAGCCATCATCTCCCCAGCAACTTCCATCAACCACTCAAAACTGGTTGGGATATACTCACCTGGTGGTTACCAGATGGTCATGGACCTTTCTAATTATCACATGTGATAGTAGGAAAGCTAACATTACGTTGTTATTGATCATGAGTGCAAAACCTTGATACACACAACTATGTTCATCTGCCCTCTAGAGGACATCATAGCCCCTTTTCTGTTAGTACCTAATTGGATCAACTCAGCACGGTTTGCCACCTGCTTGCCCGGGGTTCCAAGCGATCTGACCAGGTACTAAAATGTGATGCTGTCAGACTGCATACAGCCCACTGGCTGGTCAGTGGCGTCACTCGATGAGTCCTGAGAGCGTCTTATTCATGAAAATTAAAACCGCCACGAAACCCGGCATTGAGGGAAATGGCTACAAAAAACAATCTTAAAGATAATTTAAGAAGTAAAAATAGAACCATGTATTTTATTTTACATAACACTTGAAAGAAAGATGGAGTATGACAGAGGGAGTGGGAGGAGGAAGAGACAGGGAGATAAAAAGAAAACATGAGAGAGAGGGAGAAAGAGAGGAAGAGAAAGAGGAAGGGATGGAAAGAGAGAGAGAGTGCACAGCTGAAATGAAGTGCACTGCGACTGCAGGTGAGTGGGGAGGGAGTGTAGTGTGAGTGACTCACCCATGTGCTCCTCGATGAAGGTGTTATCTGTGAGGGGAACTCTCCTTCTGCCTATCCTGGTCTGACCTCTCTTCAGAATGAGCTCACGAACCGACTTCAGGTTGGGAAATCTGTCCGACACACAGCCCAGTATGTAGAGGATTGAACACAAATTCAAGCCAGCATTACCCTCTAAAGCACACTGTGTTTCACGCACTCACCCCCACGCCACATAAGGCTCCACCATCTTCATCATGGCGATGGAGGTCTTGTTAACTTTGACAAAGCTCCCACTGAAGATCTTCCTCAGCCTCATCATCTGGATCACTTTCATCACTTTAGGGCTGACACCTTTAGTCCTAGCAGGAGAGAACCAGTCGGGTTAAACAAACTGTCGGCCGGTTCTGGAAGCCTGTGTCTGCTTTCCAGTACTTACTGTCTAATGCGGACGGCGAAGGCAAGCTTGTTCTTGGCTGGAGGCAGTGGTTCAGCTGGTCTCTGTTTGACCCTTTGGATGCGGGTGTCATCCCGATGCTGTGTGTGGCTTTCCTTTAAGAAATCTTCCAAACGCTTGAACTTGATTTTCCCTTTAGTCACCTACAGCATTACAGAAATACACACATGAATGCACAACAGTACATAAATTCCATACAGCTTTTAACTACAAAGCACGGTCATGACGTTTGGATATATTGTATTGTATATATGTAATATGGGCATCAGTGCTTACCCTTCTCTTCTCGAGCAGTGCGAGTTTGGCTTGCGTGGCTTTGATTGCCTGGTATGCCTTCCTCTTTTTCAGAAGATACTCTGGAACCAACTTGATTGCCTTTTTTGTCCTGAAGAGAACAAAAAGTAAGAGAAGAAAGCTTTGGACAAACTAAATAAACGTGGCTCAGTCACAGGATTGTGCTGTGGAGAACTGGAGGCTTTGAGTAGCTTCAGGTGTAACCCTAAAACTTGTTAGGAATCACCTAAAACTTGGTTTTTCAGTGTTACCACGGTAGGTTACTTGTTACTGGGGTATGACAGGTATAATAGGTCTGTTTAAGACTGATTCGCCAAAAACACATAGTGTTTATGAGGACCTAGTTAGCCTGAGGTCCCAAGGCTTTTCTTGCGTCCTTGTATTAGGACAGCCGGGAGAACAGAATTGTCTGACACAAATTCAAATAGCTTGACCCAGAAATTTTAGGGGTGACGCCAGGTCGGGAGGCCATGGGTATACTTATTCAGTTCGGAGCTACCTTCGAGTCACCGACGGTATACACTTAGCTCCATGTGAAAGTAAGCTCCTCAAGATACGCCTTTTTCACCCATCATCCTTCTAAATAGATACCTTAATCGAATCTTTAAGATTCGTACTTAAAGGAAAAAGCACAATCAGCACATCTACACATAGGAAACCGAACGGATGGACTTAGATACGATTATAAAATCAAACACATACTCTGATTCGGCCATCGTAGATTCCTCGTCGCGGACAAATGACGTCAGCAGATGGTGCCTCGACCTGCCACAGCGTTTCCCACTGCCGATGTTTGGGGGTGATGGCATCATGTGTAGATCTGACATTTTTAAGGTGATGCCACAAGATGGCACAAGCCACACTTTGGGGGTGATGACGACGCCACGGCCGTTTGCACAGACATGCCTCAAAATACGAAGCTAAAGCATCCATTCCATCATGCTAGTATCGATGCTGTCGGCATTTCGATCGATCCGCCCACATCTTACTCTTTTCCGGGTTTAATTTTTGTAACTTGGCGTGTTGTGCCGCTGCAGATTGGTTGCAAGAAGGAAGGCACCCGCCTCCAAATGGGACAATCCCCACTAGGGTTTAAATTCCCGGGACTCTCCACCTTTTGTTTTTAGAACCGAAGAAGCCTCTTGGATGAGATAAGTCTTCTTATAAGTCCAGTTTCCTTCGTCAAGATCTCTCTCAATGCTGCCATCACCTGGATGGCTGAGAACCCACACAAACATTTGTCTCACTTTGCATCTATGCAAATCTGACAGTAAAAGATTTTTTTAACACCAAGCATGACCTAGGGTTACACAAATATTTTTATCAGGACCACTTAAGGTTTGCCTTCCTTGCATGAAAGTCTAAAATAAAGTTCTTTTGAATTTTCATATATTAATCGTTTGAGTTATTTAGTCAGTGTGAATAAAGCATACACTGTCTCTTATTCAGCCATGCCTCTCTGTTCCCACACACCATTTTGGTTTCAGTGTTTTATACACTGCTCAAAAAAAAGAGAAGGATATCTATACTGATATGGACCTGGTAATGTCTTAGGAACAAAAGGATATCACGTGGAAATGAGAATAATTAACCTACATAGGTTGAATTCAAAGACACTCTAAAAAGAGGATATTCTCTTTATATCACTTGTAAAGAGACATACAGTACATCTTTCCAAATGCCTTGATATCAGTTTGAATAATCAGTTTTCAGAAAATATTTTAACCCTGGAGAACCCATGGGGTCAGATCCGACCCCATTGGTTTACTAGGGAAACCATGGGGTCAAATTTGACCCCATGGGTTCTCCAGGGTTAAACTGTTCAGAAAAACTGCTTCAGACCTAGGACAAGACAGAGCTGTGGTGTAGGCATCCAAAACACGTGCTTTAAGATGCATTTTAGCACTACGTGTCACATTTTCGGGCTTTAAACTCTAAAGCTGCTATACTGTGGAAAGGTTGTACAAATACTCTAAGAAGGATGAACACTTAACACATAACACATCACATAAAATCAAATGAAAAGATGACACAAATTATTTTCCTAATTCTTTCACTGTAGCAAAGTCCATGAAATCACTTAAAAAATATGGCATAAGTATAAACGGCATTCAGGACCTGAATGGGAAATGGGAAATGACCCTATTGTCGAATGATGAAAACTCCAAAATATAGGCGTCAGGCCAAGGGGATACAAGGATACCCACCCCAGCCCACCACCTCTCAGCATGGCCAACTTCAGACTGGAACAGAGTCCAGCCCCTCTCCGGGGGACTGGTTCCAGAGCCCAAGTCGTGCACTGAGTCGAGCTTGACTATAGTCAGTTTCGCTCAACCTCACATACTAGCTCAGGCTATTCCCATTCAGAGAGGTGACATTCCATATCCCAAGAACCATTCTGGGTAGCTGGAGATCTGTCTGGCAGAGTCACTGCTCTTGGCTGCTACCTGGCATACATTGCAACAGACTCCTACTATGCCTCCTGTGGGCGATGGGTCTACAGTAGGGCCTACATTTTTTTTTACCAAAAATGTCTTTGAATAAAATATTTTTTTATTCTGTATCAGTAAGTCTGCAGGATCTTAGCCTGGTCATTGTCAACCACCCTGTGGGGTATATCCCATTTTGTCCATGTATATCCCATACTCAACATAGATGTTCCTGTATTTTATACAGTGTGCCAGCCACTTGTATATGGTCTTCCATGTATGCCGTGCATGTTAGAATCTTGTACCCTGCTGTTATGTGCTGGACAGTCCCTGTACAGGTAGAGTAACTATGGTAGCAGAGAGACTCACTGTGTCTCAAAGTGACATCAAGAAGATGATAGAGGTTACTTTATTATGTTCTGTATTGACTGTGGATCAATTAGTTAACCAAACCTTTTTATATAGGTTCAAAAGTGAACTTCTTTAAGTTTGATTGAACTAAAATAAAAATAAAAACTAAATGTTTTTATTTAGTTTAAGTTAACTATAATAACCTTGGCTCACACATTAAGACACACTTTTTTGTGTTCAAAACTCGTATGACTGTGTCAGCACTGTGATTTCCTTCAGTTTAATTTCTCCCTGATAATTGACTGAAATAACTGAACTGAACTACTTTTTGAATATGTGCAGTTTCAGGTCTGAGCGTGTTGCTCCATCTAGTGAGCCATCTTAAGCATTGCTTAAAGTGACCTGAATAGGGGAGACCGGGGATAGTTGCAACATGGGTCAGTTGTAACACTTTCAATTTCTCCAATCAGGGCTAAGTTTCAAATGATGTGACTCATCCTGTGCATGCCCAACTCAGTTCTGCTATCACATGTGGAAAATCAGCACATTTTGTCGAACACAGACAATTTAACACGAAAAAAAGTAATTTGTATGCCAAAAAGTACGTTTTTCCCATTTATTTCAATTTCTAATAGCATTATCTGCTTTGCAGCGAAACTCATCAAACTTAAATTATGTTATTTGTATGTCTATGGGGATATATTCTGTGTAGGTCTTCAGTGCTAATGTTTTAGCCGTTGGCTGTAATGTTAGCTAGTTCATGGCTATAGGAGTCTGGGTCAGTTGTAACAGCAACAGTCTGGGTCAGTTGTAACAATAACGCAGATGTTAAAACTTACCACACTATTACTTTAACTTATATTAAACAAGTTGGGGCAACGACATCAGCAGAGAGAGGTTCACTGGTCGCATTTGTATATGTGGTTAATGCCATTGGCAACACAATTCCTCCACTGTTTGTGTTCCCACACATACATTATGCAGACCTCTGTGTCAGAGATGGACCAGTAGGAAGTACTGGTAGTGGAAATGGGTGCAAGAAACAGATTTCCTCATCTTTCTGAAGCACTTTGAAAACCACACCAAGGTAAGCCATGATAAAAAGTAATGGAATTGCGATGCTGGTGAACAACTACATTTTTTCAGCTTCATTGTTATGTTCAAAATTTGTGCAAGAGTTGTAGGTTATAATGCCCACTGAGCCAATGAGGCCAAACTCTAGGAAGACCAACCAAAATTAATGAAATATTCAGTTGCAGAAAATTCCATAATTTGTCTTTTTTGGGGGGTTGGAATATGTTCAAAAGCTAGATTTCGGCATTCTGTCACACACACACACACACACACACACACAGCTACATAAATGGCTCTAAGTGCATTCATGTGTTGAATAAACAAAGATTACATGTTAATGTTTTGTTAGTACCCTTATTTCATTGTGTTACATTTCACCCCAGGATATGTTACAACTAACCCAGACTATGGGGTTAATTGTAACATTTCACTCTTTGTGTTTGAGACCATACCATGCAATGGGTAATTGTGCTGCAGAGAAAATAGCTGCACTATTTAATAGCAGAGACATGTAAATACTTTGCATTACATTTTGAATCCACTACCTTAACAGAGCTCCAATTTACAGACAGAAATGTCAAAAATGTTACAACTATCCCCGGTCTCCCCTACTGCTTAGTTTTTTTTAAATTTTTTTTTTATAAAGTACAGCAACAACAGAGATATTCTGCACACATCTGTATCAGCTTTATTGGGCAAGTATGAGTAACACAACACCTTCTCTCTGGCACTGCTCAGAAAGTTTGATGCGGCTATAACCTGATCACGGAGGTCATTCCTCTTTATTTATTTATTTTCTTCGACAAAAGACACTTACTTACTTTTAAAAAAATCTACATAAAATTTACAAAGTTCTGCCTGCCCTACAATGCTTTTGATTCAGATCAGCATCAGAATTTGCTTTGCTACATACACTGAATTAAATTATAAATATGAAAGATAGAAAAATAAAAATAAGGTACTCTGTTGAAGATGCAACATGTTAAATATGTACTCTAAAGTTATGCTGTATACAATGTAAACAAGATATGTGAAAGTGAAAATAGTGAAAATAGTCCAAGTGTCACAGGGAGAGTTTGAGGCTGAAAGTGTTCCGACTATCCAGCGTGTCATGGAGAGGGTATGAAGGATTGTGTCATGGTCCATGTGAGTGGCTGTTTTTCTATTAGCTCTCGGTTTCCACCTCTAGGTGGAGCCTCATCAGCCTTTAAGACCAGTGCTCTCAACAAATCTTTGCCAGAACGCCTGCTAACCTCTGATAGTGCTGGAGGAGCAGGGAAGCGAATCACAGACCTTCTGATTGGTAGATAACCCAGTCTGTTGCCTGAGCCACGGCTCCGTAAACTGGAATTGGGATTTTGGCATTGTATTATTCAATGGAAAAACAATAGCAATATTAGCAACAACTGCTTTTTCCACGAGGTGTTGTGTAAGTCAGTATCCATGCTGGAGTTGTATTGTGTTCACATACAGAGACATGCTCAGAAGATGTTGGTTCTTTTCTGTCTCTGGTATCTTTCTGTTCTTAAGGTGGTTGATTGTTTTTCTGATCTTCACTTTTGCTGGTTTGCACAGTTAATTTTGAAAGTTATTTTTCATCCTATACACACTCAAAAACTAATTGCTGATATATGCTGTTAATACACCAACATTTTTTATTTTTTGCCTTAATCTGATGAGAATAATGAAGAAGAAGGAATTCAAGGGAAGCCACACAACAAAGAGACTCAGGTTGGAATTGAACCCAGGCTACTACACTTAATCTTATGTATGATCTCTTGGGCAACTGGTGAGCTAAAGCAATACACAACATAACCACATATATACATAAAATTTGGTTGCATTGATTCACCTTTAAAATTCAGTCAGTCCAAATTTTTTTTGGACTGTCCCTTTGAAAAATCAGAGTCAGATGTATACAGCAATGGTGTATTATTACAAAAAAATAAATAAATAAATTCCAGTCACTTAAGGGAATGCCACCAACCCTTAAGTGACTGGCATTGTGGTAGATTGGTAATCTGTAGGTGTTAAACACTCTGTTCTTTAATCAGAACGCAGAAATGCATATGGCTCATCTGATGATGTGGATTGCTACTGCCTGAGTTTGTGCTGCGTAGCAGCAGTCACAGAGAAGACAAAAGTAGTTCTTTGTACTTCTTAGGTTCTTAGGCCTTCTTTGCCTTAGCTGACTTGATCAAACCTAGAACCCCAGCTGGAGATAAAGGGTAAAAACCTGAGTAGTCATCAACATTCTCTGCTAAGCTGGGATTTCTGCACGAACTGTGGCAGTTCATGCAGTATATGCAATAAAAAGGTAAAACTGTAGTGAGATGCTTAGTTTTTTACTTTCATGCTTTTTGGCCCACTTCACTTTTTTGATGTGGACGTGTGCACATTTTTCTAACTTGTATTTGCCACTAAAGCTCATATGATTGAGATTAAGACGGAATACAAGAAAAAATATTTTTTAACAGCAGCAATTAGTCATTTTAGCATGCTTCATCGTTATGTATGCACAGCTCTTTGCAAAAACACTGAGCTAAAAGTCACTAAGGGGACATGAAGATGTGATACTATAATGCTCTGTGGGTCTGTGCGCACACATTTATCTTTTTTTAGCAGGAACATTTTGACTACTCCAGCTTTGAAAGAGAGTAATCACCAATATTTGTTGACCAGGAATAAGGAGTTTTTTCAAATTATGAACTATGATGTGTCGCACATCACATATTCTGAATATGTCAAGTAAATGGGACAGTTTGAAATGGTTGGACAAATGGAGTGCAGTCCCACCGTATCATATTACCTTTTGTAAGGACAGAGAAGCTGCCCTAGGTAAACTGTCAGATGGTTCCCATGGCAATATGCATTTACTGTGTTATTCAAATCCCAGACACACTATGTATGCACACCCCCTACACACACTACAAAGTCTCAGATAATTTTTGTTTTTGAATTAATAAAGCCAAATTATTCCACAAAGGTCAGCGCAAGTCTCATTATGCAGCACAATAGTCACTTTAATCAGACTTCAAAGAGAAGCGGCTCTACCACTGCTGAGCCTGCATCTGGCTGTGTTTGTACTTTATCACAATATTCAGGTTAAGGTCTGTGCATATATTCAGAGTGGTTTGGGGTGGGGGTTCTAGGGTGGGGGACAGAGAGCGATAGATGGGAGGCGGAGGTGGTTATGACAAGGCTAATTGATTTTAAAGTCCCTTTGAAGTCAGGAGTGTGTGAAGCATAACACATTATTTTTTATTGATTATTTTTTGTGCTCTCCCTCTCACAGGCATAGATGCACATGCATTACTGTGTGAAAGTCTCGAGCCACCCTCAGTTTGTAATTTGCTTCAAAGGAACCAGACTTTGTTGTATTTTTAAAGTGGTCTTGAGCAAAGAATGCAAAGAACCCATTTTAAATAGTGTCTTTAGGCACTTTTAAACTAACAGCTTGTCACAAAGATATATAATTAAGTAGAGTTTGAATGGTATATAAAAATCTACTCCAGGTGATTCCTAAGCTAAAAACTGGCTATATATCTGCATGGTGTGCTGAGTGTCCTAAAAAGTTGTGGTAAATGGAATTATTATTGTATAGTTTTCTATTTCAGCACTCAAAGTGCTTCATACAACATGTCTTATTCACCCATTCATGTGTTTCTACACCTAAGTGGTTTGCAGTGAAAGAACTGGAGAACTTGGGAGTTCTGTATCTTGGCCAAGGATACTTTGGGATACAGACTAGAACAACCAGAGTCTGAAACACCAGTAGATGACCTGCTCTACCTCCTGAGCCAAAGCCACAAAGCTGTCCATAAGTGTCAGGCCTAGAAAGCTCTCTAAAGTAGATGAACCTTATCTGAAAATGATATCTTTGGGCTATAGGATATAATATAACAAAGAGATGACCCAGGACCTAAGATGTATTTGACCCTTGTGTCACATCTGCAGAGGCAGACGGGGTGGAGTGAGGATAATATGGACCCAAAAGCAGACAATGGAGGCAGAGTGAGGTGATGAACAAATAATAAGCCTTTTATTTGGCTGAGCAAAAGTACAAACAAAAAGCAAAGAAAGACTAGAATGGAGCTAATGAAACCTATACTGGAAAAACTAAATACAAAACACTGCATAAAACTAGAAACCTGGAAACACGGGGTGAAAAACGCAGACAAGCCGACAACAGACAGAGGAAGACAGAGAACTAAATACACAAGAGGGTAACGCGGGAATGAGGAACAGGAGGGAAACACAGCTGGGACTAATCACACACACGAGACAGGGAGGAAGCAAAACAGAATACTCTAACACAGGACATGGGACTGTCAAAGTAAAACAGGAAATACACGAACATAGAAACCAGGATAACTAGATGCAACACAAGGAACACAGGGGAGGCGCAGTAACAAACCCTAAAGACTAGAAATCACCAAAATACTAATGAATAACTAATGGACCTAGAAATACAAAAGACTAAACCATGAAAAACCACTAAATCACAGAATATTAATCATCAAAAATATAAAGACTGGGACACCCGGGACCATGACACCTTGGGTTGATCCATGTACTGCTCGCTGAAGCCTGAGAGCAACTGGAAGTCAATCTTAAGGAAGGAAACCAAGCGAAAAGGCTGAGCTAAGCTAAATTACACATTAACTCGATTGACAATCAGTGGCAACATGACTTATGGAACAATGAATGAAAATGTGAAGTTTGAATGACATTGTACGGACAATAGGTGCTGTTAACAGTGGTTTATGAAGTCCTGCTTAATAACTGATAATACAATTCTCACCACTTAACATTTAAAACAGTTATATTCAATATAATCCATATGAAAAGTACCCCATATTTATATGTGCAGAATAAATTTTCAAAACAATATAGAGCAGATATTTTGACTTGTGATAAAAAGAAAATCACAGTTGCTACTGTTCACATTAACAGTGGTTTTGTTCTATTCAAACATCTTTTTAAGCCATGACAATGTGAACAGGCGCAATTCAGCCACCTGGTCAGGTGACCTTGATTTCTTGTTATACTCTTTGTCTTTTTTCTTGTCCAAATTCAGTTCATCTCAATGGGCTTTATACTGTTATATAAAGATAACAGAGAGAAAACCTCAACAATCAGATGACACCCATCAGCAAGAACTTGGCAACAGTGGGAAGGAAAAACCTTTTCACAGGAAGAAACCTCTGGCAGAACCAGGCTTAGGGAGGGGCAGCCATCTCCTGAAAATATGTTTGAGAAGTTGTTAGCCAATAGGATGCTGTTAAACAACAGTTGTCCGTTGTCACTCTTGCGTACACGATGGTTTCTTTGTGTGCGTGGCTTCTGAGTTCTACGTGCGTGGGTTTTTAAAATTATGCAAGAGAAATTTAATTTAATTTAATTTAATTGTTGAATTTTCAACATAGATGTAATTCCATAGTGCTGCACCAAAAACCTGCTTGTAATTGCTTTGCCCATTCCCAGATTGTTGTATCACCTGTGGTTTCCATGGAAGATACCGACTTGTCAGCAAATACTTGCTAGATACTAGAGAAATGGTACTAAAAATTGCCCATTCAAAATTGGGCAACCAAAGCCATTGTAAAGATATCTATAGGTCTGCCATTTATGTGATGTCACACATTCAAAATGGCAGGTAAGTTAACATCAAATGGTTTTATCCTGAATAGAGACTAAATAAATAAATACATTTGTGGTGGTAAATGTGTTTTTTCTATGCTAAAGTATCTTAAAATAGGAGCCTATAGGGACTCACTCACTTTTAGAGCCAACTTAAAAAAAGGATATTGAAAATATGATCTTTTCCATTTCTTGGCAGTAGGATGAGTCACTGAGCTCAGAGATGTTTGTGTATGACTGCCAGAGACAGCACAGTGACAGGCGGTGCAAGCAAACAGCTTTGACACGATGCAAAAAGGCCTTCCCTGGTGTTAAATCACATACACACAGGTACAGCACGTTTTGTGTATGTGCACACGCACTTGCACATACACACACAGCTATATACATTCGGGCTCTCTTTTTGCATATTTCCTTCATGCACACGCAGCAGATGGGACAATCAGGCTGTTCGTCACATGTGCCTTTTGAAGATATGAGGCGTCAGCATGGTGGATAGCACTGAATGATTTCACAAGAATGAGTCAAACTATAATGAGGTATTTGATGGACACATTTATTACATAATATGCAGCATGGCCTGATTTTCCTTTTTATTTATGCAGCAATCTGTGCTAACGGCTGTGTAAGCAAGCACCAACCACACAGAAGCTTGCTAATCTGTTACTGGAATAGTTTTTAAGAAATAATGATAATAAGCTTTATGATATAACAATAGTGTTCAGGTAAGTTAACTGTAATTACAAAATGTAAGTAAAACGTTCACAACTATGGCCACATTTTGAGATGTTGAATGTATGACTAATTACCATGAGCCAGACTGATCTACAGTTTCGTTTTACTCTTGGCTATATATGATGTCAGTGAGAATGGATATCACTATTGTAGTCATCACAGGTACACTTTTCTGCCTGTGAGCAGAGCAGCTGCAGCCATCTGATGTTCAAACCGTCAGTTTCTAAAATAATATATATTATATTAATGAAGGGGTAACAGGAAATAATAAATAAAAAACAACAAGTAATGCAGGGTGTCAAAATAAGACTAGCTCAGGTAAGCCGGTTTTAAAAAATATTTTTTATTAATGGAGATTCAAAAGAGCAGGAGTTAAAACGTTTTAAATGCTAATTTGTTAACCTCTTACATTAGGTTAAAATTTGTACCTATTTGGACCAAACAAAAAATAAACTATAATGCCAAAATGAATCTATGAGACCTTATTTGAAATGTATTATCTATTGAAAATTCCTGGAGTTGCCAGTATCAGCAGGGTTAGTAAAATCTTAAACTGAAATGCTCCTGTTTTGCACATGTACGGAAACCTTTCTGCTCACAAAACAAGGCACAAAGCTGAAACTCAGACTGCAGTGCAAAAGGCCGCCAGGTGCTTCTGCCATGGTCACAGCATCTCATTTTACAACCTATGAAAAGTGTTCAAATCCCCTGAAACCAGGGTGTGAAGCACTAAACACCAACTTCCAGTAGGGGATGCTGGAGACCCACGTTGAACACAGGGCTTCCCATTACCTTGGTGATGATATGTATTCATTACTGTGCCCCGCAGACTCAGTGGTCCCAGACTTTTAACCTGGGAGGTAGCAGAGCTCAGGAGTCTAATGTGTGATGAGCCATTAGCCTGCAGGGAACAATTAGGGTCCTTGTTTAAATAGGCAATGGTTGATTCGACTCATCATTTGAGCCGGTGTTCAATAGGGGAATAGGCAATTAGGTTGACCATGCTTGCTCGAGTGTCATTATGGTCAACATCTGTCCATATGAAACCTGCCCAGAAGACCTGGTGTTAGCACCCAAATCATCTTATCAGAGAATGCATGCGCTGACATCTTAGGAGTTTAAGTCCGAACTGCAGTTAGAAGAGAATAAGAATGAAAAAGCACCAATGATTTAAGACACATTAATTTTTAGCAAATATACATGCATCTTTTCCACCCCCCACTGCCAGTTCAAGCAGAAAACTACAAATTTTAACATCCAAGAATTTAAGAAAAACTAGAAATACTAAGCTTAATTACAGCAATCTGTTTACCTGCTACAACCTCATCCACACATCAACATTTCTGTTGTACGTTTTAATATACGAAGCTTGTTAACTTGGTAGCTAGCGTGGTAGGGTATATTGCCTACAAATGCAATCATATGCAACCTTTCTATCATGCTAATGCTAATAAATTCACTTGTGAGCTTTCTCATTGATGTCTAGATTAGAAATTCCATACCAATGACTATAATAAGCATCCAAAAATATACGTCAATACAACTTTTCAGGTTTTTGTCACAGTGTGATGTGTCAATCAACAGTATCCTCCGCTCTCAGTAATCCAGTTGATTCAGACACTCCACTTTGTGTTAACAGAAGTTTTTTCATTCACTGACTTTCCGTGGTTACCGCTAGTCACCTAACCCAGACACCCCTTTGTAATATACCTGCTTTTACATGACACTTTTTTAGTGTCACTGACCACTCAAAGCACTTTAAACTACAAGTCAGTGCTGTTTATCTTTGCATTCATATAGTGTATCTTTTTCAAATACTTTATGTTTATGTCACATTGTTGGTCAATTCAGAATCACCAGTTAACCTAACATGCACATCTTTTGATTTGAGGGCCACGCCTTTGTCTTATAATGTGTCTGGTTACATGATCATTTTTAATTCCTTAAACTGCAAAACAGCACATTAAAAAACATGGCTTCCTTTTCCTTTCCTTTCCATGTTGCTTGTCATTTTTCTGTGTGTCTTCATATCCATGTTGTGTTTAGCTGCGGGTAAAAAAAGGAAGTCGGAGCTTCGGAGCTCTGGCTGTTTTTCACATTATCTGCCTTTCTCAGCGCCAGTCCTGACCTTGCTGCAGTGTCCCTGAAGATCTTTGTTCAAATTCTGACATTCACTGAATGGTGCTACCTAAATATATGAAAAAGAGATGATAGCGTAGGGCAGAATATTAATATTGCTACATATTTCATATATGTGTATAAGAGCTGCATTCCTTCACTCCTCTTTTAGTGATAGCGACACAAACCAAATGCACTGTTGGAGTAATTTTTCCCTTGGCGCTTGCTTTCAGTGCAAGTTATTTTAAACCTCATACGTTGCAGTGGTGACATTTGACTCTGACTGTAGACCTCATTTGAAGCTTTTACTAACAAGATACTATCCTCAGAGTTTCTCCCGTTGGTGCAGTCATAGCCCCTTCTGGCATTTTCCTGCAATAATGATGTTTAGCGTGGTTTTAGACTACAAATTAAAAACTTTACTGCTCCCTTATGACCTGCCTCCCGACACGGGGAGAGCATCATTCATGTTCATGTATGTTGGGCGGTTTGTCAGAAACCTGAGCACTACCTTATAAATTCATGAGCTCCATGGCTTTGATGTTGAGGGAGTGTGCTCCAGAAGGCAATTACTTACTGTCGCCATTTGTAGCGTATTGACTCTGTAAAGTCAAGTCGTTTCATCAATAAGCACTCGGTGCATCCATTCCTCTTTCAGCAGCCAGTTATTGACAGCGATGCTTTCGGAAGCCACCTCAAATGATGGGCTCCTCCATAAAAATGCCATCTGATCACTGTTAGGTTTAATCTGATGGCATTGGGCCATTGTTAAGAAACGCTTCGACTGGAAGCTCGCCATACAAAACGAATGGCCATGTGCTGTGGGTTGAGTGGCTGTAAACAGCTTCAGATGGCTGCGTGGAGAGAGAGGGAGGCATTTACCAGCCAGCCATCATCAGCACTGTGTGTTTGCTCTTCCCTCAACCCTTCCTTCCAGCTTCTCTTTAATTGTTTTCCTTGGTCTGTCACTTCTTTTCCAACTTTACAGTGTTCCATTTTTATATTTTTACAGTAGCCATTTTGGGCATGTTTTTTCCCCCATTGATTTGTGTCGATAAACGAGAACAACAGCTGAATTTTGCAGTTATGGAAAGTACTGCCAAAATTATACTAATTATTTGGAATTTGAAGAAGAAGGCTGCTGCTACTCTTTACTTTCTTTATTGACTCTATTATTTATCTATTTTTCACTCTGACTTACCCAGACTGTCCTTGGACTTTACCTTTGTGACCAATGCTGTTTAGAGTGGACCCATCATGCGTCTTTGTAGATCCATAAATTCATTTTTGTATTTACTTGAGTCACTTAAAGTGAGATGTCTCTAAGTGGTAACAAATAATGGATAGCCACGTTCTTTGACATCATACACAGAGTTGAACAAAGTGTATGAGATTTTGGCTCACAGGGATTTGCACAAATAGTAGCACATTTTTAAAAACTGTTTGCCATGTTTAATATCAATATCCCCTGCTGCACTGCTGTAACATTATATATAAAGCAGAAAAAAAAGCTACTATTTAAATTACTAGATTGCAGTTTAAGGAATTGCAAGTGGCTGATGTATGTTGATTATTTTTAGCAGTAATTGGGCCATCACGTTTTCCACACTTAATCATCTTGACAAATACTATATGGATAGCTACTGTATCTAGCACCCTTGCAGTATTATTAGTCATCAACCTAATGAAGCCTAATATCTGAATGTAAAAGATTTTATTTTTAGCTCAAGGTCCGGTGAGCTCACGCCGTGGCGACACATTTGGCCTTCCACAATTCACAAGAATCACTTTTCCTCCTAGAGTGTACACCTAATGCAGTGGTTCCCAAACCTTTTTCGCTAGGCCCCCCTTTGTTTTACAGGAAAAATGTTCGCGCCCCCCTCGCGCGCACACACGCACGCACTAACACATCCTCCAACCACACACACCCATATTTTGCTCCATTGCGGTTTATTTCACACCTCAAACATTTAGTAAACAATTAAGCAAATACAAGTAATCTGCAGGTAGTAATAAAATAAACGACTAACTCTTTTACGCTGCGTCCGCACCTACACGGGTATTTTTGAAAACGCAGCTGTTTCGTCCACACGTAAACGGCGTTTCGAATCACTGAAAACGGAGATTTTTTAAACCTTCTTTGCGTTTATGTGTGGACAAGGAATACAGAGTTCTTCATGCAATGTTAAAGCTATGTGCACTGTTAGACTTTTCATCGCCACTTTACGGTAACATACTGGCGTCACTGTTGCCAGCTCATACCGTGACGCTGTGTTACGGTAGCTTACCGTTCTGCAGGATGATACCGTTTTTTGCTGGTATGGTATAATACTCTTGGACAAATTATGGTAACGCACTGTAGCCTTTTTTACGGTATCTCACTGGCGACAGTGACGCCAGTGAGATACCGTTATGTCATAAATTACGTCAACAAAGTAACATCATACTGTGATTAAGAAATTGGTATACTACCGTTTATTCACGATATGTCACTGTAAGCCCGCTGCAAGGTAATAAACTGCAATATATTAACCAGTAACTTACCGTTATCACGCATCATCAGTACCAAAAATATTCATCTCTGCTAGAGGATACTGTGTCCCACACTGAAAAAAATATGTTGTTGGATTTACTTAATTCAATGGTGGACATTTGTTGCACACAGATGTTTTGCTTTGGCAGCAACTTAAACAATTGAGTTAAATTAACACAATTTATTCATGTTCAATAAACCTGTGCAATTTGTGTTGATAAAATGTGACTTAAACATGTTTTGATGAAGTAATTTGAGCTCTTGAAATATTTTAATCCTTCACAATTTTCTCACTTTATCCCAACACCATTCAATAACTTTTACCCAATACTACTTGGTCACTTAAATACTACATGTTATCTTCAAATTACATTTTGCTATTATATTCTAGTATCAAATACACAATTTTCAAATGGAGGCCTTATAACAGATTATATTGTCCTCTTCCAAGATGGTTGCTGGCATCCACCAGTAACCTTTCAAAACAAAATGTCTAATTTCACTGCATTGACAGTAGGTAAAGAATTAAACTGACATTACTCCACTACTGAATCTACATAAATCAACAGTTAAATAATGTCAGTTCTTCCGTGTTCTCTGGAATCAATCACAGCAAAGAAATTAGACTCTTTCTTTTGAAAAATGTTGGGAAAGAACAAATCAAAACATTCTATTTAAGGCCTCTGACGTCAAGATTCAGTTAAACAACAATTATAACTAAACAATTTGAGGTAATGTTAGTTTCCATTAACATTAAATTAGGTTACTGAATTGGCAAACACCTTCCTATTAACATTACCCATTTTACCCCAATAACTAAAGAAATTAGCACTTGCAGGTCAAAACCTTTATTCAAGAGATGCAAAAATAACATTGATACAGTGACTGTCAAAAATTACAGCACTGATCATACTGTGACATCTTGGTTCAAAACAGCACACTTAGAAATATTCAACGTTCCTTACTTCAACTGAATGAAACTGAAAATACCATTTCACACGGCCCATATGGGCTATTTAGACTGCATAACTGTTCATGCTACATCTCTTCACTAGTAAAAGAAAGAAAAAATACAAAGAGAAATTTAAAAATGCTGCCAAACAGAACTTGTACAGAGCAAAAGGAAAAACAAACAACAACAACAACAAAAAAACGGCTCGTCCTCATGGCAGTTGCAGTGTATATAAAAATGAACCCTGCGATCTGTTCCTGGAATTGAGCTTCAAAAATGCAGCAGAACAAGTGTGAGATTTAAATGTCTTCTCACCTAGAGCTGGTCACCTCACATGCATAACAGTGAGCTTTCGTTGCAGGAGCAGTTTTGTCTTAGTTGTGAACTTTTCTTGAGAGCTGAGTTGCTTCCAACTCCATTACCACCCTTTGAATCACCTCAAAAGTGTAGCAGAGTTGTGATGGGTAACTCATATTGAAGGAATAAAAAAGGTCCAAACAGCATGGCTACTGCAAAGGTCACGTTATCCAGATCTTGAAGAACTACTATACCCTCGATGATGATGCCAACATCAGAAAAGTCATTGCCTGGTGCATCCTCTGGAGACAGATGTTCATTGTGGTTTTCTCAATCTGTGCAGTGGCCTCAGTCAAGTCCTGGTTAAACACAAAACATTTTTTTAAGATTCCCTTTTAAACTCATCTCTTTTGAATCTACCAGTTCTAATGTTAGAGTAATTTAAACCAATGCAAGCAACATAGTAAATAGCTATAGCCAAAGAGTGGCCTGCCATGCTGCCATTCATGGTCTAACAGAGTTTCTAAGAGAGGGTGAAAAACATAATTTTACATTAGTTTTTGTTAGAAAGACACCGGCCCATCAGAAATCCAGGTTTTGTCACTCAGAAGATGTTAGAATTTAGACTTTCAGCCCCACAATTTGGTTAGCTGTTGGTCTTTTTTTTTTTTTTCAAACAAAAGCTAATGTAAATATTGGTGGGATTTTCCTTTGTTCACTAGAATGACAAATTTAAAGTTTTTTCACACTGATGTGACCCCTAATACAGGGGTGGGGCCTCAAGGGCCGGTGGCCGAGTTCACTACTAGGCCTCATGTGAACTTCAAATTATTAAAGAGGACTACTGGTCCTAACCAGTCCAATGAGGATCAAGTGGATAACTAAATGCATTTTTAAATGTTGCAAAGCCACAATCTACTCATAAAACACTCACCATGAACTCCTGCACCAAGATGTTGCAATTGTCTTTCACACAGATGCGGAGCACTTTGATGAGGGACTCCCTTCGAGCATTAATGTCATCCTAAAGTATTATAACAAAGAAAACAGAGATTTGTGAACTTTTCAGTAGCACAGAAGAAAATGATCCCAGACAAAAACTTAAACCAGTCAACATGCAACACCAGCATCTACAAAGCAATATCAAAAGTTCCTGTTTGACATCAACTTTATGGATATATAGTTTCCAGAACATTTATTTTTTTAAAAAGATCAATTTTTCTCAGTGGGCCAGTAAATGCATGACGAAAATTATGGCATCCTTTCGGTGGAATCAGTACTCACAGGTAATAGTTGACTGTTTCAATGGATGCAGCATAAAAATCTTTTACTGACCTAATGCAATACATATACACTTTGTAGTTAAAGAATTTTAAAGTTCTTACTGTCATTATGGCAGCTACATCCTTTAGCTTTGTGCCCTGTTCCCCCGATCACTTTGCAAACACTTTCAGCAGACTGTCAGAGAGAAACTCAGCTCCGTCAGAAACCTTGACTGTAAAGGCATGGTTGGGATGCACTGGAATGCTGCATTTCATCTGAAATGACATAAAATTATTTTGAAATAACAGCAGGCACTGTGCTTGGTTAATAATCAGTAATGTTTTGTTGAATAAAAACTGTGTTTCCAGATCTTATGGGATTAAAAAAATCCAAAGATGTTTATTTCTGATTTGCAACCCAAGAACCCACAAGTTACAACCTCATTTTAGTTCAAGTGTGCATTAATGTGAGTCCAGTAATCACCTTTCTGACAATACATACAGGTATAAGTTAAACCTATGGCAGATTTTGGATTTCTCAGTTGTATTAATAGGGTGGTCTATTTGAGTATGCATGCACCTAATAATTATAAAAAACCTATTATAATTAAGTTACAGAAACCTTAAGCGAAAATAGAATATACTTTCTTACCATAACACCTTGAACCCACAATCCATCAGCTGACTCCTGGTGAAATGCAGAATAGATGTGGTCTCTCAATGTGCATCAACAAAAACAAAAACAAAAACAAAAGGACAGCAGGTGAGGGCAGGAGGGGTAGGGATGTAAGCTAGCATAATACCGCTGATGATATTAGCTAAAGCTGTTCAATGTCCAAAATCTCACTAACACCACGGTGCAGTAAATACACAATGTAACTGAAGAGTCAGTTGACAAATCTATTCACACAGAAAACCAAATTATGTTATGAGTGCCTCGCAATTAGGTTTAATGTGATATTACGGCTCTTGTGCCAAAGACAAATTCAAATGAAAAAGCGCCAATTCTTTGACAACAGATAAAACAGCAAATAAGCTAACGGCTCTTTTTTAGCATGTTACATGGCGGCACTTTAGACGTTTAACTACATTTGGCTGAAATATGGTAAACATTAATTCAAAAAATCAAGACATACCAAAAAACGTAGAGTTGGCTGCTTGACTTGACTGAGATGGATGCATTTTTTAAACCACGATCCAAAGCCCGCGAGATGAAATCACGCGTGGTTTCACGAGATTTAACGTTGCTATCTTATTGACTTACTTCACCTGAACATGATATGAACAATTTAATACACCCTTTCTGCATATCATGTAGTTTTTACACTATATAGTTACATTTATCTTTAAAACATGAGGCAATTGTGTTAAATACATGCAAGATGCTTACATAAATCCAAGAGATGGCCAGTCCCTTTTTTTCAGTGCAACAGGCGGTCATTTACTGTTTAACAGGTCGTAATTTACTGTAATTTCAATTAACAGTAACATACTGTAAGAGACTGGAGGGTTCCAAAAAAATTGGATGGCTAGATGGATGCATGGATGGATGGATAGGTAGATAGACACACACACAAAATATAATTCATGTGCTTTACACCACTTTATTTCAATTCTGATTTTTCCCTGCTGAAATACACATTTCCAAAATCAAAAACTGAAAAGAACTGAAAACATATTTTCATTGAGGAAGCACTTGTTTTTACTAAACCATGTAATCCATTATTTTCTCATATGGTTGTACAAACAATAATGATATTATGTCATATCCATATCATGGCAGACAACATGCTCAAGTGTTGGGTTTTCTTAGTTATATTTTGTAGGGTCTTAAACCTACAATGTGAAGTGCCTTGGCATTCATTTCGTTGGCACCATACAAATAAACTGAATTGTAATGAATACAATATCAAGCCCCACACTTCTGCCTTTATATACACTTTGTCCAAAATACTGGCTCACACCACCAAATCAATGCACAAAACAGGGTCCACAAGGACATGGATGAGCGTGTGTGGTGTGAAGGAACTTGACTGACCTGCACTGAACCCTGATCTTGCTTTGTGAACTGAGTTCATTGATTTGTAGGGTGAGCCAATACATGTGACAATTAAAGTGTAAGTAGCTGAAATAATTTTTAACAAACGGGTAAAAGAAGGGAAAAAAATCAAAACTGTTGCACTCAAAAAACCTATTGGACAGAGACAGCGTCTTGCAAGATGGCAAGAGAGCTTGTCTTCGTTGTTGCTCGTCTTGTGTAAATGTCCAGAAAGCATGAGCCATGGATCATCTGTGGAGACATGGGTAACAACACATTGGTCACTTAAATTATACAAGAAATTCACTAAAAATGGCAAAAACAGTTACCTAATTTGAAGTTCTCCACTCAAATTCAGTAAGCCACTGGAGGAAAGTTGTGACATGAGGGTTAATGTGAACAACCTTTCGCTTCACAGTGGTCCCATGTGAAGCGAAAGGTTCTAAAATATGTGGTTCAATTGCGTGCTGCGTACATAACCTAATGTCAGCTAGACCGAAATTAAAATGTAATATATTGTTAAAGTCACTAAAATGGCGCCTGAAGCCTGTTGTGATGTGAGCTCTGTGTCTGCTCTAGAAACTCTGAAATTCTGTAGATCTGAGCCGTACATTAAATACTCACATGAACCTGTACTTTGAATTCTGTATGAGCTGTATAAAATACAGCTATGCATAAGTGTTTTGAATGAATAATTAGATTAGATAACTCTTTATTGTCTAATATAGAAATGAATAGAAATGTGACATGAGAAGGTGTGTCTTTGACTGTTCCTGCATAACTTATTTTTGGACTAGTTGACAAGTTATGCTCCGGTCATTTGATGTTTCCAAGATAGATGTTCTTTTGTAATATAGTTAAATTTTCTTTGTATATTTCATTTATCCACCATCATACATCATACATACAAGCTAAGAAGAGGTCGTTATACTAACAAGAGGTATCAACGCCGGGCCAAAGTTCAGCACATGGTTAAAGTTTGTAATCCAGCCAGGGTGTAAATATCACTCAGCAGCCAGAGCTGAAGCAGGTAGCATCAACACATAAATCTACTCTACCCGGCTTAAATCACAAGAGCACCTCTGACCAAAAAGCTGTAGATTTTTCTTGTTTGCACAAATTAATCCAGATTCACATTGTGTTCACAGCTCCAACAAAATGAGGAAGAGGAGGGGGAGAAACACAATTAGGTTGAATTACAATTGGATGGAAGGCGAGGACAAGGAGAAGGAAGCTTAGGATGAGGAAGAAGAGAAGCAGCAGGAGCATCTTTAGAGATCCCTATGATGTCATTGAGGTTTGTTTCATTAACATGGTCCTCTCACAAAGAAAGATGACTTGTTTTAGTTCACCTATTTCCTGTATTAAATAGTGATGTGCAAAATGTTGTGAAAAACCATGGAGCAGGTACGTGTAGTGCATCTGCAGTTAAATGAACATCAAATCTCTAAGACAGACTGAAATCTGTATATTTATCACCCTTATGATAAAACCCATGTCAGCCATTGGTTTATGGACTTTGTATTTTGAAGCCTCAACATTTGCTTTATTGCTGTTGCTATGTTGGGACCATATTAGGATGAGGGATCAGAATCTGGAGTCATGCACGCTATTGTTTCATTTAGTGTGTATCCATAAGATTCGTACAGCAGATCCAAGTTGTGCCTTGAAAACAGGAAAGTCGTCTGCATAGAGGAGAACTTTAATAGCAGGCTTGTACAAAGTGAGGCTTTGTGCTCATATTTGCTGCAAACACTCGTTTTACCCTGTTTTGATGCAGAATTCATTTGAAATCAGGCAAGAACTGGACTTGTTTTTTATAATGTGTTCTTCTGAATTGATTGTGTATCGCATATGTTTGATTTGACTTTCTGCAAGACAACAGTCGTCCACTGGCCAAAAAAGTTTTCCAAATACCTCCACGTGATCTAGCCTGGATTTAGAAAAGAATAACACAAAAAATCTGCACCTCCTGCTTCAGATGCAATTTGTGTTTCTGTGTTCAGAGGCAGCGGCAAGAGGGGAGACCTCGGCTCATCCAGCTGGAGAGCCTGACCAGGAGGAGTCGAACATTAACTCAGCTCTTCCAGGGCACCCTGCAGACTCGGCTGTTGGCATTGGCGAGGGATGACGTGAACATCCAACTGGTCCATCACAGGTCAACTGCAGGTATGCGAGTCAGACCTTCTGAGGAGGGTTTCACTTTTCTCTCTTCTTTATAATTGACTCTTTTCTCTCTCTTTCAGCTCCTTGTCTCAGAGTGGGAGGGATTTGAAGCACAAAGGGAGGAACTTGTCGTTTGGTTGGCTGATATGGATGTCCGCCTGAGTGAGGTTGACCAGCTGACAGGAAACACCAGTGAAAAACTGAAACAACTGCAGGTGTGGGCTTGTTTTGATATGACATATATTTGATATGATACATACGTCAGAGACATTATCCTAAACTGGACTAACAAAGGACCATGAGTACAACATGAAACGTACATTACATGGCGTAAGGCTGAAGTTCATTGATCATTTTAATCATAAACTTGTTGAAATATTTTTATTGAACATGCAAGCATCTGCTGATGAAAATGTGTTGATTTATTGGTCTGTTATGAAGCTATTGCTATTTCTAATGTGTTTTATCACTTTCTGATGTTTTATTAATTAAACAATACATGTATTAATTGTGTTATCTATAGATACAGTATTTATATATATTTATTTATAGTATAGTAAAAATGTTTAATTATTACTGTTTAAAACACTAATATGTGACATGTATTAGTAGTGATGTTGTGCTGAGTGTTAAAATGCCTTTTTGTCTTTTGGTAACTACAAAATGACAATAAACCATTAATATATGTCTATGCTGTGCTCGTATTTATTTTACCCTACTCAAATTCAATTTGTGATACATTTTATTTTGAAAGATTTAAAATGTTTTTTTTAAAGAACCATTTGAAGGATCTTTTTAAAAATGGTTCTTTAAGAACCATTTTTAAAAAGGTTCTTTGAAAAACCATTAAAGGTGTCCCAAAGAACCATTTCTTGATGGTTCTTTGGGACACCTTTAAAGGTTCTTCAATGAACCACTGAAAGAAATGGTTCTTCAAAGAACCATTGTTTGAAAGGTTCTTTGTGGCACCAAAAAAGGTTCCTCTATGGCATCAGTCTAAAGAACCACTTTTGGTTCCAGTTGGCACCTTTATTTTTCTGAGTGCAGTCTTTCTGCTCATCCCAACCTTGGAGGTACATTTTGTTCCCTCTTCAGGGTTTATCCTTACAAAAAACCTTGCACACGCTGACTCCTGGTATTCCAGGTTCAATACATAGAATGAACCAAAGAAGACTGACATTGCATCAGCAAAGATGTTCTCTTTGTCCAGCTCAACAATTACACGCCCCTCTGCACTCACCATCCAGCAGGTGGCGGTCATTGAACTTTGTCCTTAAATGTATAGGGGCAACATGTTGTCATTATGCAACATAAAATAATTTCAATACTTCACTTCTTCACACTGTCTAGATAGTCATAAAGCAAATAGCTATGTACAGTTAATTATTAATGGCCTTATGTACATAAGTCCGTTTTAACATATTATAATTGTACATAATTGGGAATTACATTAAACACACCTAGCAAAGAGTCAGACCAATTAAATTACCGGAGATGAATCAACTGTATGGTTATTTTGGAGTTTATAGTTTGTGCTGCTGTTAAACTTTACAGTATTGACTTCAGTATTTTTGCTGTTGGTGTAGCTAGACTACTATGTTGATCAATAATATGTAATGTGAAATTTGATATTGTTACTTTGCTGGATTCACTGAGACACATGTCCAACAACCTTGGTTTATAAAGGAAATTACAGAAATTTGAGCTAACAAAACAGAGACTGGATACCCGTGTCCACGAAAAGCTCCTGTGCCAAACAGAAATTTTAATATGGTCTAATCAGCTCTATTTCATAAATGACTTCTTACCAAGCATAATCAGCCTTGGGGTGCTTGGCAAGCTTTTAACATGCAAACTGAACAATATAAATTTGCGTGCACTGAAGCCACAAAATTTAGAAATACACATAGTTGGAAAAAGTTCAGTGTGTGGAGGTAATGTAATAACGACAGGAGAGGTCTCAGTGTCTCACTCCAACTTTATTAACTCTCTCAGAACTTCACATATATTGAGCGTCAAAATCTCCACCCCAACACTTCCCTTCAACTTGGGTGTGAGTGGAGCCACCTGGTGGTCCGCCACAAGTGACCAATTACCTTTCCTGAATGACATATGCAATGCAAAAAAATAAGAGTATTGTCAATAGGGACCAATTCCCAGTTTTTACATGATCAAAATTATTCACAAAAGGCTTCAATAAACAGAAAATGTGTTCCTACAAGAGAACAGTGCACAAAAATGAAAAGATATTTGAGCTCGACGCTTTAATGGGTTTAACATGACTTAGTCAGCACTCCGCACCGTACAGGTAGTACAAGCACACCTGAAAACACTGACCAGCTAACAGCTTTAAGCATTTGGGCGCAACCTCGGTAGTTCACCGATTCACCTGTTGCAAACGTCCAAGTTTCTATCAAGTCTCATAAATCCATCGGCAACTATTACCTAACTAGTCTTTTGAGTCTCCACATTCATAGCTATTGACATTTTGTCTTAGCATTTGAATGAAAATATCCTGGTAGGGTAGCTTAAAAGTCAAAACAAACAGTAATAAGAACGCATTTCGGACTTCTCTCGAATGAGTGAAAAACACACTTACCTTCAGACTGATTAACTGGTTCCGATCCAACTTTAATGTGTCCCATGTCAGTCCTTTTTAGGGAAAAAGTGTTAAGTGGTTTCATTTAATTTTGAGATACTCCTGCATGGATGAGCAATTTGGAGTCTAGCAGAGTTATCACGAATAGCATATGATCTTCAGATATAATCCATTCAACCTTTCATTTAATCCGATTGAACATCCAGTTACCTCTGACCACTTCTAAGTTGCACATGTTAACGGTCTCATCATCACTCTGTGCTGCAGTGAACTGGATCTGTGGCACAGAATAGTTGATGGTCATGTTGTTCTCCTGCTTTGCAGCTTTGTTTGAGTCTGAATTGCGTCTTAAACGTGTAAAACTAGAAGAAGCAGATCAATATTTTCTTCTTGTTTCTTATTTAATGGTGGTTGGCAACCAGCGAAAGGAGCATTAACCACCTCGAGCAATATTTTCTATCCCCATTGTTGTTTAGAAAGTGAATACCCGACGTGTGCGTCATACGTCACATTGTACATCAGGTGAAGGTGTGGTGTCGGCTATCGCACCTGTCACACAATACGGTAATATTACGTTGAAGCACAGTACGTATCACTCCGCGAGCAGTGTTGCCAACTTAGCGACTTTGTTGCTATATTTAGCGAGTTTTCAGACCCCTTAGCGACTTTTTTTTAGAAAAAAAGTCGCTAAAAAAAGACGTGAAAGCGCGTATTGCTTTTACTCTCAACAAGCAGCGGGTGCTGTAACGCAGTCAGTTCTTCTTTTACTCTTATGCTGTTTTGTGGATCACAAGGTTTAAAACTACTTATAGACACACACACACAAAGTAACTCCACCAGAGTGCCTATTTCGGGTCACTTTTGCCGGTCCAAGCCCGGGTAAAGGAGCAGGGTTGGAATTGTGAGATTAAAAAAACAATAATTGCTAAAAGAAATTTAATTTGTAGTTCTAAATAAACTCTAAATGCATTTAGGACGTTTTTTACTCACTTTATGTCTCTTCCACAATGTTATTTCTCTCTCCAACAACATAGGTTACAATTAGATTAGCATGACCAATTATGCAAATTAAGCGATGACGTCATTTAGCGACTTCTAGCGACTTTTAGGACAACCAATAGCGATTTTCCTTACTGAGGAGTTGGCAACACTGTCCGCAAGGCTCCTCGGTACCCGTAATGCTCCAACAATCCATCAAGCCGGTGCAGCTCCGTAGCTTAGCAAAGTCGTACTAAAACATCTTTTGACAGATTGCTGAGCGCCGTGTTCCACATAAAATCGGTTCGCGGTCATCAAGCACAACCAGATTCATACATAGGGCGCGCTGTCGATTTTTGAGAAAATGAAAGGATTTCAGGCCGTGCATGGCGTTAGCGTGGTTAGCTCATTAGCGTGGTTAGCTCGTTAACACGTTGACGCCGTCCAGCCCCACGCACGGGGCGATGCGCAGTAACACGTTAAGGGAGATTTGCCGTGTCCATCTTGTTGCTGCCTGCAGGTGAAGCAATGGGGGAGGAGGGGGAGCTGTGTTCAGTGAAGGAGAGGCGAGGCCGAGTAACGTTGTGTAAAGACAAAAGCGGACGAAAGAGAGGCAAACTTGTGGCTCCACAATTATAACGTAACATAGACTATATCGATATAAAAGATATTGTCACATCTTATATCTCGTATAAAAATATATCGATATTTTTAAAAAACTCGATATATCGCCCAGCCCTACTGGCCATACAAAAAATAAGTATACTTCAATTATATTTCCCAAGTATACCTTACCTAGTACATATACTAATAATGCTTCTTGGGACTATATTGGCCCCCATTTTAGTACATAACAGTATTCTTGAAATTAACTTTTAGATGTACTTTTTGTTCACCATAATTGTACTAGCATAATGTCATAATGTCTACAAGAGTATAATTAAAATATACTCGACTATCACAATACTAACCGTACAAGTATACTATTAACTAATAGTATTACTAATGTTTCACATTGTTTGACTAAACAAATACATTTATTAATATATGAGGTTCCATTCAGTTCAAGGAATTAAATTTTAGTGTGGCTGCAACTTACTCCTTAAGTTAAAAATGATGCTGTATATTGTAGTTTATATGTTATACTACTTTCACAGTGAATCACATTTTATAGTAATACACTCTGAATGAGGATTTAAGTAATTACTCTTAGATCTACAGTAGAAAACAACAGAAATCTGGATGGTGTAATAGTATAATCTCAGTAACATCACCAATTGTTACATTTGCTGTATTTTACAGCTGTTTCCATGAGTACGGTGAGTTACCGTAAAAATAATGTAATCGCATGGAATTTTCCCACAATTACATGCAAATTACAGTACTAAACTGCTAACATCCTTTAGAGTTTTTTACCGTTGATTTTGCAGTACTAAGCTATGGAAATTACTGCAAAGGCTAACAGTGTGCCTTCTTTCAAGTCACGCTGTGCGCCACGTTATTGTTTACATGAGATGAATTGCAGAATAGCAGATAGTCAGATTAACAGTATTTTGTCTCTATCGTCAGGTTTTACACGCTTTTACACATACACATGCAATTACTGTCCCTCCATTTAGAAAGGCAGAGGCATCACAGTGTAATTATTTTGCATGTAATTGTTTTTTTTTCCTGTGTAATAATATTCAACATTGCTATCAATACCTTTTTAAAAAAATGCCTCTCTGTGCAAAATGGGTTTAAAAACATAAACATACTGTTTCCCATACCGGCATTTAGACAGGGGGAACAAATTGTGGCAGGAACAGCCTGATATTATTTTTTTTATCCTGCTGTAACTTTACTGTATAAAGAGCTAACATCTCTAAAATGTCAGGAGTAGTTAGTTATTACAAGAAGTGTTTGTGAACTAAAAATCAAGAATGTAGGATACTGTTTGTCCCTGATTTGGAGAGCCCAGTGCGTGCTCCTGACGAAGGGAAAACCAATTCTGCCGGGGAGACCTACCTTGGCACTTGTGCAGGTGAAGCCAAAGGGCAGATATGCTTCACCATATTTTCTAGTCTTTGGCTTAGAATGAAGTTGGTTTGGAAACATATTCAGCAATGCTTCATCTCCTGCTTTGCGTTTGTGTGGGAGCCCGTGCTAGCAGTGTCCAAGCTTTGTTTTTTTTGTTTTTTTTTCCCTTTTCATGCCGTGCCCCCCTGCAATGGCTCTGCGCCCCCCCTAGGGGGTGGGCCCCACACTTTGGGAAGGTCTGACCTAATGGGTCTTCCCCCACATTTTCTTAGGGTAACGGACACATTTGTGGATTTCTTATTAGTTTATGTGTTAGTTTGAGCTGGCATGAGCTACTATGCCATTACGTTCTGGTTGTGAAATATCTCGACTGCTGTTTAATGGTTTGTTTGTACTCCTGGTCTTTTTGGAACATTTTAGTAGAAGTGTCTCACAGATAACATGGCCTGCTGTGTTTTACAGAGCATCCAAGAAGTTTGCCCTCCAGGGAGTGAATTCTTGTATTTTATTATTTAATAGTAATGATCAGAGACGTATGTCTGTGTATTATACATTTTATGGCTGCAGCTTGCTAACCACACTTGTTAGCATTAGTTGATAACTTAGCATGGCTCCTTCTCAACCAAATATAGTGACCATCACAGTCCACAGTCCATTGCAGTCCAAAAACTCATACATACTCACACACTATGTGCATTTGTGCTTCTGTTTCTGTGTCTTTAATGTATACTTTATACTTTATTGATCCCCGTGGGGAAATTCCTCTCTGCATTTAACTCATTCACTCAGTGAAGCAGTGGGCAGCCATTGGTTGCCCGGGAAGCAGCGTGTAGGGACGGTACCTTGCTCAGGGGTACCTCAGGGTTTGTTCATGGATCAAGCTCTCATTGAATTATTGGAATATCTGAATAGAACAAAGTAATTGTAAATGTTATTGATAACACTTGTATTTCCACTATAACAGATCTCAGACCACTGGACTTTTCTAGCAAAAGCTCTGGATATGCCAAAAAAAACCCCCAAAAAACCCATAACCCATAATTAAAAACTCAAATCATTATTGGCTTATGAGTTGGAAAAATCAGCTTGAACTAACTTCTCTCACTGGTTATATCTTTGTTTGCTGTATAAGCTGCCTCTGTGCCCTTGTATTACACACCCACTCAGACACACACAGTACTGCTCTTTCCCTTCTCACCTCTCTGCTTCTCCTCCTATCTGCTTTGTCTCCGTCTCTATCTCTGTGATTGGCTAATGACACTATTCCAGATGGCTCGCCTACTGTGGTGTGTGTGCGTGTGCGTGCTGGCCAGGTTTGAAAAAGATCTTTCATCTTCTTCTTTCTCTGACAAAGGAATCAGTCCAGTCAGCACAGCTGTCCATCTGCTTCCTCTTTTCCACAGTCTCGATTAATCCTAATGTCGTGCTGCACGGCTCAGCATTGGCCCGTGCTCTCCCCCACCGCTCTATTTATTCTCGCTTTCTTAACCTATCACTCTTCTGCAATGGTTTCTTCTCGTACAGTCATATTCTCTTTCCTCTCACTCTGATCCTCGCATTCTCCTCCCACTCCCTCACTGGCTTGCTCTCTTGCCTCTTGCCTTCTGCTCCATCATTGTTTTCTCCCATCTTCTCCATTTCCCTTCTGTTTCTCTCTTTTTTCTCCTTCTCTGTTTCTGTCCCCCTCCCTTCTCCTCTCTACCCTCAGTCCTTAGTCTTTTCATTGCTGTGTAACAGAGAGTGACATGTTTGGCAGTTTTTCTGCTTTCTCCTCTCATAAGGAATTACTGTCCTGACCTACTTCCATGTGCAGCAGCTGCCTCATACACATGGCTGAGGCACCAGTTGTGTCACTAACTGTCACAGCAAAGGATGTTCAAAATACCTGACTGTCCTGTTGTCATCGCATGATATCAATTCTGTAAATACAGCACAGTATTATGGCAGTTGGCAAAAGAGTCCCAGCATTTAATCCAATCATTCCTGTTTGTGAGACAGAAGACACTGAGAAAACATATATCTACACAGAAACTGTTCTCCTACATGATTTTAGTTCTCTCTGAAAACATCCTCATCCTTACTGTAATGCTATATTTGGAAATACCAATGCTAATAATTCAAACTTTTCTGTGTGTAAACTCAGTTAAAATCAGTTCTTTTTATATAGCCCAAATTCACAACAGCAGTTGCCTTAACCCTTTGAGATCCACACCAAGAAAATAAACAATGGAAACATTTTTGCTTGCATTTCTTATTGATTTGTGTGAGTAATAACCACAATCAATAATTTTTTTTCAATAGACCCTGTAGTTTTTAAAATGTTAATCTCTACCAAATGGTTGAGATGTCACTTAATGGTAAAAGTATGAAATGTCATGCAAATACAAGTACATTAGATAATACAGTTGAAAAAATCAAATAAAGGGCCAAATTATAATTAAATTAATAACAAAAACTATCCAGGGCATTGGATACAGTTTATTTCTAGTAGCATGCCAGTGAACATTGCTGTTTTCATTCCATCAAAAGAAAGTATTCTATCAAACAACAAAATGCATATTTTTTAAATCTGCAAATGTGAAAAATGTGTAACAGCACAAAATACTCACATTCAGGCCACTTGTGATTGAATTCTACTGTGCAAAATCATGTTTGTTTTAAAAATAAAAACCTAAAACAGTGCAAATCAAGCACAGCTGCTTGTGGTTTTGATCGTTGGGGTGTTAGGGTGTAGCATTTATTCTGTAGTCTTGGAGAGTTGAATCATGGTTGTCCAACTCTAGGTGCTGGCTTGTTAACTTGGTTCAGACACAGCCAGGTGGAAACCTTTTGAGAGCCATCGGTTACTGGTCCAGTAGGGCACAGTCTCTCTTGTAGACCAGGTATTCAAGTCAAGGATGTAGCCGAACAGTGGAATATGCCATCTCCTTAACTTGTAACTTATAACTTGCCTTATACAGGTGTAATAGCATATCAGAAAGCGTCATTTCTCCCATATGCTAATTATATACAGGGATGAGTGATGGGCATGGAATGGTGATCTTTGCATTGGACTCTTTGCTCTACCGTTTGACTGATGAAAGAGGCATGAACCCACAGGCATTGTTTAGAAGGTTGACACATTTCTTGTCAAACCATTTTATTGCACTCAGACCTTCATCAGACCTGTAATAACAGGCTCCATGGCCCTTCTTCATCAGGTCTTTGTCTGCCATCAGGGGAGCTCCACGGTGCTGTTTGGTCATACAGTACCAATGGACCTGACACCCAAGGAGGTGTGCAAGTTCTGGACCAAGCTGAAACTTGTGAAGAGCTGAGGTTCTTTTATGGGTTTGCACACAGTTTTTTTTACAACTTTGGCCCCTAGAGGTAGCTTCTGTTCTTTTTCACTGAGGGGAGCATTGAAGAATGTAGATCCCCTTTGATACACAGCAAGTCGTGGATGATGCCAGATGAACTTGCTTGGCAGAACAATTTAAAGCCCCACTCATCTGGTTTGTTGGCAATATATTGGTGGAGAGTGCCAGCCTTGTTGGCTTCATACACTGTAAAAAAATATTCCGTAGAAAAACAGAAAATGTCCTGGTAATTTTCTGCCAGTACATTTTCTGTTTTTTTACGGAGGTTTGACGGACCTTTCTGTAAATGATAAAACGGAAAATTCTGTAGATTTACAGTATACTCTCTGTACTATTTACGGACATTTCCTTCAGCTATAAAACAGAAAATTCCATTTATTCACAGTATATTTTCTGTATCATTAACTGATATTTTCCGTTAATAGAAAAATTGAAATTTCTGTTTATATTACTATTTCCAAGCACTTCTTTTCACTGTAACTCATTAAATATAGTTCTTTATATCCTTAAACGTACATTTCTATGCAATTACAACCTAGTACACCATGTACTCAAAAATTCATAAATTAAAACTTAAATTAATTTGTGCTTCGTACACAACAACATTGGTACAATTAATGTTAAATATTCTTTTATTCTCCTTAACTCAAACACTATACTTAAATATAATGACAGCATCCATCTTGTCATAAAACTACTAAACAGCTGATACATGAACAAAATAACTCACAAGCTTTCAAATTTGAGCATTTTTATTTCCTTGAAATCAGGTTGCCCTCATGTAAATGTGTTTATTTACATTCATTCAAGTGGCTACCAAGTGTTTTCTTCAAACAGGACACCTGACAAACAAAAAATGTCATATTTAACGACATGTTCACATTTAATAATATCCAGAGTACCTTTTAGTTAGAATCACTGCCTTGTGGTAGTTTTGCCTCAGCCAAATGGTTAAGGTGTGGTTTACATCCATCTCTGTCCACTTATGATACAGTATACACATGTAGTCAGTTATAGCCAAACACCTTTGATTACTGAATTGCATTCACTTCATTAATGAAGTGAATGTAATTCACATTTGTGTGAACATTTGTCTGAGATTAACTCTTTGGGCTCTTTACCAGAGGTGGGACCAAGTCATTGTTTTGCAAGTCTCAAGTAAGTCTCAAGTCTTTATCCTCAAGTCTCAAGTCAAGTCTCAAGTAATGTCAGGCAAGTCAGAGTCGAGTCTCAAGTCACTGGTGTAAAAGTCCGAGTCAAGTCACAAGTCTGAAATTTTGAATTTCAAGTCCTTTCGAGTCATTAAAAAAAACGAAAAAAAGCATGTTGCAGTTATGCTAAATGTAAATATTAGACCATGTAATTTTTAAATCTGTGTTTTTCTCAACACATGACAAAATAGTGAACTTAGAAAATATACACAAATTGTGAAATTGCACCTCTTTAGAATGCAGCTCAATTAAACCTAGCTCCAAGAATAATTTTCACCGACAGTTCTGAGATAAGCTGCATGTTATTCTTGGATGCGGTTGTAGGACCGGCTTTAAAATCGCATGACAAAAATATCACACACATTAAAAAAAAACTGCATCACCAACGTAGCCTGGAAAACATTTGCTAGTTAGATGAAGTCAGCTATCTCATATTTATATGCATATTTATAAGCATACGGTTCTTGGAGTGAGTGCATACACTCATGAAGTTTAGTAACTTCCGGTCACTGCAACAAGCCCAGGTACAGTTTACCGCCGGATGGGTACAGGACCTTGAAACGCACCGTGTAGAACGAAAGACCATCGTACGTATCATATAAGTTTACCAGTCTCACAAATCGTCTTCATAAATACACATTCGTTAACCGTTTATTAATAGGACCTTTGAGCTCAACGGTAATTAATTAGTAGTGGAAATAATTTCTGGTACGCATCACAGAAATGTAGCAGTGACAATAATACTGTATGCTGTAATCGTACTGGGCAATTAGTGATACAAAAAACCTGTTTTATCCTGTGAATAAAAGTATATGTTTTTGTCAATGTACCATAATAACAGAAGCGAAACGCAATATTGTGTCAGGACAATTCACTATTTATGCACAATAAACAAAGGAGCATAGCACGACAATTTCTGTTCAGCGCCAGACTTGCTTGTAACCTATATCCTATATCACCTCCTTGAATCGCTACCTTATCGTGGTGGAGGGGTTTGTGTGTCCCAGGGATCCCAGGGGCTATGTTGTCTGGGGGCTTTTGCCCCCTGGTAGGGTCTCCCATGGCAAACTGGTCCTGGGTGAGGGACCAGACAAAGAGCGATTCAGAAGACCCCCATGAAAAGAATATCGAGGGAACAGTTTACCCTGCCCGGGATAGGGTTACCGGGGCCCCGCCCTGGAGCCAGGCCCGGGGAGGGTGCCCGAGGGCGAGCGTCTGGTGGCCGGGCCTTAGTCCATGGGGCCCGGCCGGGCACAGCCCGAAGAGGAGACATGGGCCCATCCTCCCGCAGGCCCACCACCCGCAGGAGGCGCCATAGGGGTCGGGTGCATTGTGAGCCGGGTGGCGGCCAGGAGCGGAGGCCCTGGCGGACCGACCCCCGGCTGCCAAGACTGGCAATAGGGACATGGAATGTCACCTCTCTGGTGGGGAAGGAGCCTGAGTTGGTGCGTGAGGTTGAGAGGTACCGGCTAGATATAGTTGGGCTCACCTCTACGCATTGTCTGGGCTCTGGAACCAGTCTCCTGGAGAGGGGCTGGACTCTGTCTCAGTCTGGAGTTGCCCCTGGTGAGAGGCGGCGGGCTGGGGTGGGTATTCTTATATCCCCTCGGCTTGCTGCCGGTACGTTGGGGTTTTTCCCGGTGGACGAGAGGGTTTGTTCCCTGCGCCTTAGGGTCGGGGAACGGGTCCTGACTGTCATCTGCGCTTATGCGCCGAGTGGCAGTTCGGAGTACCCAGCCTTCTTAGAGTCCCTGGGGGGGGTGCTGGAAGGTGCTCCACCTGGAGACTCTGTTGTCCTGCTGGGAGACTTCAATGCTCACGTGGGTAACGACAGCGAGACCTGGAGGGGCGTGATTGGGAGGAACGGCCTCCCTGATCTGAACCCGAGCGGTGCTTTGTTATTGGACTTCTGTGCTAATCACAGTTTGGCCATAACGAACACCCTGTTCGAACATAAGAGTGTCCATAAGTGCACGTGGCACCAGGATGCTCTAGGCCGTAGGTCGATGATCGATTTTGTAATCGTATCACCAGACCTGCGACCATATGTTCTGGACACTCGGGTAAAGAGAGGGGCTGAGCTGTCAACTGATCACCACCTGGTGGTGAGTTGGATCAGGTGGCGGGGGAGGACGCTGGACAGACCTGGTGCACCTAAACGCGTAGTGAGGGTGTGCTGGGAACGTCTAGCAGAGGCCCCAGTCCGCGAGATCTTCAACGCACACCTCCGGCAGAGCTTCAACAGCATCCCGAGGGAGACTGGGGACATTGAGTCCGAATGGACCATGTTCAGCGTCTCCATTGCCGAAGCTGCTGCATTGAGCTGCGGCCGCAAGGTGGTTGGTGCCTGCCGTGGTGGTAATCCCCGAACCAAATGGTGGACACCAGAGGTGAAGGGAGCCACCAGGCTGAAGAAGGAGGCCTATCGGGCTTGGTTAGCCTGTGGGACTCCGGAGGCAGCCGACAGGTATCGACAGGCCAAGCGGAATGCGGCTCGGGCAGTGGCTGAAGCAAAAACTCGGGTGTGGGAGGAGTTCGGAGAGGCCATGGAAAAAGACTTTCGGACTGCCTCGAAGAGATTCTGGCAAACCGTCAGGCGTCTCAGGAGGGGAAAGCGGTGCTCTACCTGCACTGTGTATAGTGCTGGCGGAGCGCTGTTGACGTCGACTGAGAAAATTGTCGGGCGGTGGAAGGAATACTTCGAGGACCTCCTTAATCCCACTGACACGTCTTCCGGGGAGGAAGCAGAGTCTGGGGATGAGGGGTGTGACCCACCGATTTCCGGGGGCGAGGTCACTGAGGCAGTTAAACAACTCCTTGGTGGCAGAGCCCCTGGTGTCGATGAGGTCCGCCCCGAGTTCCTGAAGGCTCTGGACGTTGTAGGGCTGTCTTGGTTGACACGTCTCTGCAATGTTGCGTGGAGATCAGGGGCAGTACCTGTGGACTGGCAGACCGGGGTGGTGGTCCCCATCTTCAAGAAGGGGGACCGGAGGGTGTGTTCCAACTACAGGGGGATCACACTCCTCAGCCTCCCCGGGAAAGTCTATGCCAGGGTGCTGGAGAGGAGGGTTCGTCCGCTAGTCGAACCTCGGATACAGGAGGAACAATGCGGTTTTCGTCCTGGTCGCGGAACACTGGACCAGCTCTTTGTCCTCTCGAGGATACTTGAGGGTGCATGGGAGTTTGCCCAACCAGTCTACATGTGTTTTGTGGACCTGGAGAAGGCATTCGACCGTGTCCCTCGGGGCGTCCTGTGGGAGGTGTTGCGCGAGTATGGGGTGTCTGGCCCATTGCTACGGGCCATTCAATCCCTATACAACCGTTGCAAGAGCTTGGTTCGCATTGCCGGCAATAAGTCGGACTTGTTCCCGGTGGGTGATGGGCTCCGCCAGGGCTGCCCTTTGTCTCCGGTTCTGTTCATAATTTTTATGGACAGGATTTCTAGGCGCAGCCAAGTGGCGGAGGGCTTTCGCTTTGGTGGCCTCAGAATCTCATCTCTGATTTTTGCGGATGATGTGGTTCTGTTGGCTTCATCGGGTGAGGGCCTCCAGCTCGCACTGGAGCGGTTCGCAGCCGAGTGTAACGCAGCGGGAATGAGGATCAGCACCTCCAAATCTGAGGCCATGGTTCTCAGCCGGAAAAGGGTGGAGTGCCCACTCCGGGTCGGGGATGAGTTCCTGCCCCAAGTGGAGGAGTTCAAGTATCTCGGGGTCTTGTTCGCGAGTGATGGGAGAAGGGAGCTGGAGATCGACAGACGGATTGGGGCTGCGGCTGCAGTAATGCGGACGCTGCACCGGTCCGTCGTGGTGAAGAGGGAGCTGAGTGTAAAAGCGAAGCTCTCAATTTACCGGTCGATCTACGTCCCTACCCTCACCTATGGCCACGAGCTGTGGGTAGTGACCGAAAGAACGAGATCGCGGATACAAGCGGCGGAAATGAGCTTCCTCCGAAGGGTGGCTGGCCTCTCCCTTAGAGATAGGGTGAGAAGTTCGGCCATCCGGGAGGGGCTTAGAGTAGAGCAGCTGCTGCTCCACATCGAAAGGAGCCAGCTGAGGTGGTTCGGGCATCTGGCAAGGATGCCCCCTGGGCGCCTCCTGGGCGAGGTGTTCCAGGCATGTCCCACCGGGAGGAGGCCCCGGGGCAGACCCAGGACACGCTGGAGAGATTATATCTCTCGGCTGGCCTGGGAACGCCTTGGTATTCCCCCGGACAAGCTGGAGGAGGTGGCTGGGGAGAGGGAGGTCTGGACCTCTTTGCTTAGGCTGCTACCCCCGCGACCCGACCTCGGATAAGCGGATGAAGATGGATGGATGGATGGATGGATGTTATGAAAATGACGTATTAACTACAACAGCAGACTGACCTTTGTGGAAATGCTTGGAGCAGACTAACCTGTGAGCTGGAGTGTTCTGGGACGTTATATTTGATCTTTGAATGGCTGCTATCCAGGCCATCCGTCGCCTGTTTGTCACTTCGGAAACATGGCTCGAACAATTTCTCTTAAACGTCGTAATCCGATAACAACCGATCTCTTTACCCGTCGGCTTCCCGTGGCTGTCATGCGACCGGCTATTGCAGTTAATAATACAACAGCTTCTTGACATTTTTGTGTTTCTTTTTATCTCTGTGTAACTGATTTTAATTGAAAGCCTGCGTGCGCTAGTACTTCTTGCCACGAGTTCCCAGAATCCTTTGCGGTTCTACCCGTGAATGACGTCACATTTTCAATCTCTATATAATATGCGTGTTAAATTTTATATTTGGGGTGAAATATCAAGTCTTTTCAAGTAAACCGGTTCAAGTCCAATTCAAGTCCCAAGTCATTGGTGTAAAAGTCCAAGTCAAGTCACAAGTCTTAGAACATTTTTTCAAGTCAAGTCTAAAGTCATAAAATTAATGACTCGAGTCTGACTCGAGTCCAAGTCATGTGACTCGAGTCCACACCTCTGCTCTTTACCTTACAATATAACATACTTGAGTCAAAATTTGTTGACTGTTTAAGTGGTGCCACATGAATACAACTGAACAGATCTAAAGAAGATGTTCCTGAACTTTGGGTTTATTCGAACAGGACTGATGGATAACCACAGGACTTTTCCCCATATGATAACTACAACACATAATAAATTAAGACAGATTACTGTCCCAAACTTAAAGATAAAAGTGTATTTACGGGACTTGTTTTGTCAGTGAGGAGCAAAGTATAATTAGAAGTGCTTGTTCTGATGAAAAGTTAAACTGTAAACAGCAGCATAGTGAATAAGGATCTGTGTCCACGAATCCTCAGCAGTGACAACACTTAAACATCATAGTTCAAAATCCTTAATGCACACCTTTTTCTCCACGGTGTTCAAATTCTCTAAGCTGGTTAAGTAGAGGAAAAAGTCTGACATATTTCATGACCATTAAATGTTAGACAAGGCTCTGAAAACGAGGTTACAGTTACAAACAAAAACCTCTGCTTGTGCGCACAGACCCTAAATCACAACAAATAAGACAATAGTAAGACAAATTACTACAAAGTCTTGTTACCGCTCTTCATATAACAGTGTGACAAAGTCCTGAATGCAGCCTGCATGTTAGTACATCAAGGTCCATCTGAGCTTTAAGTAAAATACACTCAGCTTTTCCTTGGATTTTAAGAGTTGCTCAGTTCATACAGGAACTGCAGCAGTCGGAGTTAACGTGTCGCTGTGTTGCTCCTCCGTGTCAGCCATTGAGACTAGTCGCAATTTATTCTGAGGAAAAAAAGAGAAACAACAAGACATTTTTAAAAAGTTTGTATTTTTATAATTTTTTTTTACCTAGAGCATAAACAACATAAACAAAAAAAGGATTAGGGCTGTGCGATATGACGATATATATCAGATTACGATATAAAAATGTCTATCGTTTCATATTATACACTATTCTTTGTTTTGTGGTGTTGCAAAATAAACTGTTTACGGCAATATTTTTTTCATGGTTTTGATGGTCACTGTAGTTGCTATATTATTTCTTAAAGTTCTCTCCTTCTCTTATACTTAAAACAACCACACTATGGACGGACAAGTGACTGTTTTTACGCGTACTCTCGTTACCAACAATGAGGATAAAACCATCGTGTGGCTCCGCCGTCCGCTTGTTTATTTTCCACATAAACCTTTCACAATAAAGCTCAAGTTTCTGTTGAGACTTTTCAAACTAAACTGAAATGATATACATTATTCTCAAACATAAAATTTCAGAATATGCATCAAACAAATGACCTCAAATAAAAACATCAAGTAACTATAAATGGCGCTTACAGTCACCACGCAGATGAAGGCACAGAGAATACCAGCATGGCCAGCAAGGATGAGGCAGAACCAGAAGGACCAGTCAAAAGAAATCGAGGACCTTATTGTTAAATGAGGGGCTACCTCTGTAGCATGGACATGATTTGGTTATGAAAAGTCTGACACGCCCCAGAAAACTGTACTATGCAAATTATGCCACAAACTGGTCCCCACCACCACTCGAACACGACAAACCTCTTTAACCACCTACACAAGAATCACATGAAAGAGTTTCGAGAGAGTTTACGAATGAAAAGCAAAAAAGAGTCGTCAGGTGCTCAAAATAATCCTTAGACTCAAACGTTAGAACAGGCTTTTCCTTGCAGCACGCCGTCTAATAAATACTCAGAAAGAAAATGGCGGCCATTTAAACTCATGTCTAAAAATGTATAGTTTCATGCATCGGTCAAAACACTCGACTCCTGGTACACGACGCCCAACTGAAAACATTTCACATAAGTCGAGTTGCCCGAGAATCACAGAATTTACAGAAAATGCACTATTTTGTGATATATATCGTTATCAGGAGAGATACGTCTTATATTGGGATATGAGACTTTGGTCATATCACGCAGCCCTACAAAGGATTATAATTCACGTAGAGTTGCATACACATAACACCATTCTGTTGCAACAAAAGCAGTTTATAATTAAAGTAACATACATACCTTGAAAAACTAAATCAACCACAACATTAAACTCACCTTGTGTTTGTAGAGAAGGTGATCAGGGTTTTTCTTCATTTCCTGAGACCAGCTGCTCTGGATCATCACCAGCTTGTATCTTCATCTTTTTTTTCACTCGGGGAAGTCTTTCCTTTTCTTGGCCATTGCTCTGCACTGGAAAACCAAAGTGTGTGATCAAAGGTGAAATAAGGGATATTTTTCCACTGCAGGACTTAAAGTGCTTCAAGTAGTGATAGCTGTTGATCCATTTCTCAAATAATCTGTAAGGATCTGGATTTTTAAGAAAGATACAAATATCTCTGCTTATATTTGGCTAAAAGCTTGATATAGACAAGGCATATAGAGCCCCTGCACACCAGCACTGCGCTTACATTATAGTTCAATCAAGAAATAGTTATTATTGATTTATTATTGAATTTTTTTAGTAATAATTTTTAGTATTTAATCACATTAGCACAGTGGGGTGACAAAAATATTCCACATACAAGAAATGCTGCTCAGCATTTCATAAATTACATTTTCAACAAATGTTGGAGTAAAAACACAGTTACAGGGAAAATGTGTCTGTCTGTAAATATTAACTAAACATTTCTATGTGCTACAAAATAGACATACTGTAATTGTAAATGTGCTGAGGTGAAACTATACTTTCAATAATTTTACCACTACAGTCTGTTAACCACCGAAATAATCTATGCTGGTCAGCTAGCTAAAAGTCTTTACTTTAGCAGCCCAAATCAGAGGCTAACATTAGCATTTGCTAGCGTCAGCCAGGAAGGTCTGAGGCTTAAACTAGGGTTAGTGTAACTTTGCCTGAAACCCTTTAAAGTGTACAGTAGAGCCAACTGTAAAACACAGGTATTGATACAGTACTTATTAGAGTCCTAGAATAATTTCTAGAACCATGAAGTTCTCACTTTCCCAGTTATCCACATCGCTGACTTTTGCTAATTAGCTAGTTAGCAGTCACAGCTGTGTAATACCCAGAGAGACACAGACAGCTAACTATAATATTTATGAAAACTGGTTCAGCCACTGAAGGGCAAAACTGGTGGTATCACAGTAAAAATTATTTTAACATTAATTAAAATAAAGCTTAAGTCATGTTAAACCTAAATAACAATTATTTTAAAAAATGAGTCAGCAAAATATTCCTGACTTGTCTGGAGACAGCCGAAACCAGTTAACAAATAAATTAACAATTCTTTCTAAATAAAAACACGGAGTCTTTTGAAAAACATTATTTTAATAAAACGAAACATGAGTTTTAATACTTACCACAGAAATTTGAAGGCAGTTTCTCCAACTTCAGAATCCAAAATCCAGATGAAGCCTGAAAGAAGCCTAATGGCTGCTCTTGCGCTTACTTTTCCCTCCTTTTCAGGTTCTTTTTCCCACAATGCATTGCAGTAGTTGAGAAATACAGAAAAATACCTGTAAATGACTAATACGGAAAATTCCTTCACGTTTATACAGTAGATTGTACTGTATTTTTACGGATTTTTTTTACAGTGTATGAAACCATGACCTCAAACACACTGTGGTTGAAGATGGATGGTATCATGAGTATCATGCCACAGGACCATGTGATTTTTAGCCATATAATTGTTTCGCGTCCATATAGTACATATAGTAATTATAATTTTGACAATTTAGTAATATTAATTTAAAACTACTGTAATTTGGTTAAAAGGTAATCAGTTGTGATATTTGTGATTTCCACGTGTTATTCTTGATTTTTACAATATTTACTAACATTAACTCAGAAAGTTACAAAAATGAGTTACTGAGGAAATTATTTCAGCATATTCTTGCTGTGCTAACACTTGATGTGATTTATGAATAGCAATGGATAAACAAAATGGGTCTAGTGGCCTGATTTTATGGCAAATAATCAATTTTAGTAACATTTAGGTTATGTTAGCAGTAGCACCATAAAGGAACAAATCAACCGTTTGGTTGAGCACTTTTAAAAAAAAAAATCTTAAACATTTAATTTCACTTTTTTAATGCTGTCAAGTGACATACATCTGTTTAGTAAGTCCTCTAACACTATCATATATAAAAAAAAATTATATCTTCCTATCTTAGTTTCATCAAAAAAACTCAAAATATGTTGGATGGTTTTTTGTTTCTGACTTCCTGGTTGGAGAGGTATAAGAAGAGCCAACAGTTTCCATTCACAGTGCCTTCTGGTGGATTCTTTTTTGGCATTACAGATGTAAACCAATTGGTAGAAAAGACTCAACAAGGTATGGCAATTTCAGTGAAAGCCTCAGTTAGATATAGGGACTGAAAATGTGCTCTACCAATTGGTTGAGCAGAACTCTAAAGCTGCTTAATATTGTAAGGTAAAGAAAGAAACCGCAGCAATCACGCACACAAGCACTTGGCGACAGTGGGAAGGAAAACTCCCTTTTAATGGGAAGAAACCTTTGGCAGAACGAGGCTCAGGGAGGGACAGTGATCTGCTCTCACTGGTTGGGAGTCAGGGGAGAGACAAGCATTCGGAAAGGGAAAGGATGAATGAAGAAGAAATGGTCAGGGCATCATGCATAGGAAACTCCCAGCAGCAGTTCAGGGTCTCCTGACCCAGCCCCAACTGTAAGCTTTATCAAAAAGGAACGTTTGAAGTTTAATCTTGAAAGTAGGGAGGGTGTTTGTCCACTTATTCCACTTTGGGAGCTTGTTTCATAGTAGGTGTCTGAAGAGTCTGCCTCCCAGTCTACTCTGGTCTTCGGCCTGCTCCACAACTGTTCAACCTACCCAACGTATTTTCCCAGGTGGCTGTAGCTCAGGAGGTAATCCAGTTTTGAGATCCTTCTCAGACGCCTTAACTCCCAGTCACATCCTGGGCCATTTGACCTCCATAAATCACATGATAGGGTGGGGCTAGGTTTCACAGTGGGTTCACCTGAAACCTTGGCTGATTGTGACCCACACCTGCTTTTACACCTTGGTTCGTGTGATTAGGTGGAGGATCAACAGGGGGTTCATGACTCTCTTGGGGACACTCCCATAGGGCTTAAAATCTGGAACTCTCCACCAGTTGCTTTTAGAACTGAAGAAGCTTCTCAGATGAGAGGTGAAATGCTTCAAGGAAACTTAAAGAAGTCCAGACACTTTCCTTTCCAAGCTCAGACCTCAGGATATAGAGCAACTATTAATTGGAAGGTTAGTGGTTTGATCCCTGTCTGTGTCAGACTTCATGCCAAATATCCCAGTAACATAGCAGGCCCTAAAGACACCCATCAGAATTTGAATGCTACATACAAAATACCTAAAAGAACATGCTTGGGTGAATGAAGCATGTTGTAGGTAGAGTAGAAAGCCACTATATAATAACCAGTCCATTTACACTTCAGAAGCACATGCAGAGCTGAGTTAGATTACCCCCAATTATTCACAGATTTAAACTAATACATTGTGTATGAGTGAATGTGCAGGCACACATGTATTCAGGGAATGTATCCTTAAAACGTTTCTCTTTATAACTCTTCTGTCACAGGCAGCACGTTTAGAATTAGTTTTGTATTATCCATATTTTTATTATTTGTTGTTTAGGCAAACTGTGACAGTTGCAAACATCAACACTTTGTAGTGTACCAACACTGTGGGTGTCTTTCTGTTCTTGTAGATTTAGCTCAGAGCATAGGGCACTGTCAGAAATCTGTTTTTGACCGTACTGGGTCTCCTGTTTTGCAGTAATAAGAAGACCAATTTGTAAGAAAAGTGAAAAAATGCAAGTAAATAATATATTTTGGCATTATTATTTATCTAGTCAGAACAGATCTTAGGCTACGTTCACACTGCAGGCGAAAGCGCATCAAATCCGATTTTTTTGATCCTATGCGACCCATATCCGATCATGCTATGACAGTGTGAACGGCGCAAATCCGATATTTTCAAATCCGATCTGGGTCACTTTCGTATGTGGTACTGAATCCGATACATATCCGATGTTTTAGAAAGCGACTGCTGTTTGAACGGTCAAGTCGCATTAAATCCGCCTTTTACGTCACCGACACAAGACTGAAGCCAATTATCAGCGCCAGAGAAGCGCCCGAGAAGACATCGCGAACGCTTCCTGGCCATCCAGTGTAGATGTCAGTGAAACTGTTGGGAAGACAACATAAACATTTTATTTGTACTGTATAATCTGCAGATTCTGACAGAAATCTACAGCTATCCTTTGAAGCACCGCTCCTCTCTTAAACGGCGATAAGGATCATTATTAGGTTATCTACATTATTATGTAAATAACAAAATAACTTAAAGCAAAAATTGGGAAACGTGAAGTCCGAAGTCTTTATATTAAGGGCCATCAGTCAAACAATATTGTTGCTCTGGGTCTAAACAGAGCGCGTTGTGTGTGACATCTTCTTTTGCGCATGCGGGCCGCTTTGAGCGTTCACACTAGAGAGCGTTTGCTGTCGCATTTTATTTGTAGTGTGAACGAGCAGACAAAAAAATCGGATTTGATCAAAAAATCGGAATTGAGCATTAAGACCTGCAGTGTGAACGTAGCCTTAGTTTATAAAAGCACAGTATATAACATATGGCAATACTTTATAATTTAGTTCCTTTTTTTCCATTTTGACAGACAACACATTTTCATATAAACTCCATCTATTCAGTAACTCACAGAAACAAAGATAAATCCATACATAAACTGTAAGTGATAGCATGGATGCCCTTGTTATGATCAACCTGCTTTTAAAGCTCATTATCAAATATCTGCATATGATTTGTGACCCCTGCCAGCATGAGATCTTTAACTGTGATGAAAACCACGAAGAACCCTTGTGGCTATGGTTATTAAAGTATTTCAATTACCTTTCTTATATAGTCCTTCATTACTGTGTGATCTCGTAACTCAATTACATAGAGATGAATACAAGTTTTTAATTAGTTTTTTTTGCTGCTGCCTTGAAGATAAAGCATGCAGCTGAAAATGTTCTTATGACCGATGTGTTCCCACAAGTGCTTTAAGTGATATTTCTTTTACATTAATAAAGATTCTTCAACAGTCATGTGATATCATGTGAATGAATCTGATGATCTAAATGAGTCTATTAATAAATTCTGTCATGTATTTTACTAAAAAAGGATGTCAGTTTTTTATAAGAATACGCTTAAAATTATCCTGACTTTGAATGTCAAAAGTTGGTTCTCACAAGGACACAAATAAAGCAAGAACACACACATGCGCGCGCGCGCACACACACACACACACACACACACACACACACACACACACACACACACACTATGTAGACCAGACAGTGAAACATGGATAGGTGCCATAATGTCTAGATGCCACTTTTCTCTGTGCTCTGTGACTCTGCAGAGCTTGCAGCTCCAGGAGTTTCGCACCCTTTTTTCACCGTCTGCTACGGCTGAGGCTGTGTTCCCACACCATCACACTGGCAAGTCTTTCATATGCTGCATAGTTTCATCTGCCTGCTTCAGAGCTCAGAGAGAGTCTTGAAATCAGTAGTATATAAATTGTGAACCTACAAATCAGATTTTAAAGCCCACTGGAAGAAAGGCCACAGACTGCTGGACTAATTCTCTTTGACTGGCACCTTGTTCTTATATAACAGTGTACAGCAGAGGCTTTTATAGTGAAGTTTGTACTGTTTAAGAGCTGAAAACAAAGCAGTTAGACTTGAGGAGGATTGGGCATTGCCTAGAAATTGAGATGACAGAGTGTTCAGGTAAGTGGCACCCAGCAGGATAAAACCAGTTTGACTACTTTTCAAATGGCTTTATCTGTCTTACAGTCCCCCCCCCCCCCCCCCCCCCAAGTTTAGATCAGCTTTCAAGTCTAATTAGAGAAAAGATTCACCTTAGTCAGTTAAGTTATTTGAAATGATAATCAGATGTCTTTTTTCTTTTTACAGCTGAAAAGCAGCTCTTTGTGTGGAAGTGTCACTGTGGGCACTTGGTTTTTGCTGCTCTGCCTTCTTTTGAAGTTTGAAGGGATTGTCTTTGCACACAGTAGGATTATAAATGGGATTAGCTGCATTTTTGATTGTCTGCATACCTTTTTATTTTTCACAATAATTCTTTTTGGAATAGATTTACAGGTTTCTATTTGAAATGACACTCTGGCACATCCCTGTTATTCATGCACACCTTCTTTTAATCACCTGTATTGAAATGCTTCTCTCTGAAGTTTGTTTTCTACTCAGTGGTTTTCTTTTGATGAAAATAATGAATCCTGCCTCAGTGTTATGTTCACAGTTTTAATATAAAATGATAAAATATAAAATTTGTAAGTATATACTTTTCAAAAAACAATTACTAAATACGATTAAGAACAGAGTGTTTCTACTTATGAGGGCAAATGAGGCAAAGCATCAGACTTTAGTTGTCAACACGTTTTAAGAGGTTATCTGGTTTTGAGATAAACGGTGTTATTTCTTATGGATTTTTATGTGCTGAATCCAAATATGAGAAATAAAAAGCTGACTGACTACTGTTTCCACAATAACAATATATATTAGGGGTGCAACGATATATAAAATTCACGGTTCGGTTCGATACTTTGGTGTCACGGTTCGATATTTCTTCGATTAAAAAAAAAGTTCATGCCTTTTTAATTTGTCATTTATTAAAATTATAAATATATATTTTAACTCAAAAGTACAGTTTTTAAATTTAATGTTGCTGAAACAACAAAGTAATAAAAAAATAAATCTATCTGATCGACAAATATCTCATCTTTAGAAAAGAGAGTTTATTACAGAGAAATGTCTCTTTCCAAAATAAAAGCTATACTATCCGCTTCTTCTGGGCTATATTCTCAGCAGCATATTAAACATATCAGGTCCCCATAAGGAGAATCATGTGCTAATGGCTGTCTAAATGACTTGGGTATATATATATATATATATACACACACATATATATATATATACACACACATACATATATATATATATATATATATATATATATATATATATATATATATATACACACACATACATATATATATATATATATATATATATATATATATATATATATATATATATATATATATATATATATATATATATATATACACATATATATATATATACATATATATATATACACATATATATTAGGGGTGCAACGATACACAAAATTCACGGTTCGGTTCGGTTCTTTGGTGTCACGGTTCGATATTTTTTCGATACAAAAAAAATGTTCATGCATTTTTTATTTGTCATTTATTAAAATTATAAATATATATTTTAACTCAAAAGTACAGTTTTTAAATTTAACCCTCACCCTTGTGCGTGTTTTTTATTTTGACAGCGAATGCGCACCTGCGGACCACTTATGTGCAGCCCTGGTTATTTAGCTCATCATATTGCAGCCACAGAAATTCTTTTGTCCATGAAACCATAAAGCTGCACTTTCTTTTTGCCTTATAGTCTGATTTGTCATAACTTCTCCGTTTTGTGGTAAGCTTTTCTTTGGCTGTCACTTCTTCACCCTGACCTGTCTTATTTGGCTCAGCAGAACTGAAATGCTTTTACACACGCACTCACATAAGCTCAGCGATTCTCTGCGCGATCAACCTCTCACATGTTTAAGCTTGCTGCGGGAGATTTCACTTGTCATGTTTGCATAGTAAGCTAACGATTAATAAGACGATGTCAGAGGAATTGGTGCACAAATTATCATCACTCACAGATCAGTGCTGTCACTCTCTATACACAGTTCGCACGATTGCAAAGTGAAAGCAAAAAAACAAGCGCAAATTCAAACGCGATTTCAATATGTCACATATTGACAGTGGCTCACCGATGCCAATGACATAATTACCCAGCTACATTTCTGAAAGAATGCAAAAGCATTGACATATATTTTTCCTACAATAGCCCGACGGGCAGGGAAGAGATAGATTTTGGTAGCCCGACTGAAAAAATCGCTAGCTCCAGGACGTCGGGCTAGCGATATTGCGAGCCCTGTATCTGATTGAGGAATCACTCATCTTTGGAAAAGAGAGTTTATTACAGAGAAATGTCTCTTTCCAAAATAAAAGCTATACTATCCGCTTCTTCTGGGCCATATTCTCAGCAGCATAAGGAGAATCATGTGCTAACAGCTGTCTAAATGACTCGGCTAAAGTTAGTAGCATGCTTGTTGTTTTTGTCTTTGCACTAGGATGATGTCGGCGTAAATGTGCAGTCATATTCGTTGTGTTCCCACTAGTGCTTTCAGGTTAATCTCGTTGAAATGACCTTAACGCCACAACACGGCAAATCTCCGTTAACGAGCTACCGCCGATAGCTCCGTGCATGGGGCTAGACGGCCAACACGTTAACGAGCTAACTGCGCTAACACACTAGTTCACACCAATGTAATTGAGCATTGCATGGCACATCCAACATACTGTTTTACTTTAGTCCATGACTCGCTTACCTTCAGGGTCATACGTCACATGAAAACCAAAATAATTCCAAACGCCAGATCTGAATGAGGTTCAATTTGCCTGTTACAAGGAGAGCTTAACTTCTGTCTCGCTAACTTGCCCTGCGCTCTTCCTTCTGACTATGCTGTCTGTGTTGAGGCTCAGTGAATCTGCATTCGACTACTCCGCCTAGGCTGCACTGTCGAGCCTAGGCGGAGTAGTCGAATGCAGATTCACTGAGCGCTCAACACAGACAGCATCGTCAGAAGGAAAATTGATAAAATAAATTACAAATGTTGTATTGTT